>NC_090662.1:13054180-13679180 GCF_013368605.1 Nyctibius grandis
ATACAGGTCTGTATTCTGGAATGGAGAACTTTTTTCACAGTCTGGACATTACAGTTTGACTGCAATGTACAGTTTGACATGTTCTTGGATACTCATCTCATGTCAGTCTTTCTGGCACACTTCAGAAGGAGTTGGGGCTTCTTTCTGTGGGACCAAAAAGCCTGAGGGAAAACTGTTACAAATATTTGTAAACATTTGCCTTATGTGTTTCATATGATTCTCTCCAGACCTTTTCTTAAAAGGAACATAGAAATTTATTGTCCAATGGTCTCAGTGTTCTCACGGCTTTTATATTTCTGTAAGGGTTACAACTTCGTATTCTTATTCACTTGTCTTTCCTTTAATGCTACAATTCTTCCCTGGATAAGTTGTCAGTAATTGCAGTCCTTTTCTTGCAGCATACATCTAAAATAATAGTGCCACTATCTCAGAGCGTGGGCTGAAAGCACTTTGGAGCAGCTTGTAGTGGTTTTTAAGAAATGCCTTCCAGTGATTTATAGTCATGTTCTACTTGAATGGCTTCCTGCTCCTGAAAGAGCTGGTTGAACTTTTAATGCACAAACATCACTGCAAGACATTTCTTTCAATTTGAGTCTACCCTTATTCTATCCATGTTACAGTCACTGAGGCAAAAACTGAAGACTGTCACTTTCATAGGAAGATGCCTCATCTCTTGCCCCTGTGTTATAGTTTTTATCTTTACCTTTTCATTCACATCATAAGTATTTTAGAATAGGTCACTAGTTCTTTGACATATGGGATAAATGCATCATGTTGAAGAAACCCTGGTTGGTTGATTTTTTGGTCAACCAATGCCTCAGAGTTTGCAAATATCTGCAATTTATGGAAGATATTTTGAGGTTTTGAGATGTGTTTCTGAACTGATCTATTATCTTTACTTAGGTTTTCTAATGACTATGCCTTTCCAGGGCCTGTATCCCACTATTTCCACAAATAATCAAAATCTTGTATTTATCCAGTTCTAGATATACTGACCATACTCTTTCTAGCAGTTTGAAGAATCTCTGATCCCAGTCTGACCCTTCTGTCTCCCATCTGGGCTCTGTGTTGCCGTCAGCTGTTCCGCTGATCCATTCAAGTCCTTCCTTGCTGACTGCACTATCCCTTTTCCAGTGGCCAAACGATGCTGTTGGCCATTCTTTCCTGAGTACTGTGCCCATGCTGCAGGGATGTAACTACCTCCACAGCCATAATACTGCTTTGTATCCTTTTGCTGATGAAGCACTTGGAAATATTTTTGCCTTTCTTAAACTGGCAATAGTGCTCACATTTTATTTTTCATTTTATTTATCTCCTATCTTTGTATTTCTGCATTTGCTTTTGTAACAATTTAATACATCTTTCTTACAATTTCCATATTTATATACATTATTTGATGGTCTACTTCTGTGCCTGACTCATATACTCTACATTTGGTTCTGAGCTTCTTTACTTGCTCTTGGTTGATTTATTACAGGCTGTCAGAGCGTTCCCATTTGAGCTCCTTAATACTTCATGGCCATGATTAATCTATCACAACATTGGTTCACATGGCAATACACTTATTTTGTAGTTTTCCTACAGAGCTGTAAGTACAGTCTTTATATAAGTATCATTTGTCTGGACTGAAAATACTTTTGGACCATTGCTAGGATTTTACATAGATACTTCTGGTCTATTGTCAAGATGGCCAAGGTCTGCTGAAGCATAAGACAGTTTTCCTTATCGCTATTAATAACTTAGTTGCTCTTACTTTGTTCCATTTCTATCTTCATTCAAATTTCATAATCTCCATTTTATGGTATGAAAATTTCCATTTGCAAAAGACTTCCCTTTCATAGCTAGATGTTTGGAGGTGGGGTTTTAATACAGAACTATCATTATGTTTTGACTAATACTTGTGTTTTTCTTATACTTTTATACATTTGTTTGTGGATAAATGGTTGAGGAGAGAATCAGTTTGTCCTTACCCGCAGGAGCTGGCTTTAGATACTAAGTTTATTGTCAAATTGTTAAAAATGAGGACAATATTCAGGTTCTCCTCCTCCTTTCATATATAGTACTCTTTTAAATTCAGGATTTACTGGAGGTAAATATTTTAAATTCCCAACGTTATCTTATTTATCAAAATAGTATTATACAATATAATGATTTTTATAAGGGAGGTATCTTTTATAACTTGGTTTAGTTAGATTCAGTTTTAATTGGTGAAAGTCGACAGACATGATTTTCCAAGACTACCTCTCTCCTCCATGTTCAGTGGCCATACTTACTTGCTTATTTATTTCACTGTCTTCCCTCTGTTGTTTCTAGTCAATTCCAGACTGGCCATCATATCTTTCCTCTCTCTCCTGACACCTCTCTTCCCCTCTTCTGGGGAGTTGGAGATGGTAAAACTGATCAGAAATTATAATTGGAGGGTTCAGAAAAAGAGGCGAAGAGGCATCCCTCTGATTTTAGTATCTGGGCATATGGAGAAGGAAACCAATATCAATTGGAGTTTATAGCTTGTCAGATAAACTCCAATGCTCAAAAATAAAAATTCATTTTAATAATTGATTTTCAATAGCAATTGCTTCCACCAAACCCAAAATTGTCCAATTACATGTTCCACTACTATTGTTTAACATGGCCTTTCCAGCCTCGCAATGCCACTCTGCTCTTTCATCAGTGTTTCTAGTAGCACAACTCATTAGCTTGAAGTTCACAAAACTGTTCTTCTCTTTTGCAGATCATTCTTATGGATTCTTATGGATTCTTCATACAAAGCTAGCAGTCATCTTTATTTCTTATTGACATCAGTCTCTTGTGAAATACATAACTACCTGTGGTAAACTGTAGTCCACTAATTCCATTGACTCAAGGCAGGGAGCATTTATACCAAAAAAAAAAAAGAGAACAAGAAAAAGTTGGCTTAAAGTCTTCTTTTATTACGCAAACTGATTTCTTGCGTACATGACAACTCTGACAAGTTAATTTTTGTTTATTTTAATTGGAGTTTTATGTTATACAGGCACTTATGATTAGTCTGTCACCCTGGACACGTAAATTACACAGATTTAAAATTTAGAGTACTCACTTTAAATATAATTTCATCAAACTTCTCTAAGATTCTTTCCAGCAAAAAAGCACAGCATATATTTTTACAGCTATTTCTAATATACGTCCCTATTAATAGGGAGCATTACAAAAATAAATTGAGGGCATGCTGAGCTATAAAACAACATTTAGATGACAGAGAATTGATTTTCTATAAAGCTGAGGGATTTTATAAAAAGTAAATAAAATCTTCAGGGAACAATTTGCAAATGAAATATGTGAAGTTGGATGTCTCTAAGTCATGTATTGATTTGATTTTCATAAACACATTTACTTGTCGATACTGTAAGTGATCATTGCTCAGTCTTCTCGAAAACATCAAATGGGGTAAGATAATTATAGCAACAACATCATTAAGGCTGGACATCTTGGAAAGTTGAAGCTGGTAAAGTCTGCTTTTCCTGTTGGAGTTCACCTTCCACATCCATGAAAAACGGATGCAATCCATTCTGTCCAATGGGCACCAATATGGGGTTGATTTGAGATCCTTGTGCTGCTGAACTGTGGATGATGAGGCTTACTGTGTGTCTCTATGCCCAGAAGAATGGGACAGCCACCTTCCCTCAACTCATCACACTCTCTTGCCAGGAGGGCAAGATCCAGGTTAAGGCATAAGCTGTACCAGGAGTGTCCCAAGAGAAGGGCTGTGTGGGAACAATTCCTTCCCTGCTCCCTCTTTCTTTTTTGTTGGGAGTAAACCATAACAAGAAGAAGTACGTACTTTTGACATGGCCATTGTGACCTATATTGAACTGTACTACAAGATATAATAAATTTTTTTGAAGTTCAGTATGAACTAAGGACAGTCTATCCATTTTGACGTAAGAGGTTGAGATGCAGTTATCAGAAAAAGAATTCTCATCCCAGTTTTTCAGAACAGATCCATTAAACAATTAAAATTCATTTCAGCCTTATATTGCAATCAGGTCGTATCCATTATTTCAAGCGGTATCACCACCTTGAAGAATACAAAGCAGGAGACAGATTGGTGTGGAATAGACATGGATATTTATTTCTTTAGTGACAAAGTAATTTGCAGCACTCTAGCTGCCGCTAAAAGAGAATATGTAAGTCATAAAGTGCAGTTAGGTGATAAATTTATTTATAATGTACCTTAGCCAATTCCTTCTTCTCTGCTCACTAATCCTTCTCCCTCAGGAGTTATTCTAGTTTTAATCCACCAAGCAGATCAGTAAGTGGTATGTAGGGTAGATGAGAATGAATCCTTGTCTCCCGCAAATATAGGATTTTCTGCCCAAACTTATTCCAATCTAAGGCACAACATGAATGTGGATCAGTCCAATCTGGCATTTAAAATAAAAAATTCACAACCATGAAGATACAGTTATGTTTTCCTGCAACTCTACAAGTAGAACATATATCCCTTCAGAACACGTACTTTTCCAGTTTCTCACTTTGAGTCTCAGAAAACCTTGATAAAATGTCAATTAAAGCTCAGATACCTTAAAGCTTCTTCAGGTTCTTGTTAGTTGGCTTTTACTGCTTTATGCAGTTGAGTTCCTGGTGAGGGAGGCATATAGCTTTGTAAGACAAGAGTTAGAAGCTAACTGTTTCAAGCAGCTATTTCAAAAGCTCTGAAATGTTATTAGAATACTTTTTCTAAATTTCTGGTGCACCTCATGCATACACAGCACATGCTACCATAATATCTTCACCAACATGACTGTGTTGCATGCCAACTAAGATAGTCATGATAGACTACTTTTGCTCTGTGAAAAGGAAACAAAAAATGGAAAAGAATGAGATGTTCTAGACAGAAATTATTCTGTCTTACGATGTTGAAAAAAGAGCCATTATATACATTCAGATACCTTAACTTTCACACATGACCCTTTCAACTGCTGAACTGTTGAATCCCAAAAGGCATTCGTATTTATAGGATTTGTAGCTTTAAAGAGATTGGAAATGTTTAAAAAAAACCATTAGAAAATAACTCATGCAACACCAGGCTATTGTTTTAGAAATTGTTCCAAAACATACAACTCTTATTGTACATCCTAGTCTCTGAATAGGTTAGTCAGTATCTCTTCCATCTGCCTTATGGCTGCAAGCAAATCCAAGACCTAAGCAGAGCAGAGGCAGTCATCTTGTAGTCAATCTCTGTTTTGCCTTAGCAAACCATAAATACAGTTAATTGCTACTTAGCTCTCAATCCAGATTATCAGGGACTTGGAGTGAAAAATTGAACAACGTACAAATATGTGGTAGATATTGGATAGCGATTCTACATTGGCTTGTGGGTAAAAAACAATTGTAAAATCCTACAAAGGGAGCTCTCTATCTCATAAATCTCACAAAAAAAAACCAGGAGAAATTCTGTTTTCTTGAAAAAATTTTTTCGTTCCTCCTTTTTTCTCATTGAAATATGTATCTCTAACATATAGTTAATGAAAGAACTAGATTGTGATTTAAGTTGTATGTAAGGCAAAATTTACAGCAGATTTCAGAGAGAGTGGCTTTCCTTTCCACAGCACTAGCACTAAACCACTACCTACTCACGGTCATTTTATGAAATACATGCATGCTCTTTCATTAAGGATAACGTCAAGCAGATCAAAATCTTAAAAAAAAAATCCCACCTCAGTGCCTTACTGATGGGTGAAGTCATGCCAGAATTCAGTCTTTTAGTGTGATAACTTTGGTGATAATGTGAGAACAGCAGTTCTCCGGTGAGAACAAAATTAACTGAAGAGAGAACAGGAGCTTAGGCAACTGCTTGAGCAGCTTGGTAGCTGTTTGCAGAACCATTAAAAGCATGGCCATGAGATTTGTCTTCCTACGTGTGTAATACATTTGTCACCGAAATACATGTGTGTTACCATGCTGCCTCATACGAAACAGGGAACATTTCGGTGTTGCAAATAAGCTTCTCACCAGAGAAGAAATCAATTGTATGGTAGCTCTCACTGTAAAAAATTTGTTGCCATTATATACTCCATCTGAACATAAATAGTTACTAAAGGCACCCAGGCAGTCCTTTTTTCCAGGACTCCTGACGTGAGCCTGGCTATCCAATGCCCCGAAATGGTTTTCTACACCAAGAACTGGCCAGAGAGGATGATGACAAAGAAACTTTCCTGCAGCCCAGTTTCCCCAGGCAGAGGGCTAGGATTGTGTCGTTTTTCTTATATACACCACTCCTGCACCAAAAAATCTCATCCCCCAAGGTATTGTTGGCACAAGCTGTGCTAGCAGCTAAACAGGGTCAGGGTCCAGGCTGGGGAAATGCCCTCAGGACCAGAGAGTGGGTCTTGCTCTTCTAGTAGTAATTTATTGGCACAAAGATGGATTTTCTGACCATGTACTTTCAGACCCTGGTCATAGAGCTCCTGGGACAGCACAGGTACAGCAAGGTGGATCCTGAGTAACTGGTCTGGCCAGACGGAGAAGAGACAGACACTTAGAAAGAGGTGGCAAGATGAAGGGGTGTCTAAGGTGAGATGGGAAAAAGATGAAGAGAGAATTTGGAGGTTAATAGGAAGGAGAGGGGAGGGGGAAGAGAAAAGAAGAGAGGTAGCAATAATAATCCATTTGTGCTTTCCATCCTCTTCAGCCTGTTTCCTAAAGGCAATGCCATAGCCAGCCTTCTTCCTCTACCTTTCCACCTTGTACCAAAGCAAGACTGTTCAATTTGTCTTGTGATGATTGCAAGCAGAATAGTTTTTGCACTGTTATCTTTGCACGATTTTATTATTGGGTGCAAATTCAAGCCAGAGTTAGCAGTCCCACTGGAAGACATGCCTTAGTCCAGTGCCCTCAACAGCCCTTCCTGCAGTCTTGTGATTTCCATCTCTGCTGGACAAGCTGGGTCATTCTCCTGCTGGAGAAACCAATGCAGCTGAATTTCAGCAGACAGTTGAAGTGTTTTGTAGTTCTCAGCTTCTTCTGTCCTTGTTCATTTGGAAATTTATTACGTTTGTGAAGACGCAAGGAAAAAGCACATTTGAAAGCTTTTGCTTTCAAGTGATTTTTCACTACGGTGACGTACAACACAAAGAAGGACAAACAGATGAATTTCCATGGCTAAGCATAATGTGTATGTTCCTTGTAGACCAGCTTCAGCCAACTCAGGAACAATATGTTTGCTATTCAAGTAAACATAGTATTTAAGCATGAAAAATAAAGATATACCACTAGTACAGAAGGTACCTTTATCACTTTTCTGATTATACTTTCATCTGGAGGAAAAATGTAACTCTATCATTAACCAGATCATAAGTTAAATTGCAAACCAAATGTTAATTAAACTTTGTTATCATTCTGCAACTGGATAGCCATTGTGTTTCTGTTACCCACACTTTCTTACAGTTTCTAATAATTCCTTCAGAGTCAAATTTCTTAACAAGAAATATACTGAGACATAAATCTATATCTTTTCTTTGATCAAAAGTCCAAACTGTGGATTGCCAGAAACTTGGGGAAAAAAAGATCCATCTTTGTATTCCACACTAGGAGCAGAGTAGTGGAAAATCAAATCACTAACAACAGTTTTATTAATTTTAATGTGATAAAGTCAAATTTATTATTCTAATTTGAAGTCATTACAGTGATTCCCTCTGAATTCCCTCTGAATATTCTTCTTCAGAAGACTTACTAGCAAATGTGCCAAGCTCTTTCATTAACACAAATTAGAGCAAGTGCAAGGTTTTGTACTTTAATAAATTTTCACAGATGCATGAAATTGCATGGCCAATAATTGTAGCTAGCTCAGTTATTTCAGTGATTACACCGTGTGCAGAGGACATTAAAGTAAACCATTGCAAAATCTGATCTTGACAGTTTTCCACAAAATAAGCAGGATCCTGCTTTGCTCAAATGAGGGTCCTCAAGAGAAAAACCCTGGTAATTTATTTCTGTGATCTGTGCCTCTGGACCTCATGCACCATGCTGGGGCATGAGCTCAGTTCTGGCACAGATTTCCAAGAGGCACCGCCTCTTATCTCTGTAAAACCATGGCTCATTGAGGGACTTACAGAGGTCCTGCAATGGTTTTCGGAAAGTTGAGATTTCTACAGCTTCAGGTAGTGTATTTTTATTCTTTCTCCCAAGTTTTTGAGCAGAGCATTGCTCTTTGCCCTGCATTTTCTCTACTTGCGTACGGCTGATACAAACTGTTAAACAGCTGCTGCGTTCCACTAGAGAGCTTCTCTTTTATTCCAATATGACTGAAACACAAATCCTTACAATTAACAAACAAATCTGAATAACAAGGAACCAACAGATGAAAACTCACAAATTAGCCAGACAAATAAGTGCAAGCAGGGACCACAAACCCACTGCACAGAAGCAACTACACCTGCTCACTCAGCACGTGCCAGACTCTGGCTCAGAGCAGGGGAGTTCCCATGTGCAAAATGCTGGTTCACTGGCAGACCTCGGCTTTGTCAGATGTATTTCTGCAGCAGCCACCACTCTGTCCTGTGTCCCAAACCAGCCAGTTAACTCACCATCTGCCTGCATGCTAACCTCTTATCTAGGCAAGAGTAATTTGGGTGGGCAATGACTGATACCCACATGCATCCTGTTGTCTGTGGACTGCTAGAAGTGTTCCCTGTATCTATAGACACAGACCCAAATGCAATCTGGAACAGTCTCAAGCACTCTTTAATTATTCCTCTTGCCTGCAGCTCAAGTCAGGGACATGGTATGTAGGCACTGATAATGAACCAGTTAGCCAAATCTCTGGTGCAAACCAGCTCTGATGGTTACAGTATTGGAGAGAAGAAAAAGCAAACCTGAAAATAAAAAGAAAAGGATACACAAAAAATATAGGGCATAAAGTGTCAGGGAATCACCCCTTCAACCCAAAATACTGACTGACATTGAAGGAACCAAGCGTTACTTTGCCATGGGCGTCAGCTTACCTAATTACCTTACCCTTAATTGCCTGAAAAATGGCAAACTTCAGAGGATACTACATGTCCACAGCAACCTCGGTGATCTTCAGATGTCCAGGGAGAGGATAAAATCAGAGGCCATGGTGTAAGGAGCATGTATGGCTGATTCTGGCACAGGGGCTGAGGGTCTGCAGAAAGAATTGCTGGGGACAGGCTTGGTGAGGACAGCGACGAGGAAACGGGACCAGGAGGGATGGGGGAGTGAAAATGGCAAAAGCAGAGGTAAGTGGTGTGAGAAGAGGAGATCAGTGCTTGTCCACAGCATTTACAAAGTGCACTAGACAGCTCCATTTTCCAAAATATCCAGCCTTTCCTTTTCTGGCACTGTAACTGGACGTACCATTAGGGATAGGGAGAATTAAGTTCTGTTTGCTGTGAGTGCTGTTCATCCAGTGTCCCATTAATTAAAAAAATATCTAGTGTATGGGGCAAGCACTGCACCCTGGGCTGCTCTAACACTTGGAGGAATGCCCTGTCTACACCATCATGCTTGCACCTATTGAATAGCCCCTTCTGTATCTGGTATCACATTCCTTGCTGAAACAAATTCTTTTTTTAAAAAACAGAACAATATTTCCTTCAAAAATCATGAGCAGGTGTAAATGAAGGTATGTAAAAAGTAGTATCTTGAAAAGGAAACATTTTGTGCAAACATACTTTCACAAGTGCCCAAAAATCCACTTTCATTCCAATAACTTTCATTCCAATATGGTCTAGGCAATCCTGCTCCGGCAGGGGGATTGGACTAGATGATCTTTCGAGGTCCCTTCCAATCCCTAATATTCTGTGATTCTGTGATTCTGTGAACTTAGCTTTTTGCTCAGATGAGGCTCCTGTACAGAAACTCTACAAAGATAAATGAACCTTTCTACTATCTATAGGTGATTTATTGTCTCCACACTGATGCTACATTTTATAATGGACGAAATTAGGGTTAAAGCAAGGTTATGTATAATTGCCAGCAGTGCTCAGCGTAAGTACCAGTTTGTCCCACCTCTGTACCTCAAACCCAGTGTTTTAAAATGTAATAAATACCTGTCCATTATTAACTGCTAACATTGATATCAAAGGAAACAAACACAGAGTTAAGATGAAAAGATATTCTTCAATGTTTTTTCTAACATTTGTTTTTCTAGTCTATGGACCAAAGCCTAAAGGACTTCCTGAAGTTAAAGATGACTTTGCCAAAATACAGAACAAGTGCCTCATTATTTGACCTTATGACAATGGCCTTCATAATTACAGGTAATTAGTGATGTAATTGAGAATCATAGAATAATAGAATGTCCTGAGTTGGAAGGGACCCACAAGGAGCATCAAGTCCAACTCCTGTCCCAGCATAGGACAGCCCCAGAATTCACACCGTTTGTCTGAGGGCATTGTCCAAATGCTTCTTGAATGCTGTCAGGCTTGGCGCCATGACTGCTTCCCTGGGGAGCCTGTTCCTGTGCTCCACCACCCTCTGGGTGAAGAAACTTTTCCTAATATCCAACCTAAACCTCTCCTGGCATATCTTCCTGCCTTTCCCTTGAGTTCTGTCACTGGTCGCCAGGGTGAAGAGGTCAACGCCTGCTCCTCCACTTCCCCTTGTGAGGAAGTTGTAGACCGCAATGAGGTCTCCCTTCAGTCTTCTCTTCTCCAGGCTGTACAGACCCAGTGACTTCAGCCGCTCCTTGTACAGCTTCCTCTCTAAACCCTTCACCATCTTTGTGGCTCTCTTCTGGACACTCTCTAGTATCTTCATGTTCTTTTTATACAGTGGCACCCAAAACAGCACACAGTACTCAAGGTGAGGCCACACCACTGCAGAGTAGAGCGGGACAATCACCTCCCTCGACCAGCTAGCAATACTATGTTTGATGCACCCCAGGACACGGTTGGCCCTCTTGGCTGCCAGGGCACACTGTTGGCTCGTGTTCAACTTGCTGTCGACCAGAACCCCCAGATCCCTTTCCGCGGGGCTGCTCTCCAGCCTCTTGTTCCCCAGTCTGTATGTACATCTAGGGTTGCCATGTCCCGGGTGCAAAATCCGGCACTTTTCCTTGTTAAACTTCATGCGGTTGGTGATCACCCACCTTTCTAATTTATCTAGGTCTCTCTGCAAGGCCTCTCTGCCCTCGGGAGTGTCAACAGCTCCTCCCAATTTTGTGTCATCAGCAAACTTGGATAGTATTCCTTCAAGTCCTGCATACAAATCATTAATGAAGTTATTGAAGAGCACTGGCCCCAAGATGGATCCCTGAGGAACCCCACTAGTGAGCGGTCGTCAGCCCGAGGTAACCCCATTTACTATAACTCTTTGAGCCTTACCCATCAGCCAATTCTTCACCCATTGCATTATGTGTTTATTCAGCTGTATGCTGGACATTTTGCACAGGAGGATACTGTAAGAGACAGTATCGAAAGCTTTACTGAAATACAAAAAGATTACATTGATTGGCTTCCCTTGGTCAACTAGGTGGGTAACCTTGTCATAGAAAGAAATGAAGTTTGTCAAACAGGACTTTCCCCTCATGAACCCGTGCTCACTGGGATCTTTCCCAGGAAGAATGATCTTTCAGAAAGCAACGTTAGCACTTACTGGGAGATCTGATCTTAGCAACCTATTCTCCAATTTTATTGTGAGATTGCAAGTCACACTGAGTGCCGATATCTTGTCTTTCAAATGTATTATGGTAGAAATCCAGTAGCATATCAAGTCTTCTCCAAAAGTGCTGAAACCTGCCGAGTTTGTTCCATTGACATCTTTGTCAGTCTGGCTCCTACTCTACGTTCCTTCACCTCCTGTTCAATCCCTGTAAAGTTTACTGCTGCATCCTTATGCTGCTAACTTGAGCAGAAGAAGGTAATTCACTATACTTAATACTATACTTTTTCTGTTCAGACTGTTTCTCTATTGATAAGCACACTGAAAGTCCTGACCCAGAATAGACCTGGGAACTATCAAAAAAATATGTTTTCAAAAAACCCCAAACAATAAAAACTGTGCTCCATCACCATGTGTTTCAGTTTTCTTTTCTTCTGGTAGTGAATCTTCTTTCATGTTAATTCAAGGATCCTGCTGTTTTAACTTTTTGAAATTACATATTTGAACTTATCTTCTGTTACACACTGCATATTTGTTCCCTACATGTCTGCAGGAGATTTATACATGGAGTGAATGATAAATGCAACAAAAATGGATTAGGGAAGATAATTTTAATTTTAGATGAGTTCTAACAGAGGCTGCAGTAATTGTAAGCCTTGTAGATAAGTTTATGAAAATTTGAATGCAAGAGCAATGCATCTCACTCTGTTGATGATAAATGACAGAGAAGAATGCAGTAGCCATGGCTTGCCACATGACAAAATTCAACAGGGCCCTTTCAGTGCCAGCTGAAAGGCTTCAATAATTTTGAAAATGGAAAATATACAGAAATAGGGGTTAATGCCACAAAAAGGGCTTGGATTTTTCAAGCCATAAGGCCCGTAGATGTCACAGACAGAAGAGAACAAATGTAACAATAGGTGGGAGTGATTTGTGCTTAGACAAGCAGTTAGGGATTGGATTCAGTTCATGTTCGTATGAAGTCAAGTGTCTACATAAAGGGGGACAATTCACCACATTAGGATCTGGTGCTGTCTGAGGTGCCTGAGGTTATTCCACATGGTTTCTTACTGTCCCTCCAGAAGGACACCGGTCTTCTGTAAACCACAAGTCCTCCTGTCATTCACACACGGATATTTTGGACAACCTAGGACATCTCAGAAGACACCTGATGCCCATTTTTTAGGCACATGAATTTCACTTTGGATGTACACAGCTGAGCTAAGTGCCCAAGTTTCCATTGCAGTCAATGGCGAGTTGGTCAATGCAATCAAGGAGGCTTAGAAAACTACTTAGGTGTCTGATCAAGAGATGTCTATTTTGGGGTGAACTGAACCTCTCTTGTGGCTGCACTGGATGTATTGACTTCACTTCTAAGGACTAGCATTGGACCTGGCATAGCTAGTTCACATGTAGACACCTGCATTACAGACACCTTAATTTAGAAGTCTTGATCTGGACTAAAGTCTGACCTATATTCAACGTGTTCAGCAGAAAAGGGTCTTTTAAGCTACATTTGTCAGGTGAATTGCCCTCTAGAAGGGCACATCCTGGAACTCACAGAGGCTGGTTCAGATTCAGACACTACTTTTTAGACATCTAAGGTCAGATAGCATGAATCTATTTACCTTCCTGATTTGGAAAGTTAAGTGGCTACAAGACGATAACACTGAAAAAAAACTTGGAAAAATACTGTAGGAGAACTGAACTGTTTTTCCCTCTGTTGTAGAGCTGCTGGGGATGGCAACATGGATAGAGACTACCTCTGAGGGAGAAAACCCCAGCTCCATTGGATCTAGCTCTGGTCAGCACTAAGGGCCTTGTTAGCTGAGGCTTGAATCAGATTTACTGTCTATTTATCTCTGCAGGACAGTGTTCATTTATGGTGTGGTAATAAATATATTGTACTCCTCTCCCAAGACTTACCACCATCTAATGGTTGTTTGCAGGCTGTTTTCCCAAGGTTACTCTTGTCTTAGTGATTTTAAACCATTTCTGCTTGTGAGCGATTGTCAGACAAAGTGATTTACAGCAGCCTTTACCCAGATCATAGCACATTGCCACAGATCCTTTGCCAAGGCTTCTTGACCTTTTTTTATTCACAATGTCTAGAGTTGAAGGATTACTTATGTGTACATTTTGGTCATTTGAGATAAGCGCCCTGACAATTTCGTTCACACACGGCTAACTTTATTGAATTGTCCTCTGTGAGATGGTATACAGCATATGCTATGAGAAGGGCACAGATTTTTTGATGGAGAAGAGCAGTTATTCTGTTTTCTCTGGACTAAAACCTGTGTGCTTCCAGATTCCTAAAGAAAACTCACCTTAAAATTTGTCATCCAGTCCTAGTCCTTGGGCACCTTCCCAGCCAAAAGGGACAGACCTTCACTGGGTTTAAGTCAGCGGGCTTCTACTGCAGAAACAAGCGTGATAGTTGATGTTCAGAGGATGATCTGATTTAGCCTTGTAACCTTTGGCACCATAATTCTGCCCTTCTCTCAGCCCTACCACCACATGGTGCTCCTTAAAGTAAAAAACAGTGCTTTTGATGCCATAAAAACCAATAAGAACAACTTTGAAGCAAGGTAGAGGAAGTAACTATATAAGGACCTTCACAGGAAATATATTCAGGGTTCCTTTAAAGCACCAGTCATTGCCCCAGCTTCTGAGACAGAGCCTGGGTTAAAACTTAAGGAGAATCCATGCTTTCATTTCCTCTTCTAATTTTCACTGAGCATGTACTATTCACATCTCTATTGCTTTTAATTCAGTGACTAAGCTGAAGAAGATGAGTTTTATGTCCTGCTGCATAGCGCAGGCACAAAAACACACAGATCCACACTGCACAATCAAGCAAAGTCTCACTCAAAGCCAGCACAAAACTGCTCCATCCAGAAACAAATGGGGTCACAGCTCCTTCCCTTTGATGCAAAGGACAAGAATTTATGACAGGCCTTGCAACGGTGCAACTTACTTCTCCCCTTCTCTGCAATGAGCCCTGCCCATTGGAGTGGCTGGAGTTAAGCTGTGTAAAAACCCATTACGTTGCCTGCCATCCATCACATACCGCCTGCTCCTACATGACCCCCAAAGGGAGGCACAGCCAAATCAGAGCTACTCAAAATCTGCCTATATTGATTCAGTGATACTAGATATCAGTATTAGAAATCACTTCACCGATGGCTATAGACACCTAAATCAACAAATTCCCTCTGGGCAAATTTTATTCATGGTAATACCACACATTTATTATTACTTAGTTATACATTTATTTATTGAGCTGAATCTCCATCCTTTTACCCATAGCCAGTCCCTGTTACTTCCCATTTAAAAGTACAAGTAGATGCAAGAAGCAAATAATACTGTTCTGTAAAAGTGTATAGATTTCTATCATTTTTTTGGACAGGAGCCAAAGCCTACCCTAGCAGAATAATAATCTATCACAGTAATGCTGGCTGGAAGTAAGTGAGAGAAGAAAGACTGAACAAGGATGCTGACCTGTACTAATAAGATGTTAGCTGTTAGCCTGTGAGCACAGAAGCACATGTAAGTATACAGTATAATCATCTTAACGGTATCCATCATGCTATGCTTTGGAAGGGCAGGATCTGTTTTGCTGGTTTGCAAAACAAAAAAAAAGAAAAAGTCGATTCTTTATAGTCAGCAGAATTCTTTACAAAACTTCCCAAGGAGAAAGCAGATGCTGAGTAGCACAAAATTAATCCTGTAACATGCTAGCTATAAAATACAGTAACACAAATCAATATTGCAGCCCTACACCATCAGCTGCTGAGCATAGAAATAGTCAGCTGTATTGTGTAGGACATATGCTCTCTAGTTTTTCACCACAGATTTCTTTTTTAGGTCCTGAGTCAGTGCCTGTCGGAACCAGTGACAGAAACATGGCTTTGGATCAAGCCCTCAACTGTAGATTTATACCGACCAGTAACCGAGAAATACTGCAGTTGAGTCAGTGCTGCAGTAGTGTTGCTGGTTTTGTTATCCTCTGCTGGAGCCAAATTGCTCTGTGCTAGAAGAAAGCCGATCACTTTTGAACTGTATAATTTTAACACAGCAAAATCTGACCCTGTAAGTGTAAAACTGCACACGGCAATTATTCGGTTCTGCAGGAAAGGAACTCACTGTGTATTTAATGCTTCTGCCCAGCAGCAATTAGGTTACTTTTATAGCTGAATGTGTAGCTCCTAATGCAGCAAAACCACTGGCTCTAACAGCCATAGCTTACAACTTCAGCTGCAGAAATACAGGCTTTTTCTGGCGACACAGCCATTAGCTCTTTTGCAGTTGACTGCAAAGGCAACCCACATTCTGCAGTAGCTCAGCTCACCGGGCCAAAGCTCGGGGAACAGAAATTTGTTACATGAATATTCTGTCCCCGAATCCTGCTTCTCGTTTGGGTTCACAGACAGCCTTCCTCAGTCCCCACATTTAGCAGGTGAAGGCATGAAACAGGCGTTCAGCACTGAAAATGAAACAGTCCAGGCAGCAACATCTCTTCCTTGAACTGTTCGTCTTTGAAGGCTGATATTTGCAATAAGAAAACATGGTGAATAAATGCAACTGCAAAGTATATCTATGGGCTAGTAGGATTCATTCAAGTAAGTCCTTTTGGCCCTGACCATAAAGCCTGATACCCTCATAAGCATCTCCCATTCTGCCTTCTGAGTGTCTCCATGATCTCTGACACTGTGTGAGGGTCTGCTGTACCCTTCAGCCCCTGACATGTTGTGGGATGACCCAGCAAAGCAGCTGTATAAAATTGAAGTAGAATTAAACAAAGTTTAATTTCTTGACTGCTGAAAGTGATCATTGCCAATGAGCCTGGCCACAGACTTTCACTATAATAAAAGTGCTATTCATGGTACTGTAGGTCAAATTGAATAATCTCTTGCAATATTCCTCTTTGATGCTTCTTTTCTAGTGAACAATGGTCTGATGTAAAGGTTTTTCAAAGGATATGTGTGCACTGATATCCACAAATCATGGGATCTTAGGTATCCCTTCCACCATCTGCTTTCCTTTAGACCTCACAATGGTCAGGGGCAATATGAGTTACTGTTATCACGCCTTGTTGGGGACCCTATAGCATATTGCAGATGCAACCTTCACAGCTGGTGAGGTAAGACACCCCAGTGAAGCAATTTACTAGGTCTATATCAGCCACATATTACCTCCAGTGCACCAGTCCCTTCCTTTCGATTTTATACTTGCTATGTCGTACCTTTCCCATATGAAGCTTTTTCTAATAAACCAGCAAAGCTAAACTGTAAATGGAAAAATACATAAAGCTTATATAATAATTCTCCTTAATCAGCATCTGCTGATGAGTTTTATATTTTATGACACTTTCTCAGTTTATGTTTACTTACCATATCTATAAAAACAGCAATAAATCCCATAAATGTTCAGCGTGTAATTGAGAGTTGCTGTGAATTCCAAGATGCAGCTCCTGATTATATAGCACACAGAACGATGAAGAACGCATAAGTAACTCACTGGAAAATGAGAGCTATACTTGGGCACATATTTTTTCTTCTTTGTATCACTGATATGCAAAGGCAATTATGTTTATTGGTGCTTTATCAAGCACTCTGGCAGGAAGATGCAGAGACACTGGAAGAGACATGCTTCATTTCCTTGCCAGTACCTGACTTGCAAGACATTTCAGACACAGAGAGAACTTAAGAAATATTCTCTTTGCTTTTCCCTGTGCCCCATTATAGTACTAGATCTCTGAAAATAATGGATTTTATAGTTCAGTGGCTCAACCAGGAGAGCAAACAAATAGTTGAGGCTGACACCATTCTTTTTCCTAAGGTTTCATATAATTTTGAGATCATAAATCTGTAAATTTTTTATCCTTAAAAAAAATTACATCTATTTCGAAAAGAAAGCAAAGATTTGAAAGAAACCAGGAAAAAACCAACCATCCAAACTTTAAACTTGAGTATTTTCTCAGCCTTGTTTTGAATTAGTCTTGAGCTTCTTGAGTCCATGCCAGTTCAGCCAAGTGAATCTGTGCATGGCAATGGTTCAGTATGTAGGACATCAGCACCGCAGACAGGACATACCCTTCTTTTTGTGGTCTTTCCAATTGCTGCTGTCCCTGCCATCTGTCCATCACTGCAACCACTCCGTTCTGCTTCCAGAGGAGCAGTAGCAGCAGTGACCAAAATCATAAGCAGGGCTCGGATACACATGTCTCTTCTGTGTTTCCTCCTATAGCTCTGAGCTTGAGTGGAAGCTGGGAAGATAGCATGGAATAATAACGGTTATCTAATGTATAATTCTTACTATGTTTTGCAATAGCGTCTTCTTGTAGACACATCATTAGAGGCACACAGGTACATATCTGTAGTTCTGTTAAGCCTTCAGAACATAATTTTTGATTAACTCTCTTCGTTTTTCATAATTTATTCTACCTGATAATTTATGACTTGCATGGGTTTAACGTGAATTTAACATGGCCAAAGACCACTAAGGAAAAAAATTTCTAGAAAATAGCTATCACTGCTTGATTGCTGTCTGTCAAATTCAGTTGGTTACAGACTTTTTAATTGGAAGATAGTTCTTGCTATTATTCATGACCATTCATGCAGAATTTCCTCTCTAAGTTCTTTAGCTTACTGAATAGAGAAAGTACAAAGATTAGATTTTGAGACTTTAAATGATGAGTTGTTAATTAGACATACAATGGCCAGGCTCACATAATTAATTAATATATCAATCAGCCACCTAGTCATCGTTACTTAAATTACCATTGGGAGTTTTGTTTTTATTCTGAATATGAAGATATTATTGGGCTGGTGAGTCTGCTTAAATGTGTAAGTGCAAACACATTTCTAATTTTTTGTCAAAGATGCAGACAGCTAGCATCACACCATGGGGAACGCTGGCCATATTATTTTAAGAATTGACATAGCTTGTGCAAATACAGAAAAATCTCTAACTGGCACTTTCAGATAGTCTCATATTAAGGAAATATATAGGCCGGTGATGGATAACAGATGAGGATGTTAAAATATATAAGGTCTATTACCAAAAGACATCAATTAATTACTATGTAGAAATTCAGTGAATGTATCATACTATCCTGAACTCAGTTTCTATTCATACAACTGTTAGTCTTGATTTGCATTGGATGCTGGAAACAGCAGGTCAATAAAGCAGAAACCTGTGGGATGCTTTTGCAAATACTATAGAAACAAATATGCTGATTAACATTTCATCCCAGTAGCCTGTCAGAAAACCTTCTTGTAGACATAAGCTAAATATGCTCCCACCACCCAGAATGACCTATGCTTATCCAAGCTGGTTCCCACGTCCTCATAATTTTTGTATTAGCACTGAATCGCTGCAGCCACTGAGCAGGACTCTGAGGTACCAGATGCTGCAAATGCAGATAAAAGAGTTGTCCTTGAGAGCTTATGATTTACTCTTCCATCTCCTGCGAATGCATGTCCTGCTTCGGCGGGGAAGAGGTGCAGCCTCCCTTCTCAGCTAAGGCTCTTTGGACAACAAGGACTTGACTTTTCCCATTTATCACGTCTGTAACTTGGTTTTCCACCGCTGACAGCAGTGTACCCTAGATGACACTCAGGACTTGACAAAGCAGCTCTGTGGGAATCCCCTTGCCCCAGCACATTCTGCCAGCGTGAAATGGGGAGGATGGAGAGGTGGAGGCCAAGCAGGACCCAGGGATCCTCCTAAGGAGTTTCAGCATCTCAGCAGCTAAGATGATACCCATCCACTGCGCAGGGCTGTGTGGTTTACATCTGCACCTCTAGTCCTACTCCAAGCCATCTTGTTTTCAAAAGTTTGCTGCATCAGCCTCAGGGTTTTGTTCCTGTTTTTTCTTTTAACTATGTATCTGAACCCCAGAATATCTATGAATGATTACTAAGGGGTTTACAAAAAGTTGCTATGAAAAGCAGAACTACTGTCTGTGGTTTCATCCTTTAGGGTCCACAGCTCCACTGGGAAAATGGCAAGGCTCTGCAGACCAGAGAAAGCCCCTGTCCTCAGGGCTGCCGGGGTCTCCTCCTCCAAATGCTGCACCCGCTCCCCTCCCTCATGTCTCTCCCTGTCCACAGGGACTGAGGAAACACCTTGAGCCTGCCCTGGGCCTTATCCAAAAATGTTTTTAGCAATGATGCCTGTACTTTTTAGATGGTAAATAGTTGATAAACCAGACTGCTAGCTCTCAGTTAATTTACTTGCAGAACAGGTTTAGATCTCAGTAACTGAAAACAGTTTGTACATTACAGGCCATCCAGAGATGTAGATGGTTATGGGGTATCCAGGATCAATACCAATTCACAGAGGATGCTACCCAGAACCTGCTGTTAGGAGTTTCATTTCTGGCTTTAATGAAACCTGCATTCTACATTTGGTCAACAAGATTTCTTGCAGCAATAAACTGCACTTTTTACAACACGCCTCTGCTGTGGGAGCAATAATGCACTAAGCTCCATGGCTTGCTCCTTCGCAGGAGAAGTCCCAGGCTATTAAAGTAACTATCTCTACCTACCAGCTGTTCAAATAATTGTTAAATATTTAATAATTGTTAAATATGATTAATGTAAATATGTATATTGATATAAATATTCCATAAATGAGATGTTAATATTATTAAATATTAAGCGATTTTAAGAGTATCTCAGGAACTTATTGGTCTGGATAAAAAATTGATTCTTTTCCTCTATAGCACAGGGCATGGACAAATGTTCCGCTCTTTTGTATTAGACGTTTCAGCTGGTTTCAGTGAACTTGAAAAATCCAGCTTGCTGTATCACACTTTGCACTCTCATCTTATTGCTTACGCTCAGGTATAAAATTTGTTATTGACTGCATTTTATTAAGAAAGTCTGAAGTCCTACAGCAGACTAGCAGAGAACATGATACGTTAAGTTGAATGATGTCTCCATTATCTTATCCTTTCTGTTGGTCTTTAATAGTCCAAATGCTCATGCGGTGGCTTGACATGCAAGTAACAGAAATGCATTCAGATCATATGTACAGAAACAAAAATCACATTCCCTGACACGTTTGTCAGGCTGCTCACTCAATGACCACCAGTGTAAAATGGACAGGAAAAGCCCAAAGTCAGCAGGAAATCAGGCAGAGAGCTTGCAGTGCTACCAGGACACACAAAAATTATAAATTCTAGACCAAAGAATCACACCGTAAGTCAATGAGCTCACACATCTTCCCTAGGCAATTCTAGTATCTTCACATCTGAAATGCCGTGATTGCACACATCATTACCAGAAAACTGTGGCAAAATTAGAGAGGATTCAGAGTAAAGGAGACAAATTTCTCTAGCAGCTGAAAAGTTAAATTATAACATAAAGGTTAAAAGTTAGTAACATGTATAGTTGGAGTAAAAAAATGTGTTGGCAGTAATGTGTAAAATTAATTGGCTTATAAAATCACAGTGATGTTGAATATTTATTTAGTGAGATGCACAAAACAGTAATTAGGAGTAATGGGATATAAAGAGGAAAGATGATGTGTTGGACAGTTATCAGGATGTGTGTCAAAGCGTAATTCATTAGATGATAGATTGTGAAAAACACTAAAGCTGAACATGGTGGAACATTTTGCAAATTAAAGATATACTAGGCAAAGCACAAAAACAGTCTCAGGAACAATCAGGCTGCTCTGACACCGTTGTTTTGTTTTCTGCTGCAGCTGTATAAACTATCACTCAGGAAAGCAATGAAATTACACAGGTACAAATGAGAGTGACCACCGGCTAGTTCTACAACTAGAAAAGACCTAATGCAATTACGTCTGGGGACAGTTCTTGTACTCTTCTAGCTAGATTTAACCAGAAGCGCTTATATGTTTGGGCTTAAAAGATCCGTTCGCTGATCCAACTTATCAACCACTCTTCAGTTCCCACATGAGTTGCCTACATTGGACTGCCATTTGAAAATCAGTCGCTGCGCTGTCAATGACAGTTAATGATGGTGCTCCTGGAAATGTCTTGTAACAGCGATACAGTCACGCCTCTGAGAGTCAGGATGGGCTCAGGCACCCGCGCTGTGGCACCCAGTCATAACCCAGGCGAACTGAGCTAGTTTAAGCAATCACAGATCTATAAAACTAAGTAGAAGGGAAAAAAAACCCACTGTGACCTTCTTCGCTTCTCTGTCAGTGTAAGCTTTTTGTCAGCAATGAATCAAAAAGAGCAGATGAAAATATTTTTTCTCCACCAAATAATGCATTCAGCAGAAATGCTATTTTGAAAACTTCACTAGAGAGGTTCTATTTAAGTGATGGCAAACGAAGAATGTTAAGATGAATTTCCATGTAAGAAATTTTAGTTTTTATATTTATGAAATGGTTAACTTTTTTTTTGAAACATCATTTTTCAATTTTAAATTGACAACAACTACAGAAAAAAGGTTTATGAGAAACGTTAAATAACCCATAAATGAAGCATTTCGTCCTTTATTCTGCAGTCAAGCAAAACATTCAGGTTTATCCCACAATGGATCCTCTATTACTTATGCAACTTTAATTCTGAATCATTGCCTCCAACTAGGATGTGCAGAATTTTGCCAACAGAACTTCTCCTGATGTGCAAGCCAGAGCCGATTTTCTGTCTAGTAGATCAATCCCTTAAGTAGCTTTACCCTTTATCACCTTGAAGAGGGATCAGTGCCAAGCACAGGCCAAACATTTATTTTCCGTAAGTAATAAACTTGTAATTATGGTGATCGTACAAAACATGTTTTGTCTTTTTACCGTTATCAAGGGGAAAGGCAACACTGATTTATGTTTTGTTAAACAATGCTGCTGACTGCTTTGTAAACAGAAATGTTCAGATGATCTGAGCACGCCTGGGGATATATTCATCACTGGACTTGTAGTAATTTACCATTTCCAGGTCTATTTTAATTTACGAGCATATGCAGAGTCTGGAATACGGTTTCAGAGGGAAAGTAAGCACAGCAGATTGATGAGAGATTTGCAATTTTCTAGTCACTCTGTTAGCATTCTGTTGAGTCTAAATTGGCATCCTTAGGCTCCTGGCTGGAAGTGCTATTCGGAAATTCGTTACAGGGAATGGTTACAACAAATCTTTGGTACTTAACATTTTGTCTCAAACAATTTCTTTTTTCTCAAATTCAATAGTGTTGGCTCTAGGAAGCCTAACATACAGTGCAAGATACTATCTCACAGGTATTCAGAATTAGATACAGAGTACCTAAAGGTTCCCACAAATACTATTACTGATCTGTAGATGGTTGTTTATTTATAGCATATAATACAACCATTGAAGAATATAAGCTCAGTGTAACATTAGAGATGTTTTCATGCTGAAATTATGTTTTGATTGAATTTCCATGTTGAAATGTTTCAGTATTTGTGTAAAGCACAAAGCAAACCAGCCATTCTTCAGCATCTGCTAATAAAAATCTATGACTTTTAGAGTAAATAATGAAAAGTAATCTGCCTACTCACTGCAAATTAAACACAGAGCAGTAGCTTTGGGATGATGTATATAGGGATAAAATTCATCAAATAGCACTCCAAATATAAGGGCTTGAATTAAATCAGCATTTTGAATGAAGAAAATGATACACAGTGGCCAGTTCAGCACTATTGCAGGAATTTTCTTTTGTTTCTGCAATGAAGCATTAAAAAAATATTCTAAAGCAGAGCAGCCATAAGGCTAAATGACCTGTGGTTTTGACCTACTGTGTTCTCAGTCCTTGATAATAATGCAGGGAGTTAAAACAACAATACACTTAGGAGAGGAGCATGCCTCATGCCTCAGCCTGCACGTATTGCCTTTCTGTCAACATCTCGGAGAAATGCCAGCATGTGCTTATTTCATCAGAGTGCGTACGTGCACATGTGTGTTAGCAAATAATCTAGTAACAACAGATGTACCGTAATTATGACTGAGCTGATTAAGCTTCCAGGAAGAAATGACTACTTTTTCTGTAATGGTTATTTCCATCGCAATTCAAAACTCAGTACTGGCTTCAGTAGGAGTCCTACAATTTAATAGAAAAAGGATTGCATCCTTAAGTAGACAAAATACTTCACTAATTGCTGCTTGATGTCCTGGGGTTTAGAGATCGCACATGCTTCCATGGTGTGAAGGCAGCCTGTGGCACTGACAGAGATGGTGGCTGTAGAGTTAGGTGCTGTTACTGCGCTTCAGAAGAGGTTGTATCCTTTGATGGCTAATAGTAGTCCTACGCTTGACAGAGTGTTCTTGCTGCAGAATTCAAAAGTATGGTTTGACAGTATCTCTAGCTCCAGCTAGAGATCTCTATGCTCTCATTGCTTCTATGAAACTTCCCCATGAATGCAAAGTTTCCACTTGTACAGGTTCGCAAAAAGGATCAGCAAGAGACCAGGCTGTACCTTCCTCAGGCCACAGAATCATAAAATCATGGAATTATTTTGGTTGGAAAGGACCTTTAAGATCACCAAGTCCAACTGGTAACCTAACACTGACAAGTCCACCACTAAACCATGTCCCTCAGCACCACATCTACATGTCTTTTAAATACCTCCAGGGATGGTGACTCCACCACTTCCCTGAGCAGCCTGTTCCGATGCTTAATAACTCTTCCAGTGAGAAATTTTTCCTGATATCCAATCTAAACCTTCCCTGGCACAACTTGAGGCCATTTCCTCTCATCCTATTGCTTGTTACTTGGGAGAACATGCCAGAACACATCACATTTCAAAGGACCAAAGCAGAAGAGAATAAAACCTTAGAACTGAAGTCAAGAGAGGATTGGCCTCTTCCTGAACCTCTTTAGCACATTCTCCAGTGGTATATCAAATGGGCCAGAAATCATTCTCAGGGTTTTATTTAAAAACAAATGCAGTAGAAGTGGTTTCATACTTACAGAGGGTCTTTATCTACTGTGGACCTCAAAGCACAGGAGAAGCCTCACTGCTCAGTGAAAGAATATTTCTATGGATCAGTCTTGCAATTAAATGTTTTCAATTTGCCAGCCGTTTCCCATAAAACAACCAGCAGACAAAATTGACAGTCTTCTTTATAGTCCGCACACTTTTACAGCATAACAATGGCTTGTATCTACACAGTAATTGCTGTATTTTGCTAGGAATTTTCACCAAAACCAAAAGAAACACTTCCTTCTGCTGGTAGTCTCTAAATACATGGCATTAATTGGACCACTGGGCTTCAGGAATAGAAGGAAAAGGAAATGCGATATTTCTGTGCTGCTGAACTCATGGCAGAGTTCAGTCCTAGGCTGGTGCTTGTCCTTTGCCCAGATTTTTGGATTCTTCCCTTGAATTTTGTTGTGAGTGCCAAAGGGAGTTAGGAGTAATGTGCATAGACAAAATGATCCTGTGCTTACAAATATTGCTTTTCAAAAAAACAGAGCTTATGAACCATATTTCTGAAATATATTATATACCTTGAAGTTTTATGGATCCCCAATGTGCGTTATTTTAAGATTAGTAGGACTCTTTCAGGCAGGGACAATAAGAATTGTGAAGAGAGTGCACTTTATATTGAGAGAATATAACACTTTTTTTTCTTGCTTAAAATGACCAACTAGCAGGAGAAACATTTTAGGAGAAGCTTAGACTCTGTTTTAATCAAGATTTATGAAAATATTTTTGTTTCAAAAGGCTTGCATGAGATAGAACAGGAAAGATGGGAGAAATAATAACCATTTTCCACTTAAATATCCACTTTGTCCCCTGAAGGGATTCCAGAGCACTTGACAAGCCATCAGACTTAGTATGCCACAGGGACCACTCGTCTGAAATGCCGCCTCCTCGGAGGTGGAGCCAAGCACGCATTTTCCTGCACGTAGTAGCAACATATAATGCATTATCACAGAAACTGAGAAATACCTTCTTTGGCTAAAACCAGTTAAGAGAAGCTGTAGTGCAGCATTCCTGATGCCTCATCAGTCTATACAGCAGACTTAATGACCTGCAGTTACACTGTCCTTGAGCCCAAGGACAGCACTCCTGCCCAGATGCGTACCTACCTGCCGCAGTGAGGATTGTTCCTGTGCCGTGGTGCTTGGGGCTGTAGGGCTGTCTGTTCCCCTCAGCTTCTTCTGAGATGAGCCGTGACAGTTCCTATTACTGCAGGAATTACTCATGTATAACCGCCATCTCCCTGTGTCTCAAACTCCCATCCCAAAAGTGCTTCGCCGTGGCTACCCCTTTTCGCATTCTGTCTACATGGTTTGTAAAACATAGGGGCCAACTTCAAGCATAATGAGGTACCTCGACCTGAGAGATGAATATCCTCCAAAAACTCTCTATCATGTGACTGTTTTGATTATGTTTCTAAAATGCTTCCTATTCCTATGGCTGAAGGGAGAGGTTGTTACTCATAGCTTACATATGAACCTCACCTCCCTTCAGTCTTCCCAATCTAGCTAGTTGCAAAAGATGCTGTGTGCTTTGGTCACACCACATTAAACCTCTTTCTGGTTACAGATACGTGGTGAGTGACAAGAATCTGCACTGGGACACTGGTGTATTGGACAACCCTGATTTCAGCAAGGCAAGTCAATTCCCCTCTGCCTAAGGCTGGGATGTAGTGCCCTCTGCAAGGTAATGGACTCCCATCAGTCAGTGGACAGATACTGAACTGCTTTCTCTGCCCATTAAGATCATTATTAACAGTTTTTCTTTTAGTGAAAGACACTGACATTTTCATATTTCTCCAAAAACCCAGTGGAGTACATTGTTTCTAAATTTATGAGGAAGAAGAATTTGAAAACATTTCATTTTAGAAAATTCTACAATTCATCAGAAAGCTTTATTTTGTTGGTGTCAAGATGGTTCATGTTGTCACTGTAAATGTAACATGCAGCCATACAGTTTAAAATCAATCTTTTAAAAATCAAAATAAGTGAAGTTTCAGTGAAATGAAAACATAATGTTGAAAAGAATGCAAACTAAAAGAATTGAAACAAAAATAAAGAAAATTATCTACTATTTAAAACTCTGTTGAAAATTTCATTGAAAATAAATGCTTTATCCAAAATGTCCCAGTCTTTTTGAAACAGCATTTTTCAGTTAAAAAACCCTCATTCATCAGAGTTTTTCCTTTCCTTAGCTACTCTTAGAACTCCAGATAGTAGGTGCTTTCTGCCACATCCTGGTATGGGTGAGAGACTTTGGACAGCTTCCAAAAGGAGCTTATTTTGAGGAGTCTCCTTCCAGATCACCTCCAACACACTTTGGGAATCACCATAAACAGTGAGAAATTCAGAACTGATTAGGCAGCATAATTGAAATAAGAGAAAAAGAGAATTATTTTTGCTTTTGAGAATCAGTACTTCCTTATCGTCTCTGCCTAAAAGTCCTGTGTGCTGTTGATTTACATCTGTAGAGGATCCTGACTGTCAAAATGAGCCTTTGATGGAAAATGAGCAGCATCACTTGTTGAATTCTGTTGAATTTTTATTTAGTTAAACAGTAAAAATAATACCACTGAGCAGCACAGTGTAAAGAATTGAAGACAGATCTGTCTGCCTGCACCTCAGGATGCTGGATATACGCTACCCAAAAAAACATGTACAGGGCTAAATGCATCCAACCCAAGGAGTTAACCATAGCCCTAAGCAAACTGGTGAAGACTGGAAAATACTTTTGCTTATCAGGGCTGGCCCCTTTTAAGTAGGCCGAGGGGTAGCTTTGTCTAGGTAGTAATCTTGTTGCCTTGAGACATAATGATTTTTTTTCTGTGAGGCTTTTTTAAGTGAAATTCATTTCAAACATGGATTGAGTTGTGTTGAGGCCACTTAACTGAAATTTTTATAATCTGGAACTCAGGGTAGACATTTCAAGTCCTGGAGTATGTAGGACTTTCTATCACTAAAGACTAGTGAGGGTAGGGTGCAGTGTGGAGTGGTCCATGACGTGCCGCATACAGATTTTGTGTAAGTGGCTCTGGTTAGTTTAACGTAAAAGAAATCCCAAAAGCAAACTAACATCCATGCAAGGCAGACAGTAAGGGCACAGGATCCAGTGCTGCAGTGAACTCAGGAGCTAAATTATGTGGTAGTATAGACAAACCCTAAAAAGAAATAAATTACACAGTTAAGGGTTCTTGCCTGTTACATGATCACCAGAATGGAAAGGAACTGCAATTATGGGGTGCTGATGAAGTTACAATGGAGTGCATTTTAGTTATCATTCATGTAGTTTTTCTGATTTCCGTAATGAGGTTCTTGTTCTTTCACACATAGACTCAGTGCTTATGGATGCGGAAATGTTGCTTATTGAGAATTCCTCAGGGAAATAATTTCTGATTCCAGAAACTCAGACAGTTGTGTTTCATAGGTTCAAGGGGAATGTTTGCTATTTGAACTAGTTCCCTGTGGCTGCTGTCATCTTGTAGCAGAAGGCTTCCCACACTTCGACTAAATGCAGGATTTTCCATTACACCAGTAACCGGATTATACTCATTTATGTTTAGATACGTGGAAGTTAGGTGCCAGTGTGAGCAGTTCATCTAAAATACTCTCTATAACTAGTGGAGAGACTTGCTTGAATCAACCTCTATCCGTTGGCTATAAAGGAAGATCAGAGCACTGATTTAGGCTGCATGCCTAAACTTTATAAAGCTAAGTGAAGTGAATCATGATTTGATAGGATAGTTCATGCTCTTGGGAAAAGTAACATAAACTTCTGTAAGTACTTCTTTAAGTAAAACACTTAAGTAAATATATAGCCATGAGGATTTAAAGACAAAACGTAACTCTGACTATGAAAAGCATGGCATTTTCCAATGTATAAACTACTCTAATACAGTAGATTAAGTAACTCCCTCTTATAAATGTAACACAGAAGCTTCAAAGTGTAACTTCATTAATAATTTCCCCTAACGTATTAAGGATATTCTGGGATTGAAGATATGGCAAAATCATATCTTTCCCCATGGTATCACTGAGGACATATCTACATAGCAAATAGCAAACCAGCTGTAATGGTAAAAGAGAGTTTCTATGGGAGTGTAGATATCTTCTTCCATGTTTTCAGAGAATGATTAAAAAAATTCTATTCTACTTTGTTGCTTATCTTAAACTGTAAAGACTTTTTTTTTTCATATTGGGAATCTATTTTGCTGCCTTTGTACAGTACCTAAGACATTGTGGAACCCAATGAAATGCAAGCACTAAATAATAACAGTATTTTTTTCTTGGTACAAGGATAATTGTAAGACATTAATCCTTGTTTTCTTAAGCAAAAGGAGAGTGACAGGTTGTATTTTTAATGGAGTGAGAAAACACTGAGGACAACAGAAACACTACCATGACCTTCATTGGGGACAGGTGATGTTTTTGTAACTGCATTTTAAAATGCAATTCAATAAGAAATAATAAGCACTGCCTTAACACATTTTTAGTTTAGCTAAAAAGGTGGATTTTTCTTCTCCTGGCTTGCTATATCCTGCTGCAAATTTGCTCCCAATCAAATACAGCATTACCTCTGCATTTATTTTTTACTGTATTAATATGTTCTTAAGATGTTGTGGTTCAATTCTTTTGGGCCACTTTACCTGTTCTTAAAACATTTGGGTATATCATAGCAATCTGCTCTGGCTTCCATCAGATTGTTAAATGGCTTCATTTGATATAGGGCACTGGCCCATGTTTCAAGCATCCATAAACACACCTGTATTTCAATCCAGATCAGCTAGGCATGAAGTAAAATCGATACCCCAGCTTGAGATCACAGAATCACAGAATCACAGAATGTTAGGGATTGGAAGGGACCTCGAAAGGTCATCTAGTCCAATCCCCCTGCCGGAGCAGGATTACCTAGACCATATCACACAGGAACGCGTCCAGGCAGGTTTTGAATGTCTCCAGAGAAGGAGACTCCACAACCTCTCTGGGCAGCCTGTTCCAGTGTTCAGTCACCCTCACCGTAAAGAAGTTTTTCCTCATATTTCTGTGGAACCTCCTGTGTTCCAGCTTGCACCCATTGCCCCTTGTCCTGTCAAGGGATGTCACTGAGAAGAGCCTGGCTCCATCCTCTTGACACTTGCCCTTTACATATTTATAAACATTAATGAGGTCACCCCTCAGTCTCCTCTTCTCCAAGCTAAAGAGACCCAGCTCCCTCAGCCTCTCCTCATAAGGGAGATGTTCCACTCCCTTAATCATCTTTGTGGCTCTGTGCTGGACTCTCTCTAGCAGTTCCCTGTCCTTCTTGAACTGAGGGGCCCAGAACTGGACACAATATTCCAGATGCGGCCTCACCAGGGCAGAGTAGAGGGGGAGGAGAACCTCTCTCAACCTGCTGACCACACCCCTTCTAATACACCCCAGGATGCCATTGGCCTTCTTGGCCACAAAGGCACACTGCTGGCTCATGGTCATCCTGTTGTCCAGTAGGACCCCCAGGTCCCTTTCCCCTACGCTGCTCTCCAACAGGTCTGTCCCCAACTTGTACTGGTACATGGGGTTGTTCTTGCCCAGATGCAGGACTCTACACTTGCCCTTGTTATATTTCATTAAATTTCTCCCCGCCCAACTCTCCAGCCTGTCCAGGTCTCTCTGAATGGCTGCGCAGCCTTCCGGCGCATCAGCCACTCCTCCCAGTTTTGTGTCATCAGCGAACTTGCTGACAGCGCACTCTAATCCCTCATCCAAGTCATTAATGAATATATTGAATAGAACTGGTCCCAGAACTGGCCCTTGTGGGACTCCGCTAGACACAGACCTCCAACTGGACTCTGTCCCATTGACCACCACTCTCTGGCTTCTTTCCTTCAGCCAGTTCACAATCCACCTCACTACCTGATCATCCAGACCACACTTCCCCAGTTTAGCTGCGAGGATGCTGTGGGAGACCGTGTCGAGATACCCCTGTTTGCCTACAGTGTTACAGAATGTATTAGTGTGAAGGTTGCCTCCTCTGTGTTATTTCTAAGCTTCACAGCATTACCTTGCACTGGTGCTGGCCTCAAGCTAGACAAAGGCCATGACCAAATTCAAGTACCATGATTTATTTACTTGAGAGGCAAGGAATGTGACTTTTCAATTAAAGCCATTCCCTACAGAGCTGCAGGATCTCATTTACTTGGAATGCAAAGCCTTTTTCTTGTGAACTAAACTCCTCCAGATTTAGGGAATGCATTTAGCAGTCTGTAATACTGTAGCTCCGGTTTTATCACATATCTATGCTTCCTCCTGAAGAGTTAGATAACATATGTGGATTTTTATTAAGGTATAAGTCTATATGGCCTGATCCAAAACTCCAGCAAAATGCTGGTCTCCGCTTCGAAGCTAAAGGGACTAATTCTAATCTCACTTAAACTTTTGGCATCATGAAGTTAGTCTTAACATGTATCACAGAATCACAGAATCACAGAATGTTAGGGATTGGAAGGGACCTCGAAAAATCATCTAGTCCAATCCCCCTGCCGGAGCAGGATTACCTAGACCATATCACACAGGAACGCGTCCAGGCAGGTTTTGAATGTCTCCAGAGAAGGAGACTCCACAACCTCTCTGGGCAGCCTGTTCCAGTGTTCAGTCACCCTCACCGTAAAGAAGTTTTTCCTCATATTTAAGTGGAACCTCCTGTGTTCCAGCTTGCACCCATTGCCCCTTGTCCTGTCAAGGGATGTCACTGAGAAGAGCCTGGCTCCATCCTCTTGACACTTGCCCTTTACATATTTATAAACATTAATGAGGTCACCCCTCAGTCTCCTCTTCTCCAAGCTAAAGAGACCCAGCTCCCTCAGCCTCTCCTCATAAGGGAGATGTTCCACCCCCTTAATCATCTTTGTGGCTCTGCGCTGGACTCTCTCTAGCAGTTCCCTGTCCTTCTTGAACTGAGGGGCCCAGAACTGGACACAATATTCCAGATGTGGCCTCACCAGGGCAGAGTAGAGGGGGAGGAGAACCTCTCTCGACCTGCTGACCACACCCCTTCTAATACACCCCAGGATGCCATTGGCCTTCTTGGCCACAAGGGCACACTGCTGGCTCATGGTCATCCTGCTGTCCACTAGGACCTCCAGGTCCCTTTCCCCTATGCTGGTCTCCAACAGGTCTGCCCCCAACTTGTACTGGTACATGGGGTTGTTCTTGCCCAGATGCAGGACTCTACACTTGCCCTTGTTATATTTCATTAAATTTCTCCCCGCCCAACTCTCTAGCCTGTCTAAGTCTCTCTGAATGGCTGCGCAGCCTTGTGGTGTGTCAGCCACTCCTCCCAGTTTGGTGTCATCAGCGAACTTGCTGACAGTGCACTCTATTCCCTCATCCAAGTCATTAATGAATATATTGAATAGAACTGGTCCCAGTACCGACCCTTGAGGGACTCTGCTAGACACAGGGCTCCAACTGGACTCTGTCCCATTGACCACCACTCTCTGGCTTCTTTCCTTCAGCCAGTTCACAATCCACCATGTACTCATATCTGTGACTACTCCCTCTCAGCTATCTGCTCCCAGACTCATGCAAAGGTCCTGAATGCATCTTCGCATGAACCTTCAGTCACTCATTAAATTTCTTCAAGGTAAGATTTTGCATAAAAGAAAAATTTCCTTTCTCACATATTTTCCAGTTCATTAAACAAACCCATGCCAGTCTGGAGTAACTAGCAGCTATTTTCCTTCCTGGAGTTAAAATTTTGCAATGGCATTAAAAAGACACTGAAGTATCCTTTCATGCAGAATAAGGGGCAACGAAACCAGTGGCTTTGGTGTAAGATCAAAATTTGCCTTAAAAAACCCACCCTTCAATTAACTTTTTTTCCCCACTCACTCATCCCTTCACTTCCTTCACAGCCTTAAAAAGCAGGTTAGAACATATATGGGAGACAAACCCAATGTTTTTTTGTTTGTGTTTTTTTTTTCCTTTGGCAGCTGAAATGAAAGCTATCAGATGGAAAGGATATTGCTGGCTACGAGAGAGAAGGAACTGGAGATAAGTCAGAGAACTGTCTGTGGGTTCAGAAAAGCATGCTGAATATATACCTTAAAATACTATATAGTTTACAGAAGGGCAGAGTGTAGGCAAAGCATTTAGGATCAGCTATGGAAAGATCATTTAAACACATCTTAGTATTATCAGAAGCTTACAGTGTATTGGTTTGAATCACACCCATCCCTATGTTTCTGCAAGGGATGGATGTAGCGTTGGTTTGATGGGTTGCATGAGTGTGGCTGTGTAATGAATGTACTGACACTCAGTGAGTGTTCAGACACTTCAGTACAGAGCTGGGTTCCAGAGGCTTTAGGGATTATTATAAAAAGCAGAAGTAATATTTTTAAAGCCAAGGTTGTCTCTGTGTCAGGAGGTTAAACAGTCTCAGCACACAGCCCACCCTGAGCTTCCAGGAACAGCAGGTCCAGAGCTTACTTTTTGCACTATTTTGCACTGGTTTTGGACAGTCTTCTCACAGGCTAAACCGTTGTCCTAGGGAGGTAAGTGCTGCAGAAATGGGTCAGCAGTGACAGAGACAGCAGATCACACCCCAGACCAGAGAGGGCCAGGGTGCCACTGCCTTGACTCTGCCTTCAGATAAATTCGTCCCTGAATATGAATCATCTATCTGGAGTCCAAATCTGAATGAAACATTATAACAGAGAAACCAGAGCAAGACTTTTCCTCTCCATGCCTCTTTCACAAGAGTGCTAGAGAGTGGCTTGGTTATGTTGAAGAATCAGAGAGTTTCAGATCCTAACTGAAAAGGAAGAGTGGCCACCAGCTCAGCTGATATTACTCCCAGCAATAAGAGAAAGCTTTATGCTTTCAGACCATGTCATGATCTTCATTAGCCACCTGACAGGCAGAGAGGTTCAGGGAGAAACTACTTAAAAAATGTAAGAAAAAAAGAGTGAAGAATTGCTTTTCTGTTGCTTATAATACAGAAGGACCATTCTGCTGCACGTAGCTCTACAAATGGTCTCATAATAAGGTTAGAAAAGCACCTTTAGTAGCCTAGAGCACAGCTTTAACCTCCCCCAGTGTTAACTGGATGACAACAGATGGAGCAGATGGAATAGTGTCAGAGGCTGCAGGAGCAATCAGGATGTCGAAGTTGAAGAGTCCCTCAGGCAAGAAAATTCTGTCTAAGTGTAGTTTATGCCTTGGGATTTCATTCAAGTTTAGCTGAACTTTTAAGACATGTGGTCCATTATGAACTCTTTAAAAAAATATCTACAGGTTTGCAACAACTACTGTGCTGCTTCAGTGTGCAGCCAAACCATTCCTGCTGCTTTGGTGACAGACAATCCAGGCAGATGATTTATTTGCTTATTCTGATTTTTCACTGCAGGTTTTAGCAACCCATTAAAAGAAAGTACGTTCCTCATAATGCAGAATGTGTTGAAATTTGCCATCTGCTTCAATCTAAGTATCTATAGGGTTTGGTTGACATCTGGAGCCCATCACTTTTGGCTTTGGCTAATCCACAGCCCCACAGTTTTGACTCCCCTTTTTCTGAATTTGGCATTGTTCTCTACAGATTTGAAAGAAAACCTCCACACCTCCTCACAACTGCTTTTAACCTTTTGGGCATCAGCAGTGACAAGAATGTGCTTCTGGAGTGTGAAATTAGAATATTAACAAGAGTGTGAATCTTTCTTTCACACCACACAGAGGAGCAGGGACGTTGGCAGATGAATCCTCTACTCCAGAAATGTTGGCAGTTGAGACAAAATATCATGAAGTGGGTAAGAAATATATATGCTGGGATGTAACTGTCTGTTGCACCCAGCCCAGCTGGCACACACTGTACTCTATGCACCAGCTGGCAGGAGATCAGCATCTATCGTAGAAACATTTAAGATGCCTATTAAGCTTTTGGCATAGGCAAGGGGGACTGTTATCATCTCTCTCCTGCTCTATGGGATCCCTTTGCGGTTTCAATCCATTTCCTTGGAGAAAAACAACTACATGACAAAGTGGGTGCAGTAGCACCCAGAGGAAGTATCTGGATAGAGTCCAAGGACTGAATGGCATCTCTAGCTACTGCACTGCCATCAGCTTTTCCACTCCATTTTGGTAAGCATTCTGCTGGGTTTCCAGATATTCAACAGCCTGCCTGCCATGCTGCCTGTCCAGACATCCCAGCCCCAGGGCCTCTGTGCATGGCCCTGTATCATACCCAAGGGCCAGCATCCTCTCACTGCCCATGGGATGGGGAACCGATTTGTGCTTGCTCAGTCCATTCCGCAGAACATCAGGTTCTTTCTGTGGTCCAGTGCTGGAAGACATAGAATAGCTACAAAAACAAATACTTTTTCTCTTTTATTGTTGCTTTCCATGCTCATTTGATATATAATGATACTAGAGTGCAGAGAGGCATGCACTCCTTGAATTATTGTTGTCAATCAAAGGCAAATCACACAATAAATTCAACAGTGACACAAATGACAAATAATTTTAAAGGAAAAGAGAACCAGGACTTTGCTGCCTACTCAGTACTTTTCCAAGAGACAGACAAATGACTTCATATTCTTGTGCTGTCAGTAGGTACCTTTTATAAGTACTGACTTAACTAAGAAATCTTAAAACACTAGAGAATGCTGATAAATATAGCAGCTATTTTATGTGCAGAAGAAGAGCATTGCATATCTCATGTAGCCTGTTTAATGATGTTTTATCTATATTAACAGTATCTTCCAGTCAGCAACATATCTTTTGTGTCTCTTTCCTTTTCTCTTCCTTTCTTTCACTCCAGAGGGCTGAAATGTTTATTGAGGGAACGTGTGGTACAAAGAGAAGTACTGGATTGTCACATGACATCATCTTATTTTAAGCAACTCTTAATCCTATGGCTAATTAACATTTCCTGCTGCTCTAACATTTCTGAAAGAAAAAAAATATATCAGATACCTTTGCAACTGGATATTAAAAGTTGTGTTGTACCAAAATGATTTATGCAAAAACATTTCCCATTTAGATCTTTTAAAAAACAATGTAAAACCTTTCACATATAAGCAACAGGAAGGTATTAGACGTGGTCTGAACTGGTTGCTATAATCACTGTAATCAGACAACAGTGGTTAGGTGTATAATTTATCATTTTTCATAATTGTATGTTTATCTTACTGACAGGATGATATGCCCTTTCATTTTTCTCACATTTTTCAGTCACATTGTATTACTCAATTGATCCAATTACATATCTAGTATCAGCTATGCCAAAAATAACTTACTATCTGTGTCTCAGTCTGTAACTGGTAACTAAAATCTTCCACTTGAAATAGTTAAGTTGCTTTTCCGTTCTGACATAGCCAAATCTTCTAATATTCAGTTCTGAGATATGACAACAACTCCGTTTCACAAAACAGTGCACAACTCCCTTTTAAAATTTCTTTTATGGTCCCAGTCAATAAGAAAATACTTTTAAAGCAACACTAATGCATTTTATACAGCTATGAAAACCCTTTCATTTAGAAATATCTTGTAAAAATGGAGGTCTTTATTCTGAATGTTATCTAAATTAATAGTGTCTGAAAGTAATTATTAATAAACCCAGGATGTTCCTTATTTAATAACCTCAATCTGTTTTCCTAGTGAAAACTGCCCTGTTCATAAAGGACACAGTCACAACAGGCTACCCTTGGCAGGCTATGAAAGAAGGTCAAGGAGCCAAGGACTACAAGGATGTGTATTTCATGCAGGCATCTTCCTGCTGGGTTTGAGGTGCCCCAGTATCATTAGTGTGGGGAATTACATTGCTTCAGGCCATACCACAAGTTTCAGAACTTCTTTCAGATGAATTAATTTTTATTAAATGAATTACAATAAGAGTAAATGGAAATTAATCTACAACTCTGTGACAATGCAAATGATTATGCAAAGATATCTATGAAGGCTTCATTGTCATGCAACACATGACGTATACATAAAAGATCATATTCAAATAAAACTTGTCTGCCATAGGAAATTTTGTTGCTTTAAGAGTTATGATACATGTAAGGAGAAATTCTGTTACACCAGTATACAAGGGTTTACAGATGTATGTGTCTCTTCCAGTCTGTGATGTGAAATAAGCTAAATCAGTGTAAGACCCAGCACCGTTCTGGGCCCCCAGTTCAAGAAAGACAATGAACTACTGGAGAGAGTCCAGCGGAGGGATACAAAGATGATCAGAGGACTGGAGCATCTCTCTTATGAGGAGAGGCTGAGGGAGCTGGGTCTGTTTAGCCTGGAGAAGAAAAGACTGAGAGGGGATCTTATCAACACTTACAAATACCTTAGGGGTGGCTGTCAAGAGGATGGGGCCAGACTCTTCTCAGTGGTACCCAGTGACAGGACAAGGGGCAACGGGCACAAATTGAAACACGGGAAGTTCCATCTGAATATGAGGAAAAACGTCTTTACTGTGAGGGTGACAGAGCACTGGAACAGGCTGCCCAGGGAGGCTGTGGAGTCTCCTTCTCTCGAGATATTCAAAACCCGCCTGGACGCGACCCTGTGCAACATGCTCTGGGGGAACCTGCTTTGGCAGGGGGTTGGACTAGGTGATATCCAGAGGTCCCTTCCAACCCTAACCATTCTGTGAGTCTGTGATTCTGTGATTTACTAGCAGATACATAGCAGTAAAAATAACATACATGGACTAATAGATCATACATAAACTGAATAGTTTTATGGCTTTCACCCTATAAGCCAGCCTGAAATACTGCTTGTATCTGATGATCTTCACATCAGCAAATCAAAAGGAGAGCTCCTTCATCATTAATTTTCAACAGATTGAGTAAGTACTGTATAAGTACTGTACATTAAATACATATATGTATTGAAGAAAAAAAAAAGGTAGGAATTTTCTTGCATAGTTTGTTTTAGGATAACTTTTTAGAATATCATGTTCCAGTCACTGCTTTCCACTATATCACACCTGCTTATGCCATTTATGACATGTTACACTACACAACTGTAATGCAAAGTGACTTATCTAGTGTAACACAAAGTGAGGCATTAACAAATGTATAAATAGCTTTGGAAGGGAATCAGATTTAGCAAGGAAGTTTTGATTACATCAGACAGTTCAGCTTTTGAGAGACTTTTAGTTAGTTTGCAACCGAACTTTATATGTTTGCATTATTCAGTGCAATTTAATATGAATTACAAGTTGAAAAATGTAAAGAGACATTCTGGTAAAACTCTGTGCCAGAGTATGCTAAAGAAACACGGGAGCTTTATTTATGGACATCACATATCAGATTTGAAGAACAAAAAAAGACCAAGTGTCTGGAGACTCTTGTCATTTAACAGATCATTGCCCAATCCTGAAAATACATAAGCCTATGAAAAAATTAACATATTACCCATTAACATGTTTTATAAAATAATATATTTCAGTTATTCTGTTGAAGAGACTATGCAGGTATGTGCGTTTAAGTGTGTGGACAATGTACAATTAGTCTTTTAGGCTTTTTATTGTCTAATATTTTTCCCCATTTACTTTGCAAAAGTAAAGTAATCAGGAAAATAAAATAAAGTTTTAAATTACGGAAATATATGAAAATATGTTAAATTATGTAAGAATTATTGTACAGGAATATAGTTTGGCTCAATCAAATGAATATTCATAATTACATTGTTACTTTACTTCCAATTTTTATTTGTAACAAGTAATAATCAGAAAATTAAAGAAAGCTTCTTCTCCACATTCTTAGAATAAACGATTGTAAAAAATTTTGCACTGAAAGTTTCATTCAATATATTCTTTTCAAAAAATATGTTGTTGACAGAAAGAGTAAAACTTACCATGAAAAATACTTTAGAAAAATAGCTAAATTTAAGCAGAATGAAACCTTGATGAAGAATTTCCTTACCTTATTTACCTTATTACAATAAAGTAAATATAGAAATACTATATCTTATTAGTTCCATGACATAATTGGAAACTATCTGGAAAGTATATACATAAGGATAGAACGTTAATATAAGCGACCTTTACATTGCTGCACTGTGATTTAAGACTTTTTTATTGTGCTACACTAGTACTTCCTTTACATAGTTTTGGATTAAGAATACCTAATGCTTTTAGAGCTCTTCCATGATTACTCCAATATGCCTTACAGGAAAACGTAAATTCTATCAGTAAATGTATAGGAAGCCAGCATGTTCTTTTCAGAACTGAATTCTGAAATATTTTTGATTTACGTAACATGGCAGTGGTATTTCCATCTACTGAAAATGACACATATATTTCTGCAATGAACCACTCAAAAGTGACTCACAACAGTTAAGAAGTGGTAGAACATGTGCACTTAGCACGATTCTGGCATTGTAATTTTTGTGATACATTATATTTCAAATGAGGGAACATTTCTGCACTTATTAGCAGAGCTTGCTTTTTTGCAACAGGATTCCACATGTGTAAATTCCAGCATAGACTGGAATATAGATTAATACCGGAACACAGATTAGCAATAATAGGATAAGAAAAAATAGGTTTAAATATTCTTTGTATCTAGAAATATTTCAGGTTTGGCAGAATGTTTGTGGTTTAGCAAATAGAAATTAACTCCAGAAACTCCAACGTCCCTCTTGGAAACAGGGGATTAACTTTATCACAGCAGAGTATTTTATCTGATATCAACAGTTAGTACATAAGCAATGCAATAGAGAATCAGACTGCATAAAAGTAAAACACATCTTTTTTATAATTAAAAATTAACGACAAATTAATTTTAATATATTATAATGCTTTTTCCTCTTTTTGTGTTCATGGGATTAGTTGGCTGTCTCTGTCATACATAACACAGTTGAGATACATGAGACAATCACTCATTTCCAAAGAGTAAGAATAACTGAGTTGATTAGCAGATGTGAGTGTGAAATGTCTTTCCCATTGATGAAAATTTTCAAGATGTTAGAAAATAATTATTGCAAAAAGGGATGAAAAATAAAAATTGCATACATTTGTATTAGCCAAGCCTTCAAGGAGAATTGACTGCAGAGCAGTTAAAACATTAGATTGGTTTCTAAATATTTGTTTTGATAATTTTGATTTTTTCACTCCACCACATAAAAAATAAATCTACCTTTCAAATCTTAAAATGGGAAATTTTGTCATCTTTGAAATATTGCTGAAATAATTAATTCTGTAAAATTTTGAGAGTAAAATACATCATGGCTTAAGCTTTCTATAAATTTGTAAAAGTTTCAGTTTCGACAAATAAATACCACTGAAAAAAACAAACCAACAAACAAAACAAAACAAAGCTCTTGTAACACTTCTGATTGATTCTGTCAATCCATTCCTTTCTGGTGGAGAATTTTTTTCATACTCTATTTCCTCCCACATTCTTCCGCACTGCAGAATCTTTCTAAGTAAAGACATTCTTTGATGTAATGGGGAAAACAAATTTTCTTAGGAAGTTCCTTAAATGTATTTTTCCAGCCAGTCATTCAGGCTGCCAAATCATTCTCATAGGAAAAAGGTTGTTATACTTTCAGGCTTTTGAGGGCAGAGCTGAAGAGTTCCTGCTTGCTACAGTCAACTGTAAACATCACAAAGTTCATCCTGTAGCAGTTAGATCCCATTTTATCTGTAGGACATGTGATACCTTCTGTACAGTCATTTTATACTATCAATTTTTAATTACAGATCCCATGCATTTCAAACAGGGACTTTTAATTCCCAGGAAGTGGCTCTAGGCGATCCTGTTACAGCAAGATAAACATTGAAGATTAACCTGAAACTCCATTTCCCAAATCCATCCCCTGCCCAGTTCTGATGAGCTGCATCAGAAGGAAATAAAATTTAAATGTATAACTCAGTTTTGCCTAAAAAGAACAATTTCTACTTATTTCAATGACATTTAAAATTAAATAGGCAAAAAAAAGTGATGGACCTCCAGAATCCCTGAAATAAGACTTAAGTAAGCAATATAAGACTCCCAATTGCAGATATCATCTTGGATTAATCTGATGCAAATTTGGAGTCATTCCTCTTTATTTCAAGCAATGGCCTGAGAGACCTACACTAGGAAAGAAGTTGTCCGATTTTCCACTTCTTGGGAGAGTAAAAGACACTTCCAGAGGGTCATTCAGATTTCAGGTGGACTTCGAAGAGCACAGATGACAATGTGACAAGTATGGTCCCAACTAAAGTCGGGTAGAACAAAACCTGATTCTTATGATAAGATTCAGTGTTGAGGTTCACTGGCAGGATGGTGACAACAATAAGGACTTTGTTTCTAGCTCTGAAGATGGGGCTGCAGTAGCCAGAAAGAGCAGAATGTTCGGGGCTGACTCATTTAAAACCACCAGAAATGTGAGGGGAAAAAAATGTGTCAGAATTCACACAGGAATACTGATTTATTGTTTTGCTTAAACATTTTTTACTTCAATCTGAAGGAGGGGGGCAATTAAGTGGTTTGTGCTGAAGGAGAGAGGGGACTGATTAGATTGTGGCTGTGTGTTTCTGTTAGAAGCAGAGGCACAAAGCCAGCGTGAAAATTATAAAACCACACCACAACAAATCTGAAAAGCTATGATACTACTGTATAGGCACTTCTGGCATGGAGAGAGTGAAGAGAGCATCCTTGGCACTGCCTGGAAAGAGCCTAAGAACCACATGGTGGGGAGAGGCTTCTTGGTTTTGTTCCTGATATGTTGGCAGAAATAGGGTTTTGTCTGGAATTTCTGTAAACAGACAGGGTTTCATTCAAAAGCAGCTACTTCTGATGATCATTTTTTCATCCTCATGGATATAATCCCTGAGAGCCTGAATTCTGTTAGAATTTCAGAGTCAAAGAAGGTAAATTGTCTTCCTATTCACATGTGTATAATTACGCAGACTTTCATATACTCTACATTTTATTGAAACTGCTACATTGTGACCGTAATATATTTTAATCTGTAATTTAAGAAATACAACAAAAATGGGATTACTGAATCATTTCCTCTGTAAAATTTAAAACCCTTTTACTGTTAGCTTTAAAGCACAGTGAGGCCCAGGGCACTGTACTGTAACCTTTAGATTTCTTTAACACATTCAAATGGGAATTGGAAACACTTTCATACCTATGCATGCTATTAAACACTAACCTAATATTACATCTGAGTATACAAGTAGCAACAGTACAGAGAATAAATTTTGATATGCTTTTTTTGGAAGAGGATGACAGTACTACTCTGACTGTAGGCACAGTCTTCATATTTTTAAATTAGATTTGCTCAGTTATTTATTTAAATCTCTTAACAATAAAAATACGATGCTGTATTATTCCAATTTCCCTGTTTCCACAATGACACTATTTTACTCAGTGTTTCTTTAAAATAGTCTAAAGTAAACAGATTCACAAACAGACACAAATATATGCAGCAACATCTGGTTAGTTATTGCCCTTCTTTGATCTGGTACAGGTAACAGGGCAAGATGAATGATTTTTTAAGTAGTCTCATACAATTACACTGCCAAAAACATCATAAGCTATATTAAGGTGAGTACTGAGGAAAAATTATGCTAAAGATCAACAAATGTAGTTCAGCAGTGATACAAATTTGATGTAGAGCTCTGTCTTTGAAGCTAAAAGCATGTTACATTTCTGATTTTGAAACATACTGGAATAGTACCAGACTCATTTTATTTCCTAGTTCGACATATTCCCTTGAAATGGTAAAATCGCTTGGAGCAGTGTCCAAAACTTTGGACACCTATATCTTTGTTTGCTAAGAGGCTGAAAAGGTAGCACAGGTCACAAAAGGAGCTGTCTATTCTCCATGAAATCTTTGACTATTTAGGGAAAACACAACCACATCCTTCCCCAAATCTCCCAAAAGAGCACTTCAAATTAGAAATACTCCAAAGTGCTCGATAACAGGCACAGCTCAAACTTAAACACTGCATGGCTTGACTATCTGCCTGTCTGCTTTGCTGCCTCATGGGAATTCCCAAGCAAATGCAGCCCATCTGATGCCTCCTGACGATGCCGAGGGAGAAACCTGACGTGGACAACTGCCATGTGCCACTGCAGACAATGCTACTCATCTGTGGCTTGGCTCTGCACCTATGGTGGCATTCATATAGCACAATTAATATGACTGACTACTAATCCAGTGATTTAGTCTAGGTAAGGCTGAAAAGTACAAAGCTCTGTATCAGTTCACTGGTGTGGTTGACCAAAAACACTCCCTGGCAGAACGTACCCTCCCTTGTGCTGTTGCGTTCTGGTGGTGCTGTTGCACTTGCTGGAAAAGCTCTAATTTCCAGCTAAATGAGAATGCTTTACGAGGCATTTCTCATTCATGGTAACAGTAGGAGAGAAATCAATAGCACATTCACAGCTGATTCCCAGCAGCTCTCATTCTTCCTACTCAAAAAAAAAAAAAGTGCTGAGGAGTTCCTCAGTCTGGATAACTTCATTATCTAACACTACTCTCAATTACAGAAGGTTGAAAAGGTGAACAGAGCGCAGTCTCTCAAGCCGCAGAAATCCTGTGTTCCAGTTTATGTCAGTCAAAGTCAGGGATGGTGAACACCACACGTCATGGCATTTTTAAGCCACGTCTGCCTCGAGGAAGTTGTATACTGTCGGTAACAGTACTTGTTGCTGATGCTGCTAATATTCTGATATGAGGCTAGGGTAAACCTTAGGCTCTGCCCCAATGTTAAGCTTGCGAGTGAGTGTATGTAGACACCACAAATCTTTGTGTCTAAACTAGGATGTGAACTTCTGTTCGCTAACACGTATTGTCCTGGTAAGGGCAGGACTTATTCTCCCTTCCTGTTTCTCAGTCCTTGCTCTCTTCCCATTGATAATTCTTATCTCTTACAGCCCATCTTTATCTTTCGGTATTCTGGAACACATTGCTACGCAATGCAGCGACATTTCTTCCAAGCACCATTGCAGGAGAAGTGTTACCACCTTTCTGTTTTGCACAGAAATTGAGTTCTGATAACGATGTAATTTCTACAGAAGCCCAAACCAGTAATTATCTGGGTGTCTTCAAATGTGTGACATTTATTTTTCTTTTTGGACAAAGCAAACAGAGGTGACTCTTCTCACCTCAGACAATGATTCATAGTTTTCTCTGCTTTCAGAGCATAGATGGATGTGAACTGTTACAACAGAGGGATTGTGCTGTAATTCTTCTCGTTTATACTATTTAATCCCAGAGCGCAATGTACTGTAATTCTTCTTTATATCTATTGCAGCACCTAAAAATCCCAATTGACTATGAACATTCATTCTTTAGGGTGTTTTAGAGCCCCCTAGTAAGAGATCCCAGTCCTCTGAAACTGAAAATCTTAATCACAGAATCACAGAATGTTAGGGATTGGAAGGGACCTCGAAAGATCATCTAGTCCAATCCCCCTGCCGGAGCAGGATTGCCTAGACCATATCACACAGGAACGCGTCCAGGCGGGTTTTGAATGTCTCCAGAGAAGGAGACTCCACAACCTCTCTGGGCAGCCTGTTCCAGTATTCGGTCACCCTCACCGTTAAGAAGTTTTTCCTCATATTTAAGTGGAACCTCCTGTGTTCCAGCTTGCACCCATTGCCACTTGTCCTGTCAAGGGATGTCACTGAGAAGAGCCTGGCTCCATCCTCATGACACTTGCCCTTTACATATTTATAAACATTAATGAGGTCACCCCTCAGTCTCCTCTTCTCCAAGCTAAAGAGACCCAGCTCCCTCAGCCTCTCCTCATAAGGGAGATGTTCCACTCCCTTAATCATCTTTGTGGCTCTGTGCTGGACTCTCTCTAGCAGTTCCCTGTCCTTCTTGAACTGAGGGGCCCAGAACTGGACACAATATTCCAGATGCGGCCTCACCAGGGCAGAGTAGAGGGGGAGGAGAACCTCTCTCAACCTGCTGACCACACCCCTTCTAATACACCCCAGGATGCCATTGGCCTTCTTGGCCACAAGGGCACACTGCTGGCTCATGGTCATCCTGTTGTCCAGTAGGACCCCCAGGTCCCTTTCCCCTACGCTGCTCTCCAACAGCTCTGCCCCCAACTTGTACTGGTACATGGGGTTGTTCTTGCCCAGATGCAGGACTCTACACTTGCCCTTGTTATATTTCATTAAATTTCTCCCCGCCCAACTCTCCAGCCTGTCCAGGTCTCTCTGAATGGCTGCGCAGCCTTGTGGTGTGTCAGCCACTCCTCCCAGTTTTGTGTCATCAGCGAACTTGCTGACAGCGCACTCTAATCCCTCATCCAAGTCATTAATGAATATATTGAATAGAACTGGTCCCAGAACTGGCCCTTGAGGGACTCCGCTAGACACAGACCTCCAACTGGACTCTGTCCCATTGATCACCACTCTCTGGCTTCTTTCCTTCAGCCAGTTCACAATCCACCTCACTACCCGATCATCCAGACCACACTTTCTCAGTTTAGCTGCGAGGATGCTGTGGGAGACAGTGTCAAACGCTTTACTGAAATCGAGATAGACCACATCCACAGCTTTACCATCATCTATCCACCGGGTTACATCCTCATAAAAGGCTATCAAGTTGGTTAAGCATGACTTCCCCTTGGTGAAGCCATGCTGAGTGCCCCTAATGATCCCCCTATCCTTGATGTGTCTAGAGACAGCACCAAGGACAAGTTGCTCCATCACCTTTCCGGGGATGGAGGTGAGGCTGACCGGTCTATAGTTACCCGGGTCCTCCTTCTTGCCCTTTTTGAAGATTGGAGTGACATTTGCTTTCCTCCAGTCCTCAGGCACCTCTCCCATTGCCCATGACTCAGCAAAGATGATGGAGAGTGGCCTAGCAATGACTTCCACCAGCTCCCTCAGCACCCGCAGGTGCATCCCATCAGGACCCATGGATTTATGGACGTCCAGATTGCTTAATTGGTCCCTGACCCAGCCCTCATCAACCAAGACAGATTCCTCCTCTATCCTGACTTCTTCTGAGGCCTCAGTGGTCCGGGGCTCCTCAGGACAGCCTCCAGCAGTATAGACAGAGGCAAAGAAGGCATTCAGTAACTCCGCCTTCTTTATATCCTCTGTCTCCAGGGCCCCCACCTCATTCATCAGTGGGCCTACATTGCCTCTAGTGTTGGCTTTACCTGCAATGTATTTGAAGAAGCCCTTTCTGTTGTCCTTGACCTCTCTTGCAAGGTTTAATTCCAAGGAGGCCTTAGCTTTCCTAGTTGCCTCCCTACATCCTCTGACAACAGACTTAAATTCCTCCCAAGTGGCCAGCCCCTCCTTCCATGATCTGTACACCCTCCTCTTCCACTTGAGTTTGCCCAGCAGTTCCCTGTTTAACCATGCAGGTCTCCTGGTACCCTTCCTTGACTTCCTACTTGTTGGGATGCTCTGGTCTTGAGCTCGGAAGAAGCAGTCCTTGAATGCTAACCAACTATCTTGGGCCCCCTTACCTTCTAGTACCCTGTCCCATGGGATATCCCCTAGCAATTGCTTGAAAAGGCCAAAGTTGGCCCTCCTGAAGTCCAGGGTTGCGATTCTGCTAGCTATTCTGTTCCTGCCACATGAGATCCTGAACTCTACCATCTCATGGTCACTACAACCAAGGCTGCCCTCACCCTTCACCTCTTCAACCAGACCCTCCTTATTAGTGAGGATAAGATCCAGCAGCGCTCCTCTCCTAGTTGGCTCATCCACCATTTGCATCAGAAAGTTATCATCAATGCACTGGAGGAACCTCCTGGACTGAGGATGGCTGGCTGAGTAGCCCTCCCAGCAAATATCAGGGTAGTTGAAATCCCCCACGACAACCAGGCCCTGTAATTGCGAGACTGCTCTCAGCTGCCTGTAGAAGGCCTCATCACCCTCCTCATCCTGATCTGGTGGCCTGTAATAGACACCCACAACAGTATCACCCCTGCCAGCCTGCCCCTTAATTCGCACCCACAAACTCTCAACTCGCTCCTGATCCGCCCCTGGACAGAATTCAATACATTCTAGCTGCACACTCACATAAAGAGCAACTCCACCACCTCTCCTTAGTGGCCTGTCTTTCCTGAGCAGGACATAGCCATCCATGACCACATTCCAGTCATGCGAGGCATCCCACCAAGTCTCTGTAATTGCCACTAGATCATAGCCCCCCGACCGAACACGGATTTCTAACTCCTCCTGCTTATTCCCCATGCTGCGTGCATTGGTGTACAGGCATTTCAGGGAGCGAGCTGAGCACACCGATTTCACCCTAGGGGGATGGGAGGCCTCCTGGTCTACCTCAACACTAGAGCGTTGCCCCAGTGGTGCAAGCCCAGCTACCACCCCATCCCCTTTCGAATCTAGTTTAAAGATCTCCGAATGAGCCCTGCTAATTCCTGTCCCAGAACCCTTTAATGGTCAAGAGAAAGCTGTATCCCCAGTTTGTAAAAGAAGAACTAAGTCACAGACCAACTACGTGACTTCCTAATGTCACCCTTGTGGACCATGACAAGCAGGAAGCTCTAAACTTGGTTTCTTAATCAAGAAACATCTTTGATTTTTTAAGAAGAGTCATCTTGTGTGGTCTGGTAACTTGAGAAGTCTGGGTTTAGAGAATATCCAGCTGATGGTTCTGAGTATGAGAAAAGAGATTTGATCCCTTCCAGTGGCAAAATATGCAGTTCATGCATACAGGGATGCGTGATGTAGCTTCTCTTGTCTTTACTTGGCATAAACCCATTTGTGCAGTAGACACAAAGCAAGAAGCTGAGAAGACTTGAAAAATTCCAAGAACTGTGATATGGGAAGAAAAATGGTGGCAACAGGGGAGTGAACAGAGAGACCCACAGAACATGGCACCAAATGCACAGGCGTAGCCCCAGGAGTAAACGTGCCTGCGTGACCCAATACCACCTAGCAGCATACCCTGTGCTCCGATGGAAAAAGAAGCAGCTGTGTCCTTGCAGCTATGGGAAAGGGGTGTTTTCCTCTCAGTGCAAGAGCAGAGCTGGAATCGTGAAGGCAGCAGTGCAGACACGTCTTGTCCAAATTTTTTAAATTTTTAAATTTTTTTAGAAAAGAAGAAAGTGTGTGCTTAAGCCCATTATAAGACATCCTTTTAAACAGAAATTGCTAACAAAGAAATTTCAGTTCTAGAGAATTTTCTTTGAAATAGTTCGATATCTGATACTTTCCATGTCGAGTAAAGAGGAGTCCAAAAAGTGATTTTACTTGTACATGGTGAATCAACCGAGTGTTTGGCAGTGCATGCTGTCTGGAGGACAGCCTCTTTCTCTCGGCTGCTCAGGAGGAAGCCTGGCTGCACAAGAGCCTTGGGAGGCAGTGCTGCTGCTCCCCTAGAGGAGGAAGTCTGGGGCTGTGCTGCTGCCTCTTACCGCTGCTTACCATGGCTGGAGGGGCATGAGCCTCCAGACAGGTGCCGTTGCACAGAGCAGAGTCCTCCTGAGGAGGGGTATGCGGACAGAGGAGGGACCAGGCTGTGGAGAAGGGTTATTAGACATTGGAATGGGCTGCCCAGGGAGGTGGTGGAGTCACCATCTCTGGATGTGTTTAAGAAAAGCCTGGACATGGCACTTAGTGCCATGGTCTAGTTGACAGGGTGGTGTCAGGGCAATGGTTGGACTCGATGATCCCTGAGGTCTCTTCCAACCTGGTTGATTCTGTGATTCTGTGAAGCTCCACCCACCATAAGCTGATGGGTGCCATTTATGACATAGAATCATAGAAAGGTTTGGGTTGGAAGGGACCTTAAAGATCATCTAGTTTCAAACCCCCTGCCATAGGCAGGGACACCTTCCACCAGACCTGGTTGCTCAAAGCCTCATCGAACCTGGTGTTAAACACTGCCAGGGAGGGGGCATCCACAACGTCTCTGGGCAAACCTGGTCCGGTGTCTCACCACCCCCACAGTCAAGAATTTCTTCCTAATATCTAATCTAAATCTACCCTCTTTCAGTTTAAAACCATTCCCCACGTCCTGTCACTACTTGCCCTTGTAAAAAGCCCCTCTACCTCTTTCCTGTAGGCCCCCTTCAGATACTGGAAGGCTGCTATGAGGTCTCCCCGGAGCCTTCTCTTCTTCAGGCTGAACAGCCCCAACTCTCTCAGCCTGTCTTCATAGGAGAGGTGCTCCAGCCCTCTGATCATCTTCTTGGCCCTCCTCTGGATGCACTCCAACAGCTCCATGTCCTTCTTATGTTGGGGGCCCCAGAGCTGAACACAGTACTCAGGCGGGTTCTCACGAGAGTGGAGTGACCTGCTGGCCATGCTTCTTTTGATGCAGCCCAGGATACATCATAAGCCATGTGTTCTTGTACTGCTCTGAGGTTGGCTGGTTGCTATTTTTTAGAACCTACGCACCTACATGATCTAAGAGCACCCTCCAGCTGGCTACCCCTTTGCATTGGGAATTTCTCCTATCTAAAGATATGTCTCTTTAAACATTCATATTTATTTCACAGAATCACAGAATCAACCAGGTTGGAAGAGACCTCAGGGATCATCGAGTCCAACTGTTGCCCTGACACCACCATGTCAACTAGACCATGGCACTAAGTGCCATGTCCAGGCTTTTCTTAAACACATCCAGAGATGGTGACTCCACCACCTCCCTGGGCAGCCCATTCCAATGTTTAATAACCCTTTCTGAAAAGAAATTCTTCCTAATGTCCAACCTGAACCTCCCCTGGCAAAATTTGTCTTTGTCTAAATAAATATATATAGAAAAAGTGTACAAATATGCATAAATATATATTTTATTTATTTATACATAGATACACCTTATATATATATTTTTATATATGTGTATTATAGCATATATATAGGGGAGTTGCACAAACAGGACCCTGTGGTGCTGCTGGGGCAGCCTCGGGGCTCTGATCAGGGCTACCCTGCATGGGCAACATGGGCTTATCAAAGTAGAAATCCAGGACAAAATGCCAACAGCAGAAGAATGTGTGTGAACTCAGTAAGGAAATAAAAAACCATTGCATTAGTCTTGTCATGTTGGTGCCTTGGGACAGTATTTTCCTTTTTCTGTGGACCTGATTCGTAAAATTGTACTGAGGTGCCACAATCCTGCAAAATGGCATTTTCTCATTGATCTGGCAGGTATCACTGGTCTCAAGCTTTCTTCCAGTCTGTCAGGGTGCAAGAGATGTAGCAGGGACATGTAGAGTCATATGGAACACATTTTAACTATTTATTTATTTTACCTTTGCATGAACTCTACTATCTGGAGCTGGATGCCATGCCAACTGTTATGGCTGTTATGGAAGACAACAACCCTAATCAATACAAAGGCCTGCATAGGTTGCTCTTTAATGAATCAATCTGTCTTTGAACACACTTTTATTAGCAGATTTTCATGATCATTCTATTGACTCTGAAGCAGCTTTCAAATTATTTAATTAGTCTTGTGATAAAGTATTGGAACAGTTTCTTTTTTCATATTATTAAATATTATTTCTCCAGCGGTTACTAACAGAATGTGAAACTGAAAACACAAACCTTGCGTAGTTTTTAAAGTCATATTTCAATGTTTAACATTGTATGAGACAAGCTCTGGCATGGAATCATGTGCAGAAAGTAAATTGCTTCTTACTAATATGAACTCATTAAAAATGTCTGCCTGATTCTTGCACAGCTCAGTTTTCCTCTGAACACCCCATCTTTCTCACAGCAACAGATTTGTGGAACTGAATTTCATATTATCTATCTGGTGTTGAATACTACGTTGCTAATCTCAGGAGAGTGTCAGTTGCTGCTTCGAACTATAAATGTGTGATTTGAACCTGGATCAACATCTCCATCAGAGGTCAAACAACATCTCTGTTATAACCAACACATTTCTGATTAGGCAGTGAGGTAGCCCTTGGTAATATGTAGCCAGGGAGCTGGTGAAAGTATTATAACTCGAGGAAAGATTATTTAGAATATTAAATAAAAGCGAAAGAAATAATTTTTTCCATTACTCAACAGATTTTTTTTGTCTGTTCTGTCAAAGGTAAGTCTCTTCCCCTTCCTTTCAAACCCTTTTTCCAGTTTTTCTTGGATAAGAAAGGATAACGTAAGGTGAGTAATGTACAATGAGAAAGTGGGGAGGTACACCATAAAGCTCATGAGAATTCAATAAACTAGATATTTATGAAGACAGAATCAGATAGAATTTATAGAGAAAATGACTACAGAGAAGGAAATGAATTGCAATAATAATTTGTAATTCTGCACCAGAAAAATGGAAAGTATAACATAGTATACTGCTGTATTTTGAAGGACAACACCACAGGTCTGGTGACTTTGAGAAGAAAGCTTATGAATCATTAGAGGTAGTTGTCAGGTTTTGCCAGCAGATACCAAAGTTCCTACAATGCATTAGGAAACAGAAGCCTGGGAATCTACTACGGCTGTGGAAAATTGTAGGAAAAAATTTTATATTAATATAAGTGGAGAGAGAATGTGAACACATGGATGCAAAATACCAGCAGGAGAAGGGCTATAAAGATTAGATGTGTTGCTGAGGCCTCCAGTAGCAGGTTGTCAAGATCCTAGCACACATCTACCTAGCCTTTGGAGTTAGGGGCCCTGCACGTGCCATTTGATTTTGTTTAATTACTTTCTAGTCACATTAAAATTTAATTACTCATTTAATTTTCTCTTATTAAAGAAGTTGTTTTTCATTACTTACCAGCACTTTTAAATATATATATTTAGTTTATACATGTTCAAATATAGGTGCTATATCTATACATATCTAAATATATTTATTTAATATGCAGCTGTGTATATATAAATAAAATATGCATATTTGTACAGTCATTTCTATATATCTTTATATATAATATGAATATATATAAAAATATATATAAATATATTTTTATATGTAGAAGGAGAAATATAAATGTGTAAATGTAAATTTGTATATTTTTGTATAGGAACACTTGCTGGCATAAAGGAAACAAGGAGCCAATCAGTCGGTTTCAATAAATGGCAACCGGCCAATTGCCAAGCAACAAGAAAACATTTTGGGTATGAGGCAGCCGGGCATGGCGGCTGCTGTGTGTGCAGCGGACGGAGCTCCCGCTGTGCTGTATGTACCCAGCACCAGGCAGTGCCCCTGCCAGCCCCACCTTGAGCTGGTGTGTCCAGCTCTGCCTGGTGGCTCTTCCCAGAGGGCAATCTGTGCTCTGGTAGAGCCCTTGGCATCTTTGGAGTGTAAAATAAACACTCCCATTGGTCAGCCATCTCAACAAAGTTTCCTAAAGCTTTAATTTCACAGAATCACAGAATCACACAGAATCACAGAATGTTAGGGATTGGAAGGGACCTCGAAAGATCATCTAGTCCAATCCCCCTGCCGGAGCAGGATTACCTAGATCATATCACACAGGAACGCGTCCAGGCGGGTTTTGAATGTCTCCAGAGAAGGAGACTCCACAACCTCTCTGGGCAGCCTGTTCCAGTGTTCGGTCACCCTCACCGTAAAGAAGTTTTTCCTCATATTTATGCGGAACCTCCCGTGTTCCAGCTTGCACCCATTGCCCCTTGTCCTGTCAAGGGATGTCACTGAGAAGAGCCTGGCTCCATCCTCTTGACACTTGCCCTTTACATATTTATAAACATTAATGAGGTCACCCCTCAGTCTCCTCTTCTCCAAGCTAAAGAGACCCAGCTCCCTCAGCCTCTCCTCATAAGGGAGATGTTCCACCCCCTTAATCATCTTTGTGGCTCTGTGCTGGACTCTCTCTAGCAGTTCCCTGTCCTTCTTGAACTGAGGGGCCCAGAACTGGACACAATATTCCAGATGCGGCCTCACCAGGGCAGAGTAGAGGGGGAGGAGAACCTTTCTTGACCTGCTAACCACACCCCTTCTAATACACCCCAGGATGCCATTGGCCTTCTTGGCCACAAGGGCACACTGCTGGCTCATGGTCATCCTGTTGTCCAGTAGGACCCCCAGGTCCCTTTCCCCTACGCTGGTCTCCAACAGGTCTGTCCCCAACTTGTACTCATACATGGGATTGTTCTTGCCCAGATGCAGGACTCTACACTTGCCCTTGTTATATTTCATTAAATTTCTCCCCGCCCAACTCTCCAGCCTGTCCAGGTCTCTCTGAATGGCTGCGCAGCCTTGTGGTGTGTCAGCCACTCCTCCCAGTTTGGTGTCATCAGCGAACTTGCTGACAGTGCACTCTATTCCCTCATCCAAGTCATTAATGAATATATTGAATAGTACTGGTCCCAGTACTGACCCTTGAGGGACTCCACTAGACACAGACCTCCAACTGGACTCTGTCCCATTGATCACCACTCTCTGGCTTCTTTCCTTCAGCCAGTTCACAATTCACCTCACTACCCGATCATCCAGACCACACTTTCTCAGTTTAGCTGCGAGGATGCTGTGGGAGACAGTGTCAAACGCTTTACTGAAATCGAGATAGACCACATCCACAGCTTTACCATCATCTATCTACTGGGTTATGTCCTCATAAAAGGCTATCAAGTTGGTTAAGCATGACTTCCCCTTGGTGAAGCCATGCTGAGTGCCCCTAATGATCCTCCTATCCTTGATATGCCTAGAGACAGCACCAAGGACAAGTTGTTCCATCACCTTTCCGGGGATGGAGGTGAGGCTGACCGGTCCATAGTTACCCGGGTCCTCCTTCTTGCCCTTTTTGAAGACTGGAGTGACATTCGCTTTCCTCCAGTCCTCAGGCACCTCTCCCGTTGCCCACGACTTAGCAAAGATGATGGAGAGTGGCCTAGCAATGACCTCCGCCAGCTCCCTCAGCACCTGCGGGTGCATCCCATCAAGGCCCATGGATTTATGGATATCCAGATTGCTTAATTGGTCCCTGACCCAGCACTCATCAACCAAGGCAGACTCCTCCTCTATCCTGACTTCTTCTGGGGCCTCAGTGGTCCAGGGCTCCTCAGGACAGCCTCCAGCAGTATAGACAGAGGCAAAGAAGGCATTCAGTAACTCCGCCTTCTTTTTATTTTGCTTGTAAAGTAAAATTTGCTTGATTTTACTTTGCAAATCTTACCTATCTGTCTCTATTAATTGTTCCAGCAATAGTCCAGTTGCTGAAATTGCTGCTGTCAACTGTGTTGCTTTCTTCTTTAGCTGCAGTGTCTATCTGTGGGCTAACCCAGGATGCCCCATGTCAGTTAATGGAAGCATTTATTAATACTCTGTGGTTGCTGTGTATTGTTGCTCTCTAACTCTTGGCCCAGACAGGAAAATTAAGCAGCATATTCCAGTCCCCAGTTTACATCCCTCACTGGACATACCTGAACTGCAGAGCCTGCTTTAGCTGAATGGTGATGTGTTTTGTGCAGACTACAACACTGCCAAGAGGAAACATTATTTTTGTTGTCCAATAGTGAGGAAACTTTCCAGTTACATGAATGAAGTGGATTCAGATCAAACAGAAGGTTATATGAAGTTGTTAGCTTGAACTGTAGACGCACATGGCCGCAGCAGCGATGCAGAGTATTGAGTGTAAACTGGGCTCTGCCTTCTCTCTTTCTTTTTTCTTTTTCTTCTTCTTAGTAAAGAAAAAATTCACCTTGAATTCGCTGCTTAAGACCTAGAAAGTGGACACAGCTGCAAATCCCAAAGGAGATACCCATGTTCACCTAGACCAGATTTAGCAACCAGTGTCATTCATGAGTGCAGTAGTTCTACTGCTGCTGTATTACATTGCTGCCTTTTTCTTCGTGTAACAAACACGTTAAATTTTTTTCACCTAGGATGTTGTTGGCTACTAAATATTTTCATGTGTTTAGAAAACCATTAGGCAAAGGTAAAGAAGAAACCCGCTGAGAACTATTAAATACAAAGGAACCTGGAAATCCCTGAGGTACAAATTACTAGAGGCTGGGAGTTATTTGCCCTGTTCTTATGCATTTTATGACTGCTGTTGTCCAGTGTCAGAGAAAGGGTCCCAGGCCAGACAAGTAGGTATTACAGTATTCACAGAATTACAGAATCACAGAATCATGGAATGGTTGGGGTTGGAAGGGACCTCTGGAGATCGTCTAGTCCAACCCCCTGCCAAAGCAGTTTCCCCTAAAACACGTTGCACAGGGCTGTGTCCAGGCAGGTTTTGAATATCTGCAGAGAAGGAGACTCCACACCCTCCCTGGGCAGCCTGTTCCAGTGCTCTATCACCCTCAAAGTAAAGAAGTTTTTCCTCATATTTAGATGGAACTTCACATGTTTCAGTTTGTGCCCGTTGCCCCTTGTCCTGTCGCTGGGCACCACTGAGAAGAGTCTGGCCCCATCCTCTTGACACCTGCCCTTAAGGTATTTGTAAGTGTTGATAAGATCCTCCCCCAGTCAAAGAAGATCCCCCTTTCATCACAGAAAATAAAACAGCATCATATTTATTTGCTTTGTAGTGCTGCATTCACATGCAATAGTACTGTTTCACTGCAGTATTTCAGTTTTCATTGACATCGTGATCCGATGAAGATGAGCTGTAACTCCTGATTTGGTTTGATTTATTGTGCTGAGCCATACTTTGTTTCTGCACGATCACAAGGAAAAGCTTGTTGAAGTGAAGAGATGACACAAAGGATGTGTCAGGTGCTGGGTAACCAGCATCTGGGAGTCTTAATGCCTACTTCAAACATAGCCTGGTACTATCAGTCCTTGCAACAAATGTGGGCCAGTTTTATGTTGACATAAAACCCACGCAAAACTAATCAGACTCAAGTAAATTTCAGGTATTGAGGTGGAGGGATTGTTAGACCTCGAAATTCAAAGCAAAATTTAACAGGGTGAACATATAAGCAGAAAATTAGAGAAATAATTGCATGGATTTCTCTGTGTCCAAGCACAAAATTTCTCAACTTGGGGGTTTATATCCATCCTTAACTAAAGTTATGCATTTGCCTCATGCATTACATGTAAGGATCTCAGATATGTTCTCATGTAGTTTGACTGCACAGCCATCATTTCTTTCAGCGCCCAGGAAATTTTGAGTAGGTTTACTCTGCTATATTGATTTGTGCTTGACTTAGCCATGCAATATACTTCAGACTCACTGTACAGCTTATGTTCTTTAATAAACAAAAATTTCATATATAACCAAAACCCAAGCATTATGGCCTAAATAGAAGCTTCATTTTCTTAAGTAATTTTTATTTCTTCGTCTCTCTACCTGCTCTATAATCCTAGTTTATCCTCAAGTTTTCCTAACAGAAATCCTTAACCATGACACCCACATTTTGTGATACTACAGTGTGTACACGTGTTACCCGTCTCCATTTATAAGCATGAGCTTGAAATGAGATTCAAATGAATGTAAGATTCAGTAAAGCTATGTGGAAAGCAGAAGCATCTCTTGATAAACAGAGCTTTAAGCTCTCAGTGTGCTCAGATATTTCCCTATTCTTCTAAATCTTTTATTGCTTCATTGCTGCCTAGGTGGGAGTGAAGGCTCTTTACGACTCTGAAACAAAAAATCCTGAAAGCTTTCCAAATCAAAATTTTGTTTTAAGAGTTTTTGCACAGAGAAAGTTTGTATACAAGGGCTGTAATATCAATGGGTATTTTCAATGCTGTTACAATTTGCAAGAAAATAAGGAAGTCTGTAAGGCATGAGCAAAAATAGTAGAATCTTCTGAGATATAGACTCTGGTATCCATATTTATTAAGTAATATAAATATCCATTGTAAAAATATAAAATATTAAAGAGATGGAATATTTCCAACAAGATGGGGAGAAGCCATTATAGGAAGTATCAAGGCAAATTGCTTCTGTGATACCTCTGTCAGGAGGGTCAAGATCATACATGTGCTGTCTCCTGCTGGGATGATTAGTAGCAAAGTGATTTTGAAATACTTTGATATCTTTTGTTGATTCCATGCCTTAAAGTTGCAAAAACAGTTTGCACTGTCAGTATGGCTAAGCAATTACATTAGCCATGTTTGTTCCACAATATCTCAAATGCTTTGAAATCCTAATTTGTGAAATTATTTCCATTCAAATTATTCTAGTACCACCTTAAAATAGGAGTTTCCTGTTATGTCCATTAAAAACTTACGAAATTGTCTTTTACTTTCCTTGCAAGCTGATTCTTTCTAGATGAGAACAACTAACAGCAGTTCTGAATTTGTCAATTAACTTGTAGAACATTATGGATAAGTATAATCTTAATTTTTTATCATTTATAGTACATTGCAGGTAATTAGTCTTAATGAGTTCAGCTATAGTGTGAACAAGTGTGTGGGCAAGTATGGTTTCCCCATTTTACATAAAATTAATATAAATTTATATATATTTTCTAGCGGCGATATTTTGGCCATAGCCAAAAGTATAATTAAAGAAGAAAGATTTTAAATGTCATTCTGATTTATCAGATTCTGAAAACATGAACCAGTCTATGAAGAAACAAATGTCCAGATAACCTGCTATTCTTTCCCACAGCAATATTGAGTTAGTCAGGACAGAGACATAATACAACCTAAATCAGCTGTGAAATCAGGTCATAATGGCAATACAACATAGTATGTATGCACTTCTGTTTTGGTAAAATGAATAAACCTGTGCATGAATAACTTGCTAAAAAGCAAATGAGCTTTCTGGAAACCTGTGATAAAATGGGGAACGAGACTTGCTGAATAGCTGCACACAAATCATTCACCCAACTCTACAGACAATACACAAAATTACTTTCGAAATTCCTCTGCCAATTTATGTACAATTTATTTAAGCTTGTTCTTATTAACGATATGGCAGACATATGTCTTCCTTCAGCAGGCAGTGGAGGCTGGTGCTCCTCTCTGGGCATCAGAAGTTCTACCAATTTGGTTTCTGTGTTACATTTGTATAATAAAGTGTACAGATTTTAATAGCCCCCAAGTGCATCTGCCAGCTGGCATTTATAAAGTTCATCAGGAGCACTTAAACTTTTTTATCTCAGGTGGGATGGTACAGCATTCCTCCTGATTTACAAGAGCCATTTATCAAAGACAACACCTGCTGCAACACAAATATCACCCAAGGTCACTTTTTGATCTAGTATTCTGCCACATCCATTGATTTTCTAACTTCTACCACCTTTCCACGGCATCCTCTGGAAACAATCTTTTTCATTTTCCTTCATAATGTTCATAACCATACCTAATTCACATTTCCAGAAGATATTTCACAGGAGGATCATTCACTTCCACCTACTTTCCAAATGAGCAGGAATTTCTCCCATCAGTGCCTGGAGAGGACACACCTAATAACTTCCATTAGCATTAATAGAAGTTGCCAGCATGGATCTCTGTGCATTTTATTGAGAGAGCAGACTTCAAATTGGACTCTGAATGTTTTCATTTATTTTTAATCGTGTAAGTAAATCCATCCAAAAATCCAATGGAAGATTTACTTCCTTTCTAAACTGTTTCTGGATGAAATGTTAGCACCTTCCTAAGGGAATAAAAAATGAGTCAATATTGCTCATGAGAAGCCAGGTACTTTCCAATAGTAAGAACTATAAAAGCACACTTCAATGCAAAAAGGAAAAAGAAGAAAAAAGAAAGCGAAAATGCTGTTAGAACTATAGCAAACTTCTGCTTTTAAACTAGGATGTTAATTATTAAAGATGATTGGTCCATCTTCAGTTTGCACCATTTCACACTTCAGTATAATCTGACCTGTAGTAAAGAATATGCTTTTCTGGCTAATAGCAAATACTCTTGTCACCAAACATGTTTCTACCCTGATGACTAAAAGGTAGTCACCTCAGTTATGCCCTCCAAACTGTATCATCTTGACAGAATGATGTCATTGTCACACTTCCCGATTGTTTTGATTCATTCAGTGATGTCCCTCGTCGTACATTGGAAGCAGGCTATCAGCACGGTGAAATGGCTGGTGTGATACTGACGGCTTGTCAGGGAGAGACATTCTGCAGACACAATAAGCAAGGAAATTCGTTGAATGGTGGTGTCAAGGGTAGTGGAAAAACTGATTTTTGGGGTCTTTTTACTTACTGATTTATGCAAGGACTTCTGGAAATACCAAGGTAATTGGCAGAACAACAAATTACCTGAAAAATGTAGGACCTATCTTTGAAGACCTAGACTATTATTTGCATCTGAAGATCAGAAAATCAGCAATACAAATAATGAAATCAATGCACATTAGCAAATCACCTACAGCTAGCAGCCATTTAGATTCAGATTTAGAAACTGAGATGATATAGCAATTCAAATCATTTACTCTCCCTTTTGGTTAGCAACATCAGCCCTCCCCCCTGATCAGAAGGATGTTAGACTGTTTTCCACCATGCTTTTGGAGAGGTAACTGAGAGTGATGTTTGAGCTGGCAGATCAGTTGTTAAAGTCTTTGCAAGGGCTTCAGAATGAAGAGGCAAGCTGAAAATTTAATCCAAGTAAGAACAAGAAAACCCATTATGGTCAACCTAAAAATGCATGAAATGAAGATGGGTTTGGCCCAATGCTCTATAATTAAAGAGTTGTGGGCTTTCAATCAGAGAAAAATGTCATCTCATTCACTTATTAGGTGCCAGAATAACTTAGCTTCATTTCATGGTTCTTGCACACAAATTGCACTTAGATTGATCGGTATGGAGAAGTTCCTCAGTGTTGTACATAGCAATTTATGTCACAGCAATTCCTTTGGGTTCTAAAGAGAAATAGAGCCATCCTCGCTGAGATATAATCACTAGCTATACCACGGCTGTGCTACACCAGTCACCTTCATTTTCAGGTGCATGTTATATGGTTGGGAAGTACCAGGGAACATAGGCAGGTGAATTGTTCACAAAGTTTCTTCCCTTCTCATTGATCAGTGGGAAACAGAGTCCCACATTCAGAGTTCATATGGAGATGTGGGAGGAGTGAGGTTGTGCTATTTATTGTTAGTGTCATTGTGGGAAGAGGAAGGCAAACAGATGGGTTTTGCTGTTTTGACATGAAGCTTGTTAGATCTGGTATAATTTTTCTGACTTAAGGGAGACATCTCTATGGTCAAAGTTAGTCTGCCAAAATAAGCTTTCATTAGAGTTGTCAGAGATAGATACACACCTAAATCTCACACATAAGCATGGGTAGACTCCTTCTCAAAGGAGATTCCAAGGTAGTTGTATCAATTCCTTTGAAAACAAGGCCATTGATATTGCGGTTTCTATACAGGGATCAAAGAACTTAAATCTGAACAATCAAGTCTGAAAATTATGTACAAAATCTTCAATTGTCTCAAATCCTTTTGACCCCTCTTAAACATCTCCAGTGCTACATTCTGCAATTAATGTGAAAGTGCCTGGTTATTACAAGATAGGCTGCCAACGCAGATTTTTGTTATAACCGTGTGTCATAACCTAGCCAACAGATCCAGAATATAATGAAAATCTGACATGCAAAAAACAGGCAGAATAGCCAAGAGAAAATATGGCATCTTAGTCATACTTACAGATAAAAAAGTGCCACAAACTTCTTATGGAGAGTTATATCACTTAGGGAGGGAAGTTGACATCAGTCAGTTCAGGCACCTACCTCAGGTGAAATACAGAGCAGATAAAGTCGGAAGCCAAATTTTCTGTAGAGTCAACATCAATTTATCCCACAAAAGACAACCGAGTCTACCCAAATCCGATTCTTAAATCCAAGCTGTATCAATAGCTATGTATAAACTTTCAGCTATCAAAGAGGTTCATGAGAGGTATTTGGAGGTCTCAGTCTTGAATATAGACAGTATTCCTTAGCTTTAGCCCCCTAAAATATCCCAAATCAAGAAAGAATAATAATTTCCAAGGTCTATACTCCTGTGTAAGACCTCCTTAGTAAAGCTGAAGACATGGTTATGACGTCTGACAGATCACTGACATATTTTTTGTTAAAGTAGGTTCTGGGATAATATACAAAGTAAAGCCATATTCCTTTAATTAATGTTCCAAACAGAGATTTTTACAGTTCATTATAAATCGTTAAGTTCCTCAGTATAGGTTTTAAATGACTAATATATCCCCTACTTGCTTAAACTCTAATTTTTTTCTTTCACGTGTTATCTTGGCATTGATTTGCTTTTCTTCAAAGAGCCAAAATACTGATTAAACAATGATTTATAAGAAAATTATCATTATCATTTACTGATCCATATTCTCAAAAAATTATACAAATTGAGTGTAGTTCAAATACTCTTACTTCTTTTTACACTGAGATCTCTAAACTATTTTAATTTCTTTTCAAGTAGCAACTTACCAGATTAAGTATCACTATTGCAGTAAAGGTGTCAGAATCTAGCTAATCATTTCCTGGCTGCTTTGTGTAAAATGGATACTTGATGTTATCTTTTGTGAACAGTGGTGCTGGTTTTGTCTGGGATAGAGTTAATTTCCTTCATAGTAGCTGGTATGGGGTTATGTTTTGAATTTGTGCTGAAAACAGAGTTGATAATACAGGGATGTTTTAGTTATTGCTGAGCAGTGCTTACACAGAGTCAAGACCCTTTTGAGTAGGCTGGGGGTGCACAAGAAGTTGGGAGGGGACACAGCTGGGACAGCTGACCCCAACTGACCAAAGGGATATCCCACAGGTTATGACATTGTGCTCAGCATATAAAGCTGTGGGAAGAAGAAGGAACGGGGGACATTCAGAGTGATGGAGTTTGTCTTCCCAAGGAACCATTACACATGACGGAGCCCTGCTGTCCTGGAGATGGCTGAACACCTGCCTGCCGATGGGAAGCAGTGAACGAATTCATTGTTTTGCTTTGCTTGTATGTGGCTTTTGCTTTACCTATTAAACTGCCTTTATCTCAACCCACAAGTTTTCTCACTTTTACTCTTCCGATTCTCTCCCCCATCCCACCAGGGGGATTGAACAAGCAGCTGTGTGGGGCTTAGTTGCTGGCTGGGGTTAAACCACTACAACAATACAATTATATCCCATAGTTTCCATTTAGTTTCTTATTAAGCTCTCTTCAAATTATTTTGTGGACTCCTCTGCTTTTGCAAAGTCTGTCAAAGGATTTTAAATTATTTTACCACTGAACTGAAAAATAAGAATATCATCTGTGGTGATATTTGCTTCAGAAAGTAAAATGGGAGAAATGGTATTAAAATACAGTTTAATCATTGAAGTCCAGATTAAACACTTTCACAGAGGAATCAAAATGTGTAAGATGCTGAACTGCGGGCAGGTACTCCTGCCTCATTTGTAATGTAGGAGTGATCCTCAAAGACCTGCCACATTGCCAACATGTCTAAGAAAGGAATAGGTAAGGAAATCTTTACTCCACACTCTGCTTGATCACAGTTAGAGACCTAGCTGCCAGTCTGTCTCAGAACATACGCAGACCCGTTTTCTTGCCAGAGGAGATCTGGAGGGTAGTGATGGCTGAGTGAAGTCTTGACTCCTGGATGGGACTAGCAGGCACAACAACCTTTCTCCCCTGGGAATGTTCTTTAAATAGGAGAACAAGATTTGGGCCATTCGTACAGAATTTACAATTGATCTGCTTTTGCCCTGTGAGTTCAACAAGTCTAGAGCACATCTGGCACACTCTCACACAGATGGTATCTGTGCAACATGTGTGCATGTATTTCAGTCCAGGAAACCCCAGGCAGAAAAGTGAGGACCAGTTCCTGGCTTCTTCCATCAATTTACAAACGTTACAGAGAAAGACACAGACTAACGTGTTCCAAAATGAGTGGGTTAGGAAGAAGTTTTCTAGTTATATATGTTATTTCAAAATGAGATGTGGGGAGATTTGTGTCTTGCTCTGAAATATCTCACTGTCACGTAGTGATGGACCACTGATTTGAGTCCAGTTTAGACTAGCTTGCAGTTTGGCCCTATTTATTTCCACCATTAGCAAGTCTCAAAAACTGCTGTCATTAATAAATTTCTTTTTCATGTGATCACAGATAACCTCCCTTTTATCTCTATATCTCCTCTGTCAGAATTTCTGGAAATTCTTGGAGGATGAGCCACTGAATTCGGTAATTACAAATTATTGTGCTATGATTCAGAACAGAGTGTCTCAGTGCAGATCTTCCGTCCCAAAATTCCCACCTGTTTTCATAACCTACACTTGAAGTCTTCCTAGGCTGCAAGGCAAGGGCAGCACATTTCAATTTTTATTTTCCCCTTATCCTAACTAGGCCCCTATAGAGAACATGTGAGAGATGTGTAGTGCGGATATTTTTCATAAACAAGTTGTGCAATTTTGTTGGTTAGACTGGTTTCCAATGCCTTCAGAAAGAGAATTTCAGCATAGCCACCACTCACTGCAACTTCCTCTTACATTTTTTTCTTGTAAGTCTGCTCACAAAATGTCTCTTCCAAAAGAGCTAAAAGAGATTAAGTTCCCAAGCTCTGTCAGATCATGTCTAAAATAAGCAAATCAATACGGCTCTGGTGCAACATTTCAGTCTTTAAAACAAAAACTACCAGAATCACTTATCTGCTACAAGAAACAACACAAATACTTGTAGATGCCTCCAAGTGACAGTGGAGAAGGAATCAAGGGAACTTAGACTAGAACTTAAGGAAAAGAAGAGAGCCTACTTGCTCTGGAAGAAGGGTCAGGTAACTTGGGAGGTCTATAGGGACGTGGCCAGGTCGTGTATGGAGAAGATTAGAAGGGCCAAAGCTCAATTAGAGCTCGATTTGGCTGCTACAGTCAAAGACAACAAAAAAAGCTTTTACAAATACATCAACAGCAAAAGGAGGGTCAAGGAGAGCCTTCACCGCTTGCTGAATGAGGAGGGTAGTGTAGTGTCAGGGGATGAGGAAAAGGCAGAGGTGCTCAATGCCTTCTTTGCCTCGGTCTTTAATGTCAAGACCGGTTGTCCTCAGGAGACTCGGCCCCCAGAGCCTGAAGTTAGGGACGGGGGGCTGTGTGAACCTCCCGTAATCCAGGAGGAGACGGTTAGTGACCTGCTGTGCCAGTTGGACACCCACAAGGCTATGGGCCCGGATGGGATTCATCCCAGAGTAATGAAGGAACTGGCAAATGAACTTGCCAAACCACTCTCGATTATCTACCGGCAGTCCTGGTTAACTGGAGAAGTTCCAGCTGACTGGAAATTAGCAAATGTAACGCCCATCTACAAGAAGGGTCGGAAGGACGATCCAGGGAACTATAGGCCTGTCAGCCTGACCTCGGTGCCAGGCAAGGTGATGGAACAGATCATCCTGCGTGCCATTACACGGCCCATGCAGGACAATCGGGGCATCGGGGCCAGCCAACATGGATTCATGAAAGGCAGGTCCTGCTCGACCAACCTGGTCTCCTTCTATGACCAAGTGACCCGCTTAGTAGATGAGGGCAGGGCTGTGGATGTAGTCTATGTAGACTTCAGTAAGGCATTCGACACTGTCTCCCACAGCATCCTCCTGGACAAACTGGCTGCCCGGGGCTTGGATGGGTGGACTCTTAAACGGGTTAAAAACTGGCTGGATGGCCGAGCCCAGAGAGTGGTGGTGAATGGGGCAAAGTCCAACTGGCGGCCGGTCACTAGCGGTGTTCCGCAGGGCTCAGTTCTGGGGCCGGTGCTGTTCAATATCTTTATAGATGATCTAGACGTAGGGATTGAGTGCACCCTCAGTAAATTTGCAGATGACACCAAGCTGGGTGGGAGTGTAGATCTGCTGGAGGGTAGGAAGGCCCTACAGAGGGATTTGGACAGGTTAGATAGATGGGCCGAGACCAACGGCATGAGGTTCAACAAGAACAAGTGCCGGGTCTTACACTTTGGCCACAACAACCCCATGCAGCTCTACAGGCTGGGGGAAGAGTGGTTAGAAAGCGGCCCAGCAGAAAGAGACCTGGGGGTGCTGATCGACAGCCGGCTAAACATGAGCCAGCAGTGTGCCCAGGTGGCCAAGAAGGCCAATGGCATCCTGGCCTCTATTAGGAATAGTGTAGCCAGCCGGTCTAGGGAAGTGATCGTCCCTCTCTACTCGGCACTGGTGAGGCCGCACCTTGAGTACTGTGTTCAGTTCTGAGCCCTGCACTTCAAGAAAGATGTTGAGGTGTTGGAGCGAGTCCAGAGGAGGGCGACCAAGCTGGTGAAGGGTCTGGAGGGTCTGACCTCTGAGGAACGGCTGAGGGAGCTGGGGTTGTTTAGCCTGGAGAAGAGCAGGCTCCGAGGTGACCTTATTGCAATGTACAACTACCTGAAGGGAGGTTGTAGTGAAGTGGGAGTTGGCCTCTTCTCCCGGGCAGCTAGCGATAGGACAAGAGGGCACAGCCTCAAGCTTCGCCAGGGGAGGTTCAGGTTGGACATTAGGAAGAATTTCTTTACAGAAAGGGTTATTAGACATTGGAATGGGCTGCCCAGGGAGGTGGTGGAGTCACCATCTCTGGCTGTGTTTAAGAAAAGACTGGACATGGCACTTAGTGCCATGGTCTAGTTGACAGGGTGGTGTAGGGGCAGCGGTTGGACTCGATGATCCCTGAGGTCTCTTCCAACCTGGTTGATTCTGTGATTCTGTGAAGTGCAAACTGCAAAGCTTTGCCTATAGATAACTTCAACACAATTTTTGGATGGGTACTTGAGTTGCAAAGAACAGTGTTTAGTGCAAATGACACCTGTGACATATTCAAACGGGATACACATGAGGCTGGTAGATAACTCTGTGTGCTATCTACCCAATTCTAGGCAAGTGCTGACTTGTGGATACAAATGAATACAGGTGAGCATTTACCAGCTCTCTTGACAGTTTACAAGAAAAAATATAACCTTATCCTGGGGTACACCTCATGACTATCATTGATTATAACTTCAGTTTGCATTCAGTAAATTTATGATAGTCTGAGGTAGTAGTTCATGTCTAAAGGGAAGTGTGGTCCAAACTAGCAGACACTTTTAGGAGCCAGACTCTGTGATTTGGCAATGGTTTTTGCACAGTCAGATGATATTTTTTAAGCCAGTTTTCAACAGATTGGAACAATACAATTGCACAGCCATTGCAAACATTTCCAAAAGTTTTAAAAACAAATCACAAGAATGAAGATTAACAGATTTCATTAGAATCAAGGAAGCACTGAAAAATGTATGTGGACAGACTTCATAGAGAAAACAAATATCTTTAATGGTAGTTGCGAAATACTTGGAGATACAGGATTCACTGAAAAATCATTTTTTTCCCTTTGTCTTCTCTGTGCTGGCCTCCTTCCAGACAAACAAATCTTTTGATAATAGTGATTTGTTTGAAGTGTCATTTGTTATGACTTGCAAGGGTCTTCCCAAAGTCTCGAGGCAGGACAGGAATAAAGTTTAGGTATCATTAAAATGGGCAGAAATAGTTGGAAAGAGTAGAAGAAATCTTGTATAAAAATATTTTACATGTATCTGAGTTTGCAATCAGTTTGCTGTCTTGTTTCTTATCAGCAAATTGTTAAGAGGAAACAGCTCTCACAATGGCAACCTTTAAAACAATGTTACTGATTAGAGTAAATTAAATTTAAAGTAGCCATTTAGTGGCTTTCACAGTAAACTGGTAAAGAACAATAGTATTCTTCAGAGTATACATGCTTCGGGCAAAACATCTACTACAGTACTTCACCTATTAAAATTGAGCAATCCCGTCAGCCTGCTTGATTGGATTGATGGTAACATCTGGTATGTGAGCCTGCTGGTCTGTTTAAGACTGTGAATAAGTTTGCTCTCAGTTCTACATGTCTCTGCCTTTTGTCTATCTTTGGATGGCTTTTGCTGTTGTAATTAGACAGCTCTGGTAAGTGCTGAAGTCTCTGGTCGTGTATGTAAATATATTAATCACCTTGGCACAAGTAAGTCCCTCTTAAAACAGTGCCAGGTAGCTAACTTTAAGCTTGTACCAAACTATTTCATATTATTACATATTCCAGACTCAGCTTTCAAGAAACCTGGGGCTTTACAATAGCCTCAATACAATTTGTCTAGCCTGAGAAGAGATATGCAACCCAGATTACACCAGGCAGTGCATGGTCAACAACTGAGAATTAGACTGAGAGCTTGAAGAATGCCTCCTATGCTCTGCCCTAAGTCCCAGAGGAACAAGTGGGTCAAAGGGGAGATTTCCAAGATTTCCAAGGGAAGGATGAAGTTTAGCCGTGTAGAGATTTTCTTCTGTCTTAATTTTTTTCCTTTCTGTGATATAAATATATGAGCTATACCTTGATCCAAAGGGTTGCCCTTTATCCTAACCATTACATGAATGCCAAAGAGGCAAGTCATCTGGCGCTTGTCATGAAATCTCAGATAGTGGAGAAAAGTCCTGTGATTTGGGTGTCTGAATGTGAGACAGATGACAGACTTCCATCCCAACAGACATCTAGGGGTGAGTCTGTCACTTGGAAAGAGTGGCTTGAGAATAGAAGTGGGAAGGTACAGCTAACCCTAGAGCTTCATTCAGGTTTAGGACATTTCCAACTAGAATTAGAAGTTCATCCAAAATTGCACCCTTCATTTTGCTGCACTATTTAATTGCTTTCTGCAGCAACTTATATGAATCAGTCATGATGATGATAAGTGGTTCAATTATCTGTAAAACAAGCACTTGCTCTCTTTGCCCTGTAAGGTACAACCTGTCCAGTGCTAATATGAGATCCAAGCTGTGTATCGAAGTCTCACACGTCTTTAATGGACTGCAGTGTGCTGACAATTAATTATGAGCAAGGGGAAAAGGGTAACCAAGCTGAATACAAATACCCACCAGACTGCAGGCAAAAGATACCATACTAAGCACTTCTCATGACAGGATTACCAATGGTTACTGAGTATCAAAGGAAGAAATCAACCCATCTGGTTATTATTGAAGTATATCATAAAACAGGAGCTTGATTCTATTCATAGGAAAATCAGTGGGAAAAGTAATATTTCATATGTCACATTTCATATTTCATTTTTCATATTTCATTTTTTTCCTCAATCTCATGGACAGAGATGATCTGATGAATCTGTAGAGTAACTGCACTGGCTTTGTGAAGATGTACAAAGCATAATATAGCTCAAAATGCTGAGATGGCAAAACTAAAAATGAGCTACTCTGGAAGGGAGAGTTCTATTTCCTTATCAATCAGGTTGCAAATGAGTGGAGTGTAAGCTCTATCTGTCATTCATTCAGTGACCTGGTGTTGGTAATTCCTGTGTGAACAGGTCTCAGCTTGCACCTCTGCTCACTAGCAAATGAAATTTAAAGTTCTGAAATCACCTTTTTGTTGAATCTCTGTTATAAATCAACTGGATTTGTTAAATGCTGAGATTAAAACCAGAGCCATCACTGGCTGAAATTCATGTAACTCCTGCAAATGGTTGTCATCAATGTGTCTAACACAATACAGTAAGAACAAGTTATTCAGTTATTCAAGTCATTTCCCTAGGGCTCAGTGCTCAGGTAGAGTGCTTTTGCAAGTGGCAAGTGCCTAAAGACAGTGCACTGTCTGACATTACAATAATAGCAGATATTGAGTGTACTATTATATGCACGTCCTTTCAGATTGCCAGCGTTTCAGTGCCTGCGCTGTGCCGACTGCCAGTGATTTCTTCAGGTGACAGACACAGAACTGCAGCTCTAAGCCAGTTAATAAACTTGTCGGACCCTACTAGCTTTTGTCTTATGCTGTGCCTATGCTCTGCTGTCTAAAGCTGGCAATATACTTTGATTTGCACGCAATTCATATTTTGCTTTAACATTTAGTTTCACAGAACTAAAAATTTGACATTGATTTATTTACTTACAAGGCATAAAATTATCATAAACTGAATAGCCATTAAACAAAAAATTATTGCACCAGAACTCTAATAGATTCAGCATCACTTTCATGGTCAGATTATGTATTTATTCAGTGTGATTGGAGCATGTAGTTAAGAATAAGAATATTTTTACTAATGTTTTATATACAGAGAAGTTTTAGATCATTTGTAGCGAGGCAGGTGTTGGTCTCTTTTCCAAAGTAACAAGAGATAAGATGAGAGGAAATGGCCTCAAGTTGAGCCAGGGGACCTTGAGGTTGGATATCAGGAAAAATTTCTTCACGGGAAGGGTTGTCAAGCACTGGAACAGGCTGCCCAGGGCAGTGGTGGAGTCACCATCCCTGGAGGGATTTAGAAGACGTGTAGATGTGGTGCTTAGGGACATGGTTTAGTGGTGGACTTGGCAGTGCTGGGTTAACAGTTAGACTTGATGATCTTAAAGGTCCTTTCCAACCAAAACATTTCTATGATTCTATGATTTGGTTTATTCTTTTTGCATTTTTATGCAGCTGCACATTCAAAATCCATTTCATTTCCCATGAAGCTTTAATGATTTTTCAGTCTTTCTAGGTAGGTTGTCAAATATATATAGTTACAAGAAATATTTGGATTTTTAATTTATTTACAATGACTAAACACTTCCTTTTAAGTGTAGTGCACTACAAATGCAAGGTACAGGAAATAACAAATATTTAGACATCTCTTAAAAAAACAACCTCTTTGGATATAGCAACATCTTAAATTTGAAAGTTCTTTTTATTCTATGAGGATTGAAATGGGTTTTTTATTCTTTCTCAATTTTCTGTAACACATTTTTTAAAATATTTATCCATTTTTCATAAATGATATGGAATGAAAATGGAAAATTTTGAGGATACAGTTTTTAGGTTTTTTAGAAAAAAATTTAGAAATAATTTGACTCAGATTAGAATTTTGATGAAGTTGGCTGTTTTCCATAAACTATCATTTTAAAATAAAGCATATGGTTTCTCTGCAATTTTCACTCATCTGTCAGAAACATTTAGCATAAGTAGCAGAAGGCAAACTACCCAGTTTCTATTAATTCATTTTAGAGCTGAGCAAATATTTGGGTTTTCTATGTGAACAACCACAGAGACACTTTTTGTATTCCAAATATTTGCTCACTTTCACCACATTAATTAATTTGAATACCTCGATTTTGTAGAATAAAATACTTCCATCTCATAAAATGTAGTCAGTAAGTTAATTAAAAGAAAAAAAAAAGAGAAAGGGATATTTTAATTGTTTGGCAACGGAAGATCACATAGTGTGATGGGTAAGTAGTGGAGTTCAAGGAGAACACATTAATATTAACTAGACAGTGCAGCAGAGGATAGGTTAATTAAAGAATAAAAAAGCAAGAATCAATCTTCCCAACTCAGAGCTGCTGTCAGCTTTGTAAGTTAAGCAGAGTCATGCCTGCTAAAGAAATGGACCTCAGACCTCCAATGAAAACCCCTTTGCTTCTGGAAGTGATGTTAGCATTTTAGACCTCAGTCCAGCAATGCCCTTAACAGCACTATATGGGACCTGATAAAAAATGTCAGGGCAGTTCTGCAGAGCAAAATAAGTTCATTCATAAGACATGTTCACCTGCAAATTCACATTTCAATCACACCTGCAGGAGGAAGGATTGAATTTTAGAAGGCAGTGAATCAGAAAAACATTTCGATTATCAATAAGGCATGTGTTCTCAGTGTGATGTAGTGGGTAATATAGTCTTTGGATGCAGAGACATGTAGAGCTGTCTACCCAGTAAGGCATGCCCAAGTTATCACTCAGAGCTGGGAGCAGTGTGTCTGTCTCAGGGCAGTGCTCCACGCAGACTAATCAGTCTTGCTGAGAAGTGACATAGCCCTCAGCTGTGCCATTTTAAACCCACAGGAAAACAACATGTCTTGAAAAAAGAAAAACACCCCTCTGCACTTGCACACAGTGTTAGAGAAATCTGTTGAAATATCATAGACGTTCTGTGGCCTCCATTCGACTTAATGAATGAAGATTAAGATGAATGATTCAGTCACGGTGTACCAGCCCTAACTCCCAGCCAGCATCACTCACTATCACCGGGCAGCTGTCGGACACAAGAAGATTGTTGTGCTGTTTTGGCTACAGCTGATACACTCATGAGAAGTCCATACGAAACCTGAGTTGCGACCAGCTCCACCTACATTTTTTAGGTGTCTACAGCACAGGTGTTTCCAGACCAGATTTATCAGCCCTCAGTACAGCTAATGAAGATCTAGTTGATGCAGTCAATGAGACAGGACTCTATTGCCTAAATACAGATATCTAATGCCATTTGAGATGCCCAGAAGGATGTGATACATCTACACAGGGCTGGGCTATATGACCTCATCCCAGAGGGAGATCAGTGCCATGCTGCAGCAGCAGCAGGGCTCAAAGGCTAGCCCACAACATCTAACTAATGCTAGACACCGATGTTTTGGCAGCTGCAAATTGCCACTAGAGAGTTATTTTTCTTCTCTGAGAACAGACAATTACATTGGGAAGCTACAAAGCTCTCTGCATTCACTATGTTTATTAGATTTCTGTGGTCTATAATTGTCTAAACCTACCACATGCATAGGCACCACCTCTGTAACACCTAAATTTGGTGTCTAAATCTGGAGCCTCGTTTCTGACAATCAAAAAGACGTGGGATAATGTACTGGATGTTCCAGCCTACACATTGCTGAGGCACTGTGCTGCTACTGTTTTCCAAAGGGCTATCTAACTTCCAGAAATTAATTTTTGGAATGTAAATTCTGTTTTCCTCAGACAATCCAAAACACAGATTTTCCAGGGGTCATCCCAGGGATGGAAAATTTCAGTACATGAGTACATAAAGAATTTGCAGATATGTGAATGCAGGCTATTAATACAGCAAGGACAGTTTTGCTGCAGCCTCCCCTTCAAACTCAGGATTTTACGGACATTTGCTCTTTGACTCGCACCTGCAAAGCAAATCTGTCTAATCCCAGTTCCAGGGGCAAATGACCTGAGACACGTCAAATGAAGCTTATCAATCACAATCACTAAGACCAAACCTATTTCATGCAGTGGAGCACTGTACAGAGATTTAAAGCAACACGGTTCCGAGCTGGTAACCAGCAGAGTGTGCAAAACCTTGCAAATATGCCAACTTGGATCAGGAATTAATGGAGTTCATTTATGTTTAGGTGTTGGCAGGGTTTGGCTAAGGAAAAGCTGAGGAGCAATACTGAGCAAGGCTTGCTGTAACTATTTAAGTCCTCTCTGCACTACTCAACACTTTGGAAGCCAGGGTTGATGTCCCTGTCCTGCTTGCAGAGAGCCAGCAGCAGAGATAGTGAGGAAGCCCAAGCTGTAACCTCTGCAACCCTGTCCCACGGAGTGCTATAACCTCCCATTAAAATATGAGATAGATAACAGGAAAATCTGATTGCCCGTATACAGAAAGATGAAAATGTCACTGTCATCAAAAATTCACTGTAAGAGGAAATAGATTACCAGGTATTTTGTGTTCCCTCTGGCAATATGCTGATAAAAAAAGCATAGAATTCCAATTCTATCTCAAATAACTGTTTTCCAACCCCCCATATATTTGAGTTTGCTTTATCAGATAAGCAAGAAAAATATAATTTTAAATTTATAAAATGCTGAGCTTGTGATTAAAAGTAATGGGTCCAAAATCATAAGATTCCTGAGTGTGCCCCAAGATCTTTTCAGATTTTTTTCTGGCTCATTTGAATGCTCTTTTGCCCCTATTTCCCATTTTGGAAGATGGGAAAAATAAATACACTTATTTTATTCCATGAGAATCATAAAACGAAGTGTAATAAAATCCTGCTATTTGCAGCTACTTCAAATATATAAAATATATAAATAAAATAACACTTTGAGGAATACAAGTTACAATTTCCATCAAACATGGAGATTTGGTGTCCGGTGAAATGACACATTAACCAATCCAAGCTATCAAATAGTAATACAGGCAACGTAGAACACACTTCTATTCATAGTCCTTTTGCACTAATGCAAACTATTTTTGCATGTTTTCCCTATTTAATTCCCTTTTACTCTTGGTCTCGTGACCTAGAACATCATCGACAACCTAAAACACATGGTTAAAATGTTGTCTGTTCCTTTTCACAGACAAAAAAAAACATCCGTAGCAGATGCCTTAGGCAAGTCTTGATAGGTTACGAGGCTGCACCAGACATTAAACGCGTACCTGGCAAGCTTAGAGAAATCTGCCATTCACTGAGTCTGTTTTAGGCTAATAGCCAGGAGATTTCTTGGCCCAGGCATGAGGCAGAGATAACAAAGAAGCTTCCCACAACAAGCCCTCAGAAATGGCACGCAGGGGCTTACACGCCTTGGCAGGCTTTGCAGTGGAATGTGAAGGGAGGAGATAAATTTTATGTTTCTGTGCCTTTTGGATACTCTGAGAAACAGTGATAAAAACTGTAATCAGATCATTATCACGTTGCCAGAATGTCCACTTCAATTATAAATCTTGGATGGATAATAAATATGTATATGTAGCCTTGGGCCCATACTCTGCAGCTTTTGCATGTGCTAAAACTTCCTTTGGCTACAGTACAAGTTTCAGACAAGCAGCAAATTTCAGGGCCAGAAGAATATAATGGCTACAAGATGAAGTTCTCCGCTTGAGTGAATTTTGGCTTGACAGAGAAGAGGAGGAGGAGCATCAGGGCACTACTCATGTCTTCGATACAGGCTCTAGCCTCCTGCCACGCACAGCAAAAGGCTCTGGGCTTCCTTCTGCTTCACGACTGTCCTTGGTACTGGCTGGCAATAGGATGCTGAGGAACATGGTGAGGAACTCATTCTTCTTGGCCTTACACAAGCTTTACACAAGCTCTTGACTATACTAAGAGAATCTGCTCCTCTGAAACTACATGTAACTGCATTGACAAGGTTGTGATAACTCTGGCCTCAGGCTTCACATAACTCTGCACACCCTGATGATCCAACAACCTATTCTTAAACCCATGACCAGGTTTTACTCTAAAGGCAGTGAAATTGCACTCCAGATAAGGAAAGTTGTGCTTTGCCTACTGCTAAAGGCATTTTCACCTAGAAATTTTCCTTGGTCAAGCAACACAGAGCTGCTCACATCTGCGTGCTCAGGGCTGCTTCCTCCTGGACACACTAGCTGTGTCACCCTCCTTGGCCAGGGCTCCACTGGGCACCACTTAACGACACTGAGGCCCTAACCTTTTTTGGGTTTCATTTCAAAGATCTCAATGTAGTGTTGGTACTGCCAAAGTTGCCAAGTGCCAAAGTAGTGGTTCTGTAGTATAAACTGGAGCTACTTGTTGTGCGCTAGAGAGACTAGCACGATATGGATAATTCTTTCAGTGGACAAGTCCTGCTGGAATAACACCAGATAAATGTGTAAAGCAGGAGTTAAACGTCAGTGGCATCAACGGATGAAAAGGACAAGAGCTGCAATGCAAAACCTGTTGAATTGATGACTTTTAGCAAGTTTCCTAAAAGTTGTGTGTGCACAGCTTGTTGCACCGAAAGCATCATCATCGTATGTAACACAGGCCCATATCATACAAATTAAAGATGATCTGTTGTTAGTTGCTGAAACAGAGCTTTCTTCAAAAACTCTTTCAGTCAGCTGCTGAAAGTACATTTCTTAGCTCAATAGAAGTTGTGAAGGTCCTTTCCTCCAGCAGAGAACAGCTGAATAAACCTGTATTTCTGTACTGGAGGAGGCTTTTCTGACCAGTCTGATTAGAGTGACAGAGTAATTTACGTGCAAGCAGAGAATTCACAGTAATGTCATTTTTCATAGCCAGCCGTAGAGTTCAACTGTAGTATTTCCTCCAGAGTCCTCGGCATGCTAGCACTTTGAAATATTCAGTACATCACAGGATCAACCCCTTAGTTTATCTACCATCACGCTCTGAGCTGAGCATCTTGTTTTGGAGGAAGTTTAAGCTGCTCTAGTTCATGTTTATGTACATTTTTCCCCTTGTTGTTTTCTTTTGGGTCTTGTACTAACTCCCACATGGATCTAATCCAGGCAGCTCAGCCAAACTAATTGTATAGATACATAAAAAATAATTTCCTTTTTCCTTATATCTCATTAACAAAAGTATTTATCATTCCAAGGACTGATTTTTGTGGAGGAAAATCTTCTCCAGCAGTGCATGAATTCCCTAAGGATCATTAGCTGCATCACAGCATTTTTCTAATTTATGGATGCAAATGTAAAGGTGACCTATAAAGACAAAAAAATGTTAGATTCTTCTTTGCGCTTATGTGATGAATAAAGAAAGACTAGAAAGTTTCTGTTAAAAATAATTTTCCCCATTGTGCATGTTAAGTGCATTTTCTTGTTTTGCAGGAATGATCTGAGATTAATCAGAGAACTACTGGATGTACAAGAAACCTCTAATTCAGATTGCTTTGTCTAAGGTGGGAGGGGAGCTTAGTCAGACTCTTTATTTCATTAAAAAATTACATAAATGAAACTTTAGCAGTACTGTTGATAAAAATTACCTTTCAGAAAAATGAGAATTCTCATTCCTTTCCCATGATATACCAGGAAATACTGCAAGGGTTTGATGTTCCCAAAAGTGCCTGTCTTTCTGTGTTCTGACAACACATCTGTCAGTTCCCAAGAATTTTTGAACCAATTGGCCAATTTCAACCAAATCTGACTTTGGGGCCTACAGCCCAAAAATAGTAGGTTCCCATAAATTTCGTTAAGAGTGGGAGCTCTACAGAGGAGAAAAATCCAAATCAGCAAACCTACAGTGGAAAACCTGGATTATTAGGTAGTGTTATAGACATCTCTGTCAGCTCATCAGTCAACACATCCGTAGCTTCAAATCTGACAGCTGGTAAACAGAGATCATGGGCAGGAGCTGAGGGTGCTTTAGGGGACATGTTGGGAAAGCAGAACTATTGTAAGGGTTTTAGGGAACATGGAACAAATAAATGTTGCACAAGGGATCCATTTTTTCATAGCAAATTATCTTCAAAGGAAAAGGATCTGGGCCAGATTTTTTTCCTGGTGTAAATCACCATGTACTTAATTACGGTAGTTGATTATCTGACCACAGCTGCAGTGCTTATGAAAAGGGAAACTTAGCTCATGATGGAGATTCTTGCCACAGAGAATTCCTTAAGTTGTTTGCCCCTCTTATTTCTGTTGGGAGGTCAAATAGATATTTAATATTTAGATAACATTGGATATTACCAGAGTTCTGTTCAAATATTAATGATTTGCCACGGTACCTCTGTGAATGATGCGTACATTCCAATAAAGCATGGTTATGATAATGATGTGGGGAGACTGAAATGCTGAGGTTGCATTTCGTGCTCCAGAACACGTAGTGAGTCAGGAGGACAGGAATTCAGAATATCTATGCGTAGTCCTCAGGAGGACACAACACCAGCATTGCTGAAAGCCATAGACATTGATAGTCCCCCAAGCCCTATCCCAAGGTGAAGAAATGAGTTCGAGAGTGAGGTCAGTGATCAGTTACCTCAGCAGAGCAATGTTGGCTATTTGTTGCCCTTTTACCCTGCAATTCCTTTTCTGCAGGCCAACATAAGGGAAGTTGTGCCTGCCACACTCACACTAGACCTGCTAGTTTGCCGAGCGTGTGATTTGTTGGAGATTGCTCAGCAATCTTTAACTAGAGCATCTCTAACAGCTTTTACTTCATTAATCGAAATGGCAGCATCTGCATCCTTTCTTCCATATCAATTTCTCCATATTTTTCTTTCTTCATTCTGGGCTCTTCATTAGCTGCTTCTCCTGCCAGCCTCCCGCCTCATCCCCTGCCAGTTGCCACTACAGACAAAGATGCTGATTTCCATTGTGTGACAGCATCTTAAGAAACAAAACCTGAGTGGTTAACTCGAAATTGTTGGAGCAACAGCCATGACTGCCCCAGCAGTTATCTGAGTGCTGCTGTTCTGCTCTTAAATATTCTTCATACTGCAGAATCTCCAATGAAAATCACATACTGCAGTGACCAAGTCAGCTAACAGAGCTGGCAACCGGCCAGCATGTGCCGTGCTGGGGGAGGTATGGGAGGAAAAAGTCCTGTACAGGTGGGACAGATCCATGCATGAGGACCCCCTAAATCAGACAGGTGCAGAAATAGATCAAAAGAGTTAAAGCAGCAAACCTTCAAGATAAGAAAGCCATTTCAAAGACACTGCTAGAATGAGAAGGGTTTTTTTGGCTGCTTCTACTGTGTGCTTAGCTCAGGCCAAGGGAGAGAAGATGAATTCGATGATCTGGCAATAAAACTGCATAGCAATACTTTGCTTCTCAGTAATAACTTTCAGGGAGTTTCTCATTAAAACTGCACTACTGCATTGCACATATACACAGAGCTCAGCTTAACGGCATAGCCAGCTGCACAGCACTTCGCTTGTAACTCTCTTATACCCAGTTTGAACGTGATGTGTAAAATGTGCTTTCTTTTTATTAACACCCTGATTCCAGAAGACAGAAATTGCATGTTTAAGCCCATCCCTGTGAGAAATGCTGATATGAACAATGACTTTCCAATATATATCTCACTGTAGGAACTATCTGGCTAGACTTTTAAAGGCAAAAACAGGCTCCAAAGGAGCTGGATGCATAGAGGTAGGGGTACATTAGCAGAGGTAGGCCAGGCAGTTCCTGGAGGGCAGCTCTGGGAAATGTATCTGCTGGTAGAGGAGACTGAAAGGACTTTCTGGAGCTCTTGGATGCAGTTTCAGAACCACTTTCAATATTTGCAAATAAGAACAGAAAGAGGGTGAATAGTAGTAACAGGGAAACGGGCTGGAGAAGGAACCAGAAAGTAGAGCAAGAAGTGAAACTTGGTGTAACACTAATTAAAAATAAAGTAGGAAAATGTAAATCTTGGTCACTGGGATCAGCACCAGCCTTCTAAAGAAATGTAGAAGAGGTTAATGTAAGCGTGACTCTTACTCATCTGACCCTTGGTTTCAAACTACAGCTATTTACTATGTAACAGCTACACTACAGAAAATGTCCCTTCCAGGCAGAGAGAGGTAAGGCACTTTCTCTGCAAGCTGCAGATAAAGGACAGGAGATACTGAGAGATACGAAAAATGCTGTCTCAGGCAGATATTTGGAAGTCAAGATTTTTCATTGTTTTTTAGCTTTGTTAAGGTATTGGGTGAATGTAGCCATGTCATTTACTTTCCTAAGCTTCCTCACCTACAAAATGGAAGTAATAATATTTAATTACAAAATACAAACTCAAAGGCAGGTGCATTTCACCATATAGCCCTTTGTTACATACGCTTCACCCTGCACTATTCCAAGGTCACTCAGGCTGTCAGCAGAGAGATTGAAAGTGTCTGATGAGACTTTTCTCAGTATTTCACTATGTCTGCAGCGAAAACTGCCTTGAAGTCATGTCTTACATTTCTTTCTACTCCCTGAATGTGTCTCTCATGTTGTGAGACATTACTGAAAATGATGACCGAGAAAATGAGTTTCTACTTTAAATGATGCCTACCCACTGAAATCGGCAGGATGCTATTAGAACATCATGTGACAGACTCACATTGAATTGACCTTTTAGTATCACATATTCACTGCTTAATCAGATGAAAAAATGCCTTACTACCTCTTGAAAATGTTGTACCATGAACACTGGCTAATTATCATATATTTCCATATATTCAGGCAGCTTCTGGCAGACTGCACAAGTATTTATCTGTTAGCATGGTAACTGTCTTTTTCTTTTGTAATTAAAAGGTCTTACAAATTTTGAATTTACTAAAAAACATCTCCTAGCATTAATTTGCTGACACACTCTAAAATATCCTCTACTGTCTAGAATAAGCTGCATGTTTCAAATGATGACAAAGGTACCTTGATGAAACCAGGTGGCACACTCTGGGTGATATTTATGTGATATGTGTTCTGGATGACAGCAGTCTGTGTTTGTAATGCATTCAGGCACCAGGCAATCAAATTTTCCTACCTCTCTTGCTTTCTTTGAGGCTTGAGCTAGAACAAGCATAAGGCAATTACTGAATGGTGCAAGTTTTTTGTCCCTTGAAGGAAATTTTCCATTGAGGTTGCTGGCATCATGGACCATGAAAGCAAGCTCCTAAGGACTGGTTCACTCATTCCTTTTCTGAAAGGTTAATCATATGAGTTCTCTTCTCATAGCATCACGTTAGGAACTTGTCTTACTTAGAAGAGACATACAAATCCCATAGATAGAGTAAAAATATCTCTTAGCCATAACAGCAATAATCAGCAGCACAAGGTTGGAACCTGCCTTCTCTACAAGAAAACTTTCTGAGAGAATAGAGATGATTTTTTAAAAGTTGCCAAAAATATGCTTCTGAATGGGTGGTGCTGCTGACAGGGCAATTCTTCTGATTAGTTTATCCCAACTCTTATTGTTGCCTCAGATGAAATACAGCTCTAGTATCACTTACTATAGATCACAACCATAGATAACTAGCTAGCTGACAACAGGATCATAATCTGAATAGACACACTAGTTTAATACAGCATTAACATTAGTAGCAAGAAAGATCCCAGATGTTTGCAAAGGAAAGATAATGCACTGAAATTTTTACAAGCTGCTCCTCTTTTACGTAAAAAAGAGCTATGTTCTTGTTCGCAGCCCTGACTAAAACATCAGTATGTATGTTTCTAAAGGCTCATTGTGAATATTTTGTGTCATGCCTGTACATTTATTTATACATTTAAGAGCAAAGGCCATAATTGAACTCTCTAGTATTTCAAAAGGAAGATAGATACATTTTCCCATTAAGAACAGAGATACCTTAGTCACAGTCATGTTTGCATTACATCAACAGAACATCAAAACAAGACAAAAATCAAAGTACCATCTTTTTTGTACTGTTTGGCTGTATGAGCCGAATACAAAATGGTTGCCTTTTTGTACAGCAGAGTACAGAGGTCTCAAAGTCTGGTATTAAAATGAAGGTCTAGAGCATAATGATAGGCTGTTTCGCACTTATAAAGTTGTGTTATATATTTGTACATGGCAAAGACAGACATGACCTCTATAATCTAAATGCCCCCATAAAACAAAGAATTTAATTTTCCTGATTAGCTTCTGCTTGCAGCAGAAACTAGGGGAGTAGCCAGTGATTTTTAAATTTCCAGTGATGGAGAAGCTATCTACCACAGCTCTTGTTAAACTGTACTAATGATTAATGGCCTTTGCTGTTAATAGTGTGTGCTCTACTTACTGACTAGGCTTCTTTAGATTTAGTTCCAAGCATTTGTATCTTCTTACACATGTCTGTGGAACAGAGGTGCCTCCTTTGTTATCAGATTTCTGTTCCACATATAGATATTTAAAAAGGCGATTGGATCACTGCTTGTAACTTTCTTTTGGATAAACTCCTATATACACAACCAAGATTTCATTAGCCCTTTGACCAAATAATTCTACTGGAGCCAATGTTCAGCTGATTATCAGTATAGTATCAGTATGCCCTTTTCAAACCCATTTTTAATGTGGATAGAGCTCCCCATGCTGTAATCAGGTTCTGTATTCTTCCTTCCTAAATGGATAATTCTACGGGTGATTTTATTGAAGCCCAAATTAATTGCTTACAGCCTGATTTATCAAGTAATGATTGTGATTGGTTTCTTTCTGTAGCATAGCCTCACTATTACTTACCATTCTCATTGCTTGTGTCTTCTGTGAACTTTGTCAGCACCAAGTTTAGATTTTCTTCCAAGTCAGCAATACAGTGTAGAATACATTAAGTCACGGACCAATCTCTAAAAGACACTGATAAAGGCCCAACTTACAGTGGCATGTTGAGACATAGCAGTTGCCTTGCTTTTAAGCTATTCTAGATAGATTTTGGGTTATCAGTGAAAACGGTTATCAATCTCAGTTTAAATACTTCATGGAAGTCTAAGTTTTCAAACTATTCCTTTTGTTAACCTGAACTTAAAAAGAAGTAACAAATTAATTTAAAAAAATATATACATTGCCCCCTTTTAATCAGTTTATTAATTGTATCTTAACAGTTATGACATTATTGTGTTTAGGACTGATGGTCAAGAACATGTCTCTAAGCCCCCTGTTTACAGTGTTGCAGCTTTTGCCTCCTTTCAGTGCTCCAGACCCTTGCTGTTCCAAGACTTGATGAAAATCAGCATGAAGGAGCCAGAGAGCTCCTTGGCCATCTCTCTTAAAGTTATTGGATGCAAGTTATCTGAATCCGGTAACTGAAAAAATAAAATTCTGCATCTGATGCTTAGCATCCTCCTGAGCGTCTGTTGAATTGGTTGTCATGTACTCTGAACGTGTTCTAGTGTTTCAAAACTAAACTATTTATGGAACATGCTTTTTATTACAAGTCACAGTCACTGTGTCGGCACTGGTCATTACAGTAATGAATGCAAAATTGTACCTAGGAGAAAACCCCATGCTAATCTCTCCTTTGTTAATTTCTAGTCACATTTTTCCTCTTTTCCCAACCCTGTTCACTTATTGAAGTATTCTGGCAGGTAATGTGTTAAACCTGTGTCCAGCTCCATTTTCACCTTAACTGGGAGGACTTCAGAGCCTTGAAAAAAGTGTTTTTCACTCTTCAAGGATAAACCTTCTTATTTTCTGTCGCTTTGTTTACGACAAGGGAATTCTGTGCACTATTGGGCAATCACATTTCTAAAGCTCTATTGAGCAAAACTGAAGTATCCACTTCTACTGTCTTTCAACTTTAGCATCAGAAGTATGCATGTCTGTCTAGTGGTATTTTTACTGCAGGAAAGGTTCAGATCATTGTTTTGACATTCTACAATAACTGTCACATACTTTTATTTGGGTGGTCATGCATGTGTACTGCATGATGCATGACCTGAATATCTGCTGTTGGTTTTGTAACTTGGAACTCTAACAGAATTCATTTGTAAAATAGTCCTTTTGATCTAAATATGGCACAAACAACATAATAAAAACAAAGGCTATTGTTAAGGTTTCTCTACACAGAGCTACAAGCTCTTAAGGTGTCCATTATTTCATTTTCTTTATTTTTTTTCTTTACTGTTTTCCTTTATTTATTTAAGTTTTAAAACTTATTTACCTTTCTAAAAACATTTAGCATTAGAGAAGAAAAAAAAATTCTTAACAGTACCTCATTATTGCAAACACACCAGTGCAAAAATTAAAATCCTAGAAAACAATGTTATCTACAGCAATATCATTTGAATTGACCTACATGTGAATATATAGGCAGGTTTTTTTTTGAACTTACTTGCTTATCCATGTTGCACTGATTTTTCATTATTTTACTGACAAATTCTGGATGAGAGGAATAACTAGGTCTTAAGTCAGTGAAAGACATCTGCCTGATCTAATGGCAGTAGCCATTTTTAGGTCTCTGTGTAGAGGAACAGATTTCTCCAGTGTGCAACATACTAAAAAAAATGCAAGTTGTTCGTGTCTGATGAACATTTCAGGGTGCACAAGACTTGTTGTGTGCTTGAAATCTCATTCTACATGCTGACTCAGATGACTGTAATGGTGATGCTGAAAATCTAAGTGACATGCATCTGGTCTCTAACCCTTCAGTAACACCAATATCTTAAGTCTGTGTCACAGCCCAAGTTATATAGAAGTCTTGTAGTTTAGTTTTCATATCAAGCCGTAGCTCATAAAGCTTCTGTATTTTCCTCAGTAAAGCAAGAAAAAACCTGTCTGAAGAAGACTGCCTGTTACAGTCATAAATAAATTTTTCAGTCTGCTTAAAGCAGAGGCAGAAGGTGTCAGAGATCTTGTCGCATATCATCAGTTAAGCAAGATAGGAAGGTGTTGACTAGAGGAAACACAAGGTTAGTGCAAATGGGTCAGATAACAGTACTGGATGAATAATAATCAGTGCGATGACAAAATGGAAAACATATCAAATGACATTCCTGATGGATCCTGGTGACTCCACCGCTTCTCTGGGCAACCTGTTCCAGTGATTGATAACCCTTACAGTGAAGAAATTTTTCCTGATATCCAATCTAAACCTCCCCTGGTGCAACTTAAGGCCGTTTCCTCTCGTCCTATCACTTGTTACTTGGGAGAAGAGACCAACACCCACCTTGCTACAACCTCCTTTCATGTAGTTGTAGAGAGTGATAATGTCTCCCCTGAGCCTCCTTTTGTCCAGACTAAACAACCCCAGTTCCCTCAGCCGCTCCTCATGAGACTCCTCATAAATAGTGTCTGAACTGGTGTTATTTAATATAGAGAAAAAAAGTCATATCATATTGTATATCTATATACTAAGAGTTTTCAAATACATAAAAGTGTCCTTAAAGGAGAAGGAAACAAGCCATCCTAAATATCTGCTGCCAGCAGGGCAAGAAGTAACAGGTTTAAATGACAACAAGGGAGATTTAAATTAATAATCTAGAAAAAAATATTGAATAGTGAGAATATTTTAGCACAGCAGGGTTCTTATGAGTATTGTTGGATCATTTTTATTTGAAGTTTTTGAAAAATATCCCAGCCGACCACCTAAGGGATGGAGGGAAAAGGCAGATGAACTGGCGCTGCCTTGTGCACAGAGAAGAGCCTGTCTGGGCTGCTGAGCTGCCTTACAACTTTGCTTCGCTGATGACTCCAGCTCTGCCTTGTCTGCTGCATCTTCTACCATGTCATCCAGCAAAGGCTGCATGGAGTCTGTGGGGCTCTGACTGCAGGAATGGGGGTCATCACTACAGAGAGAAATGCTATCTGTTTACTGTGTTGCAACAGAGCTGCTCTGTGCTTATCACCTCTGTGTAGTGAAGTACCTCATTGCAGAGTATGGGTCAGGTGCATAGAGCTGGAAAACTTTTCCGATTTTCTTTCTCAAGCTCCTGCTGACATTTAGTCTTATGGAGGAGGCCATTAACATACCATCCTAACAGAAGGATGTTGTAAGTGCTGAAACTACCCTGAATATTTATTGACACAGATCATTCATGTCTGCAGCATGTGTTAACCTCTGCCTGGGGCACAGTAAAGCCACTCTGATTAGCACATTTTCTTTCTGTGCTGCAGATCCTGGTTCAAAACCACAAATGTTGCAGGTGGAAAAGTCATTTGGCTTGGGTATGTTAAGAGAAGTTGTCTCTGTTTAGGAGGGCTAAAAGTTGTTTGACAAGAACAGTTCATGGTTTATTTTTTCAAAGTTCTCTGTAGCAATGCAGCGTCTGTTGTTCTGCGCAGTGTCTTTTGTGGGTCCAAAGGATATAGTTAAGAAGTGTGCCTTGGTTTGCTTTGGTGGATGACCAGTTTAAATATACTTCAATCCCTTTTAACAATCAACATGTTTGCTTCTGAAAAGTTTAAAAAAATAATAAAAAAGGCATAATTTATGCATATTTCATTTATAAAGGATTTCATATTTTACATTTGTCTTATTTGTCCATTTAAAATTAAACCTATTTTCATTATTTTTAATGTACTCTGAAACCAACATTGCTCTGACTTTTTGGCTCAAGTACATCAATGCATTATTATGTGAATTCTTGGCATTTTTCTTCTCAACAATAAGGATGATCGTTTTCAAACCAACACATTTCTGACCGGATTAGAACCAAGGAAGTGCTGGCTCCAATGACACTTTAATGTAACATAGAATAAATATAGTGCTTGAAAAGAGAGTTTTTTTCCTGGTATTGTAATTATTCTTGTGACTGAAGCAAGATTTTTTTATTTTTACACTCCATTATGAGATAATTTAAAATGTTACATTTATTTAACAAGTAGAGCAATACAAGCACTTTGGCAGGACAATATTTTTGCTGTACCAAAAATTTTCTTTTTAATTTAAGCAGCAAGTCCCAGCACCAGAAATATTGTGTTCATGCTCATGATATGGTAAATATTTAATCATTCATAGTCACTGCTAAGCACAACTTTTCCTCTAGTTCTCTCTTTACAGTGTGACATGACTAACTACTCTTGCCGTTATGTTCTCATTTAATAATGTCATCACGAAGCAGTAGCTTGTCGTCTTCATAATGAGATCAGTGCCTGGAAAAAACAAAGCAGAGCAATCATGCATCATATTTACCATAACAGACATGCTTGGACAAGAATAAACTATAATGGATCAGCAGCATTCGATACTGACCAAGAGAACTCCAGAAGCAAAGAAAAACAAGGTAAAACAGTCGCATTACACAAGAAAGAGGTTTTGCACGAGGTCGGTAAATGCTCGCCTGGGCACAGCTCTGTAGAGAAAGTAAGTTAAATGTCGCTGAGCTGAAATGAATGGAGATACTCAGTTTGTCTAGACTAACAATTTAGCTCATAACACAGAAGATGACCGGTGAGGGTAAAGAAACAGAAACAGAGGAAAAGGTTGGCATAACCACTGGAAAGTGCCTTCTGTGGAAGCCCCCTCAATATGATGGCAGAAACGTAGGGCTACTCGCTGTACTCATTCCACAGAACTTCAACAAAGCGGGGAATGAGGCTGATTAAAGGAGCTTAGCAAGCAAAGTGAAAACTAAATACAAATATTACATGAACTGGAAGCTGTACAAAAATTAATTAGTACCATTATCAATCCTTGATATGAATTTTGCAGAAATTCCAACCCCTTTGTACCTGGCAACATTGGGCCATATGTGCAGATGACACATTATATACACATTCTGCCATTTCTGCTTCATGGTATGACATGCCATTTGCTCAGTGCATGGCCGCTAGCATTTAGTTGTGGCTGTTTTCAAAAGTTACTTTAACAACTCTCTATTTCTCTGAAAGTTTCAGTACTGCCAGGATTCTGAGAGGAATAATGGTGTTTTACATTTTGTACAGTCCAGGCTAGCGTATGAGGGGTGAAAAACTTACCTTAAATGTTAATTCCAAAAATCCTATGTCCAATGAGTCACTAGGGCTTCTTCATGCTGATTACATGGAGTTTTCTCTGTTTGAATCTTCTCAAAAAATCCTGTAAAGTATTCTTTTCTGAATATGCCAGTGTTGCTTGTATTAGTTCTTCATAAAAAGTGCTTTTTAAATTCAATCAAGAAAGAACTCATATTCCCTTATGTCTTAACATTTTCTTAATCTAAAGAATAGGAGATCAGCAATGCAAAGGTATACATCTGTTTTAGCTTAGGTAATAGAGCCGCCTGGAGAGAAGGAAAGGGAATTCACAATTTTGTTTGTAACGTGACAATGCAGCCACACAGGAGGATGTTGCTGAAATTTCCAAGCAATGCGTCAGCTGCCCTGCATGTTTTTCATGGAGATGAACTGGAAATGGAGAACATAATTGTCTCTCAGACTTAGCAGGAAATGGTCAAAATACACAGTTTGACAAAGATAATCTCATGGAGTTAAAAGTAAATATTACAAAATAAGCTAACAAGCTGGATGATGAAGGGTCCAGCTCTTGAGTTCACCCTCTTTTTTTTATGTAAGCAGGTATATACTCAGAGGCACCAAGTTTATCCAAACTGAACTTTTGATCTCCTTGCAGTATCCCTATTCAAACCTCTTCTGTGCTCCTCACAAAGCTGAGGACACGAGGAAAAAGATCTACACAGCGGCTGCATTAGCTATACAGGTGCATAAACTTTATTCCCTACTTCCTTCAAGTAATATCTGCTCCTAATCTTGATACCATTCTGGTTTATTGTGAGCTGAAGAAATCCCTCACTGACTGAAAACCTGTATAGTGAAAGTACAACAGTACCAACAGACTATATACAGCCAGTTACTCAGTGGGATCCCTGGGTGGCTGAGATGAAACATAAGAAAATCCCCCCACTCCCAGGTTTGGCAGCAGAGAGAAAATTGTTTTTCTCTTGTCTAGTAGGTAATGGCAATTGGCATCATAACAGTGACATGGGGGAGGAATAGAGCTCACAATCCCACTGTAAAATTGTATATAGCCTAAGAAAAGGATAAATAAGCCTCCACATGCACTGTAGAAGGAAACAATGAGCTTTTGCTGAACCCTTCTATATGGCGCAGACAGCCAGGCAATCATTCTTTGCAGGTCTAGAAGGAAGGAAAAAATATTGTTATGGCAACAGTTTGGGCTTTTTCCTCGTCTAAAGAATGCCTCCAAAACCCTGATGTTCCAGGCAGCTGGGAATTTTACAAGCTTTTCTGATATATAAAGTGTTATTGTGCCCAAATATTTGCACAGTGTCCTGCACACCTTGATTATGTGTGGATTAATTACTGGTATCATCAAATAACAATTACAATGTTGTTATTAAAAGCAGCAGTAACAATATTAGTAAGTGAGAATTTCAGTTTCCTGTGCAGGAAAGAAACAGCATCAGGAGGATGTCTGTTTCCACAAAATGTAGTGAAAGAAATGAACATGAAAGCAAAGCTTAGCAAAGAATTAAACCATAAAGGAAGGCTGGGTGAGATGCCTGGCCAGCTGGACAACATTTACATTCCAAGCAGTGTTCCCATGATTTACTCTGAACACATAGTGAGGTCATGACTATCAAATAACTCTAGTCCAGATTCACATATCTTTGTGCTCAAAAAGAAAACTGAAGGACAAAAAGATTAAAAACTGATCATTTAAAGAAGTGTTTTAATACATCACAGAAGTGCATAACATCTTCCATCCATGAGGATTTTCAAAATCTTTCTGTGTAGAAATCATTTTCTCCTTCATTGGCTTTGCTTAGATATTTGATATGGTGGGATGAAGTTCCCATAACATCTAGTTGAATTTTCATGTAAGCTTTGTCGCAATAAAAATATTTGTCAAAGCTGAAGGCACAATACTGGAGTGCTTTGTCATTATAAAAGACATAAAACAAGGGCATATATTATGGTGCTTGCTTTTTATCTATTTTTTATCTCTTTTCTAGCATTTTTTGAACAGATATGAAAAAACTACAGCAGGTTAAATATGAAATGATAGGAAATTCCAACACTTATAAACTTGTATTTAGCAATTAATATGCAGATTGTACACTCTTGACTCGAGTGGATTTATCTCTACAGCTGCTCGGTATCAACCTTCTAAACTTAATCCTAAATCTCCAATTCCATCCACTCTTCTGTGCCCTTGTACAAAGAAGCATCCTCTTTTTTTTCCCACATATGCTTAAATAATTGACTTCTTTGGTTTCCTTCATATCTGACTGCATGTACAAAACATGCTGACTTCCTTCTTTTAATTGCTTTGGTACTGGCACATCAAATTTCTCTAGGCATTAGATTTTTTTCTGTCCATGTAATGCCAATAATTTTCAATGAGAATTTAAGCATTTTTAATTTTTAGTCTAATCTTGAGAGCGAAGCTCTCACAGCAAAATGTAGTTGGTATCTACACAATTTCCTCCAGAGTTCTGATTATAAGTTGATTTTTCGACTTTTCCAGATCTGGTACATATGATGTGTCTAATCTCCTTCCAACAATCTGCTCATATGAAATACCTAGATTCATTAAGGCTGATCTTACATACAAGATATTATTTTGTCTCATATTCAGACTCTTCTTATTACTCCAGAATTGTCAAGGTTTTCTGTAATTTCTTTTGGCTGTTGTTCTTATCTGAGAGAGACTAACTGATGAGTTTTTCCTCTGATATGCCTTTTTTTTTGTATATGTAGCCTATTAACCACATTCCTCGGACAATAAGGTATAGCCAAAATCATATATTCTGCAAACCTCAGACTTCTGAAGAACTAGCTTCCTGCCTTAGGTCACCCCTATTATCTCCCATGATTTTGCTTATCACCTCTGTTAAAATGCAAAGTTCTGATCACTGTTGGTATTGAAAGACAAGTAGGATTCAGACAGTAGGTGGAAATAATTCAAGTGAAGACAATCAAAAATTTAATGAGAAAGAAGAAAAGGTCCAAGAAAGAAGAAAAGACCCCATATTACTAGTTGAAATAAGTGAAGACAAAAAAGAGAGAAGCCTAGCAGGCGAACCTATGCTGAATCACAAATCCAGAAGTTGAGCTCAAACAGAGTTTTGCAACTCATGGGTTTTGTCTCCTTAGTAATCACAAAGTCAAGATTTACAGTTTGTGACAAATTTAAAAGGTGATATTTATACTACCACCATACACTATGTAATGGTCTATTATCAGTGCCAGCTGAAAGGGAAAAATGCTCTTCTCCTAATTACCAAAGTGGTATATTGCAGCATCATGCCCTGTCTAGGGACAGCACAAACACACAATAATTAGGAAGTGCTGGAAGATCACATCTAAATAAATTGTCATGCAGTCTGAAAAAGTAACAAATAAAGCTGTGTTTTATATAGGTACATAAAGCATTAGGTCTTAAATTTTGAAGCAAGCTAGATGTGGAAAAAAATTCAGAGTAAAATGTTTATGATTTTCATAGTTCCATTTGCTATTCCTAGTATCTGCAGGCTTGCTGCCTGAGAGGTAATACAATTAAAGTAGACAATTAAGTGTCATTTAATTGCTGTAGTCATTACAGATTTGGAGTATCACTCAACCTATTAACATTCCGGTTTCATTAATCCAAATTTTTGTAATGGATGAAGTGAGGCTTTATTATTATTATTGCAAATGACCATATTCCTTATACTTTCCAACTGCATATAAAATATTATAGACAGATTGGAAGTTTTTACTTTGGACACACTGGCAAAGGCTGACATCAATACTGAAGTTCAACTGATCTTCAGAATATTCTACTCATCAAATACCTTACCTTCCTAATCACATACTTACCCTGAGGTCTAATTCCTGTGTCCAATGCATGGATGTTGAGAAACACTCTATATCACATTCAGGCAATACTGATTTGCACTGGTTCAGTTTTGGATTCTTGGGGGCAAAAAGGGGGGGAAAATCTGATCTAGGTAGAATCAAAGTCCCTTGCATTTTCCTAAGAGGTTGTTCTAGCAGCCTGTGTCCCCAGATGCACTGCTGAAAGCCTGGCCCTTGCCCACCAGCCTGCACCTCTGTGTTATCTTCCCGAGCGCTTGCTGTAGATGATCACACTGCCTTACTGTCACCTACTGGCATCCCAAGTCAAGCAGCATAACCCTCAAGGTTCATTTTTTAATGGCAAAAGCAGAAAAACTCTTCAGCCACCATCAGCCTGGACTTGTCAGAATTCCTTCCCAACCCTGTGACTGTTGATGAGCATGTACTGGGCTCATGTACTCTACTATTTATGGTGAAATAAGTCAAAGGGGAGCACATCAGCTTTCCTGGCTGCTTACCAATGGCCAAGCTCCCAGGCTAATATAAACTAAATATAGACCCTTCCTGGCATCCACATCACAGTAGTTGCAATATAAAATCTTAACCCAAAGGTGCAAAGTATCCTGATGAATCACCTGGGGGGTGTTTTCATTCTCATTTCTTCAGCTGAGTGTAACCAAACTTCCAGCTGAAAACCCAGTGTCAGCATTCTCTCCATAACCAGAGCTCATGAACACCTTTTTTTTTTACGCTTTTCTGATTTAAGTGCATCTTCCATTTGCTCATTATAATTAATGAAGAGCTTCTGAAACTCCTGTGATGGAACACGATAACATTAGGATTCGTTTGCTACAACAATTGCACCATCTTCAATTTTTCTATCTTATTTTTTCAGCTTTAACAGATAATAAAATATTAAAAGCTCTTCCTCAAGTAAACACCAGAATATGAAGTTTTCCTAATATTCTGCAATACACAAGTGTGTGTTGCATTGAAAAATAGCTACATTAATTCTAAATGTTTTTATTGAATTTTCTATATTGAATTATTAAAATGACATCATTATTTATGCGCAGCATTGATGTATTCCCTAATAACAAAATATACGAAATAGGTGTCAAGTATGAAAGAAGGAAAAAAAAAGAAGTTAATATTTGCAACAAAGGACTCCCCACTCGTTCTAGGCTGAAAATTTTGTTGTTACCTTATCCATCACAGATTGCCATAAAATGCTTTTCACTGAGATATATAGTTATAGGGACATCCAGATGATTACTGCCTTTCCACATTCATGGTATTAGAGACCAAAGAAATGCATGTACTCTGGATTCAAAGGAACTAATTGATAATTTCAGTTCTGATAGTCAAGTAATGGAATATATTAAATGTTGAAATGGCGCACATTTGAATGAGCAGTGAAAACATAAACTCCTTAACGAGAAGAGTTTGTGAAGTGGATATTTTGGAAGACCTGGTTAATTAAAATTATTTTTCTCTATATTAGTACTATAGGCAATATAAGAAACAGCTAAAGGGAAAAAAAATCTTCCAAAGCCAGATCATTCTACGATGCACTTTGAGTCTTACTAACTACTATGGACCACATTACAGTGCTGTCATTAATAGGAGACAGCTACAAAACCAGAGCTAGGTCTTCTGAGGCACTCCGTGGTGATTCTCTGAAGACGATAACAGATTAAATGGTGCTAACCTTCTCCCGTACATGTGAGTGACAGACTCTCTCTCCGTACACCAGACAGGGCAGATGACATGCACTCACACAAAATTAACCCATTGTGATCACAGGATTGGCAAAAGGAAGAGAACAGGGTACAAGGTTGCAATCTGCTGACACAAGTCCCACTTCTGCCCTATTCCCAGGGCAGTCAGACAGGGTACTGCCCTTGCTTTAGGGTTTATGGAATAATTTAGAAGTAAAAGCTCCTGAAGAAAAGGAGGGGAGGAATGCAGCATTAAAGCAAGCTAAAATAGTAAGAGAGAGCAGAATTATATACACTGAAATCTTTTATTTAAAAAGTCAGTAACAAGCTCTGTCTCCTTTGAACCACAAGATATCCTAATGTATGAGACTGATGGAAATAATAGTGATCCCTTTATATAATTATGTATATAGAAGTTTATTTATGAAACTAACATTTTACTTTTCTGTATCATCTATGCTGTATGATTGTTTTCAGAATAACTCAACTGAAAGCATATTTCAAACTTCACTTATGGATTCCATTTGCTCTTTGTCCATAAGTTTTGCACATAACAGCTCTACCTTTCATCTAAGAATTTCATTAAAAAAACACTCACAACCCACCACGTTGATAAATTAATCTCCACAGCTATTGAAGGCAATGGAATCATGGATTCTACTTTATATTTAGCATTGGTAATATTGCAATTTATCAACAGTAATAATTATATATACAGGTAGGGCAAATTGAGTAAATTTATAAGAGAAAAAATGTGCCCCGTTATGCCTGTAAAGTATTTGAAAGATGATCAACTCCACTGAAGTCTCTAAAACTGCAATTATTTCAAAAAATTGGACATATTAAGAGGAGCCAATGTAGTCAGCAGTTACATACCCTCTTAGCTCAGAGGTCAGCCCTAAAGAGAATTCTACATTTGTTAGTGTGATGTGTAATATATGTATACGATAAAGAACTATTTGTTGCTTCACAAAGATTATTAAGATATCAATTATTTAAGACATGTTCATTTTTCTCTTTCATCTGGAAGACTATTTATTCTCTGCTGAAGTTTTTTATAAAAGATTGTATCACTTTTCCAGTTTATTTTCTGATTTAAGCAGGTTTCCCGTGCACTGTGTGACTGATTAAATGTTCCATCTATTATTTGGAGTTGCTATAGCTTTAACGTAACTCTTAGGTAAGTCCTTTGCTGTGAACTAATCTACTAATATAAAAATTGATAAGAGTTGGACTAAACTGTGCTCTTTATTACATCTGCAGAATATGATGGAATGGGGAAAACATGTTCTTTGGATTCAATACCCCCTTTTACAGAATTGACAGCCCATGAACGTCAGTTGTGGAACATGCCTGTAGTATTGAGATAGTCCTGATTTTTCAAAAAGCTTTGCAAAGCAACATAACTTCTACACAGCTTTCACAGGGAAAAGTTACAGAATCACAGAATGGTTAGGGTTGGAAGTGACCTCTGGAGATCATCTAGTCCAACCCCCTGCCAAAGCAGGTTCACCTAGAGCATGTTGCACAGGGTTGCGTCCAGGCGGGTTTTGAATATCTCGAGAGAAGGAGACTCCACAGCCTCCCTGGGCAGCCTGTTCCAGTGGTCTGTCACCCTCAAAGTAAAGAAGTTTTTCCTCATATTCAGATGGAACTTCCCGTGTTTCAGCTTGTGCCCATTGCCCCTTGTCCTGTCACTGGGCACCACTGAGAAGAGTCTGTCTCCCTCCTCTTGACACCCACCCCTAACGTATTTGTAAGTGTTGATAAGATCCCCTCTCAGTCTTCTCTTCTCCAAGCTGAACAGACCCAGCTCCCTCAGCCTCTCCTCATAAGAGAGATGCTCCAGTCCTCTGATCATTTCTGTAGCCCTCCACTGGACTCTCTCCAGTAATTCCTTATCTTTCTTGAACTGGAGGGCCCAGAACTGGACACAGTACTCCAGATGTGGCCTCACCAGGGCCATGTAGAGGGTCAGGATAACGTCCCTTGACCTGTTGGCCACACTCTTCCTAATGCACCCCAGGATACCATTAGCCTTCCTGGCCACAAGGGCACATTGCTGGCTCATGGTGAACTTCTTTTCCACCAGAACACCCAGGTCCTTCTCTGCAGAGCTGCTCTCCAGTAGATCAGCCCCCAACCTGTACCGGTGCATGGGGTTATACCTCCCAAGGTGCATGACTCTGCACTTGCCTTTGTAGAACTTCATGAGGTTCCTCTCCGCCCAGCTCTCCAGCCTGTCCAGGTCTCAGGATCTCAGATTTTTGCAGTAATGGACATGGGATTTCTTAAACTGTGAGGAAATGTTTAAATTTGGTACATCATTACTGAATATTTTAGCAAGGCAGCTATACTCTTACATTTTAGAATAGGAAACTGTCCATTTCATCATTTCAGTTACAATAACTTTGCTTTCAAACTGAGGGATGTTCTCTAAAACTTCAGACGACAAGTGTATCATGGACTGCTAGGAAGAGCAGACAAAGCAGATAATATTAGGCAGCCTCTGAGGCTCAGTGGATTCTGGATTCTTCGGATTCTTTTTTTTATGGTCCTAGCTCTTATCCTCCCTCAGACTTATCATTTCATCCTCTCTCATTTTCCTAATTTTCATCTTATCAGTTCTTAAGTGGATTTCAAATGTAACCACATATAAATAACTTACTTAAAATTCCAGTTCTCCATAGAAGTTCTGGGGACTAAGACCCTGGAAGCAGGCTTTACCAACAGGAAGGAGAGCTGCTAGACCAAACCAGCTGTCTGCATGGCCCGTGAAACGAGCTGGAGTTCAGGAGGACAGAAAGCTGAAATATGCAATACAAGTCTTGCTTATTGTCTCTTTCCAGTAAACTGAGAATGGAAATTTTCCCTTTTTCTTTTCTGTGTCTCTCTAGTCTATTTGTTACCTATGCAAAAAGCAACAATAGTAATGCAGTTAAACAAACCGTGCAAGTCGATTGATTTTCATTTTCTATAGGGTAGAATTTCTAAAAACACAGACATAATTCAGGAGTCAAAATCTCACTGAGGAGAAGATTAGCTAAGTCAATCAGTTTTAATGTTTTGTTCCAGAGGCAAAGGACTGAAAGATCAAATAAAGGACTAGGTGTTCTTAGGCAACCGTAAACAATATTCATATTTGTGGTTTAAAATTCTTCCCTTCTCACAGGCTATCTCATTTCTTTTTTTAATTTTGTCACCTTTGGAAAATATAATCAGAACTCATGGGAGAGGCACATGAAAATAAAGAAAACACCTTTCTGTCTGATGCACCAAAATGACGACTTTCACACAATGTTCTGATTCTCCCCCATTCCCCATCAACAACCAGTAATTGATCATCTAACTATTTATTCCTGAGAATTTCCATTTCTTGTTCTGTTTCTCTGTAATACACTTAGTAAATGAATGCTTAAAACAATCGCCTTGGAGTCTTTACTATGGAGAAACAGGCCATTAAGTTTCAAATCAATGTGGATGATTGCAATGTGAAACTAAAAATTTTCTTGAAATTACTACTGGAAGTGAAAAGCTGTGGCAAGGAAGTAAAGTCAAGCTTCATTATTAGACACACTCCCACCATTTCCACAGAACTTAGATGATTAACTTGTGTAAGATGGTTATCAAATTTCTGTTTTTTCACTCAATGCCCCTTTCCTAAAACCCACTAAACTCAATAAAAAGATTTTTGATAACTCTCATAAAATCTGAATTGAGCTTTTGCTTATCCATGTGTATATTCAAGTATATTTTCATAGCATCACTTCACCTGGATTTACAATACCCAAAAGTCCTGAGAAACCACTTGGAAAGAGGATGGTCTTTGATGAGGAATCAGTGTGGTATGAGCCCTGACAAAGAATACCTGTGTCAATCCACACCAGCAGCCACCAGCAGCCACCAGTAGCCACCAGCAGCATAAACAACACCCACAAAAACTGCTGAAATCTTTTAATTTATGTAGCTAGAGCCTATATCAAACTGAGGCAAGAAGAAATAGGGGTACAGTCATCCAGAGGGCATATTGCTTATCCAAAAGGAACATATGCAGGCTCTGCAAGGCAACTTATTAAAATAGATAGCAAAAACTGTTTTTATCTTGAAGAGCTTACAAGCTAAGCAGAAAAGACAGTGAATGGTCAGATAAATACAGGTACAAAGCAGTCAAATGGCTTTGTCAAGGTTAGTGACAGAGCTGGAATTAGAAATCAAAGTATCCTAAATCCCAGCCAAGGGATTTCAGATCTACTGAAGGATGTGTGTTGCATGTGACTTAAATGAAGTTTTTAAAATTATCATAAAGGAGATACTTGTTAATGAAAAAAATCTCATGTTGTAGCCTGGCTGCAATTGAATGAAGATTTTTCATGGAAGGCCTATTTCTTTTCTGCTTCTTCCAAAAGAAATTAAGAAAGAGGCAGAAATCAAAAGGAATTTTGATGAACAACTGGAAATTCTTGTCTGCTGTTCCAGCATATTTTGCTGGTGTGGAACAAAGAAAAATAATAATAAAAATACTGCAGAAAATGAAATATATATAGGTTAGCTAATTTGGATTTATTGGACTTTAGTCCTTTATAGCAACATAAAAAGTCTGGCTTAATAGAGGAGAATGTGAGGGACAAAGGTTCATAGAGAGTAATATAATACTTTGACACAACTTATCTTTAATGATGTTTCTGGACATGTACTTGCTTTCTCTGACACAGCTCTGCTCATTTTTTTCTTAACCTTTACTCTCCCAAAGGCCATATTAGATCAAACTTTATCATATATCTGAAATACATAAACCAAACTATTCAATTCTCAAAATTACACTTTCCAAACCTTATTTCTTATTCTTTATTTTTTTAAAAAATATTTTTAGGTTTTTTTTGTGTAAAATTTTTTTGCAGACGCACTATAGAGCTCAGGAAACTAAGCAATAACACATTATAAGAGCCCTGGCCATCAAGAAATCACAGCTTCCTGCAGCAGGAGGCTATGAGACAAAATGATTTGAGCTGTTACAAAGTGTTGTAACAGAACAGCAATAAGGCAGAGGAGAAAAGAGACACACATCTCCGAGCTGCTGGTTCAGCAACTGCAGCACAAGGGCAGCTGATGCTGGTGCCAGCGGTTTCTCACACACATGGTATGAGTGTGAGGATGTGTACATGCACATGTATGAGAATAGGTCAGAAAGGCTGACAAAATTCAGTGCAGGAAGACACACCTGGACGATATAAGAATGCATTTTTCTACAAATGCTAGTGCAATGAACAAAGCAGAGCAAATTATTCTTCTGAACTTAGCTGTGGCAGACTCTGATAGAGTTTCAAAAACACGTCCACATTATCTATCTCCCTTCAAGTCCTTTGGTTTTCTTAACTCAAAGGATGAGTTTTTTTAATGTTCTTTGGACAATAAGCCAAATTTTCTAACCCAAATTTAGCAATAAAAATTTTCCTATTAGAAGAAAACTGCTATATTTCTGGTATTAACAGCTGCACCTTTCTCTGAGGATCATCAGAATGGTGTCAGCTATAAAAAACACACATGAAAGGTGCACAATGAGCACAGTGCAGTCCTAAGTAACTCCAGACAAGGCAGTGGCTGTTTTGTACAAAGCACAAGCAACAACTGTTGAGACAGCTTGATAGCCAGCTGAATATGAGCCAGCAGTGTGCCCAGGTGGCCAAGAAGGCCAACAGCATCCTGACTTTATCAGAAATAGTGTGGCCAGCAGGACTAGGGAAGTAATTGTCCCCCTGTACTCAGCATTGGTGAGGCCGCACCTTGAATACTGTGTTCAGTTTTGGGCCCCTCACTACAAGAAGACATTGAGGTGCTGGAGCAAGTCCAAAGAAGGGCAACGAAGCTAGTGAAGGATCTGGAGAGCAAGTCTTATGAGGAGCAACTGAGGGAACTGGGGTTGTTTAGATTGGAGAAAAGGAGGCTGAGGGGAGACCTTATCACTGTCTACAAGTACCTGAAAGAAGGTTGTAGCAAGGTGGGTATCGGTCTCTTCTCCCAAGTAACAAGTGATAGGATGGGAGGAAACTGCCAGGGGAAGTTTAGTTAGGATATCAGGAAAAATTTCTTCACAGAAAGGGTTATGAAGCATTGGAACAGGCTGCCCAGGGAAGTGGTTGAGTCACCATCCCTGGAGGTATTTAAAAGACCAGTAGATGTGGTGCTTAGGGACATGGTTTAGTGGTGAACTTGGCAGTGCTGGGTTGATGGTTGGATTTGATGATCTTTTAGGTCCTTTCCAACTGAAACGATTCTATGATAAACACATAGTTCTGAGGGCAGATGTCTTTTTCAGTTCACTCGGTGATAATGAAGCTTCCCCTTGTTGAACAATTAGCTTTTAATTTAAAGACGGAACTTAACATTCATCTAGCTTATCGATTTAGTGAGGATGTCTTGAAAAGAGATAGGTTCAGAAAGGTGTAGACAGATCTTTCTTAACTTTAGACCCCTGCAATACTTAAATCTGAACTAGTCAGCCCCACCTCCCTAGTCAATGAAGAGAAATAGGCACTTTGAATGTCAATCTTGGACAACTATTTTGGGAAGGGATGAATCATGCCCTAGGAACATTTATTTTTCTTGAGCCTTCTCAACTGTAAATCTCTTGAGATAAGGGTGTTTTATATGTGTCCTGGTTTGGCCTAAACCAGGCCAATTTTCCTTTCAGTGATTTTTACTTTCAGCTAAGTCTCCTCTAAGTAACTGCACTTTCTGAAACTAACTGCATGTTTTGCAGACAGTATCTGCTTCCAGGACTGATAACGCTCGAAGTTTGTAGTTATCGCTGAGGCACCGGTAGGGATGTTGTGCAGTAAGGCTCTTGCTGTACTTAGTCTTAGAGAAACCAAGGTCACTGCTGAATTCCTCACTGCTTACGAGTGAAGAGCCGAAGGGGGGTCGCAGCTGCAGGGGGGAGCGGACAGGGCAGGTGACCCAAAATTGACCAGCGAGGGTATTCCATCCCATACACGTCATTCTCAGTATAAAGCGGGGGGATCACGAGGGTCTCGCTCTCTTTCTGCTATGGCCGGTGTCCAGGGAGGACTCCGTCTGTTTTCCTGCTGCACGCGATCCCGATCCGTGCGTTCCTGAATCCAGCTCTCGACCATCGCTAGGCCCAGGCTGGGCCTTCCCAGAGCCTGCCCTGCAGTGCCGGTGGTGACGTGGCTGACTTCAGGGGAGCTCAATCTCGGTTTTGTATATATATTTGTATATATTTGATTATTTCTATTATTATTTTTATACTCTTTTTCATTATTATAGTTTATTAAAACTGTTTTAACTTTCCAACCCGTAAGTCTCTCTCCCTTTTCCCTTTCCCTTTCCCTTTGGGAGGAGGGGGAGGGATAACAGAGAGCATCTGCCGCAGGTTTAATAGCCGACCCAGCTTTAAACCGTGACAATATGAGATTTGGACTCCTAATGACATATGACATTGACCTACGACTCCTAGTTTCAGTCCCAAGAAGGAATATCCTGTGAACAAGTATCAAGACAAGACAATCATTTAGAGTAATCCTGAGCACCACCAGAAGCCTGGAAATGGGTGAGCGATGCAAGTGGCACGAAAGTAGAAAGACAGTCTTGCGGACCATTGACTTTTCTGACCTTGGTTGAGAAACCTATGTGCTAAGGACTGATGGAATAAATCAGCACAGCTAAGTACAGTGTGTTTGTCATAGTGTGAAATATTCCCTCATAAATCTTCATAGCCTTCTGCAAACTTTAAACTTTATCTCTCTGAAGTAAATTATTAGCTACCACTGTCAGTGTTTCCCAGCTAATTTAATGGAGATGAGGAACAGCTTTACCAACATTGAATAATGAGTCTATATTAGAAATGAGAAATAGCATGGGAGTCTTCTTACCAGGTTTGGTTTCAGACCACTACGATTACTACAGTAATTTTCCACTTAATTCATCTAGTACCCTGCAATCGTAAGATTTAAACTGTTCATGCTTTCACAAAAATACTTTCCTGTGATGCATTGACCCGTTGATTAAAATAATAGGTAAATTGTTTAAGAACATGCAGTGAAAGGAATTTGAACAATTTTCTTTCTGATTCTTTCAAAAGGACCATATATGCCACCTAACAGCCTGCTCCAGCCTCCACTGAAGTTCATGGAAAGACTCCCATTCATTTTAATGTGGGCTGACTCAGTCCTGTGGTTTTACTAATTTAAACCAACTATAAATGAGTCCCCTGTTTTTTAAAATAAATGGCACAATATTACCAGGAATAAGCATGTGTTCAGTAATACTTTATTTTTCTTTTATTACTGACTTGTTATCTTTTCTTATTCCCACCAAATAGCTGGAAGAGATGAAGAATGAAATGTATTCCCTGAAGAAAATATAAAATCTCATCTTCAGAGTCTTGACCATAGTGCCAAACTTAGGTGACGGCTGCTTGCCAGTCTCAATTGTCCTTCAGAGCTGATGAGTTACAGTGCTTCTCAGTGGGTTATGGTCAGCTACTGCTCCCAGCTTAGACCGTTGGAGCAACGATAAAAGGTGCCACCAGTCACCAGTCATACCTCAGCCTCACCTAGAGGTGAGAGCAAAGTGATCATATTGCTGCCATGTGTGCGATGAAAGAGTTCAGAGACAGAGCAGAAACAAAACCACATTTTCTATCCGTTGCTGAAATAAAGAGTGCTGCAGAAAACCACCTCTTAGCTAAATCCTTAACTGATATAAACTGGCCTTTATCTTCACTGATGTCACATCAGTGGATCTCAGCTGCAGAACTGGCCTGTTGTCGCCACACACTGCATGGCCTCAGGTTCAGACTGTGTCCACTGTTAGACTCACGCAACCACAAGTGGCTTTACAGCTCCACTTTTCCCTCTGGTTCCTACTACCATCACTGCAATTATGCAACAAAATTCTTGCTAGCTTCACTGCAGACATGCTTCTACCATGTATTTATTCTCTTAGTAACTATAAGGTATTCTGTGTTATATGCATCCATTCAGATGGAAGCTTGTGTAAGCATGTTAGGAAGCGATGATGCATATTCAGCAGCACGGAAGACATGAAAACAGGTACATTGCGCAAAATTTGAAGCTTCTACTTCAGCTCCTCTCAGCCTTTTGGTAGGTTATTTGACAAAAAACATGGAAGCAATGTCAAACGAGCACTCCAGAGCTGTTTAACGGCATGATTGCTCCCTTGCTTTGGGCATAGTGTGGACATCATGCAGCATTTTAGAAAGCTTTGCTCCCCCTCATCCCCAGGAAGGACAGAGACAGCAGAAGTCCTGGCAGCTCTGCCTCGTCTCAACTTCACATTTAATAGATTGGAAAACCTGCTTGGAAGACTGAGACCAATACACAGGGCAACTTTCTATTTCATCTCTTTGTTTTTTTCTTTAGGCTGTCTTGGATCAGTCGCTGAGCTCTGTTCACTTCTGAGAATTATCACTTTCTTCGTCACTTTCTGGATTTCATGAAATGCTGTAACGCATCATATAAAAAAAAAAGCAGAGAGTCTCAGAAAATGTTCCTCATAGTTGCTTTTCAGATTTTTTTTTTTAGTAGTTTATGTTTCAAGACAGGATTTCAGAGTTGATTAACTGTCTTCGCTGTTGTTGCAACCATTATTTTGGTAAGCAGCTCTCCAACATCAGTGCCTCAGTTTGAAGCTGACTCAAAGGATGCAAAAGCATTTATTTGTGTCCATCTCTTCTGGTATCCAGCAAAGTTAAGGGAGAGCCTTACAGTGCTGTCAAAGGCCTTGAGTTTGAGCTTCCTGAGCCAGTAAGAGAGCCATTAGGCATGTCTTACCTGACAGTCATTCTGCACACTTTTCAAGGAGAATAATATTTTGACTGCTTATCTATAAATGCCATTGAGATACAAATATAATGGAAACTATGACTGATGGTGAAAAGCACCACATCTTATGGCTTGAGCAATTTATTTACCAAAAATTTCTGGTCAACACCTAGTAAATATATTGCAGGTAATTAGTATTTCATGTTATTAACATCCTCCTGTTTTCATAATAATGCTGTCTTATTTTAATAATCTGTTCCCATAAGGCTGCTCATGTGATTGTGATTCATTATAGCCATAAAAGCATTTGTTTTTATCAGAAGAGTGCAGAAATCAAAACACTGCATGCAAATATGAGATAAAAGTTGAGGAGCACAAGAGACATGGAAGAGAGAGGTATTGATCTTGCATTAGTAAGAACCAAAGAGCATGAGTGGGACAGCTACACATCACCACGTGCTCCATCACCATAGTGAGGTCTGTAGCACAAGTCCACATTTTTAAAAAACTTCTTTGGTCATCTCTGCCAAGTTCCTTTTCTCAAGGTGAGCAGCATATGCAAGCAGTGGGCACAGATTTCGTGTTGCAGAGAATTATAATAAGCATTTATCCCAATTTGTGCGATCTGTCTCTGAATTAGTCCTGAAGAAAAACCTTGGATTTTTTTGGTATTCTATGCAAAACTTTGCAGAATTAATGTCACAGCACTTACACGTATATGCAAACATACTAGAAGCAGGCTGGAAATGTTTACATTGCAACACAGATCTTTGGGTACTGCTGCCACTCACTGCACTTGTTCTTTGATGCAGTTCCCACTTCTACTCATGCCTGTAGGTTTGCATTTTGGACTGTTAGTCTTTAGACCCCAAAGAAGCAGCATCTGACAAAAAATTATGCGCTTAAAGTGAAGTATGAGATATTAAGGCTAGATGTAATGACAATATTTAATGCTAAAACAAGTGGAGCACTCATCATTTGAGGAGGTTGTGGAAGCTCCATTGCTGGCTATTTCTGAGGACAGATTAGATTAATGTGACATAGATGACCCTACTATAGGTCCAAAGACCCAATTGATGAGTTTGCCTGTTTCTCTCCACCACCTGTGAAGAAAACCTAGGTGAGTAGGTATCTGTGAACACTGATGTTGCAGGTACATATAGGAAAGGAGAAGTATCTCTTTAAGAGTCACCAATTTAATAGCTTTTGCCTAATTTGAAATACATTTGCATTTTTGTTATAAGAATGTGGATTTCCAGGAGACTGGAGGCATTCACTCAACTGCCAAATTCAAACAAATGACAAGTTTGGAATTCAGCGCTGATTGTGGTTTAAAATATGTATCTGCATGAAGTTTACACAGTAGCTTGCATATCTATTTGCTGCAGCAAAACAATTCTAGTGTTTCTACCTCAGCAAATGCTCTAAGTCACGGTGAAATATTATACTGTATGTCTTATTTTTTGGAATGGCAACTTCACAAATCTCAATTCTGAACTGTTTGAATGTTTCTTGCAGCAACAACGGAACCAGGTCTCACCTGAAAAATTTGCAACCGTCTTCCTTGTAGTATCTTGGGATGCTTCAAACCTCTAACTTCTGCATGTTCAAAAGCAAAATTTAAGAACTCTAAAAAGTATCCTAGCTTTTCTGGACTTTTCAGGCTATAAATTTTGAATTTGAATCTGGAAATGAGACTGGAAAGTATATTCTTCCAGGTGATTTGGTCGCTCTTATTCAAAATCTTCTCAGAACACCAGCCACAGTGACTGCCTACTTTAATCATTAGATGAATGATACTTGTTAAAACAATAAAATTTTACCTGAAATGTGTCTTCACAACCATGACTTGGGAAAAGATCTTCAGGACTGCTTGCTGCTTCTGACAGTACTACATTGGAAATTTGTAACAAGTAACATGATAATGAGCCTGCTGTTACAAAAATAATCATCTGGGTTATTAATAACAAATAGGGTTTGACACTGATTAAATCATGACATATTATTCAAAGCATTTTATGAATTAGAGTCAGAAAAAAAGGAATGTTTATGATTAATGAGTTCTTCTTTTGAACCATTTCCAAAATCAATAGATAAAGCTTTAAACTTCCTATGACTAATGCAAAGGACAGCATGCTGGCCAACAGCATCTACTGCTCTCTTCATCCAGGGGCTGCTATCCAGGCTCCCAGGTTGGTTTGGCTGCAAAGTACCTGTCCTGCTGCCAAAGGTACCACTGAACTCTGATCTTCCCTATTTTTCAAGAAAGCTGAGGCAGCACAACAAAAGGAACAGCAGGACATGTTGTAGGACCAGAAACAAAAAGAGAAAGGGGAATGGATTTTATTTTAATCTGTCCACTTGACCTTCACATTTGTTCCAGCTTTTCTTTTAGCTAGTGTTCACTGCTCATTGTAGGTGTAAGTTCAAAACCTGCTACCTCAGCTTGTGGTCCAACTTTCTCTGAAGAAACAAAAATCCTATTAACTTTTATAGAAAGAGGGTCATGACCCATGTGATCACTTAGCAGTGTTTCCTCTTTCCTCTAAAAAAGAGAATAGCCAGAAGGCTAGCATAAAAGTGAGATTTATTTTTTTTCCTAAAGGAAGAGTAAAAGAATTCACAGTATTCCCCCCAGGCTTAATGAAGGAAGGCTGCTGGGAAGCTTTAATGACTCTTGCATACAGAATCCCAAAGAGACCCTCAGGAGTGGCTCTGTGCCCCTCCAGCAGCATCAACTCCAACCTGCTCCCAAACACATCTCCAATGGCAGAAAAGTCTGAACCTCTGCAAGCAATGCATTCCACTCTTTTGCTATATTACCATGAAAACCCTTCCCCTAACACCCAGCCTACATTTTATTAATATTCTTCAGGGACATGGAGAACAGCTTTACTCTTTGCAGCAGCTTTTCATATATTTAAAGAGTGTTACCAGAATCCCCCAATTTTTTTACTACATCTCCATTGTATCTCCATTGGACTAAACAGTTCTATTTTATTCAGCATCTCCTTGTTAGTTATGTGTCCTGGATCTATGATCGCTTATATTTCTATCTATTCCCCTCACACTTTTGCTACTTTCTGTAGCAGAGGTGAAGAGCTAAGTATGTGCAGTGTACCCTAGACAGTTATGAGTTCTTTTTACTCACATACTAAAAGAAGGTAATAAAGTATATGAATGCTACAAAAAGATAATACTAATATCTTTAATGAGAAGCAAATTTATAACAAGTGACTAAAGTATTGGATAAAGAGGAGTCAACAAGATAATGTATTTAAATGGTCAGAAAAATGTCTTTAGAATAAAAGGCAAAGAATTTTTCATGGATGAAGAACTGGATAGGAAACAAAATAAATAGTAAAAATTCAAAAAATTAGTAGCAAAGCCTGTTGTGATTCTGTATTGAGTCCAGTATTGTGCTTATTGGTGAACTAGAAGAAGGACACAGAAACTATTTGAAAAATACCATACTACATACATACAGAGGGTTATCTGAGAAAATTATATCTTCTACCAGGCATTTCTTCTGCAGAACATAACAAGAAGAATAGTAGCATGAACAACACTAATTTCTTCAATTTTTCTTCTTAGGTCAGTTTTTCAAGATCTCTGGTCATGTTTGTTTTTCCCCTCTAGACTCTCTACAACTTTCCTTACTATTCATTATGCTTAGCAGTCACTGGTAGGTAAACCCTCCATGAATTTAACCGATCCCATTTGGTCTCCACAGTGCATTATGTCAATATGTTCCACAGTTCAGTGATGTACTCTTTGAAAAAGGTTTTCCTTTTATTGTTTTAAACCTATAACACATTATTTTCTTGACCTCCCTGCTGTTGTTAGATCATGAGAAACAGTGAATAATCAATTCCTATTCACTTTCTTCAGGAATTTGTAGGCTTTTATCCAAACTGCCTAAATCATCTCTTTTCCATTCTAATTGTTCTGCTCTATTAATCATCTTCTTTTATAGAAGTTGTTTGAACTTTTGATCAGCTTTGTTCTACTAAATCGTCTCTGAGATAGAGTGACCTGGAGTCCACAAAGCATTCATGACCGGACATGATTTTTCTTCACAAAGTCATGCTTGGCTGCTACTTGCCTTGCCATATTCTACAGAAAATATGTAGCTTTTTGACATGATCCTGTATTTTTCCAAGTGCTGAAGTTAAACTAACTGCTAGATAATACTTTGGTTTTTCTTTTGCTGTGTTTGAAATAGAAGAACTAAGACTTAGTGTGCAAAACCTTACTGATTGTGATGTCTCCCATTTAACATCTCACAGTTCAAATACTCAACAATGTCAAACGTCTACGAAATGTAAATACTCTTTAATCCACTTTTTTTCATCCATCTTGAGTTTATATTTTTTTCTGTCCTAATTGTGTCAGCTGTCTGACCAAAGCTGACTTTGTTCTGTGAAGAGTGCTGTTAAAAAAACCACTGTGCCTCCTCAATATATTGATGTGTTTATCTTCCCCACTCAGTAGCTGACTGACTCTTCCCTGGGTTCTTCCTTTCTCTCTTAAGGCACTTACAGAATGTTTTCTTGTCTATCTCAATGCCCTTTGCAAGTGGTACCTCATTTTGTACTTTTTTTTTTTTGTGCTTTCTGCTATTGTCCACAGATGCTTATCTCTACTTATCTGTTCCTAGCAACTTGGCTTAATTTACTCATCTCTAGACTTCCTTCCTGTATTGGTAGCTCTTGATCCAGCCACAGCAGTCTCTTCCTGCCTTTCATCCTCTGTGCTGGCACAGTTTGTGGTTGCGCCTATACTATCATTTTCTTAAGAGAGCTACCTATTAGCTCATATTCCTTTTTATATAGATTTGCTTTGAATGGGAATACTCTGAGTTTAATGATGCCTTCACAATGCGGGGACCAGACAGGCAGCCTCAGTCTTGAGGATTTCTTTCCTCAACAGATTTCTGTTTTGTTGATGGACCCCAATGCCATCTAAAGTATTGGGGTCCATCAACCCCAAGAAGTTGTAATCAGACATTACAACTTCTGATTTCGCTGCCTACTCACAAAAAAATGCATCTACCTCATCTTCACAGCAAATTTGTCTATAGAGAATCCCTGCTATGGCAATTGCCTTTATTACTATTTAAAGAATTCCTATAACACATCTATCTATGTGTTCAGGATCTCAGAGCTTACATATAAATCTTTGATATACATGGAAACACATTTTTTTCCTATAAAAGATGCATATTTTGATACTAATATTCTGATCATGTAAATAATCCTTTTGCAAGACATAAGAGAGTAAATAATGTGAACAATATAAAGACTTTGTTAAAAAGCAAGAGTGTGGATGTATATATGGAATATTTACAGTACTAGCTGCGTCCCCTGAAATAGTGTATTGTAAAAATAATAATTCAAAAAAGAACAAGGGAAATGAAACTGTGCAGCATTACACATAGGGACTCTAACTCCCAGAGTCTGATAACAAAAAATATTGTTTGTGTGTGTGGAAGGTACTATAGAAAAGGCTTCTCACTGGTTTCACTAAGATATCAGAACTTTACAAAGCTACTAAAAGGCTGCTTACAGATGTTACAGCATACAAAGTACATTGGCACCTTGGAAGGAACTGCAGCATCTCACTGTCTAGTCAACTGAAGTCCCAGAATCATTGCTTTTCTACATGGACCATTGTTTTGAACCTTACAGCAGAACTCAGCTGTTCAAGTCAATCACCTCATTAATTTTATTTCGTATAATAGATATTGGTTTTCCTCTATCTACTAGTCAGATCTGGGATAATTCTGCAAGAAACTGAATTCAACTAATACCAGCAACACCATATATTCAACTTCAGGCCCTTCAGCTAAACTCCTAAATGGTATTACCTTTAAAAGCCATCTACTCTATTCAATTACTGTCCTGGCTTTGCTGGGAATGTGTCATCATTGCCATTATTCAAGTTCACTCTCTATTCTTTGTGAGACTTCTATAACCTTTGTTAAAAGTCCTTTCATTTTTACGAGTGCATATCAACTGTTCTGCTTCACTATCTTTACAGTATGTCACATACAATAGCATTGGGACTTTTTGTCTTGGCATTTTGATGAACTGCCTGTAAAATTCTGAAGTTTTCTTCCCATTTTATATGTAAAGGAACTTCTGGATTACATTTCAAATATAACATAAATGTTAAAATCTATCCTGAAGCTAGGGTTTTGTATTTTTTCTTCAATAGTTAGCATCAAAAATAAATGCTGAAATTGAGTTACTCATATTTGATATAATGTCATCTTTTCTTACAATTTTTTAATAAACCTTTCTCTGCTAACATCTATATAACATTTTTTTCCCTGAGAAACTTTCAAAAAAACAAAGTAGATGTTTGTCTTTAAGTAGTTCACGTTCCAGATCACAATTAGTAGAACTAAAGAAGGGAAAAAAAGACACCTAACAACATAACAACATAACAAAATTCAAAACATAAATAATATCAGGTGAAAAAGGAAATCCAAAAGTGATCAGCAATTAAAACTTGTCTTCTATAAAAAAAGAGAGTGAATGCTATTTTATTTGTTGATCAGCTAAATTGCATTTCTGTATGAGATGTTCTGTGTCAGCATTTTGGGAAAACTTTATGACAGTGAGCCTAAAGTACATTATAAATACTTTTAGCTTCTAAGGTGAAGGTTTTAATAATAAACTTTCATTTTCGAAGACCAGTGTCTGCTACTGTATGAGTTCAATTTCTAATAAGCCCTTCAGCATTAATGGAGAACAGAATTATATTCCATATTGATGGATCCTGAAGTGCTATTTGATGACAAATTTACAAGTAGTTTTATCTTTTGTGCATAGTAGCTGAATTTATTTGACTTGTCGTGTAAAGAACCAAGATCTGCTGGCAGCCTGTGCATATTAAATGACATTAGTACTAAAGGCAATAATCTGGCAGCATCCACAGAACAAAATCCAGGGTTACCAGAAGAAGCAGAAGAGGGTAAAATTTTTTTCTCCACACTACATAGCTGGAGATGGCTTCCTTATTATTATAAATATTTTTTTGAGGACTTGCACAGCCCTGTTGAAAGGCAATAAACAGAACAGTCTTGGCAGTGCATATTTCTAAGGGTGCATTTAAAGAAACAAGTAAAGGTATCTCAGCTACATACCAGTGGTCAGCTTTGAACTGCACACAGTGTTTTCATGCCATGGGATTCAGGCAAACCTTTCCATCCTCAAAAATAATCTAGGAAAAAAGACAGTAATCATGTAAACCAATTACAGCAAACAGGAACCCCAACTTCTTTTCCTCGCATCAGCCTTGATGTAGCTTCCTTAAACTTGCTAAAGGGTAAATTTGGCTTATTCCATGTTATCAGGTGTGTTTATTCATTGTTATGTGATTTTAAAGGTTAGAAACCTATTTAACTGTAGCATTATTTTAATTTTTTTTGTCTAAATGGTGTTTCATATCAAAGGACTTATAAATTGTTGCATTTATTCATCTAAAACATGGACTAAATTGTATATATTTATATTGCCATTGTGTTGAGTTGGTTTGGGATTTTCATTTTTTCCCCTCGAGTGGCACGTTGTAGCTTATATAGGTAACTCTATTTTAGGAAGTTTTCTCATTCAGGTATGATGTTTTGCCTTTAAGAGTCACTGCAAGTGCTGCAGCTGATGAGGTTTTATGCTCAGCCAAGCAAATTTGGTCACAGATTCTCATTTCTAGATGGAAGCATTTATACAGATTGTTAAAGCTCTCTGTCCTGCAGCTCCTCATAGACCCATCTGGGTTTTTTGTGCATAGAGTCCCCAATTTACATCCCTTAACTTCAGAAAGGCCCACTTCATTTTTTGCCATGTCAGATAATATATTTTGCTCCTTTGTAACACTTCATTTAACAAAGAGAATTAATCTCTGGAACTGGGCTGTGTGTGGCCCCAGCCCGGGAATGCTGGAGTGCTTGGGGGATGTCTCTGCCGTAGCACTGTGGTTTCAAAGGTACCAAGTGGGATCGTTGCTGATTCCCCCTTCTCTCTGGGAGGGATGAAGGTAACCAAAAAGCAGTAAGGCAAGGCTGTGAACCAGGAAAACCTACCTTCAGATGACAGAGTATTTGGTGACCAAGGTTCAGGGGGGAGCACGCCGTGGCCATTCCACAGCTCTATTGGTGAAAGAGAAGTGAGAGTCTGAGGCAGGCACTGATGGCATCATGACAGTGTCATTTGCATTCACTGCCGAAGGCAGTACAAACCAGCTCTGGTCCAGAAACCATTTAGACACACAGCTGGACACCCACGTAGCCTGTGGCCACTAGATCAGAGCAGCCCTGTGGTTGCCTGGCTCTGAGCACAGGGAAAAAGAACGGCTGCGTCTTTGCACTTGGCCATGACACGCCAAGAATGTGAGAGCAACCAAACGCATGAGCTGTGTTTCTCTGCCACTGTATTAGTTATAGTTTCATATTGACAGCTTTGCACTGGGATACAGTTGCCCTGTATAACCCCCCAACGTGGTGACTATGTGCTGATCTGCTACAGAGGGGCAAAACCCTCCCAAAAACAGGGCTTACAAAAAAAGTTTCCTCTCACTTAGTTTTCTTCCAAAGCCCATCAGTACTCATTCACTCAAAAATCCTGTTTCCAAAGTCAAGTTGCAACTGTTCAAGTTAAGGACTACTTCTGTGAGCAAGACTGTGCCTTTTTGCATTATTAACAGAAGTCCAGCCTGTGCTTGTCATTTCTCTGGCATGGGTGGGAAGTGGCTGCTCGGACATTCCCTGCAGGAGCCCCACCAGCCAGCACCTCCCTCTACTCTTTGGCTCACCCTGGCCTTGGTGACCTGCGGGGCTGCAAACCTCATTTTCTGTCCCAAGAATTTTTTTAAATAGGGGAGGGAAGTGTAGGAAATTAGAAGAGTGGGAAATGTTGGAAGAAGTAGTGTATTTGAGCTCCTGAATTGCTGAGCTTGCAGGTAAGAGAGTACATTGAGCTGAACTTCTGCTATGTTTTGGTATTCATTTTCTGTGTTTTTAGCAATATCTGGGTTTTTTTAGAGTGTTTATTTTGAACATTTTTTTTTTTTTCATGTATATGTGAAGTAATGAATAAAATGAAATATTCAGGCTCATTTTATTTTCAGCTATCTGGTTTATGCAAGTTTTGCTAGCTAATATACAGCATGAAGCGCATGAGTAAAAGATAAAAACATTTTTCTCCCCATCCATTTTATAATATACAACTTTATATTTTTATTTCTTGAGATATACTTGCAGTCATGCTGCAATTAACACACAGTCTTGTGGAGGCAGAACAATATGCATATATGTTTAGCAGGCCCCATTTAAGTTAATATAAAATCACCGTTCCTTGAGATTACATTGGAAAGAAGTTTTACTGCATACGTGAAGGAATGGAGGCACTATTGTGATAGGCAGAAAGCAGCGTACGTAGTTATTTCTAGGTAAGCAGATAGCTATCCTAATACATAATCTCATTAAAATACCAAAGACTGTTGAGGCTCCTGAGAACTAACATCATGATGTGAGATTACTGAAAAAGCACCAGATCACTTTGCCAGTGAAGCTCATTCCCACACAACAGCGTGGAGCTGCCAGGTCAAATGATGTTACTAATGGTTTTTTGGCCTTCCTGGACTTTAGCTGTACAGATACGGGTTTCTGCTACCAGATACCATATCTGTATGTGCAGTTAAATTACATCTCCCATTTTTAATTGCATGCAATAGCATTTTTGACTATTTAAAAAATACTTCGTGCTGTGTATGATTTTCAGCTTCACTGTGCCTGAATGTTTTATTGGAACATTAACTCAGCTTACTTGAGAATTACTGGGTAGTAAATGCACTAGTGAGGGAATTTAGATGTGGTCGGGTTTTAATCTATTTTTCAAATAATGACCTATGGTGCAACTTACTATTATTTTGTCTAATTATTCCTGTTTGAAGGCTATTAGTCATACTTTGCTACAGATTACCCTTGCAGATTTGAAGCACTTATAAAAATAAACCTGTGATTTCAGGAGGGGAGCACATACCTTTAGTTATGCCTGTGCTGCATGGTAGAAATTATTTTCACACATTCTCTGCTGTGGTTTTATTTCTAATTATTTATTTGAATGGATTTTTTGCGTAAAGCTGATCTCTCGGTTGTAATGAGTCATATTTGTTATTTGTTCTTGAGCCATGATGGTCTTCTGCTAACATTCCAGCTATATCTGGGACTTAACTATCTGCAGTCATTCACAACATTTCTGCTTTCACAGTAGCTCTGATCATTTGAAATGTGTTTCCTTGAGGAGAATTCCAGTCTTAAAAATATCTTAGTTAAAACTCATGACTCAGGGTTTTTACCAGGTTCAGGTCTTCAGGGACACTGAGCCACATACCCCTTGCTGATTCAGTAGCACATGGACTGTGTAGTGTTCAAATTACTGTCAACAGATGTATAAAAACAAAGTATTTGGTCCTAAAGACTGACTCATTGCATCTGCCTTAAATACTCAGGATCCCAATCCAAACACAGGGAGATATCTCTCAGAAGGAAATTCCCAAGAGCTTTAAGATGGCACCTGTGTCTCTACCCTATATAAAGCACATATTTCCTAGCAGGGCAATTCAGCTTCCCACACACTCAGCAAGGAGCTGCCTGGAACCAGCGCAAAAGGGAGCCCAAAAAGGGGATGATCTGCACCACACCCAGACACAGCCCTGCACAGGGCAACCCAAAATTTAGACTTATAATACCAGACTGTTAATTTAAATTGGTTTTCTCCAAACATGGTAGAGAGAGGTAGCAATGTTTACCCATAAAAGGCAATCTGGTCTTCAATGCATTTTCAGCCGACAAGGGCTGGGAACAAGCACGCTGGTGCTTACAGATGCTGGCAAGTAACAGTTCTCCCTTATTCCCATTAAATTAATTACCTACAGACTTTCTAATCTCACTTTAGGTGATGTGAAAAAGAGTCTGATTATGGATCTAAGTTATTTAAACACTTTGGAAATCATTGCCATATGTCTACATGTATGTACGAGCACTGATTTTGAACACATCATTTTCTTTCTTCCTTAATGTACCTAAATGCTTTTGCTTTCCTGTTCTCTGAGCAGACTGGGAGTGGTTTGCTGCAAAATCCAATCCTTTATTACATAAGACTGCAGCTAATTCAGGGACCATCTGTGTGTACTTATAGCTTAAATCATTCCTTTCAATGTGCATTATACTGCACTTGTCAAAGTTCAGTTTCATCTCCAGTGGCATTGCCTGTTTACCTGGTTTGCTCTTTCCCAGTGGAGCTCATCACATTCCTTCTGAGTTTGCACATAAATAATCTTGAGACAGCAGTGTATTGTACAAGCTTTCTGTATTTTGGTGAACCACACAGAAAGGACAGTTTCTGCACAGCTACAGTGCAAAGGATGCTGTACTGGAATTGCTGCCCGTCCTCCCTCTCTGTTCCCTCTCACAGGGTTGCACACCACTGCCCCATGAAGCAAACAACAGCAAAGTAGAATTTCCATCCTAAGCACAGAAGGAGGTGGGGGAGAAGGGTGTCCCAACTCAGCCTCCCTGATGCCCGTGGATCCTAGTTCAGATCAGTGAGGAAGAGCAGGTGTGTGGTAGAACAGCGGGTGGCATTTTGAATAGTCCACTGGAGATTCATGTGGCACACCAAGCACCTTCTGATGGATGACTTCTTTCAGCCAGAGTGTGACTATAGCACAGAAAGAGATAATTAGCTCGAAGTTAACTGTCTTAGGTACCAAGAGCAATGATGCCTGAAGCTTCAGTGCAGCTATATAACTGTTTGCCAAAGATTGTGTTGCTGTGAGTATTCTGCTATTGATATCTAAGCCAGCTGGACTTAAGGTACTTCAGGCATATGAGCTGCAATCCTTATGCACAGGCATGAGAGTGCTCTTTAACTTGCTTTCTGTACATTTGCTGTCTTTTCAGAGATATCAATATCTCTTATTAGGCCCCAGCCACTCACAAGAGGTATAAAGGGTATATGTTTCTCAGGAGGGATTAATCTCCCTGAACTCCAGCCCTCAAGTGCTGCAGCTGCAGTATTGGCTGCTGGTTCTTCTGCACCCTGCTGTGTCGCCAACTCCTTGGGTCTTATGCAGTTTTGTAGCCTTTGGGGATTTTCCTGAAAGTCCTAGTTCTCCTGTGACTAAATTTTTCATAATGTGAATATTTCTTTGTCCAATGAAGAGCTGGAAAATGTCAAAACTAAAGCCACAAGCACTGGAAGGGAAAGAAAAGACTAGCATTTATGATTACTAATGCCACATGATTTTTAAAAGCCTGAATTACAATCACCAAAAATCTGTCACTACTAAATGTAGCCCCAAATCAGAACTGGGGACAAGTTAGGCAGACAGCACATGCTGCGGTTGCTATCAGCTGCCAAGCTGCAGGGATGCCCATGTCTTCTCACATTGAATCCTGGTTTCCTCTGAGAAAAGGTGCTGCAGGATTCACCAGCATCACAGCAGCCTGCAGCTAGAGGAAGGAGGAAACAAAGAGTAATCAAAAGACAAAACAAAATGGCTTCATGTCAGGTGTGAAAGCTAAAAAAAAGGAGGAAAGGAAAAAACGTCATATTGGCAGGTGTTCTGAGAAATGGAAGAATGTGAGCAATGAATGAACGTTGTCACAAGGATAGGAAACAGCGAGGGAGGAATATAGAAGACAAGGGTGGGTAAGTCCCTACCTTTTAGGCAGAACCATTAGTGTGCCAGTTCCTGTCTGACTGCTCGTCCTCTCCCACAGAGCCTTGCTGAACGGAAATCTGCCAGATGGTGATCTGAGGTGAAGGAAAGCAAAATCCCCTTAAATATCTGTCCAGGGACATTTTGCACTTAGAGAGAAGGGACAGTGAGGAGAAACCCCTGGGGAGAAAGAAGGAAATATTGACAAGGGTTTACCTGGAGTGTTGCTTCTCTCTCTCATTTATTTGTATTGTACATACATAGCAATAGAATCTGTGCTTCTGTATCTGCACGATGTCCAGCATATTTCAGGAGCTGCAGTCAAATAAAAGAAGGGAAATACAGTGAGAAAGGGAAAGCAGAAACCATATTTTTTGTGTGCCCAAGAAACTCAAGACAATCCTACTGAATGATAACTTACCGATATTTAAGGGTGTCATTCTTTCAGTATGTTTGCTGGATATCTTCAGCTGTCTTAAAGCCTGAAATGTTATTTTACGAAACACAGATTGTTAGGTTTATTTTTTTTTGTACAAGTGTATTATAGGCATGTAAATTTGTGATGAATGCCACACCAGCACCGTTTCATTTAAAACTCATTGATTCTCTGTTGTGCAGATTTCCTTTCCTGGTTACTGGGAAGAACCTGACAGAGGCAAGCCATGAAAGGCAGAAGGAAGGTGCAGGGAACAAATACTTTTAGAAAGGACAGAAAAGACAAATGGAAAATTAGACACAAAAAAAGAGAGAAAAAGATGGTAAAATATCAAGAAAAAAATATGAAGACCAAGCCCAACGAGAACTACTTACCTACGTAAAGTTAAGCATATATGTAATCATTTTCTTCTGAGAAACAGTCATTTTTAAAAATTGCACAATATTTTGGTGCATAAAAATGTGTCCTACTATTGCACTATTCTGCCAGAGGGCTATATAAGCCTACTAATACTATTTCTCCTCCGTGCAAATCTTTTCTAAAATATTATTTTATCTCATCTCACTAATGAGTGCAAAAAATTGGCAAAATGTGAGGTGTATTACTTATTGTATCTTCTTCCAGCATGTGAAAACTGTGTTTATACAATTTAGTGGGTACTGCTAAGGCTGTGATCCAGCATTTTGTCATTAGAAGAAAACTAGGAATGTCTGTAGCATTTGCTGATATGTGGGTAAAATACATTTGTTGACATAAATACTGTGTTTCTAAGAGCCCAGAGTCAACATGTAAATCTGCTGTTTTCTGGTAATTCTGATTGTCAAACATGGCATCCCTTCCAGACAGAGCCTTTCTCTCTGCAACCACAGAGATCTGCAGGACTATTAAGGATTCCCAGGCTTCCTAAAAAATTTTAAGCATCACAAGATCTTCCCAAATAAGTGTACACTTATTAAAGGCAAGATAATCTACATAAAACTGGAGGTTATTGCAGTGCCTTGACTAGACTGATGCAATCCTCACTAGAGGGACTTTTCTCTTAACTCCCATTTCATGCATTTTTCAGCATTAGGAAACAATGAGGGAAATGTATTTACCAGCTGTAAGTTGTAAGAAGAGCTTACAATATTCAGAGTTAATGTCTAACACAGTTCTGATTATGAGGTAAATGCTAATAATTTACAATATACTCAAAATGCCACCGTGTTACTCTGCTTGTTCATGTGAGATAATTATAGCAAATGGGAGATTTTTTCAGGTGAAAGGGCTGTTCAGCTCATCTCCTCTTAGTGCACAGCTATAATTCTAAAGTCCATGTGTCATGATTTTATCTCATTAGATAAATTAGTAATAAATACATAAATCCATCACTGACTTGGGTTGTAACCTTAGCAAAGTTTCTGCCGCCTTTACTTTTCTTCTCATTTTTTATCTACCTTATCAATTTCATTAGATTTCCAAGGCAGGCATTATCTCACGATGTATTTTGCTCTCAGCTACAGCTCAGTATAAAAGACTTTGATCTCATTTAGAGTCTGATCACTACTGTAGTATTAAGTAATGTTAATAAATAGTTCAAAATAGTAGTATCTCTATTGCTATCATTGTAGACTATTCTATAGATCGATGTTTCTCACTCAAAGGAACTTTTCCTTTTTCGTGTCTTAACACACCTCTTTTCTTCTCTGCGCAGCTCTATCTGTTCTCAGCTGTTCTGTTAAGAACTGTCCTGAACACTCCTCTACCTCAAAAGTCCACTCATCAAAGATTTATAAATTGGATTAATGTTTCATCACCTCTTAAGTTAAACACGCAGATTTCACTTTCTAAATCCTTCTTCAAATCCCACCCCAGCCCCTCGATTTCTTTTTGTGGTTTGCCTTTGGCCATCCAGTATTTCATGCAAAGGTACCTCTTCTCCTACAGACAGCACAAACAAAATATCACCAAGGTAATTGATGGCCCTAAAAAATTACTTCACAAAGAATTGAAATAGCAAAGAATTCTTATTTATCCTGAAGGTACTGTACTACAGGAAAGTGACATGATTCCCCAGTGACAGAACATAAACCATGCTTCTACCAGTTTTAATACCTTTCTCAAAAGAGCAGTTTCCATGTTTAAAGTTTAAAATAAATGTTTGATTTAAAGCAAAAGGATTCCTTTTGCCCTTCAGTTGCTTAGCCAGTCGTAAGGCACAACAGGACCTCCTTTGCCAAGCCCCGACATCCGGCTCTTGTGCTGCTGGTGCCACAACTGATTACAGTTTACAGAAATATGAGAACTGCTAGCAGCAGGTCCAGGAAGGCTCAGCTTCCCCCCACCTTTAAAAGGCTTTGATTCAAAATGTCATTCACAACTCCTAAGTGTTTTTGCCCATGTGGATACGCATTTGAAACACTGTGCCAAGAAAACATGTTTGCTTTTCTTTTGAGGGGTGCAAAAACAGCACGTATTTTTCAAGTAAAATACCCCAGAACACTGTATTAAGTGATGCACTTTTTTTCACACAGAGCTATTTTCTCAAGGTCAAATCCTGTTCCAAATGAAATCCAGGGGAGATTCACAGCTGACTGCAGTGGGATCAGGATATTGCATTTAAGGCAAGGTTCTCTCCTCAGAGCTTAGCTTTTGTGTATGCAATAAAATCAGTGGTCAGATTTGCAAAAAATGCCAGCAGAAATCGGTTGTCCTTGGAAAAAAATGGTCATGATGGTCCACGACAAGCACTGTATATGTGATCATTTGCAAACTATCACCTTATGGCTCCTAGTATTATTTTTGTAACATCAGGTTAGAGCTGGAAGAACAGGAACAAATTCTAGTAGAATCCATCTTCTTAAAATATTTAGTGAACAACCACCAAAACCTATCTAAAAAGCAAAAGAAAAACAGCTTCATTTTCCTGTAGAGTTGAGTAATTTAGTCACTTTTACTTCCATTCTGTTTTCGCTTTTTTCCCTTCCTTCTCACTCCACCATTTTCTCTCTCCCCCTCTCTCTCCCACCTCCCATTCTCCAGTCTTAATACTTACATAAAGTTATAAATACCCTTCTGCACTTAAGAATATATGAGTACTTTTCATTTTACAAAGCACATTTCTGATTAACAATATGGCATGTTCTGATGTAGTTCAGTAACGGCTTTTCATAGATATTATCTCTGAGATTTCTAGAGACTCCAGCTCTGAACAGTTTCACTTAGACAATTCCTACGCTCATGACAGCACTAGTGACCGCGAAGGTTATGAAAGCAGATCAGCCACTGTCAATGGTATTCAGCTGCCTAAACGTAAGTGTCTAATGATGAGATAGATACCCTGGGGTATCTGAGACATCCATCCAGCAGCAGACGTGAGAGGAACCCAGCACCCTTCTGCCTGTATTTGGTCAACAGAATTAAGCCTTAGGTACCACGGTCCATGTAAGGTGAATCACTATATGGGCTCTGTTCCCAGAACTGAGTAGATCTCTAATGGTTATAATAAAGGAAGCTTAGAGGCCATAGCTGTCATCAACACCCACATATAAAAGCTTAGATTTAAATGTCTTCTTTTAGACTGAATTTTATTCATATGGTTTTGATCAGAACAAGTGGCACTGTGATCATTGTTATATAATACTATTCCCTAAGGATTTCTTATTACTTGGTGACAATTTTGATGTCAAAACAATGTAGGCTTTTAAGAAGATTTTAAAAAAAAAACACCACAACCAAAACCCAACAAGTAAACCAACCTGCTACTTAACAACCACTTCTAAAGGAAAGGAGTGTCTACAGTCAGTTCATAGATAGACAACCAAAATCATACCATACCAGGCGAGGTATGGGAATCAGCTGGTATCTTTGGTGTGCCATGCTGAGATCTATGAAGCGGGTGATCCTTATCCAGAACAGCAGTGAAGCCTCTCTGTTGTGCCACACCATAAACTGTAATTCAGAAGACTTCTGAGTTCTAGGAGAGAGAATCTGGTGCTAGACTAAAGTCATTACTACTAAACTTGTGCTCAATATGTGGAGGCTGCAACGTGTATGGCATTATTGCCCTACTGAGTTTGAGGCAGGAGTGTAAATAGTCTTTTAAAAAATAAAATTTCATTATTGCTGTTTGGAAACAGCTGACCGGCTTTAATGAACTCTAATTCAAAGATTTTAGTTCCATATACCAATTAGAGCACATCAGAACTTGTTTGGAAACGTTGTTTTACCAATACAACAGTGCTAGATGAAAATCAATGATGTAGCTGATGTTAGTTTTCAAGAGGAGAGGGTCGTATTTTATCTGTTACATACTGGAGATTAGCTCGCTACAGACCTTAATAACAACTAGACCAGAAGTCCTTGACATGCAGCAAAACCAACTCATGATTCAGTCTCACACTGCTATAGAAGATTCAAATGACCACAGATTCTAGAAGGGTCTTGAGGCAGAAAAACCTTCCATGGTGTCTTACATTATGGCCATTTCTGAGACTTGATGCCACAGTCAGCTTTGATGGTCTATGTTCTTGATCTTACAAAGTGCTGAGAAATATGAAATCATATTTAATCAAAGGCAGCTAGAAGTGCTTAGAGTTTCATCTGCTTTTGATTTACCTGCACAAAGTGTTGGAAGGAAGTCCATAATATAAAATGTTGGCCATGTTGATGCATGAGCAATGTCTTCTTCAGGGAAGTAGAAACACGTGGCATTTATACACAACAGAAAAAGGACTCGTCTGTTAATATAAACCACTGCCTCCAATGATTTACAAAAGCACCTCTCTGCTTCAACCCACTAAATTCTTCAAGACTGAAATTATAAAAAAGTTTTCAATCTGGGACACAGCAAGACAAGCTAAATGTTTAGAATTTAGGATTTGTGGAATAGCAATGGATTTCTAACTTCCCTCATGTCAACAGTTTTCAGCGTCATTCATAACTATACTCACACAGCTTAGGATCACATAAATAAATAAAACTAGTATGCTCATTATTTGAGGCATAATCAGGGGCTGTACATTCAGGAAGAAAATACTTCTGAGATTAAGTGATCTTCACAGAATCATAGAATCATAAAATTGTTTGGGTTGAGATCATCTCGTTCCAACCCCAGATGATTTTGATTGTGTTTTCAGTATCTGAAGTGGAACATTTCAAGAGGCAAATGTATAATGAATGACGTCTTGAAAATTTCATGAAATGTATTTTCTGATTGAGAAAACTGGTTTATTTGTGACTCTCTCTGATCTGACACCACATGTCTAAAGCCATTTTAATGCAATCAGTGAAGCTTTCAACTGTGTAAAGCTAACACAGTCTTAAAATTGGACCCATCTTGATTAAATAATCTTTAAAATCAGCTTTAATTTATTGTATCTGTCTCTACAGTGCTTTTTGAGTCTTAGATTCATCAATAAATTAGCATTGATCACAAGTGTATTTTGATTAAAAACAAAACCACATTCAGACACCAAGACTATATGAGATGACACCATCTACAATTTCTATTAACGGAAGCCAGGGCTGTTGAATCCTCAGCTAAGACAACAATTAAATCATAATGTGCTGTTCTTTCAGGCTTTCACACAATGGAGGTTGTTACTAGCACTCCCTCAGTTTTATCAGATATTACAGGAAAAAAGAGGTAATTGAGAAACAGTTAATAATATGGAAAATGCGATAATGAGTACAAAGCATGAAAGCTTTTTGAAACCACAGTTTCTGTAAAAACTCTTAATCACAGCATCACTCGATCTCCACAGGTTTATGAATATACTGAGGTTTCAAACAATAGTCTTGCCAACCAAGAGACGTGAAGGTAGGGTGACTCAGCTGCTCCTTTACTCATCATGGCTCTGGGGGCCATGCAGCAGGCCTAGGTTGCAGCGTCTACTATAAAGTCTATGTTCAAGCAAACTGTATGTTCCATCCCATTCCATTGATGTGGTTCTGGCCTCAACCAATGTCTGTGCAAGAAATGGGCAAGAATTAAAGAACTGGCTGAAACTCGCCTGAGTATATTGGGAGAAGCAGAGAAAATGGTGATGCCGTCTCAGCCTCTTTGACTTCAAGTTTGTGGCCCTTCTTAAATACAGGAGGATGCATACCAAGGATGGTTTTAGACACTGTCCCTTGGCACATGCTGTTCATTGATCTGGGTACAAAGTCCATTTTGCTATTTTGACACAGGTGACAGGCAAGTACTCATTTCTTTTAGATGTGACACTGCTATCTTTATCTCAGCCATGGACACCTTTAAATTAGACTACCAAAACATGAGGCTCCACCACAATATCATGATGCTGGAAAAACTGCGTTGGGGCTTTCAAAGAGAGTCCAGCGTGCCTTTGCCTACAAAGCCCATGCTAGCTGCCTTATGTTCTTCCAACCGTTTTCAAGCTATGGAGCTGTGAGCCGTGCATTTCTTGATAGCACAGAACACACTGGTTTGAAGAACACTATTTCCTTTGGATGTACTTAGAGGGGTGAGATTAGCTGAGTGACTGATCAAACTTTTATTTAAGGGAACAGGCACCATCAGCAGGTCATTTCCCATGAAGCGTGGAACCATCTCTCAGAGCTGCTATGAGATCTTCTTACATGGAGAAGTTATTGATCTGATAGCTCTGGAGGAAAGCTTGCAGTTTTGGTCAAAGGGAAGGCAAAGAAGAGTTTCTTCTGTTGCTTTTCCTCATTGGCTGGATGACTGAAGCATTTACTTATACCTGGGAGGTTTTTTTTGCGTCTCTGTAAACAACTGTAATTACAGGTCTATTAAATTAAAGTCCATAGAGGTTTTGTATTGATATTTTTATTGTAATTTAAATCAAAAGAACTGCAGATCTATGTAATTTTCTCAACTACCCGATTAGGTATGAAATCCAAATAAGTTCCAATAATGACTTTTTTTTAGTTTTTGTAATGAATTAGGATGACTGAGGTGAGAATCAGAGGAAGAACAATGCAGATAACAACACTGAAGCTGTGTTTTTTTCTTTCAGAAAAATTCAGAGATTAATTAAAAGCTTGAAAGATGGAATTCTTGATTAATGTTAGGTTTCAATACATACATAATAAACAGGAACATGAAAACCTGTTTCTACAAGGTCAAAGATGCACACCATAGTTGATGCCCTTGTTGACAGAAAAGCATATCAGTTTGTTTATTAAATGTAGTCTAAACCTTCCTGCCTCCTCAACTATCCACCTAATTGTCACAGATTTCAGGAAGAAATTTTGTAGTATTGATTTACTTGTCCTGATGTATATTCAGAAAGTTATTATTAATTCTACAAGGGATTGCTGTGCTCTGATTTTTTAGCATCCAAAATATTTTTAGTGGAGGGGAAAGGGTGTTACATGTTAATTGAATATGAGTATCTAGTCCTTCACCACAATATTGATCTGGTGATGGTTTCTATAGCTCAAATTTTCCTGTATCTGTGTTTCACAGTTTCCTCTGTTGTGACAGGTGAGCTTTGGCTTTCAAATGGAAGGTGATAATGCGCTAGTCACATCATCCCATTTGGTTAGTTATTTCATGAAACTATTTTGATGACTAATCACTTTTACTGTGTCAAAATGAATCCTACACAGTTTGAAAGGCACCATACAGGCATAGTAGTAATGGATTAAAATTACATGTGGATAATGACTTTAAAATTTTTAAAATGCAGAAAGAAACATCAGTGCTCTACACAGTCTGTAAACCACACACATGCCTATGCATAACAATAAGGGACCACAAGACAGGCTCCTGAAGTCTAGTCGTTAGAAGCACATATTGTATTATTCTTTTCATAAACCAATATGGCTCTATCTTAAAGTCAATTACATTTTATACCCTTACTCTTCTAATTGGAAGTCTACTCCAGAATTTTGTTTCTCTCATGGCTGAAAATCTCCTCATATCCAGCCTAATTACATTCATAGCTAGTTTATATACATTTATTCTTCTGTCAGCACTGTCCTTTACCATAAATAGTTTTTCCCTTCCTGATGCTTACCCGTCAAGGATCTTTATAGAGCAGTCATATCCTCTCTGAGACTTCATCTGACAGACTAAACAAGCAAATCTTTTTAAATAACTTTTTATAAAAAGGTTCTCCATTCTATTGATCGTCCCAGTAGCTGTTATGTTTCTGATCTGGTTTTTGATTCAACTTTTTGAAAAATAACTAGAAAAATCTCTACTATTTTAGATGGGTTTTCTCCAGCATCTTGACAATCACTAACACTTCTATGATCCATCTGTTAGATCTCACCATTGCATTTGACTTCTTATTTATTGCTAGTTATGATGTTTTATGTACTGATTGGCACATGCTAATCTCTACTGTTCCCAAGACTTTCTCCACCTGTTAGTTTTTGTGTGTACATCTGTGTATATCTTAAAATCACTAGCATTTTTCCTGTGATTAATCACAAAAACAAATGCAGAGTATCTTACTCTGCAGAGTATCTCTCTCTGCACCTAATTTATAGATAATTCAACTCTATGCTAATCTGAATTATAAAAGCCCAAAGCAATCTTATTTCATGTTTTTGTTCAGAGATTCTGAGTTCAAAGTTCCTGAACTTCACCAAGAAGACTTCACAGTCTATGAGCAATAATTAAACCCACATCCAAGTTTTCGAAACAAGTCTTAAAGACCTTAATATTATCAGTACTGCAGTTAAAGATATGACTACTGACCCTGTAGATGAACTCTAGCAAACTCAGGTAGGTCACATAGTGCGGGAACATGGAGGTCAAACTGCAAAATCCACCTTGTCTTGGGTAGAGCAGGAAAACATTGCCAAATGACATAATGAGGCAAAAACATTCCTCGCTGTCTTGGAGAAAGCAAATTAAAAATTAAAAATTTGTTGTGTAAAAGGAAAGCAATGTAGAAATACTCTTAGGCATCAAACTTACATTAAAATTCCATGTCATGTGCGTGTGGCCACCTTAGATACATGTAAAAATTCCAGTATCAAAGCTTAGGCAGATGAACTGAGTATAAAGGAAAGGTCAGAAGGATAAAATAATTTATGATTTGTATATCTATTTTTGCTTACATGTTAGAAGAATACTGCAACTGGAGAAAGAATTTTGCCGGAAAATGTTTTGGCTGAAAAACTGGGATAGACCTGAAATATTTTTTGCAGTCTAAGCTGTAATTTGCCCTTGATTTAAGAAAATCTGGCTCAGTGCAAAATGAAATCATGAGCCACCGAAATTCTTACAATTAAAAATGATTGCTTTCACAGTGAATCTCTTCACCACTGTGTACGCAAGCATTTGCTTCAAGAGCTTTGTCAGTTTGAATGAGTTCGCAAGCAGCTGTCACACATCTTTAGCCAATTTTTCCTTGTCACATACAAAGATCTCTGTCACCAGAACTGGAATGACTGTCATTAGCAGTTTTGCAAACCACATGGATTTCTTTTAATGTTTTTAAGTGAAATTTCTGCAATATTTCTTGCACTTATGCAGGATGGCTGCCTGGCACTATGGGGTAGTCTGCTAATACTCAGGACAGGTACAACACCGATATATTTTCCCACACAGCCTTGCAAAGTAGCACAGCTGTGTTTTATCATAATGTGAGAACCTCCAGGATGAAGGATGGGCTTGGGGCATACTTCTGCTGTATACTCCCTGCGTGACCATAATCAAATACAGTCTGTCAAGCAGAGGTGAAGAGGTGATGATATGTCAGCACTGGGTGTGGGTACACTTTAACAAATGATGGCGGGATGTTTGCATGGGGCTCATACAGGGAAAGCTTTGCTCATGGCTAGACGCAAATCAGCTCTGATATAGAAGGTATTTAGCCATGGTAAAAGGGAAAGTACCTTGGGATACTGACACATTAATGTGGCTCTTTGGCTTCAGGAATAGAGACCACTCTTGTCCAGAAAGCTCAGAACAAAAACAATGAAGTTTATAACTGTCCAAACCTATCTATCAGGCAGAAAGTCACACACCTAAGAAGACATGTTCAGAGGTATTTCTGCCTTCTCTTCCATTATGTCTGATTAATAATACTGGGGGGTTTTAAAACTCTTCTGATATATTTAGAATGCTAAAACTGGCTTCTAGGACAGATAGAGTTGTACCAAAATGAAAGTATAGCCTTTTCTCATTTGATGAAAAGCTACTGCTAAAAAAACACCTCATGGTGGTGTAAGAGTGTCTATGCTAACTCTTTCACTGGAATACTGATGCTTTAAAAATCACACTTTCTACTCTATGGTCATAACTGTAAGGCTTTATATGCAGGTACAGCAGACTACTCCCTTTCACACTGATTTCCCATGGAAGTGTTCTGATGGGCAAAAGAAATGAACCTCTAGAAAGTCAATTGGAATTGTTTTACAGATTAGTGAACTTCCATCAGACAGATGTAATTTTCAGTTATAGTTTTTCTCTAATACTGGTATTTTCAAACACATACTAAGGCACTCAACTCCCATTGGCTGTAGAGAGGAACTGGGTCAGGAAAATCATAGTCTAACCCTCTGCCACCTCACCCCCTCTCTTGTTTTGCTGTGTTGAAAAGAGTATTCCCTGAAGGAGATACTCTCCTCCACTTTCCTTTATTGCTAGTTAGGGATAGAATAACTGAAGAAGTAAATAGATATCAGCATTTCTAGTGGCCTTCTGCACTGGAGTGACTGCATGAGTGGACAAGGGAAGAGCTATGGATGTCTTCTACCTGGACTTCTCTAAAGCCTTTGGTACTGTCCCCCACAACATTCTTACTACTAAATTGGAGAGGTATGAGTTTCACAGATGGACTGTTAGATGGATAAGGAATTGGCTAGATGGCCGCGTCCAAAGAGTTATAGTCAATGGCTCAATGTCCAAGTAGAAACCAATAACGAGTGATGCCCCTCAAGGGCCTGTACTGGGACCAAAACTATTTAATATCTTCATCAATGACATAGACAGTGGGATCGAGTGCCCTCTCAGCAAGTTTGCAGATGCCACCAAGCTGAGTAGTGCAGTTGATTCACTTCGAGGAAGGAACACCATCCAGAGGGTTTTCGGCAGGCTTGAGGAGTGAGCCCATGCGAACCTCATAAAGTTAAACAAGGCCAAGTGCAAGGTCCTGCACCTGGGTCAGGGCAATCCCCAATATCAATATAGACTGAGGAGTAAATGGATTGAGAGCAGCCCTGCTGAGAAGGACTTGGGAATACTGGTGGATGAAAAACTGGATACAAGCTGGCAATGTGTGCTCGCAGCCCAGAAGGCCAATTATATCCTGGGCTGAATAAAAAGCAGCGTGGCCAGCAGGTCAAGTGAGGTGATTCTTCCCCTCTACTCTGCTCTTGTGAGATCCCACCTGGAGTACTGCATCCAGTTCCAGAGTCCCCAGTAAAAGAAAGACATGGACCTGTTAGAGCAGGTCCAGAGGAGGGCCATGAATATAATGAGGGCTGGAACACCTCTCTGAGAGAGCTGGGAGAAGGGAAGGCTCTGAGGAGACATTAGAGCAGTCTTTCAATACATAAAGGGGGCTTATAAGAAAGATGGAGAGAGACTTTCACAAACGCCTGTAGTGACAGGACAAGGGGCAACTGTTTTAAACTGAAAGAAGCTGGATTTAGATTGGATAGAAGGAAGATATTTTTTACAATGAGGGTCGTGAGATAATGGAACAGGTTGCCCAGAGAAGTTGTGGATGCCCCCTCCCTGGAAGTATTCAAAGTCAGGTTGGACAGGCCTTTGAGCAACCTGATCTAGTGAAAGATACCCCTGCACATTGCAGGGGGGTTGATACTAGATGATCTTCAATGGTCCCTTCCAACCCAAACCATTCTATAATTCCATGATTTCAAAGCTTGTCCTGCTCGGCTTCCGGAAACAAAAATGATGTATTTTTTGAACACCATAATGTGTCTGCATAGATGTTGTAATTACAGCAGGATAGAGTATACAATTCAAAATCAGACTGATCTTTGTCAAACTGTTTTCTCTGGCACTGTCATAAAGTTCAGCCTTTAAGCAACGTAAAGCTTGAGGAATCAGTTTATTTAGGGCAAACTTTTCTTATGTGCTATAATTAAAACTAGTAATTAGGCTTATGATACATCATTATTTGTGCTTTGAATTCTGATTACAGCAACACACCCTTTACTGATGTTTTGATCTTTTCTTTCCCTATTGTAAGCCATGCTAACTATAATAGGCAGGGGATAAAGTCTCCCCATCATACAAATTAGAAACTCAATGGTAGATCCGCACATGGATTATCAGAGGGAAGCAGTCCAGTGATTGTAAGAAAATGGAGAAAACTGAGATTCTGCTTCTGGGTCTCTCTTCAAGCTGACTATGCACCCCCACTACAAAGAGCAGAAGGAAAACACTGAAGCATTTGGTCCCCATTCATTTGTGTGGCAGAAGCAAACCTGTGGTACAGTTCTTTAGTCCAGAAGAAGTACCTATTTCTTGGCTGTGCATAGCAGCTTTACTCTAGTCCCCAAAATTTGCACAAAGGAATAAGAAAGAAGCTACACTGATAAACTGGTGAGGTGTGAGATACCATCTTTACAGCTGTGGAGTAGCAGATGCCCTAGTGAGGCCACACCTAGAGTACCGTGTCCGGTTCTGGGCCCCCCAGTTCAAGAAAGACAAGGAACTACTGGAGAGAGTCCAGCGGAGGGATACAAAGATGATCAGAGGACTGGAGCATCTCTCTTACGAGGAGAAGCTGAAGGAGCTTGGTCTGTTTAGCCTGGAGAAAAGACTGAGAGGGGATCTTATCAATACTTACAAATACCTTAAGGGCAGGTGTCAAGAGGATGGGGCCAGACTCTTCTCAGTGGTGCTCAGTGACAGGACAAGGGGCAACAGGCACAAACTGCAACATGGGAAGTTCCATCTGAATATGAGGAAAAACTTCTTTACTTTGAGGTCGACAGAGCACTGGAACAGGCTGCCCAGGGAGGTTGTGGAGTCTCCTTCTCTCGAGATATTCAAAACCCACCTGGACAAGACCCTGTGCAACGTGCTCTAGGTGAATCTGCTTAGGCAGGGGGTTGGACTAGATGATCTCCAGAGGTCCCTTCCAACCTTAACCATTCTGTGATTCTGTGATTCTGTGATGCAGACCATTGATGGAGTTAAGCTGCCTAGTTAATTCCTGCCTGTTGCTGTTATTAGTCCATTATGGTAGGACAGTCACTTCACCACTTGGTCTCACTTCATCTTCAGGTTACTAAGTCCCATGCTGTAATAATTCTTACCTTATCATGTGCTATCACTCAAGTGCATCTCAACTGTATGTTTCACTAAACTTCTTGTTTTTCAAATTGAAATTAATCTAGCCTACCCTACCTTATTTTAGATGCTTGTCTGAGGTGGCTGAACAAGTTAAGCATGTGGATTCCTTTGATGTTCTGACAGTATCTAACACCTATTTGCTGATAAGGACCGTGAAAATTTCAGCCCTAATCATGGCTGTTAACTCATTACACTTTTTGGATTATAAATCAGATAGTCCATATGACCATATTGCGGTCAAGGAGTTAAGAGCCTACAAAAGTTTGAGCTGAAAGTCATGCTAAAACCCATCTTTTTTTTCTGTGTGCTTTCCCCAGTGATCTCCCACCATGACAGCTTCTACAGAGAGAAAGGTAGCTCAGTCACAGGCATGCAAGTTACAGTCCTGAGCTCAGTCCACAATGTGTCTACATGCTTAGCTAATCGTGAATCTGACCCCATCCCAAGCATCGTCATGACTATGCACTCCAAGGTTGACCGAGGAAAAGAACTCTGAGTCCTGTGCTCCTAATGATGCTCTGTGGACAGATAAGGCACAGGCAGCCCCATCCATGAGAAGCCACTTGAAACTGGTTATTGATAAGCATATTCTAGATTTTTTGTTCATAAGCTACTGAGATCATAAAATATTTTATTTGAGAAAGCCAGCTAAAATACAGAGAAGGGAAGTCCTTTGCAAGAGCTGCTTCCATAACACTCTTTGCTCTTGCCGGTCTCCGAAGTGGAACTGAAATAATTGCCACCCACATCAAACCAAGAAAAGACCAAAATAAAACCAGGGGAAGTGCCCCTCTCATTAAAGTATCAGGTCACAGAGTGCAATTCAAGTGGTGGTCTGTCTCCTTCCAGGGCCTAGAGGGATAGATGGTTGAAGGGGTTTGAAGCTGAACACCCTTTTGCTCAGACCCACAAAATCTTTCTCTCTACTTGATTGCTGACCTAATCATAAATTCATGACTGCTGTAAAAAACTCAGGCTGTGAGCTTTATTGACCCAAGCATGACATCAAGCAATTCAGGAGGGAACAATCTAAACATCTCGTTTCATTTTCTTTCATGAAGCCAAGAGCCCATATCACTTTCAAGTTCATTTCAGCTTACTTGTCTGCTTCAGCAGAAAACAACCCCGCCATGTACACTTTTGGTCCACTAAAATTATATGGAATTTATGTATGCTGAATTTCACAGTTTCTAAGGGCAACATTACATAGTTTGCCATACAGAGAAATGCATCATGCTGAAGAAAAAGAGTGAAATTTATATATCTAAATGTGTAATGCCTGAGTTATTGTATCCCTTAAATAGGAATAGCCCTTGAAAAGAGTAAAGAACTGCACAGAGCTTCTCAGAGGCTAGCTCATTTTAAATAGCAGGAATTCAGCAAGTACCCTTTCTTCCTGTCTGCTTGTGTGACACTATAGAGAGTGAAACAAACCAAAAAGCTTAAGATATTCAAAATCAGGCTCAAACAAAAGGAATGGAAGGACAGGAGTTGGAATGGGAGTTTCTAAATATATATATATGATTTGGAATTTCCTTTCTTTTATTTGGAAAATCACATAGATGTTATTTCACTCAGGCATTCAGTTAGTAAATCAGTCTTATTGGAAATCTATTCGGTTTCCAAGAAGAGCTAACCATACGTTTCTTTTATGACTGAACCACCAAAAATTCTACTAAGAACTTTTTCCATTTTATATATAGTAAAGTCATCTTGTATCTATGAAAAGTATTACCTGTAAGCCATAGTTTATTGACACAAAGACACTCTAAAAGTTAATGTGAACTTGGGTTGAACATTTGTTAGTTAAATGGCATTAAACTCATATGAGCAGTTGAATTCACTTTCAAATTGAAATAAATGAAAGCAAATCGTGACCACTTGAATTCTGAATAAAGACGACCAATGAAGGATTCAATAACATTGATCTTCCTTAAATTCATATTTTTAATTTGGATTAATGGCCCTGAGCGTCCTCACACGAAGAAATCCTGAGTCTGTTTGGCTCACTGAAAATTCATGTTTTTCCAAAGTGGGAAGTTGTCGTAAGTGAACAGAAGTGGTTTTAAAAGGCAATATTAATAACCTCTTGAGTATTTGTCATATGAATATATTGAACATGCAGCTAGAGTAACAGATGAGGCTTGTTTTAGTAGATAATAATAAAGTAACTGTAGCTGAATTTAGCCGGAGCTTTGTCTGCCAAAGAATCGTAAGATCAAGTCAATAAATTTTATCATATGTGTTAGGAGAGTCACCTTCAGGTGAGCAACAGGGAAAACTCAAGGAGAGCTTGATCTGGCAACAGGGGACCAACAGATTTTGGGAATATGATTTTTTTTCAGTCAGCTATATAGGAGAAATAGCAATGCATTTATTTCCCACTGTTTTTTCTCATACTCCAGCGATATTCTTGCTCAGAACACGCTTCTTATTTCAAGTCATGTAAGAACTTGAGAAACTTATTTAGTGTTGTCATGTGGTCTAGGATTTCCACAGAAAACGGGCAGCGGATATTGCCCCAAAATGACTGCCGTGTTTTCTGTCAGTGCCTGAGTGCACCCATGGGCCCTAATATCCATGGACCCCCCAGGACTTCCCCCACACTGCCCACAGCCCAGGACCCCATTTCAGCCCCTGAGGCCATCCGTCCCCACCCCGGCGAGGCCGCAGGACGCATCTTCAGACCCGCCACAGCCCTGTCCTGCCCGGCTACGTATGCTGAGTCAGGCTCACCCACAGCCGACATCCTGTCCCTGGCCCCAGTGCCCACTGCCCCGGAGCTGGGGCTGCCCCGTGCCCCCCAGCCTGCCCTGCCCTGTCTGGGAGAGCCTGGCCCTCAGCCCTTGCGCAGGGGTGTGCAGAGAGGACGGGTGGGATCCAGGCAGCCATGAATAACGAGCGAGCAACAGGAGAGGTGTAAATCTCACTCTTTCAGGAGATTCAATAACTTGCCGAGCAAAAGGGTAACAGGGATTCTCCTGGAGTGCTAATAGGACAGAGCAGTTACAAGGTCTCCTTTGTTCGGAGAACAGCAGCTGAAGCTGACTCATACGAAATGTTAAATCTTATACTGACCTACTACACCCTTTATTATAATTATTGTGTCTCTATCAGGAGAGTTATGTTCTCCATACAATATGTTCAGCTTATCAAAGTGATGCATGCACACAAGCCTACATACTCTTGCTGACTTTCAGGAATATATATATATATATATTAAAATGAATTCTTGAAAGTATATAAATATATATACATGTAGATAGGACAAAAATCTCCATGAAATATTTGCATATGAAGTCAGATTTTCTTTTAAGCGTACAGTTCAAGCTCGGTAGTTGCTCACAAAAATGCTGCCTGGAATGTGGTAGGAGTTTTAGCAAACATGTGGCAGTCCAGAAATTTCAGATCTATGCACATACAGTATATTTGTAATGTGCAGAGGGAAATACTTCTCTGTGAAAATTGAAAGTAATCAGTTGGAAAGGTCATCAATCAATCTTTAAGCAAGGAAGCCAAAAGTGAAAAGTCATTTTTACTTAATGCCAATCTCTCTCTCTCTGAAAAAGGATACTCAAAATAATGAGACTAAAAATAATATCAAATTATGAATAACATTTTTCTGATGTGATTTTTCAATGTATTTTTTTTTAGGTAAAATTCTTGATGTTTTCAGATCCATAAACACTTCTAGGAAAAACATTGGCCACGTGTATATTTATTTGCAATCAATGAATGAAATACTTCTAAGTCTGAAATCAAACACTATGATTTTATTTATAACAGGGATTCTAATCACTGTTCCCTAGGCAGCTTGGAGCAAAGCACTACTGTTGTGTTTCACAGATCTCTCTGTGCTCCCTAGCAGAACATGCTGCAACGTCCTCAATGACCTTTCATATGCAAGGGATCTGTATATTTTTCTTTCTCTGGACACTGTAAATATCTTGCTTTACCAATCAAAGTCTGAACTAAAAAGAACTCACCATCAAGTGGACAGATGTTGTCACATTTCTGACTTGTTTCTGCATGTTTGTGTTAAATTCATCTGTTTCAGCAAAAGGATTGGGACCATTGCTTTACGGACAAATGTGTCTAACTAACTGATCAATAATCTAGCCTCATCAGGCCATGAAGAGTATTTACTTGCTCACAGTGAATGCCAAAATTCCCTGTCTAATTCAATAGGCCAGCAAATGAGGACACATTAAATTGCTTTTCTGCATGTATATGTCTATTGACAAGAGATTTCAAGCTAATCTCCTTTATACCACAGAACTATTTTAATGGGTGAATGCTTCAGTCTTTGTCTCTGCTGTCTAGTAGAGGTGATAATGCTTTCTCTTCCATAATTTCTCTCCCTCATCTGCATGTGTACACAGAGCATTTTCTCTGTAAGTTTAATGGAACAACTTTACATTTTTTAAGAAAATACATTTATTAATAATAAACACAAAGCTCTATAAAGTCGATGCTCAGGTCTGGAATTCTGCATTGCATCCAGCAACATCACATACTTTCTGTGGTGTCAGAACATATTTGAAACACCTTGCCCATCTGCCAGGCCTAACCTAAGGTATGTTTACTTGACACAAGATCTTGTTAGAGATTCCCAAAATTTTGTCTACCTGACAGAGAGTTAGAGGCACTATTCTGACAACTATCTGATCTAGGCTGTCAACATTTTCAAGAATTGTATGTATATCACATCAGACACTTAGAACCTCATAAGAACCTGAAGTTAATCCTTCTCCCAGACATCATAGACTCCCAGATGTCACAGTAGAGACAGGTCATACAGTAGTTAACTGCCACCCCAGCCCAAATTGATTGTATATGAAGCAAATTATCCAAGACACACATGATTTCATTGGCACAGAAGCCTGTTCCAGTAAGTCTCATCCACCATGCTAGTTCAGAGACAATACCTTACAGATTTGGCCAATTTTTCAACAGGTTGATGTGTAAGTTAAATTAGGCAGGACTATCTGTGAAGGATATACTTACGACATTACCAGCTATAATTGTGGCATGGATTTTACAAACATATAATATAATGTGATTTTTTGAATTCAGGAATGCATAAATAAATTAAAAAATATAAAAACTCATTGAATAAGTCATAGGGCAGAGTTAGCCGTAGGTCCATTGTCATCAATACACCTCTCTAACATCTAGTTCATTATCATATTCTACTAAAAATAGAACTTTTTTTTTTCCACCCACAGATAATATTTGCTGCAGTATCATGCCAGGGTCAGATGAAGTATTTTCAATGTCTTTAACTGTTACAATTTGGTTTATGTTTACTTCTTCATGTTAAGAATAATAATGTACCCTTGTGACCAGAAGTATTACTAGCTTCATGTTAACAGGCTTGGTAACGTGGATATTCTTTTTGAAGAAAAGGAGTGCCTCATGACATTTGAAAGACAGCCCTGTAATTCTTCAAGTAATAAAATTCAGGCGGGATCTCTCTGTGCTACCATGGCTGTGCACAGGTTCCTATCTGCATCATGTGTGCTGATAAGATAGTCAAATACTACAGGTCTGTGATTTGTAAACATCTGAATCAAGGGCACTGCTACATTCCCTGATTGTTTGTGCAGTAGAGTGAAGCAAAATGGAACAAAGAAGCTCTTTGGAACTCTGACTGCAATGCCCAGAGTTTAATAAATTAGCTGAATCTGTGGGAAGGTGAAAAGCAGCAAACTAATTTGATTCAAGTTACAATTATTTTGCTTGTATAATTTCTGGCATTCTCAAAGCTTGTTTATGCCCTGGAAAGGCATGTACTTCTTCCAGCTTCATGCAAATTATTATTCTATGCATGACCTTGTCAGGCAGCCACATGGAGCATTTCATTGTCTTCAGTGAAGCTAACATGCCCTTGTAAAAAGCCCCCCTCCAGCTTTCCTGTAGGCCCCCTTCAGGTACTTCAGGCCTACAACATAAGAAGGACATGGAGCTGTTGGAGTGAGTCCAGAGGAGGGCCACGAGGATGGTCAGAGGGCTGGAGCACCTCTCCTATGAAGACAGGCTGAGAGAGTTGAGGCTGTTCAGCCTGGAGCAGAGAAGGCTCCGCAGAGACCTTCTAGCAACCTTCTGGTACCTGAAGGGGCCTACAGGAAAGCTGGAGAGGGACCTTGTAGTGATAGGACGAGGGGTAATGGTTTTACACTGAAAGAGGGTAGATTTAGATTAGCTATTAGGAAGAAATTCTTTATTGTGAGGGTGGTGAGATACTGGAACAGGTTGCCCAGAGCAGTTGTGGCTGCCCCTCCCTGGCAGTGTTCACGATCGAGTTGGATGGGGCTTTTAGCAACCTGGTCTAGTGGAAAGGTGTCCCTGCCCGTGGCAGGGGGGTTGGAACTAGATGATCTTTAAGGTCTCTTCCAACCCAAACCATTCTATGATTCTGTGATATGATTCTATGAAAACCCCCTGTGTGCCAAGATTTGCCACTGCGCTGCCGATTGGGCCGGCAGAGCAGCTCCCCTCAGCGACTGAGTACTAGGCTCCATAACACCGCATTTTACCACCATTAACACCAAAGGTGATTAAAGATAATTCCTGTAGGTTTACATGACCTGCTGTGACATCTTTGAACTGCCATGCAAAGGTACTATTAGAACATGAAGCCACCATGAGAAGAGATTACAGTGGGACCCAATCCGTTATACATTCCCTACACCAGTACCTCCAGTACTTTAAGGTGTGCAAAAAGGTCTTTGGGGTCCTGTTTACATTGCACAGGTCTTAACACTGAAGAACCCCCTACCTGGCCCTACAGAACCACGGCTTTCATACAACACAGAAGAGGTAACTTTGCCCCCTGAAATAACAGTCCTGTTTTAAGAACCCTAGATCTACAAGAGTAAATCAAGTGAGGTAGAACAATACTGCAATTAATGTTCATTTTGAGGTTCATTTAATTTTAATTTTTATTTCTGGGTTTCAAAATTGGATGAATAATCTTTTTTATGAACTGTTGTATTGCACTGCAAATGTGATAGCGTATATCTTTACAGAAGGGCTAAATGTATAATATCTAATTTTATTCTGCTGGTTTAGGACAAAATTTACATTCTTACACACAGCTTGTCTAGCTTAGTTTTTGATATATATTTCAGTCATTTACCCTCTCTGGTTTTAGGGAAAAAAAAAAAAAAGAGTGTAATTTTGTATTGATCCTAACTCAATAGTGTTAAGCAGCAAAATTTTCTTTGATAATAAAGTAAACCCCGAAGTTACATTTCTTCCCTTCAGGTTTTAAGCCTTGATAAGAAAGATAAATCAGATGTGAGGAAGAACTTGTTAATTAAATATTCCTCACTACTGATTGCCTCTTTAAGGTCCTGGGACACTTATTGATTGAAACGTCTCCCAAAGCCAGACATTTCAAGGAAACAAAAAATCAAATGATATCTTCTAAATTTTGCAGCCACGTATCCCCAGTATTTTCATGTGCTCAAATCTGTTCTTCTTGTAAACCAACAAGGTTGTCCTTTGTTTGGTTAAGTAAATGTAAATAAAATTAACAACTGTCTAATATCTGCCTGTACTCACATGAGAGATTTTGTGGCTTCTTAAACTGTAAAAATAAGCCTCAAACAATGTTGCTACTGGCTAGAATTTCAAGACAGAAATGTTTTGCATTACCATGTGCTGAGCTTTTTCTCTCATTTAATACCCTCAGCTTGAATGAGCCTCTTTCAAGGGCCGCATGCTGGTATTGCCGGTGGCGTTACATGAGAAATTCCAGGAAGGCTCAACGTCCTCAGTCATGAAAAAACAAAGTAAAACACAGGCTTTATCCCTGCCCCCAAAGAGCATCCCATCTGAAAGAAAACATGAAAATATGAAATTATAAGTCCCTGTCTAAACAACAATATGCCATAAAAGGACCTGAGGGTTTTACTGGAAACACAATAAAATACAAGTCAGCAGTTAGATCTGCTTGCAAATACACATCTCATACTTGGTAATAATTCATCAGGAATAATTATCAAGTTGTATTTTGCACTGATGAGTGCAGCTTGGATTCTGCATCTGGCTTGTCACTTACTTTTTAAGAAAAATATTAATAACTTTGAGAAAGACTAGAGGAAGGCAACAAAAGAGAAAACATTTATAGAATATAAAAAATATTGTATGCAGATAAAATGGTAGGGAAAACACTCTGCATAAAGGGGTTGATGACTTAGTGTCCAAGAAAGTTTGCGGGCCTCAGATCTGCATGGGTTTGTGGACACATTCTCAGAGGTCAAAAGGTAGCTAAGAAAAACAGAACCTGCCAAAAGCAGTGTTCAAGGTAACATGCAAGGGCTAGTACACTTCCTGGAACATCTTTAAGAGCCAGAAACTGAAAAGGCTGAAAATCACCTGGAAAAGAAAAGACTGAAAGGAGACACAGTAACAGCTTTACAGTACACTGAAGTGTGTTAGAAATTGGAAAGTGATCCATCATCTGTTCTCTTTGGCCACTGGGAAGATGCCAAGAATATAACAGCTTAATTGGCAACAAATGGTCTTTTTGACCACTTGACCAACAAATGGTTCCCCAGGTGGGATATTAAGAAAAACTTTCAAGCTACAAGCATAGTGAAGCAGATTCCTCAGCTTCTCCAGACAGGCACTGAATCAGCTGCAATGCATGGAGGCAGTACCTTTGTAGCATATCCCTTAGATATCAGAAGTACGGAGGTACCAGTGCGTTACAGAATCCAGACTGCTATTGAGAAGCTCGATGTAGTTTGTTTCCTTCACTAAGAACTAGGATGAAGATTGATCCCATGGAAAAATTATCGTGTACTTCTTTAGAGACAGAGTTTCAATTCTGAAGTGAAACCATGTCTTTTCCAGTCGTATTCTGCCTCCAAGTCAACTTCAAGGTAAAATGGTCTCAGACTGTCCTTCACAATTGACAGATGATAATGTTGCAACTTGCTGAACTTCTCCATTATTTCCTGCTTGCTTTCTTCCTTTTCTTCACTAAGTTAAATTATAGCTTGTTATAGGAACAATGGGAACAGATGCAGCAAGGCACCACTATAGGAGGATAATGATATGTTCTCCAGCACCTACCAGAAAATAAAAAAAGTAATCATTGTGCCATTTTGGAGGACACCCAGCAGAGCATTAAGACTCATGTACTGTCTTACTGCTTACTAAGCAGCACAGAAAACACCTGATGTTGAAGCTCACTCAGGCTCAAAAGAAATCTCACATTTATTATTAGGGACACAGAAACAAATAATATCTGAAAAAGATACTCAAAATATTTGTGGAGAGAGAACCAAGAATCATGTCTGTAAGCATGATGTATTCTTATAAACTAAGCCACAGACAGAATGAGATGAAAATGGAAGTGCAGATCTCAGCAGTCTTGTGCTCTTTTAAATCTCCAAGAATGACAAATCTAATCTACTCCTTTTTTAAACAGTCAAACCTCTCTCAGAAGACAGGTTTCTCCTCCCAGGTTTACAATGCACTGTTCTCCAAGAATGTCCTGCCTCCCGGTGAATCCCTGAGCTTCCATTTTCCACCTGAATTACATCCCTTTCTCAACACACATTATTTATAAAATCATAACATAATCATCTTATCAATCTAACAGCCAGGGAAAACCAGTCATAAAAACTCAGGCTGCGCAGATTTCCTGACTGAAAGAATTAAAGAATTTATGTTTTTCAACATTAATTTATGCCTTTGAGATCTTGGGTTAAAATTACTAGTCATCTCTTGCCAATGTAGATGGTACTTTTAAAGTAAAAACACACTGAAAAGTTCATTTACTATCATTGTAAGACCAGGTATTGAATTTTAAAAATGTATTTCTGCAAAAGAAAGGTCAGAGTTTTGAAGCACTGGGGAAACGTAGATATTGCATGGAACGAGCAACATGGCTGGAATCATTATGAAATCAGAGGGAAGAATGCAGAAGTACTTCTTTCTCTAGTTTGACTTCTTCAGCATAGTCTTGATGGTGAACACTGGGCTAGGTGTGACTCACAGCTGCATGAGGCTGGATCATGCTTTCATTATGCTGTCTATTTGCTGCTCTACTGTGGTTATTTCCTATACTAGTGCAGTTATGGTCTTCCTGACTTCTTGATACTGCTAAAGAACAACTTGGGCTGCAGTTTTCAGGCCAAATTCCTTGGTCATCTAATTGTGCCATGGTTTTGAAGAAATCTTGCTAGGCACCAGGATTTGTCATAGCACTTTTGCTGTAGGGGAAATCCTAGGGTTGTTGCCCTGTATGTTGCCACATTAGATATTCTGGAAGACCTAGCATGAGGTCCTGTACCTGTGTGAAGACCTGAGGTCCACAGCCACACGTTCTCATACTGTGCTCAGTGATGCTGTAGCCCATCAGATCACAGCAAGGACCCATGAGAGTGCGAATGCAAGATTACCACAGAGATCCTGGAGAACATAGGCACAGGGTGATACCAGGGACACCAAGGTTATAAACACAAATGACAGGCAGTTGGCCTCTAGTCCCTAAAGAAATGTTTCCTGGGGAGTTGGATAGAGCCAGTCTTAGAGCATAGCAAAGAGAATGAAGAACATATCTTCAACAGGAAATACTTCCCATATTGGGTGAAGAAACAAAGGCAGTAATGAGATGTTATAAACCAGTCACGAATCCTGCCAGAATGAGAGTAAGGTAAGCGCAGAAACAGAGGAAGTGCTCCAGCCCTGTCTTGCTTGGTTAAAGGTGCTGCACCTGACCAATGCTACTGCAAATCTGCAGTGGTTCCCCTACCACCTCCAGCAGAGAAAGAGCACTGTTGTTTGGTTTGCCATTTGCCACATTCTGCCACTGCAACTCAGCAGTCACGTGTGAAGGCTTATCTTGGACTGCATCACTGAGTTAAGGAAATCAGTATTTTAAAGAGCAATGACTCTGTGTGTGTGTTCTGGTCCAGCCTTCCCACATGACAAGATAATTGATGCCAAAGCATGGAGGAAGGGTGAAGGTGCAACAGTGTATCTTAAAAATCTCCACAAAACCAGTAGTTAGCCTTCTCATTGACTAATCTGTTAGTAGGCTAGTCTGATGTAGAAGTGATTGGTAGAAAGAACCAAAAAACTAAGGAAAGACTACAGACACATGTTCTTCCAAAGACAGAGTCCACCTCACCTTCTCAGTTATGAAGGCAGAGTTAGAGACGTGGCCTGGCACACAGCAGACCCTACGCATCCCTTGTCTCTTTGCTTTCCAGCAGCAAGACACCACACCCTGCCATCCTCACACATGCACACCTGCATGATATGTTTGGCGCTGCTGGCCAGCCAACACAGATCTAGCAGGCACCTAACCAGTGCATTTGGAAGTCCTCGTTGGTCTGAATGCACTCAGTATCAGAGGATCCCTGAGTGATTCAAGGGTGCACTAGTTTTGGCTGGAATACAGTTAATTTTCTTCATAGTAGCTTGTGTGGTTCTATGTTTTGGATCTGTGAAGAAAACAACGTTGATAACACACTAATGTTCTAGCTTTTGCTGAGCAGTGCTTACACAGAGTCAAGGCCTTTTCTGCTTCTCACACCATCCCACAAGCGAGTAGGCTGGGGGTGCACAATAGGTTGGGAGGGGAAACAGCTGGGACAGCTGACCCCAACTGACCAAAGGGATATTTCATACCATACGACATCGTGCACAGCAATAAAAGCTGGGGGAAGAAGGAGAAAGCAGCACTCAGAGCTACAGCACTCAAAGCATTCAGAGTTACAGTGTTTGCCTTACCAACTAACCGTTACACGTGATGGAGCCCTGCTTTCCTGGAGATGGCTGAACACCTGCTTGCCCATGGGAAGTAGTGAATGAATTCCTTATTTTACCTTGCTTGCACACGCAGCTTTTGCTTTACCTCTTAAACCCACTACTTTTCTAACTTTTGCCTTTCAATTCTCTCCCCCATCCCACTGTGAGTGAGTGGCTGAGTGCAGCTGAGCTGCCTGCTCGGGTTAAACCATGACAAGGGATTAATCCTGTAATAATCCTATATTTAATCCCATTGCTTGGCCTAAATGTATAAAGCTGTAACACTTAAAGGGAACACAATGTTTCCTACGGGTCACATCCTTTAACACTTACTGCATTTCCGGACACATTTGCACTTCCTATCTTAGTAAGTGCTTGTGAAGTGGACTCAAAGGTCAGAACCCTTCAAATTCCGTGATATTTGTGGAGCTCTCTAGATCAAGAGAATATCAACCAGCTCTCAGTCAAAAATTTTTTATTTTATATGGATGAAAAGATGCACAGTTTTACTTAGTGGATGTTAGAACAGAACTCAGAACATTTGGTTATTCAGTTTCTGCCTAGGCGTGCTTCATCACAGCCCAACCATTTCTGAAACTCCACAGGAATTACAGAATACAAGAGATAAAGGGCCTGTTAAAACACCATGGTTCTTATAAATTCTTATCTTGTCAATTTGTCAATTTTTCAGCTGGAAGTGACGATACAAACACGAAAAAAACATTCTAACAGGGTACAGAGACCATCAGTGCCCTTAGAAGAGACAGGAGCCTTGTAGTCATTCAGTATTGTTGTCTTTGAAGGATGGATAAGAAAGAGCTAGAGGTTGCTATGTGCAATGAAGATTAAAAGCACTTTCCCTGTAGAGAGAAGCACATCTGACATCCATTTAAAGATAATGATAGCAGTCTATTAAAGGCAGGTGAAACAAAGAGACAAGGGAAAATGTGTCTAAATAAAAAATAATGGTCATGAAGCTTAAAGGACTTAAAAATAAACATACATCAGGTCACTAACTGGTAAACAATAAAATCTTAAGCGCCATTTATCACAGAACTGAACAGATATACATAAAAGAACAATGTTCTTCACCTCAAATGGTAAACCAAAAGTATGCTTTTAACGAGGAACAGCCCAACAGAGGGGACCAGAGAAATCCTTTTGATTCACTCTTGACAATGCAGAGATAATGGAATCACCTCTTAAGATAGTGAAGGCTAAGTCTGAAGTCCCTTCTTAGGGGCTTTTTGATTTAATTAAAAATAAAAGTAATTGAAAGGAAGATAGGGAGTTCGGAAAGTAACTTGTGCTTTATGCTGGGGGCTGAGTGACAACTCCATCCAGCTGAACTAATATGTCTTAAATGATCTATAAAACTGTAAAAACCTATAAAACTCAAACAGTGTTCCCAATCCATCTGGTCACTACAAAAAGTAAGACTCGTTTCATGAGTTTTTTAATTTTCCCTCATTCAGGCTGTGCTAAGAAGATAAGAAGACACAAATACAGATTTCTGCCAGACTGCAGTTCACAGAACAGATTCTCAGCTTTTATACGTGGTTGCATCTTGTTAAACTCCACAGAGATGTGCAGATTCAGAGAAGCTGAGTATCTTGTCCTCCAAGCAAGTAATGCTGTTGTATTTGTGGAAAGGAACAGCTTATTTTAGGACTAGAAAAGGAAACTATTTTATGCAAGATTGCGCTAGCCTTGCAGAGTTTGGTTTGCAACAAACTTTGCACACAGAAACTGGATTTTCTTCACGTACTTGAAACTTGTAAATAAGACCTTACTCAACAGATCTGACCAAATTTCCTCAACAAGTCATAGGAGAACTTTTCTGGCTCAAATATCTTCCAGAGTCTTTAAACCTGCTGGCACAGAAGCCATTTATATATGTTGGATAGACGCTTCATACCAGGAGAATTTAGAACTTCAACCTCTTTCTTTTCGTGCTAAAGGAAAGTGACTATTTGCTTGATTTTTCTTATAAATGCAGGCAGCTTTCATGCCACCCAGCAGATGGCAATGGTATGCACAAGCAGCCACATGTACAAGCACGTGTGCATGCACATGCACCATTGGCATGCCAGCCAATCTGATACAGTGCTTTTGAATAACATTTTCCATGCGAACTTTCTAAAATCCCACATGTCTACTTTGAATATAACCCACTTGGAAAATTCAAATGAAAAGCAGAAAGATGAATGTTTGAGTTGGTCCTCTACCAGGCTTGGATCACTGAAACACACACTGCCAGTAAAACTGTTTAAGATCTCTCATGAGAACTTAATATACAATTTCAGTGTCTTTACATCTGGTAATGTCTCTGGAAAGCTAGTCATAATCATCATCTTAATTAAAAGATGTCCAAAATTAGACTGACAGAACCATGAGACTAAGTCTGTCTTCTGTCAGACTCGCTGTCATATGATCTGAAGCTATCCTATATCCCACATACTATCTTGCTAGTCACTATGTGGCTGTTAAAGAAAAATGTTTTTCTTTTCATTAGGAAGCACCAGAGAAGAATTTTTGTACATACTAAATGCTACTTACAGAGGGATATTTTTCAACCCTCAGTGTTTAAAAAAAAAGAAAATTTCTACACAGGCAACATATGTAAACCACGTAATGGAACTAGTCACAGTAGTGCTTGCTTTGGTGTCAATTCCATTACTTTGATCAGTGCCCCTTCAAGGTGGAAAACAGCTTGTGGAGAACAGTTTAAAATGCTTTATCCAGAGAAACAAATACTTAGAGTATTTGTGACTTTTGCTCCGCAAAAAATCACAGACATATTGAATGAAATGCTGAAAAAAAATCAGAATTAAGGATGGAGAAGAAATGGCTAATGTCCACTTTTAAAAATTTTCATTCTGTAAATCAGAGCAAAATCCACTGAAGATGAAAATAATTCACTGCTAAAAAAATTATGCAAATAAGATTTGACTCAGGGCTTCCTGTGTGTTACCTGTTTGTCTGACTTCAGATTCTGATGATTTAAGGTTGTTCCTATCTCCATTGCATTCAAGCATTTTACATTAAAGAGCACATAGGACAAATCGTTATGTTGGTTCTTACATTATTCTTGCTTCTTCCTCCGTCTGCCCAGGACAGACCAGTGCAATTCTAGGCACTGCTGCTGTTATGAGCATGTCTTCTGAAAAAGAGACTTTACTGAAAGCTTTTACACTTCTCTGGAGCACACATTGATCTCTAGAAATTTATTGCACAGGTAGTCCTGAGTAGGAAATATTGTATTGCCCATGTCAGTCTAGATATACCAAAGTGGATGCACATGTCTTGGTGACTCATGGATGTGTGCTCTGAGATAATAAGTCTCCAGTTCACTAGGTTCTCAAAAGTTCAGGGTCCCCATCCTCCCTCCTTCCCTTTCCTCAGGGGAAGGTGAAAAATATCATGGGGGAAAAGTTTGGCTGGGAACAGAGCAGAGGATTTGGCAGAAGGAGCAAGCATTTTTTGCATGCTCCCAGCAAATATGCCACCACTATCCCTCCTCTTTTCCTTCCCCCACTGAAGGGGTGTACACTTTAAAGATGCCTGTGGAAAAGCATGGGAGGAGAAAGGAGAGCACAGGATAAGACTTTGAAAATCAATGTATCTTGGGCCATGCTGCTCAGGGACTAAACCTGGTACGCTAGACCTTTTGAATCATAGGTCCGACGTATTTCCCACTTGCAGACCACTGAATTGTGTCATCGCCTCTGTTTTTTTGAGGGTTGCACAGTATTCCTTACAAGAATAAATTATACTGTAGTCCAGCACAAATCAATTCTGTGTCTATCTAAACTATGTTCACAGAAGCAAGTGATCAGTAGAACAAATATTAATACTCTGTAAAATAATAACAAATATTTATTCCCAAGTTTCTAATCACAGAATCACAGAATGCTAGGGATTGGAAGGGACCTCGAAAGATCATCTAGTCCAATCCCCCTGCCGGAGCAGGATTACCTAGACCATGTCACACAGGAACGCATCCAGGCGGGTTTTGAATGTCTCCAGAGAAGGAGACTCCACAACCTCTCTGGGCAGCCTGTTCCAGTGTTCAGTCACCCTCACTGTAAAGAAGTTTTTCTTCATATTGATGTGGAACCTCCTGTGTTCCAGCTTGCACCCATTGCCCCTTGTCCTGTCAAGGGATGTCACTGAGAAGAGCCTGGCTCCATCCTCATGACACTTGCCCTTTACATATTTATAAACATTAATGAGGTCACCCCTCAGTCTCCTCTTCTCTAAGCTAAAGAGATCCAGCTCCCTCAGCCTCTCCTCATAAGGGAGATGTTCCACTCCCTTAATCATCTTCGTGGCTCTGCGCTGGACTCTCTCTAGCAGTTCCCTGTCCTTCTTGAACTGAGGGGCCCAGAACTGGACACAATATTCCAGATGCGGCCTCACCAGGGCAGAGTAGAGGGGGAGGAGAACCTTTCTTGACCTGCTAACCACACCCCTTCTAATACACCCCAGGATGCCATTGGCCTTCTTGGCCACAAGGACACATTGCTGGCTCATGGTCATCCTGCTGTCTACTAGGACCCCCAGGTCCCTTTCCCCTACGCTGGTCTCCAACAGGTCTGTCCCCAACTTGTACTGGTACATGGGGTTGTTCTTGCCCAGATGCAGGACTCTACACTTGCCCTTGTTATATTTCATTAAATTTCTTCCCGCCCAACTCTCCAGCCTGTCCAGGTCCCTCTGAATGGCAGCACAGCCTTCCGGTGTGTCAGCCACTCCTCCCAGTTTGGTGTCATCAGCAAACTTGCTGACAGTGCACTCTATTCCCTCATCCAAGTCATTAATGAATATATTGAATAGAACTGGTCCCAGAACCGACCCTTGAGGGACTCCACTAGATACAAGCCTCCAACTGGACTCTGTCCCATTGACCACCACTCTCTGGCTTCTTTCCTTCAGCCAGTTCACAATTCACCTCGCTACCCAGTCATCCAGACCACACTTTCTCAGTTTAGCTGCGAGGATGCTGTGGGAGACCGTGTCAAACGCTTTACTGAAATCAAGATAGACCACATCCACAGCTTTACCATCATCTATCCACTGGGTTATGTCCTCATAAAAGGCTATCAAGTTGGTTAAGCATGACTTCCCCTTGGTGAAGCCATGTTGAGTGCCCCTAATGATCCTCCTATCCTTGATGTGCCTAGAGACAGCACCAAGGACAAGTTGTTCCATCACCTTTCCAGGGATGGAGGTGAGGCTGACCAGTCTATAGTTACCCAGGTCCTCCTTCTTGCCCTTTTTGAAGACTGGAGTGACATTTGCACCCATCCCTGCTCTATATGGATAACTCATGTCCTTTCATCCAGTTCTTCCTCTGGGTATATAGGGGACCTAAGTCACTCAGGCTCCAAAACTACTTTGGTACTTCTGAAAAGGTTTCCCATTATGAACTGAGTCAGGCATTTTCCTGAACTTTATGAGGTCCCCTGAAATGGATGAACATTGAAATGCCTTTGATATTATCATTGTCTCTCAGAGTAATAATTATAATTAGCTCTTTTCTAATATCCTCTTTTGGCTTTAGTACAGTTAAGGCTATAAAACAGACTTGAAATTTATCCCAGGCACTGTTGGGAACTCTTGTATTCTAAGTCAATACCTTAATATAATCTGCTTTCTTAATGTGAATGAAAAGTCTGTATGAAGTGAAAGGACTTTTATGATGTTCTACAAAGATATTAGACTCTTACTCCTGTGAAATAACCTTCACTAGATGCCTAGACACTCTGGTGAGTGGCATAGTAAAATGTTTCCTGTTTTTCTTCCCTCCCCCCCCCCCCCCCCCCCACTTCCCCCCTTTATCCCTCTCTTACTCCTTTTCATTTACACACAATCTTCATTTCCAAGTGACCTGAGCCTCTCCCACATTCCTGCCTCTCCAAAAACTTATTCCCTTTCCTCTTTTTCATTTCTAAATACTTCATATGCACCATTTACAGCCACTGTGTTTCCTTCTGCTGTCAGAAACCATTTTCAAAGACATCTGCCCATGGCTCCCTAATAAAACAAGCTATATCAAATTGATAACTGCTTCCTAAAAAGCAAGTATTCCACCTCCACCACTCCTGGCTGAGGAGTGTCTTGTCTTCTCATCGTTTTGAACTGTTGCTCTCTTTCAAATTTTAGTGTTTGGCCTTTGTTGGTAATCCAGGTGTCTGTAGGTCTCTCAGAGGGTTCAGTCATTGTCCGCTGTTCTTTCCCTTCTGCATACTGTCACTGCACAACAGCATCAGAGCATCTTTGTTCTGAGGAGTCTCCATTTTACTTCTGTGTGGAGCTTTCACCTCTGATACAGATGTAAACCTCATCTTGTGTTTCTGCCATATTATTATCACAGAACCATATGAAAATTCAGATGGGAGGACATCAGGAGGTCTCTAGGCCAACCTCCTGCTCAAAGCAGGGTCAGCTCTGAAGTCAGATCAGGCTGCTCAGGGCTTTATCCAGCTGCATCTTAAAAACCTTCATGGAAGAAGACTGTGCAACCTCTCTGAGAAGCCTCATCTAGTGTTGGACTGTTCTTGTGAATCTCAGTCTCGACATCCTGAAGAGTACTCACAGTGCTGCTTTTCTTTACTACTCACTTACTATGAGAAATCTATTTTCTTTCTTACCATCAAGGTCCATCACCTGGGTGCTGGTGTTGCACAGACACTCAGAGACAGAAATCTTTGTGTAGAAATTAATTTATTTGGATTGTGGCATAAGGCTATGTACAGGGCATAGAGGATTGTGTCTGTTGGGTGTTAAGAGGAGTCTCTGTTGCTGGGGTCCTCACAGCAGCATCTTCAGCTGTATACAGTGACACTCCCTGATTTGCTGTTATACTCATTTCATATAATCTGGCTGGCCTGTGGTTGTACGTGACCACTTCAGCACATGTGTAAGAAATTGTTATTGATTGTCTCAACTATATACAAAACATCTCGGAAATATCTTACCAAAGAGCTGTCCTACATGATCATTTCTGGATCTGTAGGAACATTTTCTATTGACACATTTCATCCACCTACAATTTGACTGACCCTGCAGAAAGAATCTCTGTGACACTCCACCCACGGCATTAGTCAATAGATGTAAGAAAATAAATTGGACTTGACACAGCAGGAGCTGCCCGGTGGAATATCTAGGGCTGTCTGAAATTCCCACCTGGAGAGCTCTTGCAACAATCAATAAAATACTTAATTTTCAAGGTGGCTGTGGGTTCAGACACTCACCTAGTTCTTTTAATTCTCTATTGGAAAGTAAGGATGACAGTGAGCTTAATTCCTAACTTTCATGAGATGGGGGAGTAATAAAGTCCTGGGAGTCTTTTGCTGTCACTGGTATGTATCTCAGTCAATTCAATAAACCATGTACTTCTCCAGGCACTATGTGGAAGTCTCCAGCTGTGATTCAAATTAACAAATTAGTTTACTGTAGCATCATCATATTGACACAAGCATAGAAATGGATTTTTGGTTGGTATTTTTTGGTTACTGTATTTAACTGTCTATAAAGAAGAAGGGCATTGTATTCATTCATACAGGACAGACAGATTTGGTTTGTTCTCAGCTTGTACACTTTTGGTTTTGTATTTTTGTTTCTTGTTCCAGGTGTATTTGTTCTATTTTATTCAACTCTGCTAAGTCTGGGTTGGTGCCTGATGTTGTTGTTGTTCTTTGGGAAAAAAATCACCTTTGTTATTTTTCCTTCCTGGTAATTTATGTGATATTACAAGCACAAAACTTACCTATGTGGCTTTGTTGCGTCTAACAGTAGGTAGGAAAAGAGCAGATATGAAGTTTGGGAATTAATATCTTTGTGCTTGGCAATACAGCATTTGGGTGTGTTTCATGCTTTTGTGTTAACATTCACATGTGTTTGGCAGGGAATGCATGGAGATGCTTGGGGTGGCAAAGGTTCACAGCCCATTTTCAACAGAACACAGCTTAGCAGTAGCAAGTTACTCTGGTTTAAAAATCTGACTTGGACTGGAAGGGGCATGTGTATTACTTTCAAAATATCTTTAAATCTTCTGCAATGCAGAAAAATGCATTGATCATTTCAAGATTTGCTGAGGTGGAGGCACTTCTGATACCCCTTTTGGGGTCTGATCCCAAACGGCCTTGCATCCGTAACAGTGTTTCTATTGCCTGAACAGGACTTAAGGAGATTTTTCTTCCTCCTTCCTATTACTTTTCTTTAACTGATATAGTTAAGAAAATCTGATCTCTTTAACCAGTTTAATTAAATAAGTGTGATCTTTTTGAGTGACCATTATTGGTTTGGATTAATTGAATCCAGTTTAAATATTCTGAATCAATTTATACCAAAAAGAAATAAAAACAGTATTGGACTGGAATACTTGCTCACATACAGATTTCAGTGTTCCCCATTTAACTCTACATCTTAGGTTAAAATAGTGTCATTTTGGACCTTGGACTGTGTATGATGCCATTCCCAGAACATCAGATAATTAAGACGATGTTTTCTGGGATTGCATTTACTTCATCAACTATTCCTCCTTAAAAATTCAACACTGAGCAGCTGCATTTGTAGGAAAAAAAAAAAGCTAGAAAACTATTTTCATGATTAGCAACAGCAAAAACCATACTTGGAGTCTACAAATGTTCAGATCCAGAAGCTGGTGAAATCAGTAGGAAAATGCTTATTGACATTAAAATTTTGGATCACGTCCAGCAGACCAAATCTTTAGAACTGATAACAAATTTTGCAGTCACTAACACTTTCCAACACTAAGTTTTTTTCTTATTTAAAATAGTAAAAAGAGCAGTTCCTTTAGGCTATTTTACAGAGCTAAGCATCAAAAGGGTCTATAACAGCCAAATTTAAGCTATTAAAAGGGAATTTTTTAAAGGCAATTAATGGGTTTTTTTGCAAGCCAGTGTCTTGTAATCTCCCATTTGGGACACTTTTATGACACTCTATTAAAGAAGCTTTTTTATACACAGACTGTCAAAGGAAGCTTCTCTTCTTAGAAACATTGTGCATTTAAGCTCAGTGAAATTCTTGTAAGATAGAATCTTTCACACACACCCCCTCCCCATTGGGAAATTACTTATCTTTAATTAAGATATGTGCCCAAATATTGTCCACCCATACACTGCTTTATGAGGGACTCTTAGAAACGTTATTGAGACAAAACACAGAGCTGGTGACAGCAGAAGATTTTTGTATGTAAATGTCAGGGGCACTCAGGGCCTTTATATGTACAGAACTGTACAAAGTGCCTTTGAGAGCAAATGAGATGTGTGCCTTTTGTCATTGGCTTTAAGAGGAGCAGCGCTGGGTCTTGATGAAGCAAGAGCAAGATGGCAGCAGGCTCCTCTTCCTTGTGCATTAACAGTGATGGAAACAGAAAAGAACTGTGTGGGCAGCTTGGTCCACACCAGGAAGGCCAGTGCCAGGGAAGTGATGCACATCGTTGCTCTCTACAGCTTCCTGAGGAGGTGGAGAGGGAGGTGCTGAGCTCTTCTCCCTGGTATCCAGTGACAGGATGCATGCGAATGGTTCAAAGCTGCCCCAGGGGAGGTTTAGACTGGACATTAGGAAGTGTTTCTTTACAGAGAGAGTGGTCAAACACTGGAACAGGCTTCCTAGAGAGGTGGTCGATGCCCCAAGCCTATCAGTGTTTAAGAGGCATTTGGACAATGCCCTTAATAACATGCTTTAATTTTTGGTCAGCCCCGAAGTGGTCAGGGAGTTGGACTAGATGATCGTTGTAGGTCCCTTACAACTGAAATATTATATTCTATTCTATTCTATTCTATTCTATTCTATTCTATTCTATTCTATTCTCCTCACAGACCTTATTCTGTTCCAATGGTTTTTTCCTTCCTCACAGCATGAAGATTGATCCAGGAGATACTGGGGAGAAAAGGAAGGAAGGATATTCTTCTTCACCAAACTGTTTACCTATTGCCAAAATACCAAATTTCATCTATTCCTCAGTGTATAATAGATTCCTATTTATACTGTGATTCCTTAACATTTGAAGAAAGATATTATGTTGTTATAACAACCCAAATCTCCACCCTTAAAATCTGTGAAAGAGGGTAAAAAGTGTCATCCTGGATTCAGTCAGGAATTCAGCAAATTCACTTTCTAAAATAAAATAAAAACTTCATTCTCATACTTAATTTTTCAGAATATGACTTATTCTTTGAGCTCTGTCGGGAATAGGGATAACAGTAGTTCAGTAGATGAAAATAAATTATTCTCTGATTGTATGATTAGTTTGTAGCCACATAAGTCACTTGACTTTCCTGGTAGTCATGTTCTGAAGCCTCCTTACACAGTTTTGCTAGCTCCCACCTTGTGTACATTAGACCCAGCTCCAAGTAGAACAGCAGAATGGAAAGAATATTGTGTTATTCAGATACTTCACGTCCTTATTCCAAAAATTACTTTCACAACAGGCAAGCCCATGAGAGCTCATTAATGCAAAGCCTGACTCTCAACTCTGTCTGTCAGCTTAATGCCACTGAGTCCACGGAGTTACTCCAGAGCAAAATTGATGTAACAGAGTGAAGAGAAAGCCCCTTCTCATTGCCCACATCTTGTCTCTTTTAATAAAAAAGTATACATTTCTTCTATATTCCTGTAATAAATTTATATTTGCTGGGAATGAGATGGGATTTATAATATGAGTGCATTATTATTCTTTCTCCTGATTGTTTTTTCCCTAACACAAGTTAAGCTGAAATTGAATACTTAACTGTTATGTTTCAATTGTAGAAACTGAAACACACTTTTCATCTTTGATGCTTGGCTGGGAAGGGGTCCCAGAATCATGACCCTCTCCCAGCATTAGTGAAGATAGTCCAGAGCCATTTTTGCAAACTGTGGCAGTGGTATCCTTTATTGGCCATTCAGATCACTTTATGTGAGCACCTGTAATAGTTCTGCTCCCACTAGGCAGTGGTCAATTGGTGTAAACTGAGTTTAAGCAGAACCCAGTTCTGTTTCTGGCACAGGCAAGTTGTGGAAGCAGGATGCATTTCTTCTCAAAGGGATCTCAGAATTCTCCTTACTTCTCATTCCACACTAGAGTCAGTTTGGTTGTATTTGTGTGGAAATACCAAAGCAGTCTTGAAGAAACAGGTAGGCTATGGTCTCAGTGCTTGCCTTTTCTCAGTTCTCTGGAGTATCTGCTGGCAAGAAATGGTAAAAAACGGAGATCCCCTGGTTTTATTTATTGTCAATGTTTATGTTAACTCAGTTGTTTTAGCAGATTGCAACAGCTGTGAAACCCCACCACAGAGATGTTCCTGGAATAATTATCTCCTGCTGCAGTCTAATCAGAGTAGAGAATGTGACTGGGTCAAGTCTTTGGAGTTTGTTAAGATGAGATCCACGTGATGATAAATAATGTATGTGTCTAATGTGTTGCAACAAGATGTAAAAGAAAATTAATTCCAGAGGCAGTTTTTATTATTCTGGAGTCTGTAACCTGTCATCTTCACTGTGAGTCAAATGCCAAATTACAGCTAAAATCCTGTTCTTCAAATGAAATCCTTTAGTCATGCTAATTTTAATTTTAAATTTAATTGTTTGCATTTTACAACTCTTACTATTAACCTGGAACCCAGTGCTACCTCCTAAATTTTAAGACACATGAAAAGCTATTTTCCTATTCTAGTACTGCAGATGCAAATCATGATGCCATAGCTTTACCTCAAGTGATTCTCAGGAAGGCCACGGTTAATGAACTGAGGAGGAAATTGGGGCTATTGGGAAGGCCTGTAGGAAGCAGAAGACTTGGGGCAGGAAGGATCCAGAGACTTTTGGTAGATACAGTATATAGGCTACAAAGCCATAGAAAACTAGGTTTCTTCAGTTCTACTAGAACAGTTTGTTTCTACAGGAAAATATAGCCATGTAAAAAAGCAATAAACTCCCAACTATTGCTCAGGTTCAACAAGCCATCAGTGGAGACTTATGCTGCTTTGAACTAGAAGCATGCACAGCTACTGTGTCTGAGACCTGGGGACAGTAACTTCCTGCCAGCTTTAACACTATCTAGCTCAAGTGCTCCTCTTATAACGCAACTTTTGGATCTGATCCTGAGCTCCTAATGCTTAAGCTTCAAAATTACTTCAAGGCACTTCACCAGCCAAAAACACTAAAGGATTCACTTTCCCCTTAAAGAAATTACTTTGGAGTGAAATATGACTTTTTTCGCAGCATGAATCAATTCTAAACACTATTTTATTAGAGGAAATGAAACATACAGGTGGAGCTGCAATGGGAGTTTTAAATTGGCAAAATTAATCAAACGCTAAATTTGACAGGTCAGTAGAGTTAATATAACTAGACTTTCAGAAAGTGCCCACTAGTGAATATTGTGCAAGACTGTTACTTTCCAAATGCGAGAAAAAAACCAAACCATTTAGACACCATTTGCTACCTGCCATATCCCCTTGCACCCAAAGAGGTTACAGTAGTGCATTCTGTAACAAGCAACTGCACATGCACAAATGGCATAGGTTAATCTTTTGTTCTAAAACTTCACTAGCTCCAGGTAGACCTCTGTCTGGAGCAACTGCAAAAGTGGGTTTAGATGACCTTGATGTATATACCACCAAATACAGAGATAATCATCTGAGAATATCTATCTAAATCTAAACCACTAAAACTAAGTGCTTTATGTTCAGCTGAAATTTGTTGAACATATTTGCAAACTAGCTTGGCTAATATCTAATTTTAACAGCAGAAGTTCTGTAATTTGTTCAGTATTCAGCAGCTCAGCTTTCAGACACCCTTTTCCCATTAACATAGATATAAGATGCATAGACCAGCTTATGAGAAGGCAAGTTATCTGGAGAGGGAAAAATAGCTGGTATCATAGCAGACAGTACAAGTATTGATCTGGCAGCTGATAGTTTTGAATTTCTAACAGGACATTTCTAATAACCTAAATTAGAAACAGCTGAAAATACTTACCAGAGAAATGAAAACATAGGAAGAGAAGACAAGGACAATATTCACCGAATCATTCAGAACATGAAATGAATGAAAGCTAAGAGTGCACATAAAGTTAAATGGGAGAGATGACAGGAACCTTTCATTGAGGTGAATGTAAGAATTATTTTTATATCTACTCTACAGTATTTTTTGAGATAATCCTCAACTTTATGACTGATATTAGGTTGTCCTGGGATTTAGTAGTTACTAAACTGATAAAATGAGCAGTAAAAAGTATTGCTTTAAAAACTCATTCCCTTGGTGAGGGACATTCCTATCACAGAACCAGCAAAGGAGATTATACCATTTGCTCATGCATGCCATTCTGAAAATACAGAATCACAGAGAATCACAGAATGTTTGGGGTTGGAAAGGACCTCTGGAGATCACCTAGTCCAACCCCCTGCCAAAGCAAGTTCACCCAGAGCACGTTGCACAGGGTCGCGTCTAGGCGGGTTTTGAATGTCTCCAGAGAAGGAGACTCCACAACCTCCCTGGGCAGCCTGTTCCAGTGGTCTGTCACCCTCAAAGTAAAGAAGTTTTTTCTCATATTTAGACGGAACTTCCCGTGTTTCACTTTATGCCCATTGCCCCTGTTCTGTCACTGTGAAAATACAGTATACTCATTTTCACTCAAAGCCAACTGCGTATGTAAAATACATGTGATATCTTGAGTTCCTGGACTGGACAAATTGCTCAAAGCTGGGAAGGTTGAAGATGCCTAAATCAAAAACTCTGATTGAAGGAAATCTTTCATGTTGACCACCCACTATAGGAGCACATAAGTAAACATGTACCTGTCCTTCTTACTCTTAAGGTTCCCAGGCACCTGAATTTCTGTTTTTATGCATGTCCAGGGACACATCAGTGCCAGAATCCAGGTGCCAGCCTCCCACCCAGATGGGAGCAGGACTGGAGGCTCAATGTATCATTACCCAAGTTCCCCAAGGGACTCTGACAAGATTTTGTTTCTCTAAAATTGTACCTCCAGCTGCTTCCTTTTAAAATAGACCTGGAGGAGTCATTTGCCTCTAGAGCCCTGTTTTGGAAGTGGGGCACCAGGGTCTGCAGTCAGGGGTGGGAGCGTTCCCCACTCTTCCAGATGATGCTGTTCAGCAAATAATTCAAAACATTTGGCTATAGTGGAAGCACAGGGAACATAACTCTGTAGCACAGCAATTACTACAGTCCCATGGGATATCAGGAATTACAGAACTGATATAGTTACCTAGCAGGCTTTCCCTAGGTCCAAGTGGGTTTAGAGGATCTCGCATTTCCAGCCATAGGCCTTCCTTATTCTTGGTAAATGGCCTAACATTACTGAAGAAATGTCACCAGGGGCTGGTGTGCTCAGGGGCCAAATATTTCATCAAGGGCTACTATGTATCTGGAAATCCACACGTGTCCAGAGCTCATGTGTAGTGCTATTAGCAAAATGTGTTTTTTGGAAAACATCTGGCTCACTAATCCTCTGCGACAATCACAATGTACAACAGGTCTGACATTTACTGTGCAGTGACTCTGCATTCACTGTATAGTAGACCCAAGGGCTTATCGTTTAATAGGTTTGTGTATTTGCTTAGATAGGTGTCTTCATTTCAACAGTGTGAATACCCCTCTGTGTCTCCAACTTTCATATGGAAAGAGCTTCACAAAGCAAGAGCTATTTTTGGTGCTTTGGGTAAAATAATACGTACATCTCAGGATAACTGAGATGCTAGTTGCTGTAATCACAAAATAATAATAAATTAATATAGCCTAAGAATCAAAACTTATTTGAGGATGATATGCAGGCATACATTTCTCTTATAGGTTAGAATTACCTATATTTGTACTGCATGCATTTCCAGAATTAGCATAAGATCTTAAAGACAATATAGACTAGAGCCAGAAGAAAAAAGAAGAAACCTGTGTGTTGCTGTTTTCCATATCATGTAATTCTATATCAATGAATTCCTTAAAACATAAATTGCAACAAACCCCCCTGCTGTTCTCATTGTAGCTTGCATATGCAGTAAACTGTATACGAGTCATAAAATACTTCTTGATTCAAGGGTCTAATGTTTTGGTATTTAGAAGTGGACATTTTCTGGGAGTAATGTTGCAGGACATTGCTACACTAAAATATGAACCACTTTTATGAGGTTACACTACAGATCATTTGGATCTTTTTGTAAAACTCTCCCAGCAAATGCTTCCTATCATATTGATTTTTGAAGAATACTTGAGATTCTCATGCTCTCATCATGGCTTATTAACATACAGTAATTCAAAAATACATCTATTTTTGGACATATTTTCTATCAATATTAATTAATTCCTGACTATGCTAGAATGACTGAGACAGAAGATAGTTTTATTTTGCCTTTTGCTGGGAATCTTGCTCACAAACTTTGAACTACATATGTGTGTTTTCATGAAAAGAAAAAAAAATCAAAATTCTTCTGGGTTTCTAGGCTCAAAACTTGAGAAGAAAAATGAAGGTGTGGAATTCATATTTTTAAAAGCAGAGGTGAGAGAGGAAGGATGGCAGAAAAATCATTTATGTATGTAAATGCTGTCAGTCATTCTTCTGTGCATCAAAAAAGGGTACAAATAGGCAAGGTGAAAGGAACATTGGGAAACAGAAGATTTTAACAATCACTTGTGAACAGGGAGATCATTCCATTCTGTGCCCTTAAATACTGTTCTTCACAAAACGCTGTAATACTCGGTCCTCATTAGAAATGTGCTGTCAGCAACTGCCTGAAGGCTTTTGCCCTTCAAGTTGTGGAAATTGAAAGTACAGCAGACATAATATAGCCCCTCATGTTTGACAGTTTGGAGCATACTGGATGCATACATTTTTAACAGCCAACACAGAAAAATGGTAAATTTCTTAAAGAATTCGCTTGTGTACAGTGTATTCACTGATCACAACTGCTACATTCGTGATGAAGGACATACTCTTCTAAGGAATAATCTTGAAATGAAGGTTTAAACAGAAAATATAAAAGGAACCACTACAGATGATCTAATTCAGTACCTTGTGTTGTTCATGAATGAGTCCTTATTTGATGCGTTTTTAAGAGCCTGTAGAGATTTTGCAGCCTTCTTCTATGACCTTAAATAGATCACTTTCACAATGATTAGAAAGTGTTTCCCAATATTTAATTTACATTATTCTGTGCCAAAAGTTAATTCACTTTCCTACTTACTTCAGGCATGTAGAAAAACAGCTTATTCTCCTCTATTTGACAAATTATAATGCCATTATTATGATTTCCCCTTTATATCTTTCTTAGACCAAACAAAACCAACCCCTTTATGAGTTTGGTTTTTATAGTTCTAATATTACTTTAATTACTGCTCTGGATAATAATGAGTCTCCTTATCAAATGTTATCATTAGTAATGGTGAGGCTATTATTTTTGTCTCACTTACATTCCCTTTTCTAATGCATGGAAGATAAATGTTTATTTGACATCTAAATACTGAAAGAAGTATAGTGTTTCCAGATGGCCAGAATAAAACTGTTCAACTACCAAAAAAACTTTCTATTACAATTTTAGTAGGATTGCTGGTTATTGTAATTGATTTGTAAGAAGTCCCTTGGCAACTCCATCACTGGTTTTACCATCTGAAAATATTTTGGTTTACAGGTGACCTGCAGCACAAGTGACATGTTAGAGTGCCATGCTTAGAAAAAGATTTTGTTTATCTTATGGCATGGAAAGAAAAGCATCTATCCATCAGTATCCTACTCACAAATAATGTAGATTTCTCATCACTTTTGTAACTCTGATTCAAACTAAATATTTAATAAAGGTCTTTAAAATTAGACATAGCCAACATCGAGAAATTGTTCATTCTAGTGCAGGTCAAGCCCAGGAGACACAGCTTGAACTACCTCATCCTTCTTCAACATGTGGCAATGCTCAAAAAAACCCCAAACCCTGGAAAAGCCTCTTGCACACTACATCCTGCAAAGAAATAATAAAAGAAGAAAAAAAACAAACAAACAAACAAAAAGCTTTGCCTATAACTGCTTATTTTGTCTGAACAATATCATATCAACCCATCCTCTATAGCAGGGGTTGGACTTGACCATAGAGGACCAGATCACCTTGTTATCCATTGTTTACAAATGTAGCACCCAACATCCTGCCAGCATGAATTTGTGCTAGTGCACAATTGTCTATTGCTGTTGCTTCTGGTGTCATCAATGTCTTAAAAGCAATATGAGAGATTTAAATTCAGAGTGGGTTAGAAAAATCTGCCTGTTGGTCACCATTTTAAATTGCTCATATCTACTGAGCTTTAAAAAACTGACAGAAATCTGATGGAGGAAAGAAGCAGATCAAGTCACAAAGTTTCTGTGGACAATGTCACTCATGAGTTGAGAGTTTTAGCAACAGTTGACTTGTAGATCACTGTTCCCTTGGATTTTTCACAGGGAATGAAAAGTTCTCAAATCCTTCTGAGGATAGTCGCTCTTTTGATTTGAATGTACAGTGCCTGATCCTAAAAGGAATATAATTTACTAATTGGAAAATTAAGGGTAAGAGGATGAGAATACTTGCATTCTTAGACTGAATTAGTTCTGTCCAGAAAAACATCCAGTGAGAAATGATCTCCTGATAAGGGAAGGGACAGCTTATTGATTCATTCTTACTGTCATCACTCACGTTGAAGGAAGGCTTTCCCTCACTTTCCAATGGTTAGAGAGGCCCAGGGAGAGAACTTGTGCAATTATTTACTGCTACTATTCATGGGATTCTCATCTTCTTAAAAAAAAAAAAGAGAGATTCAAGTTCAAAGTGGAACATAAATACCATGATGTCATCAGTGGATTAAATTGTTATAGTCAGTTCAGCATTAAAGAGATTCTCAGAGGTGGACTTAAATTGAACACAGAGCACTCTCCAGTCAGAAACACCTTCTTCCACAAAAGCAACATTTACAGGGCAGACAGTTAGGGGAAAAGAAAAGATATTGTGGTTAGTATATTAAGCAATGGTGGGACTTGTGTTCAAGCATGCAAATAGTGAAACCCACCAACCCACCTACCCCAGACAAATAAAGCCAATTTCACATCCCAGAGAGAAGGTAGCTTCATCCTGCCAATATCGAATAGTTAGCAACAAAATTGCATACGCATGAAAAATAACATGATTCTATTTAATAATTTTAGGTTAATTTCTTACAGTATTCTAAATTTAAAATGGGAGAAGAAAGTATTTTATGTTAATTCCTACATGTCAGTCAACAGTAGAAGAAATCTTATGATCGTGTGAAAAAGATATTTACAAATGTTTCCATTTTGCCATTTTAAATTAGATTTGTGAATATCTGATGGATTTTTGTATTTAATAGATATCATAGAGAGGCTTCCATTATATTATAAAGAAAAATACTTTCCTTTAGGGTTTATACCACCATTTGCTGTATATTCACTATTTTGAGATAGCATTTTCTATGACTTTAATCAGACAATGTAATTCAGTCTTTTCAATCTATATAATGGCATTCAAAATCCCAACAAACTTTAAGGACAAAATGATATACAGCCTCCAGGGAAAACAAGTTTACTTTATATGCCTTTAATATATGCTTTTACATGCCAGCTTCTTTACTATGACTAAGTCTGAAGAAATTTTGCCTGTCATCTCATACACTGAGAGGGTGGAAGGATGGTCTTTTCAAAGGCTTCGATGTGTATTAGGGTGAAATTGTCTTCAAACTTTTTCTCCAGAGTCCCAAAGAAAATCTATTGTACTGATCAAATCAATTAGTTGACAGATACATGTACAGTGCCTTTCAAGCACAAGTACTGTGCTTCTGGTAAGAATTCCTAGGAGAAATTTTATGCCTCGTGTTACAGAAGAAATAAGACTACATGATCATTATGACATAATCTGTACATAAAATTTATGAATCTGTGAGTGTACCCCGAAAGTAGTATTCAGAGAAATTAAAATAAGCATGTGGACTAAAGCAAGGCAAAAATTCATAAAGTGAATATGGTTTAGGTTTGGGGTTTTTTTCCTGGAAAATACTATTACCTTCTTTCTCCAGAAACAATTATTTGTGGTTTTCTTAAAATAAATAACTCCCCTATCCTTTGTTGGTTGAACAACAGGATTTTCAGCATTTGCTGGAAAGAAAATAGAAAAATTGAAAATATATGATGGAGCAGAAGTCAGAAGGTCCCTTGAAATTTATTGACAGTGATGACTGCCAAAAATTTTTCAGAAAAAGTTATAATGCCATAAAAGATAAGTGGGACAAGAAGCACTGGTGTGGATTTTCACTTTAGCTTGAAAACTAACAACAAAATTATTCAAAATTTGACTTGAGAAAAATGTGAACAAAATAATCTGGAAATGTATTAAATAGTGGAATTCAGTAGAAAAATCTGGTCATTTTGAAATCATGAAGTGTTCAAGTATCAGCCTGTGAATACATCTGATCTGGAAAAGACTGAATTAGTGATGGAGCAGAGAGGAAACGTTAAATCTAAAGGTCATAATTTGGGGTCATAAGAGAGGTGTTGTAGAATCTATTCTAAATTTAAGTGCAAAAATATTTCCTAGTAGGTATAACGTAAAAATACAATACAGAGTTATTACAAATTAATTCAGAGCTGGTCATATGGCCAACCTTGACTGAACTGTGCAAACCCAGCTGGAGTGATGCAGAAGAACTAGCCAATACCAAATGTTTACATCATCTGAATTAACTGCAAATATGCTGTACTGTAAAAATAAAGTGACAAATTGGAAAAAGAAGTGTATTGGACTTGAGACTCTAAACAAGCTTCTATGGAGTGCAGTTTTTTACTGAAGCGTAGCTATAAAGATTATTTCATTGGTTGGACAGCTGCAAACAGATATTTCCTGTAATATATGAAAGAACTTGATTTAGGATGGTACTTCAGAACCAAATGCTCCTAAAAAGGCTGGATAAAACCCAGAATGAAGACCCTCAAAAGGGGTGCAAAGGTCCAGGGACATAAGTACAATGCTTAAACTTGACTTCAGCATCAATAGGTCACTGGAAACCTTGACAATTCTGCTACCATGTTGTGCTTTAAGGCCACACTAAATTTCCCTGTAAGTAAATTGCTACACAAAGGAGCCTGTAGCTGAAAGGCAATCACTTCAAAAACATAAGGCAAAGCAAAAGGAAGGAGACTAGAAATAATGCACAGCTGACCAAGGTCTTTAAAAAAATTGATAGTAAAATAAATTCTATTTTCCGTTCATCACTACATTTTCTAGAAATCATCAGTTATGTTAACATCAAATAAAATGCAAGAAATAATCTTCACAGGATGCAGATGACAGCAAGTAAATTTTGCAAATATAGGTTTGCACACATAAGAATAATATGAACTAAATTTAACAAGTGTGTAAGGCAATGAATAGCCTGTATGCTTTGCTTCTATTGCTGTGTGCTCTCATCTTTAAGCTGGCGTTTATCCTTTTTCTGGAGTTCTCCCAGGTATGACTCTTCTTTGTTTTATTTGAATTAATGGATCCTGTGATGCTGTGAAAAAAGACTCTTGGCTAATTCTGTAGTGGAACACAGAGTAGAAGAATAAGCAACGGTAGTTCCATTTCAAAGGATTTTGATGTCGAAGATAAATAAATGAAAAAAAGAAAAAAAAACCAACAAAACCAAAAAACTAGTTAGAAAGAAGGAATTCAGATCATTCAGCCTGGAACTGCTCAAAGTCAAAGGTGCTAAGACTGTCCAAGAGAATAATCCTGTAGGAAAGAATTCCACATCTAACAGAGTCTACAAAAATAGAATAATGTTTTATTGAAACAAATGATTGACAGAGTAGTTATCAAAGGTTCATTGTGAAAATGAAAGGGTTTATTGCATGGGGTTCTGAAAAAGTCTATTGGGGATTGAAACTAATTGATATTTTCAAGAATGACTTGAATGATGGAATTAAGTATATTATTTCTTACATTTGCTAATGACACCGTCCTGGATGGAACTGTAAGTATGTTCGCCAAGAATTCAATTATTCTTGATAATTCAGGAGATTACCTGAAGAAGATAGCTTAAGGACAGCATAACTCTGTCCTACAAAACAGGAATAAGAGTAAAATAGTAAATATAGGGCAGGAGTAACAACTACAAAAATATAGGAAGGGAACAACTGATTAGGGAGTAGGTCTGCAGGGGTATATGGCTTAGAGAGGATTACAAACTGAACCTGAATCAACCAAGAGTTGTTGTTGCAAAAAAGACAAATACCATTTCGGACCTACAAGCAGGAATACAGTTTCCAAAGTACTTGAAGCAATACCCCAGAGGCCTCAGCTGATGGATATTCTTGGGCTCAGGCATGGTAAGAATCCGTTGGACAGAGTCTGGAGAAAAGTAATGAGACAAATCTGTAGTCATGCACACAGATTCATCCTGGGAAAAACAATGGGTCTGGCTGGCCAGAGGAAGAGACAGCTGAAGGGCACCTCAATAATTACTCAAAATTGCAAGAGGTTGCTGTAAAGAGGAAGGAAACAATCTATTAATCATGTTTTTGGTGAAAGATGCAAGCAGTGATCAGCTTAAATTAAAATGAGAAACATTAAAATTAAACAGCAGAAAGTATTTTGATGGAAAACATAGTGAAATCCTGGACCTGAGGAACTAGGATAACCTCTGTAACTGGTGATGTTTAAGAACAGGTTAGACAAACATGTCACAGTGGTCTTGATTTGGGACAGGAAGATGAACTAAATGACCTCTCAAGGTCCCTTTCAGCACTGTGATTCTATATTTAAGGTGTTAGAAGAAAAGTGATACTGTGATAAACGGAGATTTGTCTAAGGGAAAGCTCAGGGAAATCATGAAAAGGATTATGGGACATAAGAACTAATAAAAAGACAGAACTGGTTTTATCCATATAAATATAAGGACACAGAGGAAAAAAGAAATAGGGTGTAATATAAGAAAAAAAAATAGATTTTTAAAATAATATTGAACAGATACGTCAAATAAATTCTGGAAAAGTCATTGAAAATCTAAGTAAGAACAGGATGGCAAATTTTTCATCTGAGGTGGAAGTAAAAAGATCTAGCATTTTAGGATGACTGGGCAATCTCTACTGCATAATAAATAAAAAAAAAAACTGGGCAAAATTCATGATAAAGTATAAAATATTTTTGAGAAAATGTAAATGTTGGAAGTGCATCTTTATGAATAAAGAAAATAGAAACCATATGCCACAGGAAAAAGAGATATCAATAGCTACAAAATCACTTTTTCTGACCTTAATATTACACAAGACTTTAGAACAAATTTTTGGAAGAAAAAATAATTGAAAATATGCAGATAAATAAAAAATGGAATACAACATAATCTGCATTAACCAAACAACAGATTGTCCGAGGCTTGCTTGTTATCTCAGTAAGAAACTATTTTTATAGGAAAATTTAAATATAGTAGGTCTTTTTTTCTATTTGCTCTTCAAACACGGTGCTTTATGGAAAACAGTTGGTAAAGCCTGACTGCGTGGGAATTAGTAAATGAATTCTGATAGGAAAAGGAAATTACTTATGGAAAATGACACTTGGTCATGCCTGAGGGAGAAATACCAATCTGGATAGAGGTTACCATTCTCTACCATTGATCTTTTAAAATGTTTTTCAACAACCTAAGCACTAAAGATAGTGGTATGCTGCTGAAATGGGAGATGGTCGGCATAGAGAAGGACTGGGATATCACAGGGAAAGAGCAGACAGCCATGGCTCCTGAATAGTAGAAACAGGATGAAATCCGAGAGTACAGCATACAGCACAATGTATTTAGGGAGAATAAACATAAATTTGCAATGTAAATTAATAGAGAATGAAATAAAGAACATCAGCCTTGTAGATGATAAAAAATGGTTCTCCCACCCCTCTGTCCTCTTAGTTCATAAGTTATGCTCAAAACTGCCACTTGGTTTTCCTTATTTTTAGGAAGTCTAGTAAAAAGCCTCACACCAGTATACCTCTGGCCAAGCAGCTGGAGGAACTCAACTCAGAGGCTGCAGAAAGCCCTAGGACAGAGAGTACTGGCTCCTGTTGAATATAAGATACCTGATATGGCATAGTATTACACAACAGTAACTTGGCTATGTAGCTCTCCCATGCCCTTGCCATGCCTTTGCCATGCCCTTGCCATGCCCTTACCATGCCCTAAGGTTTCTGACATATATCTGTTCTGATTACTACACACATAGTTTAGAAAACCATGAGCCTAAGCATCCCAGTTTAATTACCAGTAACCTGTTGCTCCTAATTCCTCTTGGCACTTACTCAGGTATGTTAATTTTATCAGTGTCTGTACAGCTTCCTTTTGTAGGTCGACATAATTATCTGTACAGCCTCACCTCTCCATCTTTAAGTCTTAACATTTGACGTGGGTACTCAGTTGTGTCTAATTAGGCCCATCTCTACAGCAAAGAGAAGGATCTGGCCCATCCAACCTATCTTGGGAACACTGCTATGTGACCACAAGAGGTTTCCCAGTCCAAGGACATACATGCTGTCTCTTGGGGAAAAATAATAAATCCCTGATGCCATCGTAAAATAAGTAAGACATCAAGTGAAACTCTATGTGTAGTTCTCAATGCCTGTATTCAAGAAAGACCAAGTGCAGACATAGGTTACTAAGCTTATTTGCTATTATGATGCTAGTGTGTCTGCTTTAGCATTTAGTTCAGATCAGGAGCGCACTTCTCTAGCTAATCTCATCACCCTCATTTACTGTGCTTGGGTTCACTTCCCGGAGGCTCTCAGAGCATACAAGCAAGAATATTTTCAAACAAAAGTGAGCAATACCCAACTAGTGTTTGTATTGGTGTGTTCAGCCCATGGGAGCCCATGGGAGCAGATCAGAGGCTGCATGAAGTGAAGCCAGAGAGGCAGACACATCTAACATGCACTGGTACTCTAACAGCAGTGTTACGGAGTGGAAGTGCCTCACTATGTACATGCTATTTTGCCTCTGAAAGGTCATGTTGAAGCTGGCAATGGTGAGAAGTCACAATGCAGCCCAGCACACCTAATACAGGTCAAACCCCTTGGGGTCAGGCGCCTGCCCAGATGTGTGCAGTCCATGTTGGGGGTGCCACGGGAGGCCTGCTTGGGCTTGGTGGCACAGAAAAGGAGCAGGGCATCTCCTTGGGGAATGACCTCCAAGCAGGGGAGCATTAAGGTGACTGAGCTGCTGACTAGGTGCTGGGCTGAGGTTAAGCTAACTGAACAGGATGTGAGAAACTGCTGAACAAGACATGAGAAAAATATTGGGTTTAACAAATAACAATGTGAGAAGCTGACAAAAGTAAAAGCACGGTGAGGAATAGCTAGATTTTAAAAAGGGATAAGGAGGAGGTATGTGAGAAACAGACTTGGGTCTATTAGACAATTGGTGGGAGAATAAGGGGGACCTTCAGGAAGCAGAGACTCGCAAGACCACCAGTGCCCAAGAAACATAATAATATTATGTAAGGTTGCAAACTCATTACCTGGGTAAATATCAGAAACACTAAATATGAGTACAGGTGCAGCAAAAGTGGGAGCACGGGGGGAAAAGTAACTAGGGGCAGGTTTACGTTGGATGGAATAAGGATGGTAAATGGGAAGAACAGTGAGACAAAAAAGGGACAGGAAAGAATAGACAGAAAATGCTGACAGAAAATAAAATGAAACTAGACAGAAATAATTTTTTGTTTTCTTTTTCTTCTGAAGAAACAGAAGAAGGAGATTTGTCAATTGCTTTGTGACAGAAGAAGAGGCAAAATTTTGAATCTACAAAACTTTGATGCTATCCTTTCAAGAGCCCAGGTGAAATCTATCTGTGTAGCTCTGGTGCAACATCCTGACATAAACATTAGAAAAGTGAAAGGCTGACCCAGGGAGAAAAAATGGCAGAAGGAACTGTAGAACTGAGAGTAAATAAAAGAAAATTGTTCACTTCCCAAAGGGTTCCAACAGCCCTGAAGCTATGCAAATCAGTGCCTTCCTAACCTGAAGTAATCTAAAGCAGTCATGCACCTGCCCTTGCTTAAACTGTAAAACCAATACAACCTTGCAAGAAACTACTGCATGCTATAATAAGCAAGATCATTCAACTGCAGCCCCGTAACTGAAGTAATTAAAGACTTATGTATTCAAAAAAGAGCTGTGTGCCAACTTAATCAAATTTGGGAGAAGAGTATGATCTGGATGAGCCCCACCTTTATAATCATTATAAAACACTTGTCTCTCAGACTTAGGAACAGCTAATATATTTTTGCTTAGCATGACAAGCTATCTGTCTCTGCAATAGTGGTGATTTACAGTGGCTAATCAGAAAGAGAAAGAAGCGTTACTCACACATCTCCTTGCTGTTTCAAAGAACCTGATAAGGACAGAATTCATATCAGGACAGGATCCTAATCCAAATGGGTCCATTCATCACCAAACTGATTCACTGAACCCTAACAGTCCAAATGGACACTAAAGTAAGAAATTAAATTGAATTCTGATATTCTTATATCAATAAAATTTATTAATGCGTGTTTTCCAGCACAGGAGAACTTGAAATTCCCAAATTATCTGCAATAACATTTACATTTTAAATGCCTAAATTGTGGCCACTGAACAATTTCCAGTTATTCTGGAGACATCCATTCAAGACAAAGCCAAGTTCAACAGTCTAGCAGAGGAAACAGGGGAAAAGATATATATATTCTTTTGTTACTTATTTTAGCATTTAACAATTTCCAGATTAAGGCATTCATGAATGATGATGGTGGGGATAGAGTATAGTAGAGTAGGGCAGTATAGTAGATTAGAATAGAATAGAGTAGAACAGAACAGAAAAACGTATGCCCTTGTCAAAATATTCAGGTTGCACAAATGAAGCCAATTAGGAACTCAACTGAAAAGATCTTCTTTCCCAGGCAGAGGGAATTCTTTCTACGCATATGGCTTTATGTTTTCAACAGCTAGAGAAAATGAATATACATTTCTAAAGAAAGTAGTAGCAATGATTGTAGCTAAGTATGAAAGGTCTCTTGTTTTGTGAATCATCCATATTTTTAAGTGCTCACAATTATATGTTGAAAAATCCCATTTTCTGAAATTGTGCCCTAATTTGCTCTCAACCCGGAGAGAAGTGTTTTTAGACCCTTAAGCAAAATTGGTTGAGCTTACTATAAACGTTTCAAATATGTAGGCACAGTTTGCTGATGTAATTTAGTAGAATGGTCTCCACAGCAAGAAAAAAAACTTGAAGTATGTGTCTTGGCTTTTCTGCAGCTTTTACTGAGATATATGAAAAAATGATAGCAACAACTTGAAAAGTTATGAATTTTTAAACATGCAATTTCATACAGGCTTCCTAGATTCCTGAAAAGAACATATGGATGATGGACTTATTTTGTCCTTGTATATCTAGAAGAAGATATATACACACTAGGGGTTTGCCATGGGTTGTGAAGGCATCAACATTAGTGGTAACTCCCAGTTACTATATATGAATTATACAGATTTTTGGAGCAACATTTACATACTATTTGTTTAAAATTAATTGTGACATTTGAAGCACCACTGATACAGCTGCAATGCATAAAAGGAGAGAGATGAGTCAGTTCTGTTAAAAGATGCTAAAAGATTCTAGGAGTGAATTTCTGTGTCATCTACTGAAACCAACAGTAAAACTTCTGTTCCCTTTAGTGGCACAGGCCCATGCAGTTTTTATCATTTTTGCCTGCAGTTCCCTCCCAATCTGCCTCACAAGTCATGCAGATTTGGAAGGGAATTGTGATTCACCAGTATTCTGCAAAAAGGCAGAAGTGTTACACCTTCTGCAGTAACACCTCTAGGTGGATTTGTTTCTACATAGGTAAGTACAAGAGGAAGAAGAATGACAGTAAATTGATCTTCTGTTGCTCACACAAAAGGTGAGAATTGTTGTGAATGTGAGAACTCCAGATGGGTATTGAGAACACTCGTTCAACTGATGTTACACAGCAAGCAACACTGGATAATGATGTTGCAGATACCTTTATATAAAACCCTCTATGTTAAAACCCTCTATATAAAACCCTCTATGTTAAACAATGATGAGAATAAATGCAGCCTCACTTAGAGGCAGCACTCCATTCTTTAGCAGCAGAGGGGATGACAGACCACTTAACACAGCATAGCATAGGAATGAGCTGTGCAAGTGCACCGATGTATGCCTGTAGCCTGTACAACACGCAAATGTCTTGTGACAGTTTTTGTAAGTAGATCTTTTTTTTTGCATAGTAGGCCCCCTATTTAACATAATTTTCAGATTAATATTGCCATCAACACAAACAGAATCTCCAAAATGTTCTAGAGTGTGCACAATGCATTTACAAACTCAAATAGAAAAGTCACACTGAAGTAGAATATTTGCAACAAAACCATGAAATTAAAGAACAAGGAGGTCTCTCTCATGTGGTGGGCATGCCACAGAGGAAGAGTCCGGCTCAAGAATTAGGGAAATGGGATTGGCCAGAAAAGACGGCTAATGATAGGAAAAGGGATGAAGACATTGCAGAAATAGAACTAGGAAGTAAGCCTGCCTTTAAAATCAAGAGCTGTAATTTTTAGTAGCTGCTGGACACTTTCACTCCCTTTGAATTTGGTAGGAGTTTCAGATGGTTTGCTTTACTGATAGCTAGGAGATCTTTGAGTAACTTTCACTAGATTACTGAATTGCGTGTGAAGTCACTGGCAATGACTAACGAGGTGGATGATATAGCCTCTATTCCTAGTATAGCAAGAGAGCAGTAAGAAGTGGTTTAAGTATGCTTGGGTCAGCAAGGTGAATCTCAACTAGATGAGTGCTGTGATGGATGAGCTAAGATGAAGGTTTTAGCAGAGGAGGTATCAGGAAACAGCAGTCATGGATAATGCCATGGTGTTTGTAATAGGATGATAGCAGACTTAGGGAGGCAATAGGCTCAACATACAGTTGACAACACTAGAATAAAATTTCCAGCAATCCTCCCCCATCAGAGAGAGATGTCTGGCTCAGGTAAGGATGTCATAGTGCAGCTACCTTCTCAGTGACTGTTAATGCTGCTCAGCTGCTCAGTGACTCCAGACTAATACAACGGTCTCCAGCCACGCATTTGTCACCAAAGTTGTTCCACGAGTCTAAATGCCAAAACAGTCTCAGTTGGAGTTCTTAAACACAGGCAGTATCATTTATCAGACGGAACAGAACCTCACCCGTTGCTCATGCAGGAAATTGAGGGTCTCTCTTCAGCCTTTGCAGCATAATGAATATAGGTGATGAGTTTCTGGTAGCTGTACATGGAGAACTCCTCTCGAGCTTTTGTGTCTCAGCGTACGTCCTAATTTGATAATTTAAATGGTCAAATTACAGGCTCTTTTAAACACAGAGGACCTCATTTTATTACCGCTGGCATTATTTTGTCTCATAGGTAGCTCAGTGGATTTCAACTCTGTTTTCATTTAACTGCAGGAAGAATTGGACTTCAGTATGTAGAAGGCAGGATAAAATCTCACTGCAGTGCTGCTTTCCCCTACAGAATTACAGACTCAGAGTAAAAGATGTATCCCTGGCAGGGAAAAGGCAGTCTGCAATGAACATAGATTCATAAATTTGAAGGCCAAAAAAAGATTATTATGATCATTTATGCCTTCCTGCGTAGTTCAGGTTACAGAATTTCCCACAAGTGATTCCAGTGTCAAATTCAATAATTTACAGCTGAACTAGAGTACATACCCTGAGAATGATGAGAGTTTTTCCATAATAATGATGCAGTTTAGCCCAGTGTGCTCTGCAACACTATACAGCAACTGCCTTGCTAGAAAAGCATTGAGAAAATACAAATAACCTCACACTTTAAAAAACTTTGTTTTAAAATATTTTTCAGCATTCTTCCGTATCTTATTTTGAATATAGTTAGACTGAACTTGGTTTTCGAAAGCAAATACATTGCTGCAGCATTCACTGAGCTCTGCTACTTGAGTTATTCATTGACAATTTGTGCAAGTATCACCTCCGACAAACAGGAGACCTAACACATAGCTGGCACAACACAGATACTCTTCTAAGTAAGGGTATATTTGCAATGAACAGTTTTCATGACCTAATTCCTTCTTTGCCTTCTGCTCCGTATTACCCTTTTGTCAGACGTAGTTACCTGTACTTGTGATCACTGTGCACCTAGGTACAGGAATGTTTGAACATGCGAGAGAGATCTCAGGCAGTTTCCTGTGGGTGTTCAGTATACCTGCCTTTAACTGTGTCAGGGTTAGTGTGGCATCCAAAAACTATTTGTTTGGTGCAAGGAGCTTGCAGTCATTCAGCTAACATTCTTCTTAACAGATCTGTCCAAATGGAGGCTGTAAAAGAGAATTCCATCTTAATGCTATTTCAAGGCAATGAGTCTCAGCTCTCAGCTGATGCAGAATTGGTTTAATTCACTAAAGTCAAGGAAGCTGCAAGAAAATCCATTGTAAGCAGATGGGGATAAAGTCATCTTCAGAAACTCCTGAAATGTCAATGCTACCTGGAAAAGGCTTATTGCCTAGCTCCTATGGCAAGAGCATTTTTCATCTGAGCTCCAGCAAGCTGCTTCCATAGCATGCAGCCACCATGGAAAACATGAAGAAGAAGGGAACTGATGGACTCCATAGCGTCTCTTCTACCCTAGAATAACCATGCAGCAATTAGAAGTCCACTCCTAGTTCAGTGCATAATTACTATTATATTTCTTTTGGAAATGACTGACTTTTATCAGCCCTGATAGCTCCTCCCCTGGAAAAGGTCAGGGTCTCCCCAGGGAAGTACTGCTCACAGCCTGTGAGAGATTGCCTGGGAGTCATACCCTTTTGTCAGCTGACCTTTAAATACAATAATGTCAGTTTGTTAACAAGAAAGTTTCATTTGTTAAAGTCCTTGGTGTTAGTCTGACATGACTTGCCATTTAAAACATTTATCTGATTTTTTCCTACCCTGTGATCTCATGATAATGCTATAGTGTTAATCTTTGAGGTCACATACTAGGCAGGTTCCCTCTCTTGCCCATATTTGCAAGTTTAATATAAATACTTTTCTCTGTCATTAAACTGCTTTTAAGGAAGTTCAGACATAAGTTCAAAGAAATATCATACAATTTCCAAAAACTTTTACACCAGGGGGGTTGGGAATGCTCCTTCTGTTTCTCTCTGTCCCTCATTGGCAATCTTGGGAAGCTTGGGGAAAGTTTTTGATTGACTACATGGGTCTCATTAAATCAGTGCTCTGTTCTGCAAAATGAATAGCATACTCACCCTCTCTGTACTAAAGGGGCAAATACTGAGCATTTAATTAAAGACAACAAGAGTGCAAAACTGTTTTCCAGCCTAGAGTTCAGCTGAAGTATAGTTGGGTGAATGTGAATCATCCAACATTGCAGCATAAATTCAGACACAGTTTCCTGAACTCCTAGGCTGCTTCTGGTGCTGCCTGTATTCCGAATTACAGGCACGATATTAGGCCTTTTGGTGAGCACATACATTAGTGGAAGAAAGTAAAGAATTTTCTGTCAGACTACTCGGGGACATCATTTTGCTTGTCACGCTCTTATATAAACAGAATGTCAGGCTCTTACAGGTCCTCTCCTAGGAGTTACTCAAGTAGTTTACAGACTACAGGTAGTAGGTTCAATGTAAATCTTCCCTAGAAACTAGTCGAGTCCCAGCGGCACAGCCCTTCTTCTCAGGTTGCCTATATAGACAATCTATCAAAATGCACGGGATGCCTTTCTGCCTACACAACAGATTTGCTTCCAAAGAAAACTGAGGAAAATGTATACGCTGGTAACTGCCACATGGGGACTAAGGCTTTGGGACATGATGCAGAGCACACCTGCCTCCAGCATGGACACATCCATGAAGAAAAGAAACAATGGGGCCACCCAGGCTGACTGCCTATTAGCACTTGAAACTCAACTTTCTCCAGACATCTCATATGGATTGTAAGATCCCAGTGCCTTAGTCCTGCGAGTGAGAACAAGGGGAGAGGAAAAGAGCAATGTACCATCAGAGTCTGAGACCTGTTTAGAGTCAGGACACTGAGTAGACAAAATAAGACTGAATATCCCTTACCTCACACTACAAAAGCCAAATTAAAAAAAAAAAAAAAAAAGAGAAAAAAAAAATCCAAGCCACAGTCCAAACTAATCTTTCCAAACCAAGGGAAAATATTCTTCCAAACTCTGAAAATCACCTTGATCATGAACGTGTGATTGCTTTACACTCACAGCACATCTAAGGACATGAATTCCCTGCAACTCACTAGAGCACTGACAGAGCTGTTCTGATGATCAGCCTCCAGCTGTGTCCCATAAGCAAAGCTTCAGATGAAGATGCACACACACACACAAACCTCAGATTATTTTCCTACCTCTGCTTGATATATCTTCCCCTTAATGTAATTTTGAAGTTCACATTATCCCTTTTAGTCACAGCACTGCAGACAGCTCATGTTAAGGTAATTATCTGTGATGACCCTGAAGTCCTTCTCGGAATCTAATGTACCTGTCATGCTCATTACCATAATATCTGAGTCTCCATAGTATCAAGGCATCTGAGTCAGTCATGTCAGTCTGCAAAGCACAGCCTGGAGAGCAGCAGAGAAGAAAAACAGATGAAGATAAAGATTCAAGAGCAAAAGCGTAGGATTTTTAAATTTTAGAAGCTATTTAGGAGATCAAAAGGGCAATGTAAATTTTCAGTAATAAAACAAAGAAGTATTAGTAACAACGTTTCATTGGAAATACTAATGCAGAAATCACTTTTCAAAACAGAGCACAAAACTGCATTGCAGGAACTGACACGAAATCTTTTTTACTAAGAACAAATATCTTGAACAGAAGCAAATTGCAATAGAAGACTAATGCCACTGTCACATACACTGCCTAAACCAGGAGTAATTTCATTGAAAACCATGCAGTTACATGTGTGTAAGAGTGCTATAAGAGCAGAATAAAGCTCAAAGTAAGGGAAATTCAGCTCTATGAGTATTTCCGTGTTGCAGTGGACTGTCACATAAAAATAATGCACATTACCCAGCATGGCCTCCATCAAATTGTATTTTCACTATACTCTTACAGATCTTTCCTTGGTTATATGTTTCTTGCTGGTTAGTCGCTAACTGACCTCCTTTAACAAATGACACATGTTTCCTAACATCTATAGTTTTGCAGCACTGATAGAGGAAGTATCAGTCACACATTTTCTCTGTTGAATTACGCATCTCCTATTTGTGACTGTATTGTGGGAACAGTCATGCTGGAACAACAGTGCCTCGGGGTGGGAATCACCTCACCTCACTTTACATGTCTACATCTAAGGCAGTCAAACTCAACTCTCATAGCAAATTACAGGCATTTCTGTATTAGGTCATAAATGGCATCTACTTTAAGTGTAGATGAGTCATGATCTAAAAGTGCCTATTTCTCTTTACTGGCTGCAAAGGGAGCCAGGAGCGACTAGATCAAATATAGCCTTCTACAATAGACAGCTACACAGAGTCAGCTGAATATCACCCCCGCAGTTTATAATTTTGACAAATCACACACACGTTTTAAACCCAATTTGTTCAGTGAAGCATTCTTTTAACAGAGCTTTTGGCAACTAATATGCACTCTAGAAAATAGGTCTTTCTGTATAAACCTTCCCTGCCAACACACATGCAGGGAAGTCTGTGCCACTGTGTCGGGCTATGTCTCACTTAGACAAGCACTTTGCCAATTACCAAAGGACAGCAGTCCGAAATTGTATAGCTGCCTCCTAATTACATATTAGTCCTCTGTGGCCTGGCCTATAGTAAAGCACTTTAATGAAGAGATGGAAAATAAAAAAGTTTTCATGAATACTATTTGGAAATCAGACTCTTCTTGCTACAGATGTCAGGTTATTCCAGAAAGCCCGTGTGCTCTGTGGGATGTGTTGTCATATATTGCCTAACTGCATGCAGTTAAGTGGTGTTCTCATTCACCTTGTGCTCTTTTCTTCCAATTGCCACTTCAGGTACCAAACCAGACATGATGAGCTAAGGCACAGCAGTGCAGATGCCTAGAGTCACATACCTGCTTCAAGCCAATCTGGTACATGGTAGTTCTAGTCTGCAAGCCATCTAATCAGTGTAGGGCATGAAGGGCATTGGCTAGGACGCCTTCTCTCTTTCATTTTCATTCCCATCATAACAGTAACATGCTGACTTCTCAAGGGATATGCTTTTCTTGCAAACAAAAAGAAAATAAATTTATATCCCAGATGATGAAGAAACAACTCTAAATAGAAAACTCCAGGTAGAAACTCCAGGCAAAATAGCTCACCTAGAGAGGCTGTGGAGTCTCCGTCTTTGTAGATATTAAAAAGCTGTCTGGACAAGGTCCTGGGCAGCTGGCTCTAGGTGGCCCTGCTTGAGCAGTGGTTTGGACAAGATGACTCCCAGAGGCCCCTTCCAACATCAAACATTCTGAGATTCTGTGAAAACTCCCACAAACCAGCTGTCAGGAAGGCTGGTCAGTAGGAAATGGAGTTGATGCATTTGTACCTGTGCCTGCAAAAGCAACTTGTCGAACAACCTTTAAATACACAGTGAGGAAGGGTATCGCTGCTGCTGCTGCTGTTAGAGATTCTTGTTCAGGTATCCAGGTAGAAACAGAGCCGTAGATTTAATCTCTGCCATGTGAAGTAATTGGAATGTCCTATGTCCCTCTCTAGTCATGGCTCCCTTCAGTAGCTACTTCACAGCAAGGAGCCAATTTCTGCTGTGCGGTTTCAAATATAACAGATCTATCCATGTTACTGCATAATGGCAGCTTTTATTTTTATTGATTTTAAGATGGTTCTTACATACCAGATGTTGGCGTTACTCTTACTTCAATCTGCTCATAAACAGTTGTAGGAAATCACAGTTGTTTGCAAATTAACCAGTCTAGAGAAAAATCATGTGCAATAATAAAGTTCATAAGATGCCAGCACACAGCAGGGCCATATTTTCAAGGTGCTGAAACTGCACAAAAAACAAAGGACTTTTTTTTTTTTCCACAAATATACATACAAACTAATTTTACTCTCTTCACATGAAACATTTAAAAAATACATGGCTCACCATGTTTTGGGTGTTTGTCTGTATTTCAGATTGGCTTAGATGTGAAAATCAAGATCTGCCAAACAAAAACCAAGATCTGAATGCCAAGCAAGGCATCTTGATGAACAACTACGTTTTTAAAATTTCAATTATTTTGCAAATAGAAGCAGTGAGTCTCACTCATGATTCACCAGCTCACAAGAAATACTGAGTTTCCAAAGAGAAAACAACAGTTTTGGAGTTTAGTCCTCATCTTACATCTTTAGCTTACAGTCCTAGAACCCCACGGCTGAACCATTTATACTACCTTACACTGATTATATTTTGTACCTTCTAGAGCTACTGTAGTTTCAGTATTGAACAACACCATCTTATACCCTTGGTAGTATTTTTTTTAATATTGCCATGCACTGTTTTAGGAAGGACAGTCTGCAGATGCAGAGTTTTCAAGACAGTATTCTCTTTCTTTGGTATTTTGTTAGTTGTTACAATGAAAGAAACACTGAAGTTTGTGTTTAATGTCAAAACATTGTGTTTAATGCCAGTCCCAGAGAATGATGTACATAACAGCCTCGTTTTATTTTCTGCATACAGATTGCTTAGAACATTTTCTAAATCTTTCTTTTGGGGGGAATACATATGGAAAATTCTTATGTGACACTGAATTTTCTTGGAGTTTTAAGAATTGATATGAGATGAGAAATTGCCCTTTTAAAATATTTTGTTTTTCCAGAAATTGACTTTAAGGACATCTTTTAAAATTCAGATGATGTAAGATTGTAATTTTTTTTTCCTATCCCCAAAAGACTTAAAAGTAATTCTGATCATTAAAGAAAAGCATATAAAGCCAAAGAAATTATTTTCCCAGTTGTTACTTTATAAACATAAACCTCATATATTTACTGTGGCAGTTACTGTACAATACTTGTTCACATTTTGTAGCTTTGGTATTAAGGAAACACAATAAGAAGTGAGGTGCGTTAAACCACATGTAGATACAGAACAGCTTTGGAAGTCACCTTTGCATTCATGTGGAGAAGAAATGACGGGCAAGCTCAGCCAAAAGGGAAACAATTTCCCAGTTTACTCTATGACATGTCAAATGATGAGTATCATCCCTATGGGAAAGTGGCACACAGAAACAGTATCAGCAACATGAAAGCTTCAGAGAGAGAATTTGAGCCCCCAAGACCTGGAAGGTTGAATTAGAGGAACTGAGAGAAAATCATTCAACAGCACTTTCAGGGACATGTAGGAGCCACCTAGTCTTCGAACAGGCATAAGTCCTACCTAAAAAGCAAACTGAGAGGTGGAGCTGTTCATTAAGGAGAAGTTCAGAAATACCATAGAAGCTGGAAAAAAGTAAAAAAAAAGATCCCAGTGACAGGTTTTCTCCATTAAATAATATCAATGCAGCATCCAGCACTAAGGGTGCTCCTCTGAAATCAGGAACCCAAACTGGAAGGAGGGGAAAGGCTGGTAGGAGCAGAAGAGGTAATAATCAGGAAAAAGACAGAGGCGTTTGCTAGCTCAAAGATGATTACATAATTACTTCCTTTTCGCTCATCACAAACATGGTAGACAACATAAGGAACCTGAATCACCTACAACCCCAACAGGACAAGGCAAAGGAGAGGAAAATGATTAGTGAGAAGACGAAGAGAGGAAATGGCTCCAGATTCATTGTGAATAGAGGTGATCTGAATGTGAGAGATGAACCATAACAAAACAAACCAGCTGGCATCTAAGATCAAGAAGGTTGTGAAGGAGCTTTTAAAACATGATGGTGGGGAAGTTTTTAAAGGAAACTGAGAAGCAATGGGTTAAGAAAGAAGGTCCCAGTATGTACAAAATACTCGATAAAATATAAAAAAACTGAGAAAAGGAGTAAATAAATAGTTCTTACAGATCAGGCATGTCAGCAGTGGATTCTGTAAGGATCTGTTCTGGGACCTATCTTGATTAATATATTCATAAATGACCTAGAAAAGAGAGTAATTGATGATAAGGTTTGCTGATGGTACAAAGTTATTAAATGATGAGACCCAACTGTAAAGTGTTGCAGAAGAACTATCAAGACTGATTGGGCAATAAAATGTCAGATGAAATTTAGAGTAGACAAATGTAAAGTGATACCCATGTGGATAACCAGTTGTAGCTTCAGACAAAGTGGTTTATTCTGAGCTGGCTTTTACTTCTTGGGAGTGAGAACCGGGGGTATGATAGCTAGTTCTATGAAAATACCAGGTCTGGGCTCAGAAGAGGTTTAAAAAAAAAATAAAAAGAAATAAAGCACATATTAGAAACATGTTGGACAATCAATAGAGAACAAAGAAGAAAGCACCTCTTTACTGCTGTATAAATTCACAACTCACACATGCTGTGCCCTTCAGTTTGAAAAATGTATGATGTGAAAGGTGCGACAGAGATCTACAAAATCATGATGATCATGGAGAAGGAAAGGGATGGACTGCTCAACAATAATTCAATTAATAAAAAATATTGAGTCTTCATCAATTCTCAACATAAATAACAAAACTAGAGGCCATAAAATGAAGCAACACACTTGGACCTGTATTGTAAGAAGGGGACAACCAGTGAGAGAATGTTTTCAAACTTGCATACCTGAAATTAAGCACCTGAGAATTCAGCAGACATTGAAGATATCCTTCAGTACAATAGTACTTCACACGTGCCACAGAATTTAAACAATGATACAAGGGATTGGACACTTTGGCCAAATCAATTTTGGAATCAATGCCTGCCCAGCTGGAAGTCTTATCAATAGGATATGAGATCTATTTTGCTTAACTTCAGATGTTTACAGTGTGTCTATATGTGAGTTAGTTGTCTGGACTTCTTTTACAGTCAATAGAAAAATATTTTCAACATGCTACACAGATGATTATTTTAGACATGTACAAGATGGGTTGTGACCAAAATGCCTGGTTGCTTCCAGTGACCATAAAAGGAGTTTAGATAATTATCTCAGATACAGAAAGCTACACTACAGTCATCTCAAATTTAGGTGAGATGTCTCCTACCACAGATGCTCATGTGTTGAAGAGAACTATTTTTCTTACCTGAACACACCTATAATTTTACAAGACCGTCACATACTTGACTGATTCTACAGATGAAGCCCACTGCCTACTGCAGGATCTCCTTCATTCTTCTAACCCCCAACATACACATTCACTTTCTACTCCTTCCCACTACTGTTGCTTTTGTCTCTTTGGTTGTGCATTTCAATTTCTTTTTCTAACTACAGTTCTATCCCCTGTGACTGTCCACTCTTCCACAAATAAGTAGCTGTCTTGCCTTTCCCTTTACTACAACTGATCTCCTCCCTTGCTTTCCATGCCTAGACTAGGTGCTACTCCTGTACCTTCGTGTCCCATCAGTCACCTTATATCTTATAACAAGGTCCCACATTCCCTTTCCAATGGCTTCTGTGAGATAAGGTAGGCTATATAACGTAAAATGAACAACACAGGTTTTCTTTGATCATCTCGCATTCTGGCAAAATTCCTAAAATATTGTCAGCTGATTATGCAAATCCAGTGAAGAGGCTGCTTTTCAAGGAATGAGGTAGCTATTGAATAGAATAACTTTTAAATTGTACCATAAAAGCATAGCCAGTGATTATTTACATAGACAAAGAGCCATTTTATAAGATGCATATTCTCAAATGTAAATGAAATACTTTTTCCTTCAAAAAAAATTTACATTCTGACTCTTTAATGGCCACTTAACATAATTTACATTCAATGAAGCAGTGCAAGTTTTCCATCACAGTTTAAACAAAATCAGAGCATGAAGAGCTAGGATTTATTGGTTAAAAAACTAAAATCATAGTCTGTTGAAGTTGCTAAGCTAATTCTTGACAACAGTTGTGTTTCATGAAGGTGCACAAGAGTATTTTTCATCTCAGTTTATTTGACTAATTTAGTTTAATGCTAAGCTGAAGCAAAGCTGTGAGATCCAGAGTGCGCTGAAAAAGGAGGAAACCTCATTTTCCAGTTTCAGTTTGTTAGTAATGATGAGGTGTGAAATGATGAGACTTACTCAAAGAACAGGGTAAGCAAAAATAATCAATTGTCTAGTGATGGTTAATAGTGTCTTCACTTAATACATTAATCATTTTTGCATTAAAGCTTCTTTTGAGGAATCTTTTTTTGCAATTGTTGTAGTTTTATTTCCCCAATAAACAATGTCAAAAACCTGGTTTTGTTCACTTTTAAGTGAGTGTCAATTAAACTGAATTTCCATTTAAATGCAACTTCACACAAATAATAATTAAAAAGACAAATTATCCACTAAATAATGAATTCACTATTCATTGATTTCCAGTATAATAAAACTGTAAGTACTAAGAAGAACAATAAATGCATGTAGTTTTATAACAGATTAGACAAATATGTAGCAGACACACATCTTTTACTAAGCAAATAGCTTCATTAAATTTATCGAATTATATCAGCTAATTACAACAGACTTTATTTTGCAGAATATCTTAGGAAAAAGGATAAACATTATTTAAATTACTGCGTGTTGATTTAATTATACTTAAAATCACTACGATTTAAGTCACGCATCTTGGTGCATGTATTGTACATATGCTCTGTTTTTATATGCAGGAAGTGACATCTAATTTGGAAAAGTTTGAAATCTACTCCTGTTCCATTGCTAGCTGTTGAAGATTTACATTTGCAAGTCTGATATTATTCTATTGTCTGTGTTTTGGAGAAGTCTGTTCTAAATTAATGTAAATTACAAGCATTGCTTGCTTAATCTGCTGGTGAAAGATCTTCGTTAAGAAATCTGAGTACAAATAGCATTTCCACAGTTGTTGTAGATGTGGCTAAGGCATCTGCATAGGAAAGACACACAGGAGTAAGTACGTCTGCATTTTTGAACGTTTGCAAGTGACAGCGTTATTTGCAAATAACGTGAAAATAGAAGTTTCATAGTACAGCTACAGGATGTAAAATGGTGGCAAATTATGAACTACTGAACTACAACAGTTAGTTAGCTACAGAAACTTAACACTTTATGCGATTGTACTGTGCCTCCATACTCTTCATGATTGTCACCTAGGATAAATCAAGATCTATGATGCTGAATTTTAACACACAGGAGAAAGCCAAGGTTAATTTCTAAAAGGCATTATGCATAGAAATAGTGCACTTGAAAATTCTCAAAATAAAGCAGGAAAGTTCACAATATAAACCCCAGAGAAAATTGAGTTGGCATTGATTTATTAAAAGAAATGTATTTAGAAAACCTCTTTTGACCTAATTTACCTTAGCCTCAGTAATCAGTCCTTGTGGAGCTGGCTACAATAGTGAAATGCAAATATGTACGGAGTAAGCAGCCTGTTCACACTGCATCAGAGGATGCTAGAGTGAGGGAGACTAATGTAGCAACCAAAAATGCTGCACTACCTGCCAAGCAAATCCAAAGAAGATATGACACTGACAAAGCAACAAACACAAGCCAAATAATTCCCCCCCTGCCTGTTCATATTTATCACAGGGAAAATACTTTTTTCTGAAATACTTCTTAAATTCAAATGCAAATACCCACATAGTACTTGGCAGGTAGCATAACTGTAGAACAAACTAATTTGAAGATATTAAAAACAATAGCCACGCATATGGTTAGTTTTTCAGAGGACATGATTTGTTGTAACTATTGAAACCTTTTGAGAGTCACAGAAGTGCATAGTAGTTACTTTTAAAGATAGATCATGAAGGATATAAATGGCAAACTATATATGAAATTGCACATTACCTTGGAATGACACACTAAATTGGAAGAACACAGATGATTCAAAGAAGAGTAAAACTTCCATGCTTTCTCTGCTCTGGTCGTTACAAAAAAAAAGTTATTTTTTAACAGACATAACTAAAATATTTTTTCAAGGAAATCAGAATACAAGTCAGACTAAGAAAAACAGTTTACAGAATACTTACCTGACATAGATGTATTCAAGTAGGCATGACTAGATGTAATTCATCCTTGGATGATTAAGGAAATAATAGACAAAATAAGCTCTGATTACTATCTTTAAGAAGTTGTGACAAAGAGATAATATCTTGAGGACTGGAAAAGAACTACCAAATTCTCTGTCTCCAAACTAATGTGGAGAAAAGAGAGCTAAGCGAAATACAGATCTAATCAGCCTAGTTTCAAATATTGAAATATACTGGAAAACTTATTAAAGGCTCAATTGGTGAATATCTGAAAGATAATTAGATAATAAACAACAACCAACATATTTTTGTCAAGAAAATTAATATGAAACCACTCCAGTTTCATTAAATAGCTTATTAGATAAGAACAAAAGAAAAATATGTGATATAGCTTGATTTTAATAAGGTTTCTGACATTATCTAGCATGATGTTCCTTAATGTAATGAAATAAGAATAAGAAGTAATAACTCCAAGATGAGTGAATAATTGGTTAAAAATTGGATTTCAAATTCACTTTTACGTATGGTCAGCTCCTAAAATACTATGCACAGTCTTAAGCAAGTCTGATATGTGTTTCATTCTAATCAGAAATACATATTTAAATAGGAGGCTGGGCACATAATGTGCTGCTTAGTTGGCCTAGAAATTTCAAACGTTTTACTGAAATCCCAGCAGATGATATGCACTATATTTTCTCTTTCTAGAAAATTAGGCACCTCTTAGGTGAAATATGGCAAATTAGTTTGGACTGATCCGATTTCATAAAACAATATTGCATTTAATCCCATTCTCCATTTATCTCCATGTCTTAATTATTCTTCTCTTCCAAATTTGTTCAAAAGCTTTTCATTATACCTAGGTCAAACTGGCAGATTTCTGGTTTTCAGGGTTACATTTTTCCTTCTCTCAGATATCATTACTATAATGCTGTTCTCGCTGCTGTACCATCCCCAGTTTGACAGATTCAATAAAATTTCTCGCTGCCAACTTTGAAACTTTATGTACTAGTTCTTTCCAGTATTATGCAATGCACATTATTCTTTCCCTCCAGACTGAGCATAGGAACTTTGCTTCCACCTAAAATGGACAGGCACATTCATCACTTGTTTTCTGAAAACTGAGGGGAGGTGACGGATGCTGGTGCCAACCTTCCCTTCGAGGCCATGCTTCTCCTACCAGCCTGTTCTTAAACTGGTCCAGACATGAACTCAGCCCACACTGAGCAGTAACCAGGCTTCCTTTTATTCAAGGAGTTTGTCAAGATCCCTGTCAATGGCTCCTTGCAGGCTGAACAACCACTGACATGCAGCTCTCCAGAAAGTGGAAGTTCAGCTGGAGGCTGTGGCCTCCAGCTCCACTTACAACTAAGCATCTATGAGTATGCTCAAGTTGTTAACCCTTGGACTGCTTTGGTTAATCAGGCCTCTCGTTACTATGCATTTCAGTCCAGTTTCCCGTATCTGGTCTCTATCAGAAATGATCCTTCTCTGTCTTATGGGTTGCCCTAAGTTACTACATTGACAATCACTTACAGTTAGTTAGAGCCAAACCAACACCTGGTATTTCTCTCTCTTCTACAGAAATTTTATCTTAATGGATCCTATCCTGGAAGCCTATTGCAGACTCTTAGTATTGCCATCCCCAAAGCGATTTGAACCAGAAAAATTCTGTTTTACCTGTGTTAAAATTTATCCCTCCAGTGATTAATATGCAAAACTACCTATCAAGTGTATCTTTATTCCTTTCTTTCCCGAATAGTTCTTACTCTGTGTCTTAGACAATCTTCTTTCCTGCTATATTTCTGACACCCCTGTAATATCCCCTTTCACTTCATTCACCTGCAATGTTTTGTTTTGCTGTATTCCATTAGTGTGTGTGTCAGTGTCTTTTCTCTGTATATGTCCAGGCTGGTAGCTAGATAAACAATCTTTCGCTGTTTATATTCCTCACAGCACTCCAGAACAGTGCTTTCATTTTTGTTTTCTGTTGTCCTTCTTTCCTTTCTTGTAGGACTATTTCCTTTCTTGCCTTGTTCAGCTCTGTCTGATCCTAATCTCTCCTTCATTTGTAAAATGCTTCACTTCTATTTTTTCCTTTCTTCATCCGTTCCATGATTCTGGGTTTCATTTGTACCCATTATGCCTCTTGGGTTAGTCTTCAGCCCAATATGTACCCAGTTAGAATGTATTCTAGGTGGTGCTCATCTGTTCAGCACTCATGGATAACACAGCCTGTGGGTTGTTTCATTTGCTCTTCTTTGTTCTTTCTGCATCATCTTCATTTATAATATACATTACTGCACTTACCTCTTTTAGCAATTCCAAAATATTTTGACTTCCCTCACTTAAAATATAACTTATCAAAGATTTCCTGCCAAAACACGGTTCATATATAATATTGAGAGCATTCTCCCTTCTAAAACCTCTGTTAACATTTTGGAAGTTTTCTTCAAGAAAAATCACGCTGATTATGCAATACTTACTGTTCTCTGCTGCTTGAGCCCTGCAATCCTAGAATTAACTTTTTCTATAATACCTAGCTGCTTAGTTAATCAAGCATAAATTTTATTCTACTGAATAAAGCAAGTTGAAATTTTCCCGGTTACTGATGTGCCTGATTTACTATTACTTCCCTCTCCATGCATACTAGAGCATGGATTGTACTAATTCTAATGCCTAATTGTAACACAGCATATCACTAGTAATTTTTGCATGTAGTTCTACAGCACTGATAGCACATATTTTTCATTGTCATCAGAGCTAGACAGATTTTTAATCCCCCTTGCATATTTTTAACAGGAATTTATTGGAAAGTTGAAATAATATTGCTTGATATGTACAGGTATAATAATTCTTTTATTGTTTGTTTTCAAAGCAGCAGTCACAGAAAATAATAGATCCTGTTTTCAAACATAGAATCACAGAATCACAGAATCAACCAGGTTGGAAGAGACCTCTGGGATCATCAAGTCCAACCATTGCCCTGACACCACCATGTCAACTAGACCATGGCACTAAGTGCCATGTCCAGTCTTTTCTTAAACACATCCAGAGATGGTGACTCCACCACCTCCCTGGGCAGCCCATTCCAATGTCTAATGACCCTTTCTGAGAAGAAATGCTTCCTAACGTCCAACCTGAACCTCTCCTGGCGAAGCCTGAGGCTGTGTCCTCTTGTCCTATCACTAGTTGCCTGGGAGAAGAGGCCGACTCCCACTTCACTACAACCTCCCTTCAGGTAGTTGTAGACTGCAATAAGGTCACCTCGGAGCCTGCTCTTCTCCAGGCTAAACAACCCCAGCTCCCTCAGCCGTTCCTCATAGGTCAGACCCTCCAGACCCTTCACCAGCTTGGTCACCCTCCTCTGGACTCGCTCCAACACCTCAACATCTTTCTTGAAGTGCGGGGCCCAGAACTGGACACAGTACTCAAGGTGTGGCCTCACCAGTGCCGAGTACAGAGGGATGATCACTCCCCTAGACCGGCTGGCTACACTATTCTTAATAGAGGTCAGGATGCCATTGGCCTTCTTGGCCACCTGGGCACACTGCTGGCTCATGTTTAGCCGGCTGTCGATCAGCACCCCCAGGTCTCTTTCTGCCTGGCCACTTTCTAACCCCTCTTCCCCCAGCCTGTAGCGCTGCATGGGGTTGTTGTGGCCGAAGTGTAAGACCCGGCACTTGTTCTTGTTGAACCTCATGCCGTTGGTCTCGGCCCATCTATCTAACCTGTCCAGGTCCCTCTGTAGGGCCTTCCTACCCTCCAGCAGATCTACACTCCCACCCAGATTGGTGTCATCTGCAAACTTACGGAGGGTGCACTCAATCCCTACGTCTAGATCATCTATAAAGATATTGAACAGCACCGGCCCAATGATCTATGCTTTTAGGGCTGGGGACCAAAATCCCATTTGAATTATACCAAAGACCCAGTAATTTTCTATGAGTCTTTAATAGCCAAGGTCTTGTCCCCACAATGGATATAGGTGCTGAACATGGATTTAGACAGGATTTAAGAGCACAGCTTCAAATCCATGATCTTCAGAATTCTGCACTTAAATGCTGCCTAACTCTGCAATTGTCAAAGCTCCGTAATGCCTCAGGTTTTAATTTTTAAGTTCCCAAGCACATGAAGCTCTGCCACTGCTCATTTCAAGGACAACATCTTTCTTGACAAATTTGACCTCCTTGCTGCCTAATATATGCCAATACACCAGATGGACCACAAGACTGGTAATACTTACTGGTGTCTGCTTGTGACCTCCATGCTAAAAGGGAGAAGATTACTTTCTCTAAGAACGTACAGATAAAAAGGCCAGGTTATCACAGAACACTGCATCTCAATTGATGGGTGCAGACTCTTGGAATTTCTATTACAGATGGCCATTTCCTAATTCCAAGCTTGTTACACACCTGTATAGAAGAATCCTATGTAGGACTTTATTTTGACAGAGAGAAATAATTGAACTTCAACTTAAGAAACTGTTGAAACAAGGCATGGTTCTGTCATACTTTGTGCAAACTGCCAAAATCCAACCAAGTCACCTGGGCTAACATAAGCATTAAAAAATTCTAGTAGGTGAAATAAAATTTTATCAAATGTTAAGGCTCTATCTGCCTTACCAGGCTGCTTACACCAAGTCAGGATATACTCTGTTCTGTCAAAAGTAGGATGTTGTACAGTCAGGAATAAATCCAGAGGAGGTGGGTTGATAGCTAAGGCTTTCACCCGGAAAGGCGGAAACCTATGAATCCACTCCACAAACCTTCTCTAACTTTTAATCCAGTGAATGTATGATGTCAAGTATATGAACAGTCCAAGGAGTAGAGCCTAGATCAAGCCTGGAATAACTCATATTGGGAAACCCAGAATGATTGCACTAAATAATGTGTAATACAACACCACTAGCCAAATGAAGAAGAAAAACTGTCTTCAAAATGGAAAATGCAAGCCTTCCATAGCCTCTTCGGTCATATCTGTCTTGTCTTTATGTCAAAGCCAAGGCCCAACTCATTAGCAGTGGAACGCACCAGAATGAAACAGCTAGTACCTGATCCCAGTGCCTGAAGCAGGCTACTCCCAGAAGCGGGACAGTCATATACCATGGCATTGAAAACTGACTTGTCCTCAAAGCAGAAGGGCATACCAAAACAACTACCAGGATTTCAACACAGCAGTTTTAGGCATAGAAAATGGAAATGCTAATGCACTTCAGATAACTACAAAATATGTTACTCCTACTCTGCATATGAGTGTTGAGGTATATTTATTCCACATTGGACTGGAAGGGCAGAAGGGAACATAAGTAAGTAATAACTCTTGTTGCTACTCTATGTGAGACATTTGAGAAGATAAGATTTATGTTCATCTCTGTTTTTTCAAATAGTCAAAAGAATTGTAGAAATGAAGTCTAGAGACAGTCATGCTTACTGTTGCCTAGAATATATTAGGCAACCTGCAGTCTGCAGTGTGTAAAGGAATCAAAGGGAAGGTACAGGGAAGGTATATAATCTCTCTGTGTGGGTTTATGAAGTGGCACAGACATAACTCTTGTTCAACTTCCTTGATTTATTTCTTCATTCTCTCCTCTTTTCTCTAACTTCTCTCCCCTTTTTTTCTCTTCTTCAAGATACCATACTTCGAAACAAAGTTTTGGAGATAATAGCATTGTATAGTGCAGGATGGCTCTTCAGAAATTCTCCAGTTTGGACCTGGTTCATGGGATGCTGTTGTGCTCTCAGAGAATCACAGAAACACAGAATGGTTGGGGTTGGAAGGGACCTACGGAGATCATCTAGTCCAACGCCTGCCAAAGCAAGTTCACCTAGAGCACAATGCACAAGGTCACATCCAGCGGGTTTTGAATATCTCCAGAGAAGGAGACTCCACAACCTCCATGGGTAGCCTGTTCCAGTGCTCTGTCAACCTCAAAGTAAAGAAGTTTTTCCTCATATTTATGTGGAACCTACTGTGTTCCAGCTTGCACCCGTTGCTCCTTGTCCTGTCACTGAGCACCACTGAGAAGAGTCTGGCCCCATCCTCTTGACACCTGCCCCTAAGATATTTGTAAGTATTGATAAGATCCCCCCTCAGTCTTCTCTTCTCCAGGATAAACAGACCCAGCTTCCTCAGCCTGTCCTTGTAAGAGAGATGCTCCAGTCCTCTGATCATCTCTGTAGCCCTCCGCTGGACTCTCTCCAGTAGTTCCTTGTCTTTGTTGAACTGGGGAGCCCAGAACTGGACACAGTACTCCAGATGTGGCCTCACTAGGGCAGTGTAGAGTGGGAGGATAACTTCCCTCGACCTGCTGGCCGCACTCTTCCTAATGCACCCCAAGATACCATTGGCCTTCTTGGCCACAAGGGCACATTGTTGTCTTATGGTGAAGTTGTTGTCCACCAGAACTCCCAGGTCCTTCTCCGTAGAGCTGCTTCCCAGCAGGTCAAGCCCTAACCTGTTCTGGTGCATGGGGTTATTCCTCCCAAGGTGCAGGACTCTACACTTGCCTTTGCTGAACTTCATGATGTTCCTCTCCACCCAGCTCTCTGGCCTGTCCATTTCTCGCTGAATGGCAGCACAGCCTTCTGGTGTACTGGCCACTCCTCCCACTTTTGTGTCATTAGCAAACATGCTGAGGGTACACACTGTCCCTTCATCCAGGTCATTGATGAATAAGTTAAACAGGACTGGACCCAGTACTGAACCCTGGGGAACAACGTTAGCTACAGGCCTTCAACTAGATTCTGCACCGCAGATCACAACCCTCTGAGTTCTGCCATTCAGCCTGTTCTCAACTGAACCCTGCGTAACAACGCTAGCTACAGGCCTCCAACTAGATTCTGCACTGCAGATCACAACCCTCTGAGCTCCGCCATTCAGCCAGTTCTCAACAAACCTCATTGTCCACTCATCTAACCCGCACTTCTTGAGCTTTCCTATGAGGATGTTGTGGGAGACAGTGTCAAAAGCCTTGCTGAAGTCAAGGTAGATAACATCCACTGCTCTCCCCTCATCTACCCAGCTGGTCATGTCCTCATAGAAGGCCATCAGATTGGTCAAGCATGATTTCCCCTTGGTGAATCCATGTTGACTACTCCTGATAACCTTCTTTTCCTTCACATGCTTAGAGATGACATCCAGAATGAGCTGTTCCAGAAGGCAGAGAGCAAGTTGCAGGGGCAGAAAATGTTGCATCTTCCTGGCCCTACAAGTAACAGCAAGTTAGACAGGAGCAATCATTGTTAACCAACTATGTGATCGCCTTCAAGGATGCATTGGGTGAAAGGACTAATGTGATTCTCTGATATATAAGGAGAAAATACTGGATTTGTGTAGAGATATTATATCAGTGGTTTAGCAGCAGTACCTATGTCTATTCCTGCCACATAGGACTGAAGAAGAACTAAAGAATGGGGAGGATGATTGAAGGATTGGAAAACATTGCCTGCAATGAAATCTTCAAAGATCTGAATCCATTTAGTTTAAAAAAAAATGGTGATTTGATTATGGGCTATAAATTCTAATTTGGGTAACAATCTGATTGTAGCTGGCTCATCAGCCTTGTAGATAAAGATAAAAGAAGACCCAGTGACTGCAAATTGAAGCAAGGAGATTTCAGATTCAGAAATAAAAACAGGTGAGTATTTTAAGAAGAGGGATAATTAACCACTGAGATAACCTAACAAGATTTTTGTTAGGTATATTGTTAGGTATATTGTTAGGTTGTTGGGTTTTATTTGCTTTTTTTCCTTTCTTTGACAAAAGGAATATTTAATTCAGGAAAATTTATTCAGTAAAGCCTTACAGCATGTATTATTCAAGAGTTTAGAATAGGTGATAGTGATGATGATGATAATAATATAGAGCTAACATCTATTCCGAGTGGAAGCTCGAGTTTATTTAATCCACAAGTATTTTGCCACAGGCTTGATTTCATTGTTGCTTTTGATTATACTTAAAATTCTTTCACCACACCAAATTTACTGGTAAAATAAACATACACAAACCCTAACTGAAGCGAAATATGTTATTTATGAAATAATTAAAAGGAAAGGAGGAAGCATTCGCTGAATATGGTTGAAATCCTGCCATTGGTTACTCCATTTTCAGAGCAGTGTAACACAACTGTGCCAGGGCAACTGCCCATGGCCGAAGCTCATAAAGGGATCTGGTCAAAGTCAGCACTCCAAGAATAAAAGTTTGTTGGAGTTGTTTTAAAGCCAAATTTCCGTGCATCTGCCTACAGTACACCATCACAAATAGTTAAACTGGCACAACTGAAAACACAGCTGATTGTGCCAAGACAGCATGATAAATAGTCAAATCTGGCTTTGACAGAGGGGAACAGGAACTTTCAAAGCCAGCTTCACCAGCAAAAAATGCATCCCACGTAACTATCTCCTAAAGCAGGATACTGGACAGACGACGACAATACAGGTACATTGTCCCTTCGTTGCCAGGGTTGTTAAAACAGTAGATTTTTTTAATGCAGTGTGTTTGAAATGTGCTCCTTGTGTTTGTTAATGAAAGAATGAGAACTGAAGTGCTTTTACCACAGGACAGTTTTGATCCAAACTGGAACCCTGCATTACAATTGCTAATAGCTATACTTCACATTTCCAGTCTCTAAAGGAAATAATAGACAGTCTTAATGTCATTCTTCTTTTTGAAGTTCAGCCTCTCCCATACGCTGTACATTACACCCAGCAGCCATCACGGAGGGAGAGCAGGACTGTGTTTTTCTTAGTGTTTAAGACTCAGTGGGCTGCTGACTCAGAATCACCTTGCTTGGAGATGTGCTTTCCTCACACATTAGTCCTTTGCTTAGACCACTAGAGCCATTTAAAGAATATTTGATTCTCTACATGGCAGCATGAGTTTTGAGCAATATTCCCGTAGCACTTAACACTGTGGTTCAAAATAGTATCCATATACAGCTATATCTTAAAAAGATAATTTATTTTTAGCATAAAGCATTTTTTAATGCCCATATTTCATATTGCATTTGTCTTTGGTTTGTGCTGTGGAGAAACCCTAGTTAATGCAAAGTTCATCCAACATTTTTTTTTAGCATTTTTGAACTGACGTGCTATTTTTAGACAAGATTAGTTATTCCCTCATCTAGCTACTATATTTTGATCTGCTGCTAACAGGCCTCAAGCCAGCTTTAATATGTCATGTCCTGAAAAAAAGAGGAGAGAAACAGTAGAAAGGAGACATAGCTATGTATTTATATCTGCACAACACATACAGGGTAAAGAAACTAATCTAAAAACGCCCATAAGCTTCCAGATAGATAGTGTGGTAGCCAAAAAGCCATCGTCAACAGCTTCTTGTTAAGCTTTAGGTGGAGTATCACAGCAGTTTATGAACCTGCCAGAACAAGCAGTCCCATCATTGCCCTTGACCCTGGTGAATTACTCCAACTACCTCATCTGTGATCACCCAAGCTTTTGTAACTGAGCTGGAGGCAAGGTCAGGGACTCAATTCAACTGAGTCCCTCATGTTGGTGGGATCAGTTGGATTAGGTCCCTGCTTTACTTGGCTGGGCAACTGCTGGTGCTGTCACAAGAGAGTGAGAACATGCATCTCAGAGGGAGAGAGCTTTGAAAGAAGCTGTTCAAGCTGCCTGGTCAATGAATTCACACCTTTTCCATGTGTATTTAATGCTTTTCTACTAAAAAATTATGACATATTCAGTCTGTATGAGCTGATGCAGAATCACTAGCACCCGCATTATTACAGAGCATCTACTAGGTTTTATAACAGACAGATTTAAAAACAAGCTGGTTTTAACAGATAGATAGTCTTAGATTTAATACCAAACTGCTGTGGAAAATTTCTCTTTCTGGTTTTAACAGTCCCTAACCCAGCAGCTTCTCCGTTCACTCCCTCCTCACCACTGTAACCCCGTAGCCCTGCAATACAGTATTGCCATTGCTGAGTTAGAGGCTATAAGGACTGAGGCTTGCCAGGTCTGCTCTGCCTGAACTTTTCTTCACCTGCCTGCAGCAATAAGGTGTCTATGGCTAATTTGTTCTGCTTTTGCTTATCTTTCTGTGGTACAGCCATGGTTTTATATAGATAGCTGTAATGAGCAGATATTCTGTGTAGAATGAGATATTTACAACTCTAACACAATGTTGTCATGTAGAGAAATACAAGCCTGCTACAATAGCAGAGACCTTGAGAAGTGGAGAGGTAGGATGCAGCATACAAGAGTGCAGGTCTGGGATGATAAGAGATAGGGCACAGGCTGGCACTGGGGTGCCCACAGCTATAAACCACTCACCAGCAGGCAAAGTAATGCAGATCTGGATCTGGACAATGCTGGTTTTAATGGTAACAAAGAGAAGAAAACAGTAGTATCTAACAAAGTGCACTATGGATAGTAAGGTTGGATATAATATGGAGCTGCAGAACAATGAACAAAGGGAAAAGTGCAAATGTGTGTTAGTAAATGTATAAAAAATGGTAGACTAAGGAGAAAGAAAACAGCAACATTAACATTGGATTCTTCTCAGCAAAGGAGTCGCTGAAGAGGCTGATTGATAGCTTACGGTCTTATGCTCTCCAGGAGAAATGTAAGGGTGAGCTTTCCCCAAGAAAAGCACAGAAAACTAAGAACTGTGTGTTAACATTTTAATTGTATTATTATTATTATTGAGACTTTTTCTGTATAGAAATACTCTAATTGCATTATTACTCTATTTTTAATGTAACAAATAGATCCAGAGTAATAATGATACTTGAATAAGACTGTTAAGATTTCCATTATACTAACAATAAAGTATTGGCTTTACATATATGTAGTGTGCTTCCTCTTTGCCCATAAACAAAAATTTTGAGTGCAACCCACCTTCTCCTCAGTTGCACTTGTTTACAAGTTTGTGAACAGCAACTGCTCTGTGAACAGGGCAGTGACCCTGGTGATGGAGTAGAGGCACAGTCAAAATAAGCCTGAAAGAAAACCCAGAAAACCCAGCAATCATCCAACCAAAACTATTTGTTTGTTCCTGGTTATCAGCTCCTGATCTGGTCCACCACATGCTCCATGAAAGTTATGCTGTCATAACGAAGGGTGGTACAGGAACAGAGCAAGCAGAGATGGGCACTGCTTAAATCAACTCTGTTACCAATGGAACCACAGCCAAAGGTGCTGCTCTGGCTTCGGAAAAGAGCTGAGAAGACTTAACAGTCCCAGGTGCTCCAGTAAAATGTTGACAATAAGATGTATGCAATTTAGTTATATTATTTGTGAAATAATATCTTTTTATCTCTTTTCTTTTTAAATGAGAGACTATCCATAATGAAAACCAAAATGATTCGGTTAGATTTTGCATATGTAAAACAACCACAAGTAACAAAGATCAAACCTGGAGGCACAAATATTGGAGACACCTATAAAACTACATAATCAGCTTTCAAATCAACATGCATATATTAAGCAATTAACAGCTAACAATTACTAATTTAAAATTTCTATCCATATTTGTTTTGTATGAAAGACAGCTCTCAGTTTGACTGTGTAACCTGTGAAACACCAAAGGGGCCATGGATCATTGTGGTCTCTCAGAATGAGGGGAGATCACTGTATCATGAGAGAAATCATGTTGCATAGCTGAGATCGGGACATGATATAGAGATATAAGGGTCATTAATGGTTTTACATATCTGGGAGGAGGAAGATGCTTAAATTGCTTTGATATTGAATAACCTCTTGTTATAGGAGAAGCATTTTCAACATGAAAACATCACCAGGAAAAAAAATATGGGTTTTAATGAACTTCTTCAGATTTCCATCTTTTTACAAAATAAAGACTAACAAAATTACAGACTTTTTCCTTATTTTTTTTGAACCAGATTTTTTCAATTATTTAGAGAAATTGCTTTTGTAATTTTTTAAGACTAAAAAAAATTGTAAAATTGTCTATCATATATTTTTATTATATTTCTACATGAAATATTCTTGACATTTTTCAATACCTTCTCTTTGGTAAACATTCCAGAATTAGCTTTTTGAGGAAAGAAAGAACAGAGCTTTATGAACTGCATGAGCTCTCTGAACAGCTTGATTAAGTCTGTTATGACTGAGATGAGTAAATCATTATTTTACAAATTGATGTTTATTGTTTCTGAAATATCCATAAATTTTTCTCAAATAAAAATAAATAAAGTACTTTGTAAAGTTCATATAATTCCTTCCAGACTGTAATTTGCACCATCTTCTCTTTGGATTGCAGAACTTCACATTGGTTTCTTCATCTGTTTTTCAAGATCAACATAAGGACATGGAGCTGTTGGAGTGAGTCCAGAGGAGGGCCAGGAAGATGATGAGAGGGCTGGAGCACCTCTCCTGAGACGACAGGCTGAGAGAGTTGGGGCTGTTCAGCCTGGAGAAGAGAAGGCTCCGGGGAAACCTCATAGCAGCCTTCCAATACCTGAAGGGGGCCTACAGGAAAGCAGGAGAGGGGCTTTTTACAAGGGCAAGTAGTGATAGAACGAGGGGGAATGGTTTTAAACTGAAAGAGGGTAGGTTTACATTAGATATTAGGAAGAAATTCTTGACTGTGAGGGTGGTGAGATACTGGAACAAGTTGCCCAGAGAAGCTGTGGATACCCCCTTCCTGGCAGTGTTTAAGGCCAGGCTGGATGAGGCTTTGAGCAACGTGGTCTAGAGGAAAGGTGTCCCTGCCTGTGACAGGGGGGTTGGAACTAGATGATCTTTAAGGTCCCTTCCAACCCAAACCATTCTATGATTCTATGATCCTCCTTGACTAGTAGAAAATGTTTCTTATGTTCGTCTTAAACTCTTCATTATGCTATTGCTTGCAAAGTATTCTTGACTCCAGCTCAACTAGGTAACTAAAAAAAACCCCTCAGTTTAAGCATGTGAAATGTCTCATTGAACACAATTCTTCAGTGTTGATCAGTACTTAAAAGCTTGGGTGAATTTGGCCTTAGAAAATGTTTCTTCTCTCAGAGTAGCTCAAACAATACTTCTCTCAGCAAATTATGTCCTCATCACTCATTAATCTACTCCTGGTCCCCTTCAAAGAGGTGAATGGTACCTTTTGATTCAGAACTAGATCTCAGTACTTGGACTTCAAAACCTGCTCATCTGAAGAAGTAATTAATGCCTATGTCATGAAATGGGATATTTATTATCAGGTTTAAGATGTTTCATTAGGGGTATAGCATGTTCCAAGGACTAATAAAATATAATAGTCACTGTAACATTGAGCACTGTAATGTCCTAATGTTTATGTTCTTTGGCTCCTTATCCTCAAAGAAATTCAAAGTGGTGCCAATAAGAATTGTATCAGCAAAGGGCCACCTAAACGTAATAGGACGCACAGGAGACAGGGGTATCTCATAAATTCCATCTGACCCCAGAGCACCTTACAAGTTCCTTACTTGGATAGCTAACTCAGCTCCAACCAGAGCTACTCTCTACTTGGTACTAACAGACATGTGTCTGCAGTCCCCCTTCAGTACGGAGTCAATGAAGCACCTGAATCAAAAATTGTTAGACTTGAGAGAGCACATGCTGTCCTAGCTCTGATGTGATAAGAGCCAGGTCTAATTCCACCCACACCATGAGAGGACTCACATCTGCAAGCTCTGTCTCTTATGAGAACAACCAGAATTCAAGACTGCAAATAGTCTGAAGTGGGGAACAAATTCTGCTCTACCTGTTGAAACTGTAACAGATCGTATCTTTCTGTTTGTGAGATTTACCAACTCTAACTTGACTTTCGGATACAAGGAAAGGAAAGGTTTCTCCCAGGATTAAATTGATCACATCAATGAATTCCATTTAGCTGGAGCATGAGTAACGCTTGATGGGGGATCCACATGCCAGCTCAAGCGTCTCCTCTGCAATACCCTTCTCTGCAGCTCCCACGTGCCTGTTTGTTTGTCTTCAACCCCACCTTCACTTTTTAGGGTAATCCTTCTTTCAGGGTTTCAGACTGGAATAAACCTTAAATCTCCATGAGTATAATCTAGCTATCTGTCCCAGACATAATTTCTGTCTTTTCTTCTAAAAAGAATGGACATTACTTGTTGGATTCAAAAGCAATTACTTTCCTGCATGTATCTATTTATCTATCTGAAACTGCTGCCAAGAGCTGCGCTTATTCCTTTCCTTAACTCTTGACCCATCCTGTCTTTAGAAGATGTTATGACATTTGGCAGCATCCCTGTCATGTAACATGGCTCATAACCATTTCTTCATTTTAGATGATCATTTTAGCTCTCTTAAAGCCAGCAAACACAATCAGAAAGAGAACTTTTACAAATTCAAAACTCCTTTCAAGCAGAATTTTATCATTTGGGGAAATAAAGTTGTAGTACATTTAAGGTTTTACAACTGCATAGCTGAGATATTGATAAAATGTGACTGCTTTTAAGCACAATTTAAGCACACAATTATTGATTTGGCATCCCTGGATCATAGAAAAGTAGTACAGGTCCTACCCTAGGACATTGTCTTTAAATTCTGTACAGAGTCAGATGGCATATAGGTCTGGAAATAGCAGGTATTAAAATTATAAATGAGATATTTACACATGAAGTGTAATGTCTCAGTACCACAAGAATAAGAATACTGATTTCCTTTTTGTGCTGAGGACTAACAAACTGTAATAATTCTAAGAAAGTTCCTAAACATTTTCAGTGATCACATGTGAACACTGTCAAATGTAGTTCGTCTTTCATTGAAAGGATAATCTTACTTTTAAAAGTTTTAAGACGAGATTATGAGCCACAAATAGCTATCTATCTATGAATTAGCATTGGAAGATCTACCTTCTTTAATCTGCTCAACATAATGAAAACCTTTCGATTTCCACTGAAAAGTGTTTCAGCAACTTTTAAACCAGTCTCTGATAATAGTCATTTTATATCACTACTAAAATATGGGTTTAATATGGTACATTCTTCACAAGCCAAAATCTGCATTCACATATTTGCATCACTCCTGTAATTGCTATGGATGGTCACTAATACTTAAGGCTATCGTTAAAACCACTAATTTTAATGACACGGCTTATAGGTTTATAGGCTATAAATTAGCTCTTCCTCTTCCTCAAGTGTCTAATCAAATCGAATCCTAAAAGACTAGCTGTATCTGCATTTCCTGAATTCCTTTAATGCTATGATAATTTGAAACTATTATGATATCAAATACTATTTTGCACTTCTGTAACTCCTTGTATATAAACACTGCAGTGCACTGCAGAAAAAAAAATGTTGTACTTGAAAATGACCCATTATTGCCCATCATTACTCATCATTATTGGAGAAACTTCAGTCATATCAGTAAAAAGATCAAATGTGTCTGTCTAAAATCAGATGCATGAAGTATAATTTTCAAATATGATTTCTAACTCCATGTAAAGGTGAGGTTTAAATTCTCAAGGTTGCTGAACAACTGTAGCTTAAATTATACTTTTTTCATTTTTTCTGAAAAATCAAGATGAAAAGCATGAACATTTTCATGTAAGTGACATCCTGAAGATCACCAGGGAATGTAATGGCATTAATAGTACAAACCAGATATTCCCAATTCCATTTTTGCCATCAGCTATCATGAATTTTGACAGGTACTGCATTCATTTTTTCAATGTTACTTTTCCAGAATGTATCTTCATGCTCTTTAAGGCTTCTTATCCAAGAATATTTCTGATCTGGAATCATAAAAGTTGATAACTTTTTTGTATGAATTTGTTTTTGTCCCTTATTTTAAAATAGTCTTTCAGATCTTCAGAATACATCTTTCATCAACAAACTGCAAACCTCAGTGAATGCACAAAGCCAATTTATTTTCTTTGTAACTGCCCTTTTAGCATAGAAAATATAATTGATATTAACATTGAATCACTCACCCTGTAGCAGTACTTTTAAAAGCCCCAAGAGCCATATTGGTAACTTCATGTTCTGATAGTTAACATCAATTACTGTTCAATCGACCACAGAAAATAAGGATCTTGACACACCTTCATGCAGAAGATGAACAAAAGCCTCCCTCAACATATTATTCATAGGTATAGTGTCTATTTTTATTAGGAACCCTGGAACATGATGCAATTACAGACGAAGAATGGACCATTGACTGCAATGGTAACACTTCCTGTATCATGATGCTCTTCACAAATTTGCCACCAAAGTTAAATACTCTAGACTGGGATAGGTTCATTTACAACAGCAGCAGATGCATTGTGCTTTGACTTTTCAGCTGTTCACAAGCAATGGCATAAAAGCCACATTTTGCTGTTTGTGAGTAGCTCCTAGCTTGTGTGGATGAACTGTTGCTATTTTTTCACCTGATGTGGTTTCTTTGCACAGTGCAGAACAAAATCCAAAGCCCATGGGAGATATTTTTCTTTATAACTTCCCATTATCAGTAGTGAACATTAACAAATCTCTTGTCCAGGTTATTAAAAGAAAGTCAGGAGCTACATAACCATGGAAACACAACTTCCAACCCCCTCAAGCACACGACTGCTCCAAGCCATGACAGGCGAAGCCCTAGCAGCAGGAGGGCCTGATCTGCTGACAATCTAGGAATTAAATTTTGTTCAAACTTATATTCATTGGAGTTTTCATCATGGAATTTGGCTTTTCAAAGGAAAAAACAAACACCTAAAAGGAGAAAGCTTTTTTTTCCATTAACTTGAATGAGCTTTATGTGTTTTTACTACTACTTTTAATTTGTGTGTTATGATAGCACCCCGGGACCTGATCACAGATCTGTTTTGTTTTAGGCATTTGCACAAACATACAGAGAGAGACAGTTCTGGTCCTCAGGAACTTACATGGCTTACAAATAAAATAGACCAAGTACGTGGACAGAAAAAAGGTCCTTGTTTGACCACGTCTTTAAACACATAAGATCAATCATACCATCAGAAAATCAAGTTACTTTAATGAGTCAATGCCTAACTGATCCTAAGGATACAGAGAAAATCTGTGCTGGAGTCAAAAGTTGAATCTACTTTTCCCATGTACCACTGTTGCCTCAGCAACAAAACCCTACCGTCTTCCTAATAGAGATGAGCATCTCCTGTGCTGCTGATCAGGTGCTTTTCACAAGAACAGATTTCACTACAAATTTAAAAACTGCCACTATCACACTCTTTTCACTCCTCCATAAGGGAAGACTACAACTAAAGATCTTCACAAATGTCTCAGAAACAGCTGCTGTCTTTGCGTGCCAGGTACTCAGGATGGTGACAGAAAACGTGTTGAAACACTGTGTTATTTCAACACTTCCTCTGTTGTTAAACCTGCCATTTCAACATTTTGCTCCTTGGGAAGTTCAGCTTTCACCAGGCATTGTTATTCCTCACAGACCACGCTGTGAAAGGCTATTTCCAGAATGCAGGCATCTTCAATACCCAAAACTAAAGAGAGAATTTTGTTTAGGAATAGCTTCAAAGTTTTTTGCTCCTGATGAAGCTATTCCTAATGTACTCAACACAGCAAAATTAGCCTTGTATTCAAAGAGCTCCCTAGTCCTAGCACGTCCCAAGCTTTGGGAAGGACTGCACCATACAGCTCTGCTGCTGGGATCACCGACTGGAGCTGCCCAGTGCACTCGCACTGCTTGGGGAGGCAGGACCTCCAGAGGCAAGCTCAGACCACAACACAAGTCAATGGCACTATCAGAAACCCCAGTCTTTTTTTTCCTTCTAAACACACCTTCAGCATTGTTTCCAAGCACAGATTGCACAGTATGCATATTATTTATTAAATAATCTTCAAGGACACGTGCAAAGTTTCTCCTTGGGGAAAGAAAAGAACTGCACACAATGGCAGATAATCATGTTGTTTACAGCACTTTCAAAAGGCTTTAGCAGTACAGTGGTGAGATCCATATGCAAACCACAGCAGAATATTGACACTGTTGTTTTAAACAGAAACATCTCAGCAGTACCCAACCACTCCAGCATGAGTGCTCCCAGCAGGCTTCTGCAAAGGAGGTGATTTTGAGGATTGCGAGATACCATTTCCTGAGTCCTTATCTGCTTTCTGTGCTGTCAGGAGAGAAATGCAGAGATCCAGCTTGATGGTTACATGACTGTCTCGTCATCAGGGTCCTGTAAGGGGATGTCCTCCTTGAAATCTGGTTAAGGCTTTGCTTCCTGGGATGTACACATACATATGAGCTTGCTGGTCACATCCCTTCCAAGCAGAATCCCGCTCGCCCACAGAAGTTCCTAACATAAGTATTGTCTCACTGAAATGGTAAACATTTAGCTCTGGGGGCAGCCCATGATGCCTAAAATATCTGCCTCAGACTTCTGTGCTCTCACTAGTGCTGCTGAAAACCTGCAGAGGGAAAGTCACTTGGCCTAAAGTGATGTGCCCATGCAGAGCACAAGAAATCAGTAACAAATGTCAAGGTGGTTCATCCACTTGGCATCCGGAGTACTCAGCCCTCTTCTAAGAACCTAATGGACCAGGACTGCTGCTCTGTCTCTTTTGCATTTTAGTCCAGTAATTAAAGCAGTGGCTCAAGAAACACAGAAAATCCTGAATCCACAGCACTAAATATTATTCCAGCAGCACAGATAGTCTCTTGCATCAGCTTGCTTTGTCCCCCTCCTGTTAAAGCCAAACCACTGCCCATCAAGAAAGCAGAACCCAAATGTCTAGAAGGAGACCAGGCAACTGAGTACCTGCTCTTCCTGTTTGAATAGATTTGCTGAAAACAGGAATTCTGTTCATGTAACAAAATCTGACTTCAGCTCCATAAGTATAATGAAAGCCTTGTATCATAAATGGCAGCTCTATGGCAGATCTAATGCAGTGTGAGTTGCTCAGCTCTCATGTAACTGTGAGCTTCCCCACCACTGCAGACAGACTTGCTCTGGTGTCAGTGCTAGCAGAACATGCCGTTCCCATGTCAGCCAGCTGAAGAAATGCCCTGGACACGCCACGCTGCCAGTTGGAGTGCAAGAACACTTTCCTCTCATAAAATTAAAATGTCAGATTTAAACAAATATAGCCATAGCATTGTTGGGAAACCTGTCCAAAATGAGCAGATGTCATTACATCCATCTGCAGGAATACTGTGCCAGCCAGGTACGGAAAGGTTTCTGCTCACCACCATTACTGAGCAAGTGAGTGTAATGAGAGGGAGAAGAGCAAGAACATTGTGGTCCCAGGTGTTATGCATCAGGCACTGAAAACATGGCTTCACATGTGCAAGGGCAATTTCATTGAGTGTCACCACATCTGGTAACTGTAACACATTCAGTGCCATTCTTTTTTTTTTTTTAACCTCATCAACTGACTGATGCCATTTTAGCCACTGCTTGTTGTTCTACCTCATCTCAAAATGTCTGCTGGGTCCTACATTTGTTGAACTATTTAGAGGTTGATGAAGGAAATCTATTCTTCAAAGCAGTCACCTTGCTTTTTCTTTATCATGCTGCATAAGCCTTTAACTTCTGTTGACTATTAGTGCTAAGCCAGGTAGGTACCCATTCTTTAATTAAGTTCATCCCAGCAAACAGTCACAGAAAGCTGCCAGAGTTTGCACAACAGAAACGAAATGTGAAATATCCTCAAGGTTCCATGAAGCATGTGCACAGACCCCAAGTTCTTGGTGGACAACTTTTAATTATTAAACTGTTTTGTTAAAAACCTAAAAAGGCAGTGGGGGGTGGGGGGAGCATCATTACTAGTTGCAGTGCTGCCCATTTTAACGTTGGCACTTTCTCTGGGAATTTTGCCAGAGATGGGTGCTCATCTGGCTACAAAGCACTCTCAGGCAGGATATGGGAGCTCATCTCACTCCTACTACTCCATGCCAGTGAACAACTACACTTAGGCATCCAGGGAACATTTAGGCTAAACAGAAGAGCATGTTATGATTATAAGCACTTATGGGGGCAATATTCTTGGAGAACAGACAGACTAGGTTGCTGTTGACTCTTTGAGGAATTTTAAATGTCCTTAATCTAAATTTAGGCAAGATTTAAGTAGACTAAACTTCATTAAAACTAAGCCTTTAAGGAGAAAAACCCATTATAAAGATTATTTCCTTTATACTCAAAGCCCTATTGTCTGGATAGGAACAACAGATACCAGAGAATTTATCTTTGAAAAAAAGAACTGTAGGAAAACCTGTCTCTCAGTCATGCTCCTTTATCTTCACAGCCATGTTACGTACATTTTCACTTGTCAACTCTAACTGCCTGTGTATTTTGGCATGATCCTTGAAATACCTTATTTAATTTGTTAGACCTTACATTTACAAGACTTCAGAATTAACCACATCATTTGAGTCACAGTGTTGTCAGAGCTTAACTTGGCCAGTATCAGTATATGTTTGGCATCGACACAGTCTGAATTCAGAAATGTCTTATAATCTCAAAAGTAAATTATTTACATGCATGCGTGCTCATATGTCCATCATACTAATTAATAAAGCTCGGCATCTCAGAAGACTAATTGACTTCTATTTATAAAAGCAATGTTTATGTGTCTTAATATATACATTAGCTTATCTATATACAACAAAATCTTTGTTCTCAGCCTGTTGGCACCTGTTTAACTGTTTCTATCTTCATCCTGAGTGCTGCTAACTCATGAAGCTGGTCCAAAAGCCATACATACAAGGACTGATCTTTTTCTACTGTATAGGAGTTACTAATATGTGGTAATACATCAGATATCTGACCTGATCACACAGGCAGCAATTCTAGTCCCAAAGAGGTTCCTCCTTTTCCTTTTTTATTTCCTATACACCATAGGACTACACAAGAAGTTAAAAGAGGACATATATGAGTGCCCAAATGAAACCAGATGCAGTCGTTGCCATCCTTCTCTGTTTCTGTGCTGGGCCAATGATGTTCCTGTTACTCCCAATGGGAGTGCTGGGTTCTGGTGTTCATTAGGGATGACTCTGTCACTGACACACAGAGTGGCCCTCCAGAAGAACCAAGCAGACCTCACTGGGGTCTTGCTGGTCACAGTGATGTACCCAAACCTCCACCAATCTCATAGAATCATAGAATCATTTTGGTTGGAAAGGACCTTTAAGATCATCAAGTCCAACCATTAACCTAACACTACCAAGTCCACCACTAAACCATACCCCTAAGCACCACATCTCATGGTGGGCATGGCTATGTTTATGGCATGTTAAAAGCAGCCTAACTGAAAGACATTTAAAAGAAGCAGAACTTTAAATGAATTTCTATTGATGAGCAGAAATTGGAAAGTATATAATACATCCCTTTTTTTTCAAGTCATTTAGTCACAAAGGTGTCTATGTCATTCCCATGGAGAGACTCAGTGTCAAGGAGGAGGAAGAAAATGCAATAATGGATCTGAAGAAACAAATGAAATGCTGGGTGTGAAGAATTATCTCTGTATTGCAGTCCAGCGCTCCTCCAATTCTGAAGATAGCTGGGCAGGTGATGTGCTATAGCTATCGCACATAAATTAGCACAGCTGAAGTGTGCTTCATCAGTCAGGAGATCGTAGTTCCTGGTTATGAGTATGGGAATAGTGAGAGTTGGCAGCTCAGATCCCACTTATTTCCCTGTGGCTAGGACTATGGCATCCTGATACACCAGGAGGATAAGAGGACATTGTTATTAGCATATGCCTTACTGTGTTACCTACAGCTGCGGATCAATGCCCTTAGTGTGCTTCGTGCATGATGAATACACAAAGATTGAAAACAAAACCAAAACACTTTCAGAATGTGCTTATGCTTAACAGATTTCCAGGCAGACAGACAAAAGACGTACTTGTCCTCCCTTGAAATATTGGTTATATGCTCATTTAATTACCATGTAATCATTTTTTAATGGGAATCAGAAATTTGGTTTTGTTCCTAATTCACTGAAATAATTTCTGCTACTACTGATCTAGACAAACAGAAGAACCAAACCCCAAACACATAGTGCTGATTGGTGTCCATTTTTTAGCATTTTTTCTACTCAAACACAATTAGTGTCTCCATATACAAAAATTTTATGACCATGAGATAATTCTTGTCATCACTGCATCAGGTCTTTACTATGATGTCTATATTCTTCATAGTATTTAGTATCAAATACTCAATTATCAGCCTCCAAAGTTTTTTACAGTATGCCCTGCCAATAACAATTAAGATGATATTGACTTCTGAATCAGTGAATATCCAGATTTACTGACCTAAGAGTTAAATATTAACTGAGGAGATGACAAGGTCAATATTCTCCTAGAGCAACAATAGATCTTGATGTTCTTCACAATAAAAAAGATGCACCTAATCCCACGAGTACTGAAATCCATTGCCCAGGTCTCCAACCTTTCTGCTAGGAAAATAAAGGATGTTCATGGCAGAGGGAAACCTTTGTTATAAGTGAGAATAAAGAGGGAAAGGTACAGTCAGCCAGCCCAGAGCCCATTTTCCATTATGTTCTTTAAAGTAAGCTATCTGTTGTTCTAAAATACACCAGGAAAGGTTTCAATCTCTAACCAGCACAACATGGAGAGAACAGTTGGGTGCTTTCCTCAGCTGCAGAGGTTACTCTTCCAGATTCATATGCTTTGCCTATGACTCTTCATCCAAATTTAAGTGAAGCCACAGAGAGAATTAGATTTCTGTCTTACACCAATAAAAAGCATTTGCTTTGCAGATAGTCAGAAAATTTGAAGTTGACCTAAGTTAGATACTAGCATTTATATTTCAGTCATCTGAATTATCTGCATGTGTAGTCTCAATAAGACTTCATTATTCCCCAGCTGCAACTCTTTCAGACTCAATAGGGTTTACTCTGTGGTGAAACAACATTCAAATCAGCAACAAGAGATGCAATTTAGGGCCTGAGTGACTCACATAGTCACTCAACAGATCAGAAGGCAGAGTAGGAACCAAATCAGCATGATTTCCACTCTCATGGATGGAATACTTACCCACCAGTCTGTCTAAGATAAAGGTTAAAAAATAATCTGTGAAATTATAAGGTGTCCAGTAAAAGACTTTACCATACATCGAGTTTAACTCAGCCAATTTCAGAATTAGAAGGCTACATTTCATTTTGTTAAGACAAAACAGCACTAAAGCAGCTGCTTGCTTAGTTACTGTTATGAGATCGAAATGATCAACACAATTCCACTGCGAGAAGCAAAGTCATTAACGTATCTTTATTTGATTGATTAAGCATGGTAAATAGATACTTCCACAGGTAAACCGATTGTACCATGTTAAGCATCAGGCTCTAAGAAAGTGGCAAAATGATCCTACATGACTTGTGCTTGAGGAGCAAATGACCTCTGGAAAATCCTGACCCAATCAACTTTAGTGCATACACGGAAAGCTCTGTGTTTTGTATGGATGCAAGGATGAATCACATAAGGATAGAAGGATAAATAGTGCACGTTAGAATGTCAGGGTGGGAAATCACATTGCAAGAATTGGAAATGTACATTCAAAAAGCTGTGTGTACATACTTTAGTAACTTTTATGAGTTTTTATGTAGGCCCAATAAGACGCAAGGCAAATTCTTCTAATTTAACTTTTCACACACATATAGCTTGTACAATACATGATAGGATTAAACCTCTCATTAACAAGCTTTTTGTTTTGTTTTGTTTTCATTAATCCATTATTTCTCCATACAACTTCTTTGGAATAAGGGCTATGAAATAAATTCAGATAAACAGAGTTCTTGACCAGAGGGGTGTTTACAACCTACATGTCAAAGTGCATGATCCAATATCGGTTAAAGGAATTTTCAAATACTTATTTGTACTGCTGCGTTTTCTGTTGTGTACATAAGATGTTAAGAAACCATCTCATCATTTATTTTTACACTGTTTGACACTAACCATGGGGGAAAAAAGTGAGGATTTTTTTTTCTTATTTGCTCACTCTAGCTTCTGATATTTAAATGCAAATCACCTACGGTTAGCAGGATTGTTATTCTTATCTCCCTGAACCTTGTCTTTCTTGTCTCTCTCATTTGTTCTGCTTTAATATATGTGAACTGCCTTTTTTAATTCCTACAGGGAAGTTCCCACAGGTCTGTTCTAAGAGGTACAGTGGTAAATCTTTTCTTCTTTCAGCTGGGAGAGCCACTCATTTACATTTCAGTTCTCATGCTGCTGGAAATTGTGAAAAATAATAAGAAGATTTGTTTATATATCACTGTTTCTCTAAAGTTCAAACCATTATAATAAGAAAATCCTATCCAGTATTCATAGAGAAAAATGTCAAACAGAACATATGGACATATCAGGTATTCAGGTGACTGAATCTCAAACAATATTGTACTAGGGGACGGGGACAAAAGCAATTTTGTAGTTAAATATTTCAGATAATTTAGAAAATGAACAGCAGGTAAAGGTCTCTTATTCACAGCTTTGGTTTTTGGTTTTTTTTTTTCTGAAATCCAAAATTGTAAGACTGTGACTGAGCAGAGAGATAGTGCAGTGAAAATTGTTTGGCTCACTTTTTGAGTGTATTGCCATAACTGAATCCCAATTTCCAGCTAAGTAGATTTTATTGAAAAACTGACATTTCTGAACATTTGCAAGATGGAAAATAAGCTAGCAATAACATGCACAAAGGAATGAGCCTGATGATAGATGCTTACGTGTATGCCCAGATTGCTTTATAAAAAGTTTAAGAAAATGGTAAAGAAAACTAAAAGGATGATTCTTCTCATTACAGACAACACAAATTTAGGGAACAAACACTGGTCTTTAACTGTTTTTTGCAGTTTTTATTCTTTTAATGGAATTTAGTGTTTGGGGAAAATGCTAAATCAGCAAAAATTTTCTACACCTAGAAAAATGAAAACAGCCATAAAGCAGCTTTTAGTGCACAGCACTATAAATGCCTTTCTGTGGTGACCTAAGGGAACTACCCCGAGACCTTCCTTCTCAGGTTTTGGACAGTGTGATGTGGCTTTCCACAAGGTAGCCCTGCTTGAGCAGGATGGTTGGACCAGGTGACCTCCAGAGGCCCCTTCAAACCTCAACCATTCTGTGATTCTGTGAAAGTGGCTAAATGTGTTGGTAACCTTCTGAGAAGGGTACCTGTCCACTGTAAACTTCTCTGAGCCTATTAGGCTTTGTTCTTATGGATGACAAATCTGTCAAGAGACGGTAACAAATTTCACTCCCTCATGACCCCACATGGGTCAGGGCAATCCCAAGCACAAATACAGGCTGGGCGGAGAATGGATTGAGAGCAGCCCTAAGGAGAAGGACTTGGCGGTGATGGTTGACGAGAATCAAAACACAAACTGGCAATGTGCACTTGTAGCCCAGAAGGCCAGCCGTATCCTGGGCTGCATCAAAAGAGGCATGGCTGGCAGGTCAAGGGAGGTGATTCTGCCCCTTTACTCCGCTCTCATGAGAATCCACCTGGAATACTGCATTCAGCTCTGGGGTCTCCAACATGAGAAGGACATGGAGCTGTTGGAGCGAGTCCAGATGAGGGCCACGGAGATGATCAGTGGGCTGGAGCATCTCTCCTATGAAGACAGGCTGAGAGAGTTGGGGCTGTTCAGCCTGGAGGAGAGAAGGCTCTGGGGAGACCTCATAGCAGCCTTCCAGTACCTGAAGGGGGCCTACAGGAAAGTGGGAGAGGGACTTTTTACAAGGGCAAGTAGTGATAGAACGAGGGGGAATGGTTTTAAACTGAAAGAGGGTAGATTTAGATTAGATATTAGGAAGAAATTCTTTTCTGTGAGGGTGGTGAGACACTGGAACAGGTTGCCCAGAGAAGCTGTGGATGTCCCCTCCCTGGCAGTGTTCAAGGCCAGGTTGGATGAGACTTTGAGCAACGTGGTCTAGTGGAAGGTGTCCCTGACCATGGCAGGGGGGTTGGAACTAGGTGATCTTTAAGGTCTCTTCCAACCCAAACCATTCTATGATTCTGTGATTCTATGGTTCTACGGTTCTATGACCTGTCAGGTTCAGACCTCAGTACAGGGAAGTCATTTAAGCACATGAGTAGCTTCAGTATGTAAGCAGTGCCATTTGTGTTTTGCCCCAGGCCTCAGCCTTGTCCTGAGTTTCCTCCAAGCTGATCCTCAGCTCCAGCAGAAGCTGCTGCAGCTCTGCACAGGCACTGGCCATTTTGGGGGTAGTCAAGTACCAGGGCTGAGTGCCCCTCACTTCTTCCAATTATATTTTCAGTCTGTTTCCTTTCTTTTGATATTTATCATTGCTTAACCTGTAATACATTTCTAAGCAGGTATTCCCTTCATTGTAGTGCTCTAAGTCCACTCCGGAGAGCTTCATTCTCTACTCCTACTCCAGTCTTACTGCACATAAAGCCACTGAAATCCTTGCAGCTAAGCAGAATGGTGACCCCTGGACTCTGAACTGGGTTTTTTTTCATATCATCAGCTTGTATGGGGTTAGTCTTTGTAAGGCAAACATTTCTGCCTATGGCCATGATAAATCCTCAAATGCTATTTAAAATCCTTCCGTTGACTTCTTTCTCCTATAGGTTCAGGGATAAATGCTTCAGCCTCGTTCTTCTGACAAATATATTTCATTTAGAAATGAAAAAGGAAATTTGAGAGTGCATTACCATTTAATCTTTGTGTAGGGATTAATAACTCAGTACTAGGATTAGCAAGAGAGCTAAGGGAGATGTCACCTTCTCCCCAACAGGAGAAGCCGAGCATTTCCCTGTGACACAGGGTGCCCCTTCCGCACACAGCTTGGCTCAGTTCAGCCTGGGAAAAACAGTCCAGGAACAGACTGTGGTTCTTAGATCTTAATTCTGCCTCCTGTGTCAGTAGTAAGACCTGGAAGTTCCTTTGTAGTCTGGAAATGTTGATACAAACCCAGTCCTCTGTGGCCAGGATTTTCTGCATTTCTCCATTTTTTGCTGTTTTAAAACCAGAATATCTTCACTGACTCCTGTAACATTGCATCTGATTTGCAAATGAAATAACTCAGAAAAAATAGTCCTTACTTTTAGCCACACTGGAAGAATTGTCAGTTAATTCCTTTTTTACAGAATAAAGTTATACTTCAGACCTTAGTTTTGCTCTTGGTTAAATAAGCATGCTTTGAACAAATAAACACTAGACAACCCAAAATCTAATACTTTCCAGGCATTGCCCAATTGCTAATTTATTCTTTACATAATGAAGAGCTGGGTGGCAGACAAATGATTATTTCACTATTTCTCTGAGGAAAAATGTCTTATGAAGCATGCTGGAGCATTCCTTAGCTAGGAAAGAAGTCCTCAACTGGGCTTGGATAAAACCAGAATCTGACAATCAAAAGACAATGCTTCATAAAATTTCTACAATAATTTTTTTCCCCAGAAAAGTACTTAGAAGGAAGTTATAACCTTCCCTTTCCGAAACTGCCCCAAATCCAACTGCATGAAAAATTTTTAATAATGTGGAGCAGGTAAAAAGCCAGAAGTTTAACACCTCCACTGTAAGTTTTGTTTTAATGCCAATCTATTTTCCCAGGAATTTGTTCAGATGATGTAGCAATTGGCAACAGTACAAAACATGTAAATGGACGGGTCAGATTGCTTATCGGCCATGCTCAGGTTCTAGATGACCTTTTCTCAATGCCAATGATGTTGACTTTAATCCTATTAGATATTTCTGTTGTGCTGAAGTGGTAATAGGTCACTGCTGAACTGCACAGACAGTTTGTGTGGGGGAAAGGTTTCCCATCTGTTTTCAATATATTTATTATAGATAGATGGGCAGTGATTGTGTTCAGATCAGATTTAAGTTTCAGATGAGGCTTCAAAGTTTAGACCTGAGTTATATAGGTTTAGTTTTGATGATGGCCAAATTCTTCAGGCTTACCTTGTAAGATCTCTGCCATCCCAAATTGGTAAAATTTTGTTCTCATGATGTTCTTCCCATGTGTAAAGTAGAACCACGTGAATGTATTTTTTTGGAGCCCATTATCATTCAAGCACTTCACATTTACTTGTTTTCTTCAGTGATCTAAAATATGGATTAGATTTTCATTCATATGTTAATATTGTGCCAGCTTCTTTGAAGATCAGCTCTAATCTTTCATCCATTTATGTCCTTATGTGAGCTTTCCGTGAGAAAATAAATGCCTCGCTAGTCAAGTACATATTAAAATACAATGCTAATAAAAGTGAACTATTGAACTGAAATATGCAGCTCTCAGATGTTTTCTTCTTTTGATTTTTTTCCTCTGTAGCACCCTTTCGTGGTCACACCCCATCAATTTAGCTGATATTCTCGAGACTATTAGGGTTCACTGACTGTCTATTACAAAAGAGCCATTTCTAAGAAGACAACATGTACGAGTCAATTTGGTCAAAAAACAAGGAAGATGAGTGCCTCCCTTCTGAAAATTGGCTTAAGACCACAACTTCCTTTAGATGGAAAAAATACAGTATATTGCTCTAAAGACAAATGTTTTTACAGCATTTTAATACATGACAAGCACAAAGGTATTAACCTTTCATGTCCTTTTTTAAGGAAATAATGCTTTTTGAGATCTCCGAAGAGAAGGGTGACTTGAATATTTTACAACCTTTATTCTTTCTATGAATAAAAAGATGAAGTGTAGTGATAGTCTGAAGAAATACTACTGGAGAGTTTATTGGGATCAAATCTCTTTATTGCGATCAATACTAGGTAAAGTTACCAGCGCTCTTACCATTACGTCAGACTGGTGCTGTACTCCCGTAGCAGCAGAGCACACATTTTATGGCCACTGTACTTTACAGGAACCTGTCAACAGTTTAAGAATAGAGGGCATAACAGCAGCTCATTTCTAAGAGCAAATTCTGTTGGGGAAGCAACGCCTACATAGGAAATACAGGATTTAATGAACACAAGAAAGAGTTATCAAATTCCTACTTTGTTGTGCTTTCAACTTTAACTAGAAGCCCAGACACTCAGAGACATTTTTACTATATCTTAACTAATTCCTGTCAAGAATATTCACAAAACAGCTATTTCAAAATGAAGGCTTCATTGTTTCAGTGCGTCTCTTGCTTTACTTTGGGTAAACTGCTTCACAGAATCTTAGTTATTATTTCGTGATATTCAGACAATGTTACACTGTAACCTTGAAATGAAATGGTCAGGTGAAAGGAAAGTCAGAATTTTATATTATTCAAACTATAGATGTTAAAGTCCCAAATAAAAGCAAAATAATCCATTGTGACAAATCTGGGTTTACTTGCCTTTGATATTTTTCATTTTTTCTTCTAGTCTTCTTCCAAAAGGAAACAGAAATCAGAAAGAAAAGAAGAGTGCTACTATGTTGAAGTAGTAATCTTATTAAGTTTTCTCAGTCAGAGCTCATTTTTTCTTAACTTTCCATAATGCCATTCATCTGAATTAATCAACTCACATACAAAATGTGGTTTGTGTTTTAAAAGGGCTTTTTCCCCCATGAGATACAGCTAAGAAATCGGCAATTGAAAACAGATACAGAATGTCTTAGTGGGATGAAGTCGGCTGCCTCAACAAACAAATCAGATTGACACAACAATTAGGCAAGACTCTCAAAGCAGTTGCTGTATCAGATACTTCCCTTATCAACCAAATTGCAACATTTGATTTACATAATTAAATGTAATTCTTCTTGCCACCTGCATAACATGACAAAAAACTGACAATAATTTTTAAAAAGGTTTAAAAATATATTACCCAGAATTGGTGGCTCTCCAGACTAACACAGGTCAAGATCCACTGAGCTGAGGTAAAATACTGAAGGATGTTCCAGGTAAGTAGAAATTGGCACGTGATTCTGGTTGGCTTTATATGCATTTCTTCCACTATTTCTTGAATAAAACATCACAGGGATCATCTACAGTCTATACATGGTCTTGTCAGTAGTTTTCTATATTTTTTTTTCACATCTATAGAAAAACACATTTTTTGCCTGCTACAATACACATCTCTGCTGAGGAATTTAGCTGCAGAACCTAATTGCTATATTATGTTCTCCATCACTCCTATGATACTCCAGGGAGGTAAGAATGAGAAATTTATAACTGCAAAAGGGATCTTTTCACCCCTTTGGGCAGCTATGTCTTGAAATACTTTTAAATGGAACTTCGAGCGTTATTTCTTTAGCAGACAGTCATCTTTATTCTAACCACATCTGGTACTCACCCGTCGCTTGCCAGTCCACCCAAGAATGGTAGCTCTTTTTCACTTTAAAACAATACAAAATGAAACAGTTAAGAGTGGTATCATTAGGTCTTTATTACATCTCAGAGTTAATGATTCAAAATGATACTGAGCTAACTGGAAACATTTTAATTCTGTCAGACCCGTGAGACCTGGGTTGGATCTCATACCAAAATACATCAGAATTAATTTGGGTGAACTCAGCAAGTCCATTGATTCCAGTTGTGTTAGCAACTCAAGAACTTGGTGTTGTATTTCTGAAGACAGCTCCAAACTGAGTTTCATTTTCTGTGAACTTCCATCATGCCACAGCTCTCCCTGAACTGGCTCTATTTCTTGCAAATGATAGAGTCACTCTGGTTCTCAAGCCTTGCAGGTAGAGTAGTTAGAACAAAGCAAAAAATCTTTCCGGTTCAGCACTTGTGAGACTGTTAACATAGCGACAAAAAAAGAGAATGGGATAAATGCTAATTAATCAGCAGAGAAGAATTCATGGTTTCATGCTACTGGAATTCTTTTGTGCTTGTTTGGTTCAAATCTTGGCCACAGGAAAATAACTTCCTAAATACAGAATATGCATTCTGTCCTTGAACTCGTGATGTCTTGCTCCTATTCATTGGACTCCACAGATTCCCTGAGCACATCCACTCTCCAAGATATTGTCCAGCACTCTTCACCAAACCTTCCAAAAAGCCTGCGGATCATCTGAGGCTGCAGAGACACTGACATTTCTGCTAGTTCTTATCATTTTGCTACCTCATCCTTCTAGATTATTTTTGTCTGAGTTGCCCATTTGACTCTTCAGCGCAGATCCATCTCATCTATTTTTAGACTCCTAATATAAGTGAGAGTACTTGTACTCAGGTCCTGTAAAATCAATGGAGAAAGACAAGCAAATCCCAAGAGCCATTCATGGCTTGGGTGAGTTGAGTCTCCCCAGAAGTGCCCATCCTTCTCTTCTGGCTGAATAAAGATGCTACAACAACTGTATTTCTCACAGAGGCTTCTGAGTGAGGTGTGTAAAGTCAGCTGTAACTGCTACGGACATGCAGTCTCACACCCTTAGCTGACTTCGGTTTGCATGGGGCCAATAAAATAGGGCCCTGGTCCTTGAGAGGGTTTTGGTATTATTGTAACATTGTTCATGCTTGCTTCTTTTGGCATACTTTTCTGCATGCCATTTTTGCATTGCCTCCAGCTTGTGGATTAAAAGACAAGCAAGCCCAATGTGTAATACTATATAATCAAAGCAGTGACTAGTCACAGGGAAGAAGACTGGATTCTTTGTTTTGTTTTCCTTCACAAGACTTTTACTTCAATTTTCTTATCAGTATTGTCACAAAGTTTTAAAGTCTGTTTTCTAATGGCTTCTTAGCAGAGCAAGAATTATACTCTAATAGACAGAGCTCTTTCCCATTCAACCTACAAAGCAACCAAAAAGGCCATAGTAAAATGTCTAACTTGAACTCTCTGTGAGGTGAGAAATAGCTTCAAGTAAAGGAGCCATGCACTATGCAGTGCCAGCAAAAATCTTTTTCTTTCATCCATTCCAGATGCACTAGAATTGAGAAGTGGTGGTAGTCAGCCAACCTACACATAGAGAATTGTGCTAGTACCCAACCGAGTCTGGGAAACAAGGATGAGAGAGTAAGGAGGAAATGCCTGTACTATAGAGCAGTACTGGTGCAGTTTTGAAGCCTGAAGGAAAAGAATATCTTGCTTCACATCCCCCAGAACCACCTGCTCCTCCATCCCCCAGCTAAGCTGAGGTGGAGAATGTAAGGCATGAATTCATACCAGAAATGGATGTTATTGTAATCAGATCAAATGGAGACCAAACTCCTGGAACTGATGTCAAACCCATGCATTCAAACCCTGGAAGTCACAGCAGTGACCCCAGGTGAAACTCAATTCCTCTTTAATCCACACATTTTTAATTTTCTGGACAGTCTCTCTCTCCCCCTTCCCATTCCTGCAGTGTCTGAGTGTACTTAGCTAAATTTATCTGTTCTTTCTGTCATTATCATTAGGAAAGATTCTTTTTAATTATCTTTCACTTGACATCATTGTATCCCCAACCAACAATCCCACCTACATACATTCTGTGAAGCCTTGCAATGCCTTCAGACACCAACCATGTTTACATACGCTGCATCTTGTCTCTTCTACTAATAAAGTGCTGTCACCCAACAGGTTTTTGTATGCCATCTGGCATGAACATAACACACAAACTACTTAACCTGAGACTGTCGATAACAGCTATTCTTCAGAATTAGTTAAAACATAATTTAACATTGTGCTTTATACTAAAATTGAGTGGTAACACAGTCCTGACAATACCTCATGGGGTAATATATCCCTCTGGGGTTAGGACTGAGGGGCAAAACATGAGGCCAAAGGACTTTTTGAATATTCTGAGAGTGCTCCTAGCACATTAGAAACACTGAGGTTAGCATGTCGCACTGTGAGCAGGAAATGAAAGGCAAATAAGATGAAAAGGCTCTGCATTAAAAATGCCAGGGGTATAATCTTTCTGACAACAAAGCAAACAGATTCTTGCTTAACAGTACACTTCCATAATAATAATTATTGTTAATATTAGAAAGTTAATTAGCTCTCCACTGTACGTAATAGGTTGCAGTCAGAATATGGTTTAGAAATTGTAACTTATCTGTGGAGGTTTCTCACAGTGGGAACTGCTCACCCAGTTTTGAATCAGTAACATTTTGATGCTGTAAGGCAATTTTGTGCCCTGCTGATGTTTATAATTTCTATAGGCCATCTTCAGACAGTGCTCACCAACTTTAAGCTATTTGTTTACACTACTCTTAAGGGAAGAGCTGCACAAAGGGATGGATTTACAGGGGTATCTGAGCACCTTACAATGCTGAGAAGTACCTACTCATTGGGATTTACAGAAGCATCTGAGCACAGTAGAGTTTATCTATATTCCATTTTTAAGTTCTCTCTCACATACATGAACATATACGTGAACATTAATCTAAGCATTTTATGCTCCAATTCCAATTATGTCATTGACTCAATGTGTGCCTATGAGGAAATAATTTTCTTCCCTGTGCCTCAGCTTCCCTTTTCTATCAGTGGAAGCCTCTAATCTAATAATATATTAAGATAAATAAATTGTACAAAGACATTTGAAAAAGAACACTGCATAAATGCTGAAAAATTTATCATAAAGAACAATTACAGCAAATGCATTTTGAGTATTAAGTCTGAAATATTTATAAGTGTATAGATCTTCAGAGCAAATCCTTTGAGCAAAGCTGTTCCTTTCATTAGAAAGTGCTATGCAAGAAAAATAATAAGATTAAATATTGCTTATGTATATACCACACCATAATAATGTAGCTGCATTGGCTAAAAGCACTAATAACATCACATTAATTATTTTAAAGAGCTAAATTATCTCCCACTATGAGTACCAAAGGTCTCTTAGCTCTAGCTGAGCTAACATGATTCCTCCTCAGTTTAAAATCTGTTCTTTTATGATACATTTTTTGCACTTAATATATATCGCATTCATATGCATGTAAAATGAAAACCAAGAAGAGGAGACATGATAACTATCTCTAAACAGTTGAGGTGCACAAATACCAAGGAGGGAGACAAATCACAATGTAATAACAAGAAGATACAAACAGAATAGTTCAGGCTGATTATGAGAAAAAGAAGTCTTAATGATAAGACCTATTGGACTGTGGAATAGTCTTTTAAGGGAAATAATAGAAACTGCATCTCCAGGGATAGGTACAAGCACACCAGAAAAAAATATGAAATAAAACATTGCAAGAAACAACCCTGATGTGACTTGAGATGAAGCAGATTATTGTAATTGGTTTTATTCATCTTTTATACCTGTGATTCATGGTGGACAAAGGCAAAAAGAAAACACACCACACAAGCATTACAGACTTGCAGTGACAGAATCAGTTTCACAGATTAACATTTGGATGACAGTTTTGCAGACCTTTCGGTCATTCCATGAAAGCATTTATTATTCAGAGTATATATTGATAATAACTGATTATTCGTATTTAAGTTTTCAAGTCTCTATTCCTTCCCTTCATTCCCTCTGAGTTTCATTTAACAAAAAATACAGTAAAGAAAATAATGGAGTCTCTGATATTTATCTCTATAGATCTTGTCAGGATATGATCACTATGGAAATTATGCTGTCAGTGAAGTCCAATTTCCCTTGCACTTTTATCTTTATTGCCATGGATACTTTCATCCTTATAAGCACTAACATACAGAATTGATAGAAGAATGTTTTGAGATATTATGACTTGTGGAAAAAAATACTGTCTTACTCTAAGTCGAGGCCCTTGAGATGAAGGAATACAGCAGTATTTTCTATTGGTAGAAGAGGACATTCAACTCTAGGACAATTAAAAGTTTAGTGGTTAGCCAGACTGAGGCCAGCAGCCATAAATTTAGTCTCTAGAAATGTTAAGGTCACAGATGCCAGGAGGATTTTAGGTCAAGCAGTCTATTCTTCTAGTTTCTTTCCCAAATCTGTATTCTGTTATAAGATAAACTCTTCAGAGAGGAACCTCTGAAGACTCCTTCACCTTCCAAGTCTGCAGACGCTTCAGCAGACAGGGACTTAAAAGAACAAGTGACTGACCTTGAGAAACTTGAAAGTTTTTGTTCTAGGAAGATGGCAAAGCACAACAGAGCATAGTGTGCAGGTATCTTCAGGATGTCATCCATGGCAGAGAACCTGTGATACCCTGAAGACCATAGTAATGCCTGAAAGTTTCCCATCAATGTCTTTGGCTCCAGCGTAGAACCAGATGAAATATTTTAGCTAACCTGACTACTGTACAGAAGAGGAACTGCATATATGATTGTGCATACCATTGTTTCTTATTGTTGAATAACTATGTATACTCTTATCCTCTCCAGGAATACAAAATCTGGCCCATAGCTGAAGCTGGGGCAAATATGATGTCATGGCTCTCAGTGATGACGTTATTTTGATACAAAAGGGATAACCAGTCAAACATGAGGTTTAAGATCTCCTAACCTGTCTTGCTATAAAACTAAAATACATGGCAGAGGCAAGCCAGTCTTGTCTGCTTTCTGCAGCTGAACTCTTGATCATGCCTGTAGTGTAATGTTACCTGCTTTTACTTATCCTCTGCTGCCATAGCAATTTCATTCTACATGCTGATTCCCTTCAAAACGGTAAAGATAAACAGAATAGAGACTTCTTAAATAAAAATTCTCATCTCACTCCTCTACTTAATATGATACATTGCCTTTTAGTATGTAATACATATTTTCACCTCTGATTCCTGGTTCTCAGGTGTATGACATTATGTGCTCACGTACACTCTCCATCACAGCTTCAAGTATATAAGAACCAAAAGTTCTGTTATTTCTGGCTGCTTTATTTCTCACTGCTCATTTTCACTAGCAAGAGAGAAACAATGTGAGCAGTAGAGGGCTAGTTCTTGTAGATAAGTATCTCACATGCCCCTTTTTTTCTGAACAAGCACATTGTATTCCAAGTTCCCACTCAGCATCCCTAGTGACTTTTCAGGGTAGGTGGTAGCACACGCTTTGTCTGCTTCTGAGTTTGGGACACACTGATTGATAGCCATGCATGCCGATCAACTAAGTTGTGGGTACATTTGCTTTTCCCATAGCAGAGGGCAGTAATTTACTCCTTCTCTATTTGGCTGCAAATTTTAATGACCAGTTAGTTCATTATGGGGGTAGAGGGAGGCAGATGAGAGAAGAAAGAGGCAGAAAATCAACTATCACTGTTACTGTTGTTACCAGTTGTATGTGGAGAACATAACTTCAGTCTCTTAGTAAATTGAAAATGGCTCACAATGGTACCTAAAGATTTCTGAAACTATAAAATGACAGATTATTTCACTTTCTATAGTCAGCTACATTTTCTAAATATCAAATACTATAGATACTTGGGATAATGAAGAGAAAGGTTTTTCATTAGCTGATGATTCCAATTAAAATGTAGGATTTAGGGTCATTATAACTTGCTCATATCTGGATGATAAAAGAATCAGCCAAAATCTGGTAAGATCTTTTCAGCAGAGGAATTCTGGAAAGCATCTGAAAACCAGAAGAACAAGTCATGTAAATTCACTGCTTTGGCTAAAGCTTTAAAGAATCCAAATAACACAATTTGCAGACGTCGAGCTTTATTTCAGCATGTAGCTAAAATCCTAAGCTAGAGCTACCTTTAGAGAAAAGTAAAAGCTTCTAAGAAAAATGGATAATCTGGAAGAAGTATCTTTTTCTCTTGAGTTTGAAGAGAAGTGACTCTTGAGCCATTGGAAATATTGTCTTTAAGGGATAAGATTCACAAGTAGCGGTGATACTTATGTTATGTTTAGCCATCTAAAGTTAGGTATCCATTCTAGGCTGGTCATCTAGATTCACTTTGTAGGTGGAGAGAGGTCAGCATTCGTGTCATCCTCCATTATTTGTCTGAGAGGAATGAATTAGCCCTTCAAGGCACCTACCACTTTCCACAGATAGTTTAGAACAGCTAATTTTTAAGTTTCTGAAGTTGACTAGATGACTCCTAACCAGGCTGAGTGGGTTGCTATGCACAATAAAAGATGTGCAGCCAACTAGAATGAGACATGTAAAAATTGGGTGAACTACAGGCACTTTTGTTATTGAGGGGTCGCCACATGCTATTAGGATGTAAGAGGAACCAAGGCGCAGAGCCACTCAAAGGCTTGGCCACCTCAGCATGGCAAAGGCAAAATGTAGGCATTGAATGCAAAACAATGTAAATTCGAAAGCAACAGAAGAGCTGAATGCAGTCCAGGAGACATCTACACTTCAGGGTTGCCTCATTATTCTACCTTACATTTCTCCAGACGCTGGTTTAGTCTGGGCCTATTTTGAACTACCACCAGTCTGCTGAGCACCTCAGCACCTGGCTTCCAGTGTGTCACACTGTGAGCAAGAGATAGGAGCTTATTTATTTTATTCCCTGGGAAACTTGAACAAAACAATCTTCTCAGACTACATCAACACACAATAGCAGGTTGTCCTCTTCAAAAGAAAAAGAGAAATGCAGCAAAGTTGCCAGTATCTTTTTGTCTTTCTCCTCATGGTCATTTATTTATTAGTCTAATAGACAAACCACTCACCTATGAAAGCAGCAAATGAAAGTTCATTTTCTCCTTCTAGTTGAGAGAAGTCTTGAATTTCAAAACATATGTTTTACCAGTCATCTGTGCAGATACAGATTTTTATCAACAGATTTTAAACCATCTATTAGTAAGTATCTATTATTTTAAAGTAGCTGTTAAACTAATTCCATCTTAATAATGTTAATTGCATCCATATAGATCTAATGAACTGTGTTTTCTTACTCGGTGTGTAACTTGGGTGTGTAACTTGTCCTTTGGTTCCATAACAGAAGTTTCAAGGGTCTGATTCTTGAAGATTTCTAAAAAGTAAATTCAGAATACTTGTGAAATGTTGCTGAATCTCAGCATTAGTGTTACACATCCACTGTATAAGATGACACTGGTGCAAAATTCAAGACAATGCAGAATCATAGGCCCCCAGGCCTCAATGTTCATTTCTTATTCTGTGCATTAACATTTCCCCCATCTTTTTTAAGTTTTCAGAATTCAGTAGTATTTTAGATCTGCAGGAGGCTGTGAATAATAATGTGCATTAATAAGGTGCAGAAGACACAAGTTCCTGCTGATTGCATATCCAAGACTGTTGTTAATGACTACATTACTTGCTAAAAAAGTAAACAAATTCCTACTTGGAGAGATCCAAGATATGCCAGTTGCCTAGTTGCTAAAGAATATTAACATTTCATCAAAGAAATGCTCAACTGTGCTGTCATTTTCAAGGGATGAATTTCACAAGTAATGTTTTTTTTGAAAGGATACAAAAACCATTTGAAAGTATGATACATTTTCTAAAGAAGTGTAAGGATTTTATTCCTTTCATTGTCCACACTATTATGGTCTCTAGCACCAAGTCCAACACTAAAATGGCCAAGTAATGAAGCAAACCTTCAGATATAAAATAAACTAAATTTCACCTTTTAGGGCTACAATTGAAACCACCTGCATTTCTTTAACCAACAGCTTAGTCTGATAATCTTATGTGCCTGTTTAGAATTAGAATTCATCTCATATCCCTGAGATGGATCCACATACCTCCAACTGATGCAAACAGGCTGAGTCTTTCCCACTGACTTCAGCTGAGCTTTTCCCATGAGGCTGGACTGTAAAGGGATTAGGCTGCTTCCATGAAGATTCTTATTTAGGTATATGAGCCAAATTCAGCCCTGAAGGAGTTTATTTTTGGAATATGGGAAATGTAAGTAGACAGTTGCATTAATAGCTTTATAGAAAGTTCTGCAACATACAACAATACATTTCATGTTTAGCTTTCTACATAAATAAAAAGCTGTAGAATTCCAGGATCCACCTAACAGAGCCTGACTTATAATTCTGTCTAGGAGATGACTTATTACTGGTTATACAATATATGGCTTCCTCAGCTGCATTGAAGAGAAAGTGCAGGCTCCAATTGTAGAGACATAAATACAATACAGCATTGTTTGGAGACTTCCATACAAAGCCAAATAAGGGCATCCAAATACGAGGTTCCTCTTCCCAAAATCTTTCACAAAAAATAAGAAGCAATAAGTTGCGGGCAATTCCAATAAACAATTTCAGAAGGTATCAGCAGACTGAGGTACCCAGTTGAGGACTGTCTAGCTGCTACATGACTCACCAAGAAAGTTCAGGTAATGGTTGCTCATAGGGTGAGTCTTTTCTGACCAGGGATGATAAGTGCCATAGCTACTACCACGAAATAAGCTGCTCTGTGACAACTATGTCAGAGTAGCTTCTCTATGTGAACATCCATTTTGAGACTTCACTCTTACGGAATAATGTTCATAATGCTAAATTGCTTCAAAACAAATTAAACCATAGTTGATCTTCCAGAATAATTACACTTGTCAGTTTATTCTTTAGTGACAAGGCTGGAGAAGACAATGGAAATGCCTTGAAGAACCGCACCATGTTCTGGGCATGGGTACAGGACCTTTTTCTGAAGGTTATTTTCTTTCTGGCTAATATATGTTGCTCTAGGACAAGGACCTACCTAGATGCAGACACCACACCGAAAGGAGAAAGCTCATCCACACACAGGCATCAGATTTGTACTGATTAAAGTTCCAGCAGAGCTGGGATCAGGCACATGCTATTGGATTATGTGCTGTATTTCCTCATGCATCAAACATTAGGAATGCCCATTTTAAGCATTAGTATTGTAAAATACAGACGGTACAGCCTAGCTTGGGTGTAAGACATCTTCAGCAGTGGTTCAGTTTCTCCATCTGACCACTGGTACCTGAGAAACACACAGTACACAAACATTATTTGCTTAGTATATTTTATCATGCCTGACAGTTTATAAAGTGCTAATGCAATTTCTACTTACATGTATAAGCAACATTATACAGCATTTGTTTATACCATATAGTTAAATTTTACTTTGCATGTGGATAATTTTACTTTGCACAATTGAAAACAATGAGGTACAAAGCAAGTAGTCTGTAAAAACAGTGGGCAAAATGCAAATTAGGAAATATTAGAAATGTCAGTGCAGCATGTGAACACAGTAAAGGGGGCTATTCCTCAAGATATATCTCATTGCTTTTGTCAGAACAGCAGTGTTTGCAATGCTTGCAGAAAGTTATTCTTGATCTTGATGTTGCTAAAACCCATACCTTTATCACAACCTCACAACATTTGGCATTTTTCCTAAATCTTCAGGAAATGTTATTTTTTTCTTTTTCTTTTTATTTTTAAATGGAAATTTCCGACTCCTTACAATGTTACTGAGAAGTTTGAAATGTACAAGCCCAGAAAAGAGACTCAGAAATCCCCCAAACTATCATTATTTTTAATACTCAGATTTTTGATGTGTATCCTATTTGTAGATTTGTGGCACTGGCTTTTATTGTAAACTATAGCAATTTATTATTTAGTTAGTTATGTTTTCATATTTGTTTACCTATATTATTGCATAATTTTAATACTACTTAAGGACCTAAAAAGCTTAAATTTTCAAAAAAAAATACAGAGTAAATCTGGATACAAAACAAGTTTCCAGTTTGCAGTCTTATTTTTCCAGAAAAGTGATTTTGGTTTGAATCAAATGAAGCAGCAAATCAGTACAAACTTCATGCCAAACCAGCAGCTCCCAAAGCACAGCAGCTGCTCCATGAAACCGATTCCCTCGTTAACTTTGCTGCGAAGAGAACTAATAGTGATTTTGTTGCTGAGAAGTTGCTGGGGGCTCCCTACCTCCCTGCCACAAGGGAGTTGCCACAAGTCCAGTTCCACTGGACTCCCCTGGGGACAGCCTCCATGGTCCCCTAGCCTTCTCCTGCTAATTATTTTTATAATTTGACAATGCACTCAAGATCACATAACATACAGGTTTTAACAACAGCTGGATCAGATTAGACACAAAGCTCTGGGAAGCTGTAACAATAATGAGTTTTAAATTTTTTGTTATTAGTGATATTGTTGTATTCATCTTTATGGGAATAATGGCAAAAGTCAATATATTTCTAGTATGGTATAACCGCAAAACGATCCTCTGGACAGAAGCTGACAAAGCAAAGTATGTTCTGGAATCTGAAAATATAGCAAAGTTTTGGGGACATCATCTGTACACAGGTCTGAAAACAGAGGTATCTATCTCTTTCCAATATTATCTCTCAGCAGAGCAAATAAATATTAGAGTTGGATGAGCAGATTGAAAATCTGAGCCTTTCTAAAATCCACACTGGTTTAATCTTCAATACGAATATTTCCATAAAGAGAAGGCACAACAACAGGACAACATCTTCCATTGGAAAGATGGGCCATGAGACATCTAAGTAATTTCTTCCAGTGATCAACTTATGTATTTCGCAACTCATCTGACATTTCACACTGCCTTTCCTCTAAAATATTCTCTTTTTGAGGATCTCATCAGGAGTTGTTTTGGGTACAGTTTCCCCGAGCTGATTAAGCTCTGCTGCTGTACTGGGATACTGCCCTCAGCAGATTTCTCTGGAAACCTGCAGAGAGGAGGATGGAAGCAGGACCAGCTGAGACGTCTGCCTCAGGCTAGGAGAGCTGGATTTGTTTTGTTGGGTGGGTAACACCTGTATAGGACTGGCAGTTAGCAACTGTAATTGGAAACTACACAGTGGGCATGTAGAGCTAGATAGGGCTTAATACCTCCTGTCTGGAAAAGGAAATAGAGCTGTGGAAGCTGAAACTCAGAAACAGTAATAAAAACTTGTCTGTGCTAAATGTTCAATGAATAGTGACACGATTAAAAAAATAATAGTTTTAGACACTTACAAAATGCAGCTTCAAGCACTACAGCTTCCAGAGTGAGGGACCCCACTCTGCTCCCAGCCCTTGAGCAGTCACTGGGTCTGACTAGCAGGACGAGAGGGATAAAGGCAGAGAAAACCCTGGCAATGCACAAAGCAAGCAAACCGAGAAGCCTTTTCAATCCCTTTCATCTTTATTCCTCTGTTCTGACTGTTCTTTATAGCATAGGCACAGAATAAGCAACCCTGAAATTAGGGCTGGACTCCTTAACATGGGCAGTTTTTCATGGTGGGCACTGCAAAGAACTAGTATGTGGCTCATGGAAGACAGACACATTAAAATGAATTAATAACTGCGATGTGCTTGGATGAACAGGGAGAAGCAGTGGTCCATTGGTCCCAAGAAGGATAGGGGAAGGTCATCTTTAAGAAACCAGGCAAACCCTGTGTTAAGGCACTAGACTGGGCAATAGTAGATGTGGTTTCCATTCCCATCTCTGCCTTACTCCTCCTGCCAGAATTTGAACAAGTCTCTAAGTCTTTTTCTGCCTCAGTCCGTAACGGAGTAGTAATATTTTCCTGCCTCACTATGGGACACTGTTATCCAGGTATTGTGCTGATGGGTACAATTGAACAACCTACCATATATTAAAAAGAAAATTTGTTCAGATGGATGGTGACTTTATCACTGGAAAATGTCAAGTGAACGAGGTACACTCATTTTTTTATAGGTTCCTTGTATGTGTTTTGTTATAATAAGAAATAAACCACCACTGTGAGGACCTGAGTCACCTTTGCCCTTATTCTAATTTTTTGCCAGTGTTTTTCCTTGAACACAATACAGATAAATCAGTATAAAAATGGAGTAATACCAGAGCTTTTGTTTTTCTCCCTGGAAGTTGCATTAGCCCTGAAGTCTGAAACAATTATTACCATGTAATTTATTTTCACTTTATTATGTTTCTCTGAAATCAGAATTGGAGTTTGCTGGTTATGCAACAGCTCCCCATATTTATTTCCCTACACAATGAAACTTCAGCCAGGAATACACACAAATTAAGGATTCAAATCTTTCTAAGAAGTTTTTCAAAACTTCCTTTATAGCTAGCTTCTATCAAATCCCATTTGGTTTTATAAGCTGCTGAAAACCGTAATCAGAAACATCTGTGCTTATGGGCTCAAAACAGAGTAACATCTATGTCTTACCTTACTTCCCCGTAAGAATCCCTGAATAATGACAAAATGGCATGCCTTTCCTAATTCAAACATTTGGCCAAACAGTGTTATAATAAATGATGTAAGAAGGGAGATCCTAATAAGAAACATGTGTACAGATTGCTGAAGGCAAGCTCAAAATATGTCAGAGTCTAAGAATTTACCACAAGGAAAAAATTACTGACAAAAATATGTAAAAAATGTTTATGTTCAACGCTGCTTGAAATGCAACATGAAAAAAATGTGTAACAACACCACACAAGTAGACCACAACCCTCTTCTCATACTTACAAAGCTATTGAAGTGTTGGCACAGGGAAGTAAAAATGCCATCCCTCACTAGCAGCTGCTTAGAAATGCATTTACTGTCCGGAGGCACAGGTCTTCCCATGGTGCTTCAAACACAGTGCAGCTGAACCTCATTTCACACAAATGAGAACATTCAGCCTTAGACCACTGGTGCAAGATAGAGAAAGATGATTTTCTCTCCCGTTTTGATTGGAAAACTCAGGTACAGAGAGGTCAAGTCAAAATTGTTCCTCTAATCTGAATGTAATAAAACTTGGGCACCCAATTTCATTTACCTGTTACTTCATCGAAAAATGCTATGCATCTGAATCTTCCATCGCTTTCAGCTAAAGAAAACAGCATGTGGCTTCCTTGGACACCATGTCCAAGATGTCTCACATCAAAGACCCCCAAAATGAGTGTGTGAACTTGAAGGTCATTCATAGCATAAGGAATTTGCCTAAGGATCCTCCTACATTGATCATCCTATTAGCCTGATTCCCTATGCTTTATCACAAGATTTTTTTTCTTTTCTTCCAGGACTTTTTCTTCATCCATCTGTACCAGTCTGAAACGAGTAATAAAAACAAAGAAAAACAGTCTGCTGAAACACGCTGTGTTCTGAAAAGCCGTATCTGGCCCTCACCAGCAGGTAGGGAAGGTGGCCACCAAGACTGTAAGCAGGGATATAAAAAAAATGCTCTCTGAATGTCATGCCTTTAGGCTCCAGGAGGAACAAGCAATGAAAGAAAAACAACAAGGAGATTTGATGTATTCTGGAGAATGAATAATAAAGTTGGACAAGTGAGCAGCACCCTGTCAGCCTCCTGCTAACGAAAGGCTGACTTCTCCAGGAACTGATGCCCTGTGCCTGGCATGTAAGAGGCAAAGGTGCTGAAAGCCTTCAAGGTGTTGTACTTTCTTAAGGACTTGGTCAGATCTAGAAGGAAAATACTTGAAGTATTATGTAGTATTGAGTGGGGATGTCTCTGCTGTAACACATACCTGATTATGAGAGCTCAGGGACTACTGACACTGTATGTCACTGACACTCAAACTAAAATTTTTGCTCCATGCTTGGCTAGGAACTGGATTTTTTTGTTGTTGTTCCTCAGAGCTTTTCAAAGGGTGTTTTAAAAGCTGAAAAGCAACCGTATCAAGGTTTTAGTTGATGTTAATTGTTTCTCCACACATGAAGCTACGTAGTTTGGAGGACAGCTGAGGCTGGCTTTTTAATAACAAACTCTGTTACTCATAAGTACATAAAATATTCTTGTGTTCTACAAAAATAATGCTGATTCTGTTCAAATAAACTCACTGCTGAGATGTTGCAGTGAGCCTCAACATTTTTAGACCATTTGGGCCCCAGGCAATCTGAAGCAGATATATTTATTTTAGCTTATCCCTGGTGTAAACAGAGAAAACCTGAACATCAGGGTAAAGGTCATAATCCCATGGGCAACATCTGCTCTGTTGAATTTTGAGGAATAGTTCTGACTGCATGTGCAATAAAGCTCAACAACTCTGCTCGAGATCTCAATCTTCTCATACCCCTCCAAGTCCCTCAGTCCCAAAATGTTGTAACCTTTAAATTTCACCTGGTGCATTAGACAGGAGCGGGTCAGCTACAAGTGCTGGACAAGGTTCAAACTGTGACTCAGTCTCAGAGTGTCTCAGCTTAAGTAAAAATCTCCAACAAGCTTTCATTACCTCTTATCATCACTCTTTAAATCAGGAAGCAAGAAACTCTACAGACGAAACCATCTACTTTCTTCTTATTTTTGTGCCAAAGAGAAGTTGATGCTCCTCATTTAGTTAAAACACTGCAGACAGAACAGGTATGATCTTTATGCTACATTTTGCCATGTGGATATATGCATCTACAAGCTTATACAGTTTGTCTTAATTTGTTTTCCTTTTATTGTGCTAGAAAGTGAGGAATGGCATTTATTAATTGTTTTACTCATTATTTTCTGCTTTGGCAGGAATCAGAATCCACTTCAAAATGCCAGACGTCTCAGTTACACCTGATCATTATTTATGCCAAATTATTTCATATATTCTAGATAAAGATGAAAAAATCATGTATCAAAAACATTTATTATTGAAAAGTGACTAAAAAGTGAGAAGTACTTATTGTTTCATATCACACAGTTCTTCAAGACTTCAGACCTAAGCAGACCACTATCTCTCAGATCTCTGGGATATTCAGATGTAACACATTGCTGCAGGTCCGTCTCTGTTTTTCTCAGTGTCTGCACTGCTTATCTACAACAGAGTACCGATCTTCTGTTTGCCTGAAGTTGTAATTTATAAATAACAGTTCATAACAAACTGTTCCTGTGTTCTTCTGCTCACAAGAACTGAAATACACATAAAACATAAGTTCTTCGGGGATATTATGCATTGGGCTTGTATCTAGTGAAGCTATTCCAAATCTAACCTAACAAAACATGTAGGTTAAAACCCCAGTAATTTTAACTTTATTTATAGCAAGGCAGCTGTACTAGTCCAAGGCATTTTATTTTTCCAAGTAAGCTTTTGCATAATGGTCTGTCTTTCTTGTTCAAATTATGAAGAGGAAAAAAAAATTGGCAATGTATGAAAGGAAGAAAGCAGACATAAGAAACACATTCCTAACATGGATCCCCAGTGACACAATGAAGACCCTAGTCTGGGAATTTACCAAAATCTGGACATATTTGGAAGAAAAGAAGGAAGTCACTTGGAGAGATCTCTCTCAAAGTCAGAGATATTTTCAGAGGAGCTCTAGATCGCTTTGAAATGTCATACATCAAACCAATTCCCTACTGCAGATCCAGGCTCTGGTGCTGAGCGTATGCAGCCTCCCCTGAGCTATGGTGTTTTACCATTATAACTGAGCTACATCACCTTTCATTATCTAAGCAAGCTGAAGTCATGCCTTTACTCCCACAAACCAATGAAATCAGAGGCACACTGAACATTGTTCTATGCCAGGGTGCATAAGAAGTTCCATTTTGCACAAAATTAGATATTAACCGATAGTAAGCAATTCTTTATAATGCTACACAGAAAGGCTCTATAGGAAGAACACGTGCAATTGTGTTTTCAAGATTAACTCTGTCTCCTGACTGCTGACTGTTTGATTTCTGAAGCTGTGTGATGCATGAACACTAGGCAATTAGGTTATTTAAGATGCAGGCAGATTTAGCCCAACTATGGATATATCTTCCATATATTCTCCCATTACTCACACAGATGACAAAGGGTCACATACTGAGGATGTTGGCATTTTATGAGATCTCAGGATCTGATCTAAAGAATCACACGCAGCTTTTGTATTATCCAAGGTTCCCTGTCACTTGGCCACAGACTCTTGGACCATTGGAAGCAAAGAACCACATCCACAGTCACAACTCTCCATATTGTCAATCATTTTCTTTGCCTTGCAGGTGCAAGTGGTTCACACATCACAGCATGGGAATCATCATACTAAATTACTTGTCAGTTCCTGAAATTATATGACAGCTTAACTAACGCTGGAAGAGACAATATGGGTCACTGGGTCCAGTCCTGCATAGTCTCAGGCAAGCGTGTTGTTGTCACCAAGGCCAGAAAGGTGCACAAGGACGTCCCCTCTATCCTGTGTACCACTACGCACAAAACATCTCACTGTATTTGACTTAAGACCTTTCACTATAAGGAACCAAAAACCTACAAAAATGATCATGTGCAACGGCAGGAGAAATTGAAACTCCCATCAATGGGGTGGGCCCTTGCAATGGCCAGAAAACTGCTGGCATTAAAACTCATATGACCTGTACTTATGCTACCTTAAAGAGACAGAGTTCTCCCTCATTTCTGCAAAGGAAAAACAAAGGACAGACATTTAAATAAGGAAAGGCAGTTCTATACAGCTTAAAGACAATAAATGGTCAGTACTGTGAGAGGTTTTACTGGTCCCTCTACATACTGTTAACATCTTAACAGTAAACCTGAACTACAATTAAGAGACTGAGATAAAATGGAAAAGATAGGCTCAAGGCACAAAGACTTACAGACCTTATAAATGGATTTCTAAATCTCTAAACACTTAACAATTTTTCTCAATTGCGGTGATAACTTTTTATTGGAAGCTATCTTGTGCCGCTTTTATATTTTATCATCGTAGCACTAACACAAGTGCACTTGGGATATATATGGTCATGGATTCAAGCCTGATGTGTGTGTTTGACCCAGCCTTTGCAAAAGAAACTTGGTGTCACACAAGTGCCTGGATTGTTTTTTCCCCCACCAAGGAAAAGGTTGCCAACTTTCCAGAATTCAAAACTTCAGTGGTACTAGGGCATGCCCCCATGATGTTGAAACAGGGATGAGATTAACTTAAAGAATAACCTAATTTACATCTGATAATTTCTATACTGTCCCTCACAGGGCATCACCATGATGTGTGCCTGACACTGGCAGCGCAGCACCACGAGCCACCCGCCAAGCCAGCATCTGATATTTATGCTGCATGAATAAGCACTGAGAGGTCCAGCAGGTCAGTCTGCACCCCCGTGACGTAGCTGGGACTGAGACACCCTGACCAGGGCCCGGAACTCCAAGGAGTCCTGCCGAGTGCGATTTCCTACATGGGTGCGTGCACAGTAACTCTCTTCCTCCTCCTGTGGCCTCAGAGGAGTCGTATACATTGCACTATGTAAGCTCTGCCCCTGCTACCTGGCCCGCGGCGTGAATCTCCCACGCCGGTTTAATCAGAAAAGCAGATGGTCTGAAAGCTCCTCTGCATATTTTCCCAGTCAAATGCCTGTTTAGAGAGTACCCCCCAGCTAGGAAGATGAGCTCATTCAGACCCCAAACCTCCATGTGGATAGCAATGGAGAGCAGAACACCAGGCACATTTGTTTCATTAATAAGTGGTTTTGTGCTGAGAGTTTCAAAGCTGCCCAATGCAAATATCAACCTTGTCAGATCTCTCTGCAAATATATCCCCAAAGAGGAAGAGAATATGACAGTACTCTAGGGACAATATAATAAATATAGGAATAAAAATTACTTAAATAAACAAACAAACAAACAAACCCCCAAAATAACAACAAAACCAAACACCCCCCCTTCCTCAAGCTGGGTAAGGCATAGGTTGCCACCTATCAGTGTTTCCTCTTTGGTCATATTACCACAACCCCAACTTTTACCCTCTAGCAATGGATTTGTCTACTGCATAATTTAGCTGAAAATATGAAATGATATTTCATATGCTTCAGTAGATGTTTAAATATTTTGTTCTTATTTTTCCCTTTGGTTTGTTTAGCATATAAACATTCTCTCTTTAGTGTTATGCATATTTTAGCTCCTCAGACCAAATATAATAAGCTACAGGTCAAGAACAGATTTTCCATAATACTGCTCTGTTTTTAAGCTACTGTGTCTGGTAAATTAGCAAATATATTTGTTACCATAAAATTAAAGTAGCACAGAGAAGAACTGGCCCATGGGTTGATTTAATTCAGGAAAGCAAGAATCAACAAGAACCAAAGTGTCTACTTAACCCATCAGGGAACCGTGCAAATATGACTCAAAAATAATTTGCCCCATGGTGCCTGCCACAGTGAAATACAAAGCCTGTCTCATGTGCACACATTTTAGCTCTTTTCACAGCCACAGCAAGAGGAAGAAGAGTGTTCCCAAGAGCCAAATGCGTGGAGCCTCGCTAGCTGCTGTCGCCAGCTCAGGAGAAGTGAGCACAAGTCTTCTGAGCCAGGCAGAGCAGGAGATGATGAGCATGTGCTGCAAGCAGCCTATGGAGGCAGTGGTCACTATTATACAGGTGTGTGAGGTATCTTTCTACCCGTTCTCTGAATGACTAAATAAATCAGAAAATCCATTATAGGGAAGTACTCACCTTTTGCCTAAATTTTCATGTGGTTTCACTCGTTAGAAATATGAAAGGTGTTATCATAATATGACCAGCCAGCTCTCCATGCATTAGTCATGATTTCTCCAGTGGCCACAACCGCCTGATATGGGGATCAAACCCATTGACATCAGCCTCACTTGAGCATCAAATGTAATAAAGGTGGTAAAACCCAAAAGAAACTACTGTGTTTTTCTGAGGAAGGTACATAGTACTAAACCAAAGAACAATGAAGTTCTCCCACAGTCACGTTGTTAAAGAAATTTCTTTGCTCTAGGTTTCCCACAGCAGAGTCTCAGACACCAATTTCCAGGAAAATAAATTATTTAATTGAATGGTGTGGCGTTAGGAGCAGCTTGAGCTGGGCACCTCCAAGAGGTGCCTTGAGCTGGAGGTGCCTCCAGAAGAAATCCCTGGGCATTTGTATCCTTACAACCTATGCACCTGCTCTTCATATGCTGTTCATGCGCCCTGCATGCAGCTCTTGATCCAATGGTCTGGGGTCCTTTTGTTCCTTATTGGATTCTTGGTCTCCAAGTGGGCCGGGAAACTTCTTATCTACAAGAGTTAGAGCTTCTGCTGACAGCTGTAGCCTCCTTATCTTCCAGTTTGCGCTGGTCCCAGGGACTTCCTTCATGTATCCAAGCAACAGTTCAAGACAGGCTCAAAAGTTCTCAACAGTTCCGGCCCAGGGCTTCAGCAACTTCAACTACCAACGCTAAGCAAGACTATTCAGAAAACAGAATACAGTTAAAAGAATTCAATTAACTAAACTTATTCTACAACAAGGTGTACAAACCTTTCCTGCTTCTCTTCCAGGCCATAAGAGGGTGAACAATCATGAACATCTTTTAATTTTGAAACACATAACACTATGTGTTTAAGGCAAATGGGGAAAAACCCAAACCCAAAGGCAATTCTCATTCTGTGTTTTGAAGCTTTTGGAGGAAAATCAAATCTAACACCATACTCCTAATGAATACAAAAAAAGCTCATTCTTCACAGTTGGCAGGTGGATGTGAGCCATATATTGGACATTTGAGGCTCTTCTAGCTCTCGAGTTAGAACTAGGGCTATCAAAATAAAATGATAGATGGTAAGAGAAGCTTTACAAGATCTGCTCCAAACCCGTCTACATTTTGCATGTAAGTCCCTTTCATCGCAATGTGCTGGGAGAGCAGCAGATCTGAATGCTCTCAATTATTATTGTCAGCTTCAAGTAACTCAGGTGGGATCGATAGCGCAATACTGGCTTAAAAACAGCCCACATGAGAAGGGAACCAGGCCCCAGCAGTAACAAAACAGCTATATTAGAAGAGGATTAGCTGTTTCCATAGAAATGGAAAGGAAATATAGATTCAGTCCCTTCAAATCACAGCTCTGAATGAAGCAGGAGAAACCAAGCTGTTTGTAAAAGTGTCATGTCAAACAGAAATGTCTGGTAGAAGTATAGACTTGCAATGCTTATAATCATAGAATCATAGAATTGTTTTGGTTGGAAAGGACCTTTAAGATCATCAAGTTCAACCATTAACCTAACACTGCCAAGTCAACCACTAAACAATATCCCTAAGCACCACATCTACTCGTCTTTTAAATACCTCCAGGGATGGTGACTCCACCACTTCCCTGGGCAGCCTGTGCCAATGCTTGACAACCCTTTCAGTGAAGAAATTTTTCCTGATATCCAGTCTAAACCTCCTTTGGCACAACTTGAGGCCGTTTCCTCTCGTTCTATCGCTTGTTACCTGGGACAAGAGACCAACACCCACCTCGCTACAAGCTCCTTTCAGGCAGTTGTAGACAGCGTTGTTGTAGACAGTTGTAGACAGTAATGCTAATGTAACTAACATTTATAATATAAAGCCATGCAAAATGCAGGCCCTGGTGTCTCCAGTCTGCCTTGCTTGCTCTTGCTGTAATGGGAAGGAGGAGGACTGGAAGGCAATTACGGATCATTGATTATCTGATAGCTCAGTCCCTGCCCTTGGGCAGAGCAGTGTACAGTGTCCTGACATTTCATGCTTACTGGTACTTACCCTGCCTACGTCCCTTCTCACAGGGGCACCACTCCTCACGCAAACAGCAAGCGGACCCAGTGACAGCAGATGGCACTCCAGAATGCTCAGCATCACCCCAGCTCCTGCTGGTGGGCAGCGGAGGTACGTCCCTCCCGGGGAACCAGAGGTCAGGGCTCATAACTAAATGACTAGAAACACTCCCAAGCAGAAACGTGTGTAGCATGCGGGCAATGCCATCCCCTTTGCAAGCACGAAGCGCTCCCAGTCGCGCCTGCGATGCAGGAAGCCCCCATGCCGCGCACTGCAGCGTCCAGCACACCAGCAGCAGCACTGGTGAGCGCAGCCAGGCTTCCCTCCGCTGGGCTTTAAATACCAAAGGAACCCCGACTGGGTGTGCAAAGCTACAGCAAGCCGCCCAAGCAGAAACTGAAAAGACAATCAAGGAGTGAGTGAGGAGAATAAGCAGCAAATTGTGAGAGCAGGAGACAGCAGAACAGCAATTACTGCAAGGAAGGCTGAAGACAGTTCCTTGTAGCTGGGAAATGATAAAAACGCACTGACAGCCTGAGCAGCGGGAGTGTCCGGCCTTCCAGGAGGGATCCACAGCTCTACTCCTCACTCTTCCAGTTCCATACAGAACAAAAATCAACCAGCAGACACTTTTCTTTCACATTTAACCCTGATCTCAGGTTTTTCATTAGCTTGGGAGAGTACTGGCGACTCCCACATCAGCAAGAATTTCCCGTTTGCTTTCAGAAACGCTGCTCGCCACATTCCTCTGAGCGATGCCTCACCATTTGCGCAGCGTAAACAAGCACACGCATGAGCAACATTTTCTGAAAACACTTTGCAGCAGTGAAAAGAAGACACTCCTCCACATGCCCTGATTTCTAAGCATGAACTTTGACTTCTCTGCTTCTATCAGTACTTCTTAAAGAATTTTTTGTGATAAAATGAAAAGGGAAAAGAGGATAAGAGCAGAAAGAGTAAAATGTAGCTAAAATAACTGTATGACACTTCTTGTGGAAGACAGAAAAGAAAGATATCATTCTATTAAGTATTTTCAAGTAGGCTTTATTTTTAATTTCCACCTCTTGTCCACCATAATTTCATACGGTCTTTTAATTATCTTTGTTCATAACAGCAGGTTCTGGATTCTTACTCTGTATTTCCAGCACTTCATCCTCCACGTCAGCTTACTGTACTTGCAACTGAGTAGAAGATGTTTGCGCTGTTGGTCAGGAATTTGCTGTGTGCCTTTGCTGTTTATTAGGAATGGCTGCTTTCGCTAGGTTGCAACTATTGATGACAATACCAAAAACATGGGAAAAAAATCCTGACATATCCCAAATATTAATTTCATTATTTTAAGAATGAAAACCTGCTCTTGCACAGTATTTCTTTTCAGATTAGGATTTTTGTACAAGTTCTAAGTTGGTGTTCAGATCCTTCAAAACAGTCCTGTATTTTCCTTTCAGCTCAGTCAACCAATATAACAATGGCCTAAACCATCAGTAGACTTGGAGACATCAGTAATTTTAATAACTTTTGCCTAAATATCTCTATATTGAGGTAAATAGAGAGCTAAAACTCTCAAAATATTACTCAGATGAGTTTCATGCAGAGAGCTCTAGGAAGTCATGAAACAGCTGAACATTTTACACCCACATTTTCAACGCTGTGTGTCACAGTGCAATAAGTTGGTTACTATGTCATAAATACCTTATGATTTCTACTGAGTTTGACAGATAAAAAACAGGGAACCATGTTTTTTATCTGAACCATGTATTTCTGAACCATGAACAGAAAAATATGTGGCTACATCAATGCTTAAAAAAAAGAATTACTTGAAAAGCCCAAAGCATTTTTGAAACTAAATGATTAATTCTTGAAAATTCTCGCACATGTAGATACAGACATAAAAAGCTGCAAAAGGACAGAAAACCCTAATCTGACTGGTTATGTTTCCTTTAAGCAACTGCTCATTAAAATGATTTCATGCATGTCCTCCTATCATAAGTGAAAATTAGACTGTTGTAAAAAAAAATGGAGTTTTCTGTCTAGTTGCAAAAAAAGGTTGAAAAATGAACATAATTTCCCCTCCCCTCTCATACCCACCCACACAGTTTTTGTTCATTGAGGATTTCTTTTTTCATTCCTATGCCTCCAGCCCTCCTCCAGGTCTTTTGAACACTGCCCTGATCTGTCTGTGTCCGTGCCATACAAAACTAGCTGGAAAGTACTTGCAGCTACTTCTACATGTGAGTAGTACTGCTAGTCTAACTATGAGCAAGTCTAGGCAGGGTATACTAATACCTTCTTGTGGTCCCCTTTCCAGCTCCATCTCTAGCCCTTGTTGAAAGTTATATACTAGGTTTTCCATCACCTCTTTCCTGCAATCAGCTCTAATAGCAAAGCATACCTACCATTTGGTCCCCAGAATTAAGAAGCTGATAAAAACACCTGTCTCTTACCTAGCAGCTAGCACAGTGTTTGTGCGACAAACAAGAAAAAAGTCTTTTTTCTATCCACAGAACTTTGAGCCTGCCACGTTTCCCATGTTAATGCTTTTAAACACAAAGCTATTTGAAGTTCAGTCCTTCAAACTGTTGCACTGTGCATGACATGCAGAAATAGCCACTCGACGAAACGAAAGAGAGAGATTATCTGTGATACGATACACACATTACAAACACAAAGGTGATCAAATTCCTCCTGGGAAGTCACATAATTTTCAGCCCTTGCTCCAAGTACTATTTAATACTAGCAGTACAATACTGAATGTGTGGTCTCTACCCGAAGCTAGGGCAAAATGTCATGCCTTCTCTCCCTTGAATACCAGTAGTTATTTACTCTTTGTAAAATAAAAACGCTGCATCACAAGAAGTTGAGAAATGTACATACAGTGTCATCAGGCTGCAAAGGGAGTTGAACTCAGATTTTTCACTTCTTGAATGAAGACTAACCATTAGGTGTTGGAAAAATCAGATATAAAACATGGCTTGTGCAGATAAATGTCCCTTCTTACTATTTTAATGGGACATGGGGCATAAGAATGTTGAACAATTTTCATGCTCATATTGAAGACATTAGTGGGTCTGTTTCTTGGGCACCTAGTTCTTCCGATACATCACACAGATATCTAATTATTAACACATAATTTATACATATCCAGGCATATAGCTCTGAGCTTCCCCCGGCTGCTCAAAGTTGACTCCTGTAACACTATAATGCTGCAAGACCCAAGTCCCTCTGAAGTCCTACATCTGAAATAAGTGTAATGTATCTTTGAAAGATGCTCACCCAGGTCTAGTACAAATCAGTCAATTATTCTCTTCTGCATTAAGTTCTAGAAATCAAGGTGATTATTTATAATCCTAAGTAGGGACTTTGGACCCCACTTGTTTTAGTCCTGTTTGAAAAGTTTCACCACAGCCATTTTATCTGCTGTCTGCAGGATCTGGATTCGTTACAATATTTTACAAAGTATATGGTTTTAAATATTTTTTTCCCAATTAAGTTTTCATATTTCTGTGAAAACTTGCTTTCCAAATGATACTTTAAATAAACAATAGCTGAGTTTGGTAGCTGCTCTACAGAAATACAGCATTTGGAGTCTTGCCCACAGTACAGCAGAGTTTTATGGGTATCAAGAAGAGTAGAATTTATATTTATAAAGAATTACATATATGCTTCTTGCAGCTACTAATGTCAATTTCTCTGAATATAACCTGTTTCACCCATTAATTTCAAGATCCAGAGTTCATACACAAACAAGGAGATAAATATATGTCCATACTTCATCCACATTTATATAACTATGAAGGAATATAGCACAATAATAAAGGGATAGTATCTAGTAAGTATAATTTTCAAAGCATTTTACCACTTTTAATGAAACCTGCCTGGACTACTGGTAGGTAGGTTACCATGCTTGCTTTGCAAAGGCAGAGGCTGTGTATAATTTTGGAGCTCCATTTTCCCGCCAGTCACCCCCAGGTGGGAACAGGGTCTTGGGAACACTTGAAAAAAGAGGTGAAAGGAAATGCTTGACCTGCAAAATCTCAACATATTTTTATGCGTCTGTGAGTATTAAGAGAGACGTTGTAGACTTAATATACCTGTGAGTCTTATGTACATGCTCTAACTGAGCCCTGCCTCACCATTGCTCTTTCCAAATTGCTCCTGGGATCTCTCACAGTGCTGTGGTTGCTCCCCAAGTGGACACCCTTTTCCCACTGCAGGTCTCCACCCAGCTCCTGCAGACCAAAGAGTTTCTGAGACAGCCTCGCTAAGCAATGTGATTGAGGGTGCTTGTAGGATCCTCCTGTTTGAGATCTACTAAGCAGGGGAAGATCTCATCTGACGTAACACCAAATGTTCAGAAGGGACTTAAAACCCTATAGTCAAGTGATTCCACCCACCTCGTGTTTGTTGACAGCTCTGTCATTTCTATGAGAAAACCAAAGTGCTTGAGAGGGAAATCTGGATAGGGTGGACCTTGCCAGGTGGACCCAGTTTTTTAGCTGATCATCAAAGAAAGCTCCAGGCACCAAAACCGAATTTAACACCTATTCATTTGAGCAGGAAGAATTAATGCCCAGCACCTTATAGAAATGGTCTGGAAAATTATATTACTCAACACTTCAGAGAAGACAGGAGACACACAGTAAGGAAAGCAGATCCATTTCCTGATGATGTTATCAAGTATCAATCTGCATCTTTCAGTCATCTAATTATCATGTCCTATTAAAAATATTGCACCATATGTCAAAGTACTGATTTGATCATGACTGCATGTACACATTTGTTAGCATGTACACATTTGTTAACAAATCTGTGAAATAATCACAAATGGTTTAAGTATTATACTAACTTGTATTTGGACACAACTGTTATCATTATTCTAAATAATAATTACATTATCGTTTTCTCATTTTTGTGTATATAGATAATTAAAGTGCCCCCCTCGAGAAACAGGATGATTTCTAATTCACTATAAAAAGCTTTTTAGTATGACAGGTATATTAGTATTTCTATGTCAGAAAAAAGTCAAACATGACTGTCATTCAAAGCCAGTTTTAAGTTAATTCCCTGCTCAAATCAGGCCTTGGCTAAATTTACATTAATTTCTTCCAACAAGGGATATCCAAAGAGGCAGGAATCTTCAGGCTGACAGATCTTATTAAATACACCATGTACCGAGAAGAAATAGAAAAGTTTAGCACAAGGAAAAAAATCTGGAAAATCACATTTTCCATCTTTTCTCTTACGTTTCTAACTAAATACTGTCTAACACAGAAAGCAGTGTGTTTTCACTTCCATCTACTACTCCACAAATTATTTTTCTGTTCTGTCATCTAAGTACATCTTGTTTGAGTGCGATAATGCATTAAAATAAACAACATAACAGAGGATGGTATTCTGCAAAGAGCAGTGCACAGGGACAGCATTCTGTCCAACTGATTATTTCCCAAGTATGTGGCCCATAGATTCAGAAACATTTCATTTAAGTTTAAACATTTGAGCATCAGACTTTCATTACTGTGCTAATAAAATGGAATAATGGATTCATAACTCATTGTACTAGTTGAAACTTCATCTGTACTTGTAAAATTTGCGAGGTAAGGTGAACCTGAGAATAACGCTAGGAAATGTAAATACAGAATTATTTTAGAGCTCATCTGAAGGAAATGAGGGAGAGCCTGAGAAAAGTTTGTGAACTCTGTAGATAAAGTATCTTTTAATTTATTTTGTACACCTCGAACATAATTCCAAATTCTCTCTCCTTTTGCTTCTTAAAGGCCATATCAATGTCATTTTCTATGTCAACATAAGTATTTAGGGCACTGATCTTAGAAACACCTGCAGGAATTTTGTACTCCTTTAATGAGTTATCCTCCTAAAGTAAAGAAATTGCTTATTTCTTTAAAGTTCAATGCATATTAAAAAATGTGTGCATTCAGAATCTAAATCCATTTGTATTGTTTTACGTTGCCACAAATCACAGTTTTACAACAGGCTACAGTAATTGTTAATACTTCTGGGAAAATAACATCCAAAACCCGAATGGGAAACAATGAAACAAATCGGAAAAAATGCAGGTTATTTTAAAAAGTATTAACTATACTTTGATTTTACCCAAATATTAGCTCATTGATTAATTTAGAAGAGAAGCTTAAGTTAACAGTTCATAGTTGCAATACTCTTATTTTAACTAAAAAAGGCTGATTAAATTCAATTTACCAACACCAAGATACTGTGATGATAAATGGCTAAATTTCTTTACTAATGTACTCTGGTGTATTAGATACACCAATCCTTTTTTTTTTTAATTTTTATTTGTTAACCCAAATAAGGACATTTAAGGAGGTTTATTCCTATTACAAGAAAATGAGCTGCATGGTCAGGGATGGAGCCACAATGCGGTCCTATAGTTCACTAAGTTTTGATGCTCAGGAGGCAAGACTGCAGAGTACAATATTCGCCCTTCAGTCTTACACACACAGATAATTATTGCGCTCTCTGTGTTAAGTCATCTAGAAGCATGGAACATAAAAAAAAATCCAAGTCCCCAAAAGAGTTTACAAATCTGGATTATAGCCAGACACAACAGTGAGCGAAGTAAGCAGATGGAAGAATAAGGGCTAGGATAAGGAGCAAGTTTTTCCTGGTAAGTAGTAGTCACAGCGTAACACCTGCCTACTACCGTCCTCTGATCACTGCAGAAAGCCAAGTGTTAGTAGTAACAAATACTGTCAAGTGCCACGGTTTTGCAAAAAATGAGTGAGCTCGTAAAGAGTAAGCACTCATAACAGTTAAAATCACTGCTTGAATCATAATTTCTAAAATCTTAAAAAAAAGTCTGATTCAGAATAAAAAAATGTAAGCAGTTGTTACATTCTTTGTCAGATGAAAGTAAAAAATTTATGTAGCCTTCTACATCTCCAGCAATTATCCTAGAAAATCATCCACTTTTCAAATGACAGACTAATCTTATAACTACTCAAAGATAACAAATAAATGTCAAACTAAAGGCAAACTGAAGGATGCACACACATATAGTAAAACACTGAAGTCAAAATAAATCATTAAGAACAGAAATTCAAGTTTAATTTTTAACTCTTTTTCCCACAAGGATTAAAGTGAGTCTGGTAATATTAACACAGACTTTGATTTGATAATTAATGATAACATACATGCTACACAAATCCATTCAATGGAGTTAAATACTATCATATTTACACCAAGAAGAAGGAGTGTAAATGACTTTACTAGCTCTTTTTGGCTGGAATAGACTTGGTATTTCTAAATCACAACATTTACTTGTTTTCCTTAAATGTATAAAAACCAAATCAACCTTGAAAAGGTTCAACTTTGACCTATTTCTTATCATCTTGGTTACTGCTGTCTAAGAAACAAGGTGACTTCTTACTCTTCTGAAATGACAGAAAATGTGTTCTTCAGGAAGTCTTTCTGTAATAAAAACACCGTAAAAAATCTAGTCTAATTCTTTCTTTGCTGTGGATTTAATTTTTTTAAAAATAAACTGGCTAACTTCAGAAGATATTAGTTTAAAAATAAATGTCTTTTAGATTTTGCAACAGTACAATCCAAAAGCAATAACTTTCAGTATTTTTTCATATACAAAAAGGATTTAAAAAAAAAAAATCTGGCTAACTTTATTTATTTTGAAGACAACGCTAAGACTGATGGACTTTAATAGGAGCCAAGGTACAACAGTGTTCGTATCTGTGTTAGGAAGATCAGTGCATACACAAAATCTGCAGGTGGAAACCCATGTATTTTTTGAGAGAAGAGCATCCTGAGGTTACTAAGTACCAAAACTGAAGGAGCGATATTAGGAAAACAGAGAGAAAATTACTTGAGAAAATAATATTGTTAATTCAGTAGGTCACACTGTTTCTTATACCAGTAGTGCAGGGAAATAGCTGCCAGTGCAGCACTCATTTTTTAAGTGCAAGCAGCAAGAGCAGAAGATTTTTCCCACTGACATGTAAAAATGCATTCACGACATTTAAGTCAGACATTAAATGCAGCAGTATGTGGGGCCCACTGAAAATTTGGTTTCACCTACTGAGAACTCCTGTAAAGACATAAAAAAAATAATTCATTATTAGTTTATCTACATAGGATGATGCAACATTTTAGCCTATTTCCAGCACTCGTTTCTAAAGTGTATCACACAAGAGACAAAATCCTGTCAAATGAATAATTTGACATTTTCTCTCGTCACTGGGAGAGATCAGTTCCAATCTGAGACCAGCTGAACTAATACCAGTTGCACCCATTTACTACTCTAGGAATGCCAATATATTAACCCAGTTAATACATTATAATTCATTCAGGGCTCCTAGGTCTGCAAATTAAGACGGATATTAATCTGGGTTTGGAAGAAGTGTCTTAATAGTGCCAATTAATTTTTAAATTGAATTGCATATTAACAGCTTAACCTTCAGGTCAAGAGGTGCTCAGAAGTCAATTTAATATATAAGTCAATGGGACAATTGGTATGAAGAAGTACTACTCAGTCTAGAACTGTTCTCCATCCGTAACAATATTGGTTTTGTACAACTTTACGGCAAAGATGATGTGGTTCAATGAACAGTTATGTCATAAGACTCCAGAGACTTAAGTCCTGTTGACTCTGCTCCTAACACCATCACACAGAATCACTGAATTGCTGAGGTTGGACAGGACCTCTGGAGATCACCTAGTCCAGCCCTGTGCTCAGAGCAGGGTCAAGTAGAGTAGGCTGATGTTAAAGAAAATTGGCAGAGTCCGGGTCTCTAGGTTTGCTGGTTTTATTAACAACTCAGAGTTGGACCACCACCGCAGTGAATGGTACCCGACTCAAATTCACTCTCGGTTTATATAGAAACTAATAATCAATTACATCATAAATTTCTCACGAGCTTCTGTTAATAATCCACTAACTATTTCAATTCCTCTTTCTTCCTTTGTCAAGAGTCCACAAAAGTCCATTCTTTTCCATTGGTACGCTGATCTTTATGTTCTGGTTCTGCTCCGACTCCGGCCGACACCCTGTCCTCGATGTTCTTGCTGTGATCGGCATCCTTAATGTTCTTGCCGTGATCAGCATCCCGTCCTGATCCAGGTTGATCAGAGTCCGGTTCCCACCGCCAGTGTCTCCTAAACATTCAACCTTAAAAACAACTAAAGTTATATTTAGAACCTTATCTATACTAATTTTTATTTCTAAGTGTCCTATATTTCTTTTAAGGTAAAGAAAAGGTTAACCATACATCCCCTTTACTAAAATCATCAAAAGGTAATACTTCTAGGCCTACTCCTACTTAGCTACTCATTAAGCTTTGATTGATGATTTGTTCAGTCATAGGTCAGGATTACACAAGGAGCTTTGAGAACAATATTCATGGATTGTGAAAGCCCACCTGTGTTTATTCAGATAGACTTATATTAATTATTCTATTCACTATTCTATTTCACTCCTATTGATTCTTGTCTCTCTAACTCATAAGAACTTTTTCATTAATCGTGTGGAAATTTCTATAACAGTTGATCAGGGCTGAGTCCTGTTGGGTTTTAAGTGCCTGCAAAGATGGAGACTCCACAGCCTCTCTGCATAACCTGTTCTAGTGTTCAAACACCTTCAACTTCTTATATATGCTCAGAAAGTGATCTTGGAGCTATGTGATCCTGCCTGCTTTTACCCATACTAGCCATGACATCTGGATTACAAACTGTTCAGAGCATAAACCATCTCTTATGATGTAATTGTATAGCACAAAGCTCATAGTGATAGTAGGAGTCCTACGAGAAATGCAAGTAACAGTGTCTGCCTAGAAGATCACTCAATTTGAAGGCTAAAGTGAAAACAAGACACCTCCCAAATCAATATATATCACAACGTCTTGGGGAAGTAATTTGAGTTTTTTTAAAGTTCTTTCTGATGACAGCAGGTCTTTCCCTCTTCCTCTCCACCCTATTAAAAAAACTCATTTAAAAATCTCAACATATGGTGTTAGTCTCTTTATTTACCCGATGATATCTTCATGCTTATTCCATTACCTCATTATTAACTTTGTGGTAAAAAACAATGGAGTGAAGGACATCATGTTGCAGCAGCAGAACTGTGGATTGGAGGTAGCAATTCATACATCATTAGCTGAAAGGGACAAAAGAATAAGTGTTACTGTCTTCAGATACAGCAACAGAGACCCTGGCTACAACAAGAAAGAACAAGACTTGGAAATAAAGAATCCTTATGAGAACAAAAGACCATCATGGTATGAAGATTATGGGAGCTCCAATATTATTTAGGTAGAAAAAAAACAACACGCTTGTCCTTGAAGTATCTCAGATTAATTAAATAATCTGCAGGAAATTTCCAAAATAATCTAATTGCTTATGCAATGTTTCTTTTTTATGTGTGTTTCTAACTACACAGTCAGTTAGTAAGAACCTTTTTCCCTTTGAATAGTGATAAAAAATTCAACACCTATGCCAGTCTAGCAAACACAGTATTTCTTTCATTTCCAGCTACCGTACAACAAGGCAATAACAAAGTACAGTATCCTTTCCTCGCAGCACAAGAAAATACGTTTCCAAAGACAAAATCAGAATAATTTGAATTTTGAAACTTTTGAAACTGCACAATAACGTAATTCAGCCTCCTTGAATGCACTTTTGTTTATCATCTCAATTCCAATGCAAAGCCCATCACGTGCTTTCAAGCATGCGTGCACCAATTCCAGAACTATATAAACAAAACTGCATAAAACCTCGGTGATGAGTTTTTATGAGGACACTATGCATATGCATGGTGGTGTAAATGCCTTTATGTCACATCATGTGGAGCACACACATTCTGGGTGTAGGGCAGAGAGGAGGAGTTATTAGCCTCTAAGTTTACCCTAGTATTCAAGTTTTGGGAGCATTTATATACTGCTCTGGAATGAAGCCCTGGTAATTCAAAAACATTTTTGCCACTAGTCGCAGCGTGATGATACTTTTATCTAAAAACATACATTCATCACTAGATACATCTTTCAATGCAACCAGCTTTTGGAAGCAATCTGAATGTTTCTGCAGTTGTGAAAATCATCCACAGCAAGGAGCTGAGACTACCTGGATCCTGGTCCTCGGCAGCCTCTGACCGGGCAGGGGATGCCTTGTCCCTCCAGCTGTCATGGGGCAGCACAAGTCAGCAACTCTGTTGAATTTAAAAGCTTGGTAAAGCAATGGAAGTAACACGTCATTCTCATCCAACTAAGTTCTCTAAAGTTTCTGGCTTACTAAGGTAAAAAGTTGAGAATTTGGCCAGTTCAGTGCTTCGGCACCACTTGCACTGAAGCGCTAAATTGACTGAGGTGTAAATCTTTCCTACACAGTTTTGCTCATGCTCGGCCTCTGAGCAGTGACAAGCACTGAGTGAGTTTGTGCAGGTATTATTTTACAGCCATTTTCTCTAAACTCCTCACTGCACCGTGCTTTAATATTTATGGAAATGTACCTACAAAACATATAACCTTTTATAAATTTCCATGGTGATGTCTGTGTGAAAATATGCTACTTCTAACTTCAGAAGTATTTGTTAATTTTTATGACAAAAAGTCTTTGTAATCACATTAAGCACAAGAATTTTGACATGGAAAGGTGATTACTCTCCAAGAGATGAGAGACGTGCAAATAAGGTTCTGAGTGGACATGCTGTCACAATTTTACGTGGAACATGAACAATACATCACTAGAATAATATGCTTTCATTCTAAGTTCATAAAATATTCATCTTCTTTCCCAGCTATGCTATGAGATCAATCTCAGCAGCACTGTTAGTTCATACGAAATGTAAAATGAAACTGATTATAGACATGAAAGAGGAAAGCCTCATTTCAGTCTAATCCAAGGGACATGAAAACGCAACAAGGAGAAAAGAACTCAGACAATAGGCCTTTTGTAGCTTATTAATCTACAATATCATCATATAAGAGTGATACCCAAATTTTTATAGATATTTCGATTGTGAAATAAATCACTGAATACTAAATATTACAATGGGAAATGAAGATACTAGAAATTAAAATTCAGTGAAAGATACAGGCTAATCCACATCATTCAATGCAGTAATAGCTTAGTGCCATCCAACGAGGCTTACCAGTGGGTACAGGGTAATTAAAGCTAGCGAGTGCACAAATTGATGCCATGGCGGTGAAGAAGTCATCACTCCAAACCCAGGCAGCTACCCGGGCACTTCGTTTGGTATTTTTCAGAATCCCAGCCACCACAGCCCTGTGTGCTGCGAGGATCTCGGTAGCAAGTAATTCACTGTGTGAGCCTCGCACTTCTCTTCCCACTCGCAGTAACAGATTTTTGTAGGTTTGCTGTCTTCCTAGTGTCAGGCCAAATTTAAAGGATTATTTTCTGACAGGTTACTCTGTGCAGTTTTGTTTCTGTCTTCTTCTGTCTCCTATTACTGGGATGCAATTTAAACTTGCATTTCTGTGGAAAGAGGCCATCATTTGTTTATTTTAACAGCTCTTACCAAATATATTTTGACAGCCTGTCTCCCAGAACTTTGTCCCTCGGGAAGTTTTTGACCTCCAACAAGTTTTCTGTATCTATCTCACCTTAATCAACTAGTGAGCAGCTAGCAAGAGCAGCACAGGAAGTATATCATACCGAGGTTCAATAAGGAAAGGGAGAAAGGAAACTGGAAAAAATAACATTTAAAACAAACACCAATACAGAGATGATCAGGAGAGAACAAAAAGTCTCCTGCAATCTTATAAACTCACTGTATACTATACCATTTAGATGAACTCCTCTCTTTGATTTGTCCTTCACTCCCAAAGGCTGCATTTATTTTTCTGTACAGGCATGAAGACTATTTTCTTAACATCCAGAAGTGATCAGATTTGCCCTCTCCAAGAGCTATTGCCACAGCAGAAATCCTAATGGGTTGAGAAAACTCAGTATTTCCCATTACTTTCCATTCTAACCAGATATATGTTTCACAAAGTTTTGAAGTCTACAATTAAGTAAGAGTTTATTTTGAAGCACTGATGGCCGAAACTATGGAAGGTTTTGGGTTAAGACTAAGGGCATAGGCAATATTTTTGTGAATTTGGATTTAAACATCTGAATTCTGCCCAAGTCCTAGATGAACATATGTCCTGTGCTGGAGCAAGGTTGTAGTGTCAAGAACGTAAGAATAAAGCTGTTGGGGGTAGCTGATATGCTAAATAGAAAATTGCGAGAGAAAAGAGGGATAATGCCCATACTAAAATGGAAAAATAAGAGACGGCAACGTCATGTAGTTAGCATTCAGTCACACAAGAAGCACGTGCCAAAGAAAGAAATTTTAACAACTTCTGAGTTCAAGTCCAATGTTACAAACACAATTACAAGGTAGAGAACTCCATTCCTGTACAAATAATAGTAGGTAATGGATGTTTTTTCTTTTTTTTCCCCTTTGGCACATGCAATACATCATTTTCTACATGATGAATTCACTTATCCAAAAACGTAGCATACTGAAATTACAGACAGAGTTCAGTTACTTTTTTACTGAATCTGCAGTGTTACAGTAGGAAGGATTGCTTTCCAGCTACAAAATACATTTATTTACTGAAGTTTCATGCTTCAGCTTACTCATGTGCCCAACTTTACTCCCAGAAGTACAGTGACTTACTGGCTCCTCTGTTTCCAGGCTCAGATTTAAAGGAATAATAAAAAGCATTTGTGTTGTATTTGGTGAACGTGTTTCATTACGTGCTGTTGTTACTTTTACCCGTAGGAAATCCCTTGTGTTAGATACCTTACATTCACACTCAGGACCAGTTCACGCCCTCCTGGGATGAAACCCAATGGAAGGGGCTGACAGAAAGATCTTGGGAAGTCACAAAGTCCTTCTCAGGCTCTTCAGGGGCCAGGCAGAAAATCTTCAAACTTGCCCCCTCAGCAACACGCTGGCACGCTTGCTCTGTCAGTGACAAGGATAGTCTTGTTTTACATCTACCCATCTATCACCGTAAAAATGAAACAAAGTTATCTGAAAGAGTGTTAGCTGCTGCAAAAGGACCTTATATGAAGTTTAATTTCCTCACAATATATTTTCAAATAGAAGACCAAAGCAAACTATGAATTTCCTTTAGTGTCCTCACTGCCCTAAAGCCTAAGAACATAAACCAGTGATGATATGATGGCAAGACTTTATCCATACACAGTCGACCCAAAACTCTAAAAACTTATACCCACTATAAGAGAATGCTGCAGAGAAATACTGCATCCCTCCGTCATCCTTCAGCTACAATATCCTTCAATCTATCCTGATCTTAACAGGTATGATCTGCCGTTCTATTCACCAACTTCTGTGCCACCAGTTATTTAGCAAGGCATTCACCTATTACCTAGTGTTAATGTCATTTGACTTAAAATGGTAATGGACACTTAAAAAATTCGGATCAATAAATTGCTGCAGACCCCTAAGAAATAGGAAAATAGCACCCACAGGATTCCCTTCCCCCGTCTCCTAGGAATATTTCACATATTAATGAGACATATTTCCTGACATATTTTTTTTAAAAGCTGCACTTTTGGCAGATGTCCTAGTGTTGTACATATATTGTGGTGAACATGAAGTTATTTAGAAATTTACTTCTAATTATCAGACAAATCAACAACTGCAATGCTATACTAGCAGAATGACTATAAACTCTACACTAAGAAATGGTGAACACTGTTAGAGTGGGCTTTAGAAGTGACTGCAGAAACATTTAGGGAACTGAAGATGTTATGTCTTGGAATTCCTCTTTTTAGACATTTGCTTTCTACCCCACTTATGAACTAAAAAGTAAGACAAAATGCAAGGGCAGGGCTACAGTGTGAAACAAACCTACTGACTCTCTTGCTCTCTTTCCTAGTGTCTTAGCCCATTTCTGTCCAGACCAGAGACCCTGCTCCTAGTGGCAGCAGGACACTCCTGATGGTCATTGGAAAAGGAGACCATTACTGTAATCCTTGTCCCACCAGTGAAAACCTCTTAGTACCTTCCAGTCAAAGTACCTTTCCAGTTCCCCTCCCATCTTCAGCTGTCCGTGCTTATGGATCTCTGATTTCCAGTTTTGTGGAGTCTTGGCTTTGTTTTCTTTTTCATTCTTTAATCCCATTTTTGTGAAGCCCCTCACACACAGAGCTTTGCATCACTGGCCAGGACTGCACAGTGAAGCAGAGGAAATGACTTGCACGATACAGACTTCAGTAATTTCTCATTTTCTTCCCCTCTGCATGTGCCTATTCCACCTCTGAGTGCATGAGGATGTTAAACAAGTAATTCTGGGAGAACATGAACTGAAGAACCCTGGTTTCCCACAGACTTATACTGAGGCTGATAATGAGCTGTAATTGAAACTCTTCTCATTACCAAGACATTTATATGGTCTCTCAACCATGTGAATCACTGTTTAGTAAGAGGCAAGTTCATGTTACAGCCTTTGGGACATTTACAGGATCTCTCAGCCCTACCCAGCTGCCTATTTTCATGAAATAACTTAATTATATTTGAGATAGATTTGGGTGAAACTGCCCAACAGCTTCAAAAGTTATTGGAGAAGTAAAGGAGACACAGCCAAGCATGATCACATAAAGGCCTGTTTCCATAGGAACCTAGAGGAAAAACAGCAATACAATTTGTGAAAAATTTCATTGCGGAGTCACTTTAATTGAAATTTTAAAAATATCTGACCAGCTTTAAATCACATGCCATAACACACGCTACATTTCTCCCACCTTCCCCCACTCAGTACCCAGTCTGCAGAGCCCTGCCTTCGCGTATCCTGCTCTCCCGTATCCTGCAGCCACAAAAACTATGCTGCTTAAAGTCAGGAGGTTGCTCTGCCTGTATTTTGTCAATCTCCCCTTCAGATGGAAACTATTTTTTCAGGCAAGGCAAGCTCCTCAGAAAGACATGCCAACTGCTACACTTCACTGCTCGCACACGTGTTCGGCATATGACAGAACTAATTAAAGGGAGAGCCCACAGGAGGAGCGGGTTACAGCATCACCTGCTGAACAAAAAGCATCTGAGGGCTTGGGCAGAGCGAAGCTCGGGAGGTTGGAAATGTCAGTTTTTGGTCCGAAGGTCATTTGGGGTTTAAGGCCAAGGAGCAGACAGCAACATGAGTGAGGCTGGTGAACAGCCCCGTATCCTGGGCTGCATCAAAAGCAGAGTGGCCAGCAACTCAGGGGAGGTGATTCTCCCCCTCTACTCCGCTCTGGTGAGACCTCACCTGGAGTACTGCGTCCAGCTCTGGCACTCCCAACATAAGAAGGACATGGAGCTGTTGGAGAGAGTCCAGAGGAGGGCCACGAAGATGATCAGAGGGCTGGAGCACCCCCCCTATGAAGACAGGCTGAGAGAGTTGGGGCTGTTCAGTCTGGAGAAGGCTCCAGGGAGACCTTCTATCAGCCTTCCAGTACCTGAAGAGGGCAGTAGGAAGTACAGGAAAGCTGGAGAGGGGCTTTTTACAAGGGCAAGTAGTGATAGGACAAGGGGGAATGGCTTTAAACTGAAAGAGGGTAGGTTTACATTAGATATTAGGAAGAAATTCTTTCCTGTGAGGATGGTGAGACACTGGCACAGGTTTCCCAGAGAAGCTGTGGATGCCCCCTCCCTGGCAATGTTCAAGGCTAGGTTGGATGGGGCTTTGAGCAACCTGGTCTAGCGGAAGGTGTCCCTGCCTGTGGCAGGGGGGGTTGGAACTAAATGATCTTTAAGGTCCCTTCCAACCCAACCCAAACCATTCCATGATTCTATGATTCTATGAACATCTGGCAGGTGATGGTAAGTAGATTTTACAGAAAAAAACTGCCATCCCTCTCTTCGTTATACCCTCTTCAGGTACAACACCCATCTGAGCTATTAGCTCCTGTCTCCTGTGGCCGTAGTAACCAGCTTTAAAAAATCATGTCCATGTGCCACTCAATCAACTGAAGCGAGAGACCTCCGAACGGAGGGACACCACTCAGGAAACGTTCATAACATTGAGACCCTCGGAGTGAACGCCTGTCGTTTTGTTTTTCTGGCCACAACCCGAAGCCCGTCTGTCGCTGGGACCTTCCCCGCCATGAGCAGAACCCCTGGCTCACAGCATCCCTCTCCCTCCCCATCTCAGGCTTCCCGAACTCCAGCGCACCATCGATGCGGGTGCCACTGGCTGCACGCCCAGGACGCTGCCGGACCGCCCCGCCGCTGCGGTAGGGCGGGGGGCTCAGCCCGCCCCGGCGGAGGGGGAGGCCGGCCGGGAGGCGCCCGGGGCAGCCGGGGAGACAGCGAGGGGCGGCCGCGGCCGGCGCTGCCCGCGCCATCTTGCGCCCGGGCGCCCCCTCTGGGCCGGGGCCGAGGCCGGGATGGGGGGGGCGGCCCGTCCCGGGGGTCGCCGCTCTCCCCGGCAACCCGCCGGGTGCTTTCCCCCCCCCAGCCCGGGCCGCTCTCCGCCTTCTGCCGGCCGTGCCAGGCAGCCTCTCTCTCGGCCTTCACTACCGGGTCAGGCGAGGCGGGAGCGCCGAGGCAGCGCCCGCCTCGCTCCGGCACCGACACCGACACCCCTCCTTCTCCTCCTCCTCCTCCTCCTCCTCCTCCTCCCCGCGCCGTCCCCTCCCTCCTCCCTCCCCGCTGCCAGTTTCTCTACAACTAGTACATCCAGGCACAGGCAGGGTCCCGGCCGCCGCGGCTGCCATGGATATCAGCTAAAGCCGGCCGGAGAGGGCAGAGAGGCGCCCCCCGACCCAGCTCACGAGCCCCGCGGGGCTGCCGCGCCCTCCCTCCCGCCGGCCGGCAGCAGCGGCGGCCGCTCCCCGCCCGCCCCGAGCCTGCCCCGGAGGAGCCCGGCTGCCCCGGGGAGAGACGGGGGGAGGGAAGGACCACGGAATACAGGGAGGGAGTCGAGCAGAGCATCCCCACGGCAATGTCCAAGGGCTTGAAGAAGAAAAGCCACTGGACGAGCCGAGTCCACGAGATAGTGATCGTGAGGAACCCGGAGGGGCAGCTGGGCTTCGAGCTGAAGGGGGGCGCCGAGAACGGGCAGTTCCCCTACCTGGGGGAGGTGAAGCCCGGCAAGGTGGCCTATGAGGGCGGCAGCAAGTTAGTGCCGGAGGAGCTGCTGCTGGAGGTGAACGAGACCCCCGTGGCCGGGCTCACCATCAGGGATGTGCTGGCCGTGATCAAGCACTGCAAGGACCCCATCCGCCTCAAGTGCGTCAAGCAAGGTAAGGCGGGGACGGGCCCCCCCTCCACCGCCCCCCGGGGGGCCGGGGCAGGTTTAGGGGGGAGCGGGGGGGCAGCAAGTTTGTTGCTGCAGTTTGACTTTCCCCCACTCCTCGCCGGAGCCGCCCCCTCCCCGCCGGCGGGGAGAAGATGCGAGCGGCGCTGCGCGGTGCCCGCAGCCGGGCGAATTAAATGTGCGTCAGTGACAGCGCTTCGCCATGCCGCGGGAGGGGACGGGGGGCGGCAGCGCCGCGGGCAGCACCACCCTCCCCCCCCCCGGCATCCCCCGTCCGCCGGCACCGGCCGCTGCTGCTGCCGCCGCTGCCGGTGGGGCCGGAGGAGCGGCCGGGCCGGGCTGCGGAGCGGGGCTTGCCCTTGGCTCTGCTCCGCTCCGGGCGCCTCGGCTTGCGGGCGGGGGCTTGCAGCTGCGCGTCCCTGGTGCTTTAAGGGCGGCTTTAGCATCTCTGAAGTGTCGTTAGCGGAAAAGTCATTCATCTGATCCCTGCTGAAACGATCGCCTAATCCTGAGGAACGGGGAGCTCGGGAGAAGTGGGAGGGAGAGGCAGGAAGAAACTTCTGGGAGAGAACGGTCTACTTTTGCCTCTCCGCTTTCTCTAATTTATTCTTGAAGTACTGTAATAGGTTAATGCATTTCCACGAAAGTCAGTAGAGAAAAGACGCCACAGATGCTGTTTACATGTTTGTTTCTGCCCTCTTTAAACTATGCTGAGTTGGGCTAACTACAGCTGAACGCTTGTTAGGAGGTTTCTGCTACCCCAGCAGCATTTCTGAAGCACAGGAGCCCTGAGCTGCTCTGGGAACCGAGTGTGTAGGTGCTCCTTGGCCATGGGTGGTGCAGCGGCTGTAGGCGTGTAGCTGGAGGACGCATTTCAGCTGGGGAGTAAGCTCAGCGCTGGAAACTTGGGGGTTTCTGCAGTGGGAAGATTCTTGATGCCGTGCATCAGAGATGTGCTCTGTAACTATAGCCAGCAGCCTTCGCTCAGAGGACATACAGGAGAGTTCCTCTGACATTTGGTATAATTTTGTAATTTAACTTTGTCGTTGTAATTGGCCTTTTATTGTTTAAAGTGGCATTTGTGGTACTTGTGAATGCTTGAAAGATATGCCAATTACAAGTTTATCCAGACATGGCAGAATCAGTAGGAAGAATTTGACTTTCACTCAGGCCTTCAGAATGTACTTTATGATATATTCAGTTATGTGCATAAGGTCAAACCTCTAAATAAAGATATGATTGGGATTTTTCTATTTCTCCTTTTGGGTGAGTTGTGCAATATGTTGTAGATCATATCTTGATAGTCAGGCAATGCAGGGAGACACAATAGTTTATGTGATAAGTGAAGATTAGAAAGGAGTATAATGGATTCTGCCTTGCAGTATAGTGTAATCTCTGGGCACCTGAACTCCAGGAAACCTGCTCTGTAGTTTCCTCTTTTTATCAATAATTTTAGTGTGAGTGGTCTTACTGTGACGGGATTCAAAAAGAAGCAGCAGTGGGAGTGTCAAGAAGACGAGGGTACGTTGTCTGTGAAGTTATTTAAATTCTTACTTTTTTCTTTGCAGAAATCCTGTAGATGCTTTACAGTAATGCCAGTTTAAGGTTACGTTCATTTACTACGTGAAACAGTCTCTATCCCACCTCTTCACTGTTTTTCCAATATTTCTCTTTAAGTCAAAGCAATCACCAGTGATTCATTAATAGTGCACCCTTAATAAAGATATCTGTCTCATACATGAATTAGGGACATTAGTCAGGCTTTTAGTCTGTGGATTGCTGCAAGTTTCTTGAATGAGACATGGAGGATGAATTCTAAATTCTGTCTAGTTTATATTTATCTCTGAGGAGTTTCACTTCAGTATGTTAACACACTACACTTTTGATGCGAGTCCTCAAAAGTGCTGGCCAGATGACTGCGTGTTTGGAGATGACAGTTCTGCATAGATTCTTGGACTGAGAGACTTCCTGGCTGGAATGATCTTTCTTGTGCTCCAGCATCCTTTACTTCACCAAAGGGAGAGGCCTTCTGGATCCAACTTCTTATTTTTAAAAAAAAGGTCAATGGTTTGTGTATTTTACCACCTGACTCCTCCCTCGGTGTAATTCAGCCTGATCTCTGCACCCCTTGGTTACAAAGCACAGACAGCAGGCATCTACATTACAGTAACAAATTACTATTCCCCAACAGTACTTTGCAGCAGTGTGTAGGAGAGAAAAAGCTGGGCAATAAAATAAATCTTTATATGTTTTTGTAACTTTTGTTCTCCTTTTAATTATAAAACATTTTCAGTGTGCTGCAACAAGGTTAATGAGTCCATTATCATTGTTTCCACATAATTTATCAATGATATCTCTGTAGATTAGAATAGCATGACCTTGAATGCACCATGTGACTGTAGCTGCTTCTTCGGTGCTGCCTAGGAATGAAGTCAGAGAGAGAAATGTGGAGGTAGGACACGACTATTTATAATGTGATGCTTAAGAAACTGTGAGTATTTCTCTTGTTTGAAAGTTTTGATAATTCAGCAGTGAAAATTCACTTGTAGATGAAATCAGGGAATGGCTAGTTCAGTTTACAGGAATTAACATAGCTGTTTTGAAGTACAGAAAAGAACAGTGCTTTCATGATTTTTCATTATGTTGTGTTTGATTAAACACCCCTCTCTTCGAAATAATGAAATACTTCATCTTTTATCACATTACGAGGTGAAATACTTCTTTAGAACAAGTCTGATGAAATGTTGCTGGTTTACCTGAGCTGAACATCTTGAGCTAAAAATATTAACTTGGAAAAAACAATCATATAATGTAGGAGTTGCTGTATATCATCAGGAGGTGTAAACATCATGAGAAACTAAGTAGCAGTTCCATGATATGACCCAACATAGAACTCTTCTAAGTATGACACCCAATAAATAAGGATTTAATGTGGAAATTATTAGCTGATTTTGCATGGGGAGACAAGATTGTAATAATAATAATAATAATAATTATTATTATTATTTAATCCTAATTGTAAGAGTTCACAGAGAAGTATTCCTTGAAAACTTATTTCCTGTTTGTTTTTTTTTTGTTAGTTTTCTTCTGTGAGCCACTTATTGTGCTACTGTTGGCAGGATCACAGAGATTCTCTTAAAACACATGGGGTGAAATCTTGGCCCAGATGAGGTCAATGGCAAAGCTGTCCTTGACATCAAATGAAGAAGGCAGGTTCTCCTCTGTAAAGTCCTATGCTTGTTTGAATATATACCCTTTCAATGGGAGAATTTTGTACAGCGGTCGGATTAGTCAGGTATATTTGCAAATGTTACACATTCTGACCTTCTGCTCCTTCTGATGAAGAGAAGAGCCTTACTGTTTCTGAAAGAAATACTTCTGAATTTCAAATGTGTTTGTTTTTACATGCAGAACAGTTTAGATTAAGTACTATCTTCTTCCCACAGATGCACCGATGTGTAGTTGTAAAAGTAGCAATGTGTTAAGGAAAGGCATCCTAATTTGGATAAGTAATCACATGGGGAAGAGTCATGTGAGGAGCAATGTGGTTTCCAGTTCCACTCTCTGTTCATCACTGTTGTCTCAGATCCACAGTATCTTTCTGAAGTAATTCCCGTCGGTAGGTGACACAGGTCCACGATGTGCACAGACTCCAATACAGCTTTGGTTTTAGTTTGAAGGGTTGTAGGACCTTCAAATAAAGATCCTGGTTTATGCAGGACAACTGTCTTGCCCACTCTGTTGTCCTGCATAAACCACGATCTTTATTCTTTGCATAGAGTTACAAACTTCCGGAGATGCACTCAGCAGAATCCCAATGAACCGTCTGAAAACATGGATTGCAGAAATCAGGAGCATAGCAGCAGATTTTGTCCTGGAGCTGCTGCCTGATACGTCTCTTCCTCAAGGAAAATGGTTTGGACATACTGAGTAACCAGGTTGATCTGACTAACTGAGCAATTTAATTTCATTTTAGAAGTATTTAGTTGTATGACCATATGAAACTAGTAGTTGAATTGAGTAACACTGATACTTTATATTGACACTTTCTAATAACTGATTTGACTTTAAGTCATTAGACTCTAAGCTTCAACCCACAACACTTTAGCTCCTTATGTAAAAAGGCATTTAGTACACATAATGTAAGCAGGGCCTTAAAACCAGTTTTACTTTCTCAGTCTAATCGTTTACTTAGGAGTAATTATACGCTAAGAGGTTTTGCTGACTGTAGATAGACTTGAGCATATTTGCAGGTGTTTTCCCAGTCAGGAGAAGATTTGGGCTCTCATTACGATGGGTATAGAGTCGCCCTGTTTGGGCAGACTGCAGGTCCACGTTCCCCACATCCTACTCCTGGTAGTGGTGACAGCGGTTTCCCAGCAAAGAGTGAAGGGACACGACAGTACTGTCCCAGCACCCAGTGAGCTGTGGCTAAGGGATTTAATAGCCTTGTAGTGGTTTTGTTATTTTTTTTTTCTTATTCAGTTCATCCATGAGTTTTGCAATTAAAACCTGTCTTGCAGTTAACTTTTTTTTTTTCCTTAGAAGTCTGTGACAAGCCTTTCAACAGAGAAGTACCGTGATGTTTTGGTTTTCAAAAGTTTTGCCCTGCACATGTAAATACCATGTCAGATAGTTAAAATTTTACTATTTTCCTACAGACTTTTTCATACACATATTCCTATGTGTAGTTATGTTTTTAAGAAATTTCTTTGGTTATTTAAGTTCATCAATAATTCTCTTCTATCTTCATTAAATTACTCTGTGCATACAGACTGTCTTTTTGTGTTTTTTCTTCCTGGGTATCAATATATACTATCTTCCAAGATGTGAATGTTGGGTAAAATTTTCTTCACTAATATAAAGAACAATATTTACATTAGAAAGCTGTATGATTTTCCTGAATAAAAAAAAATCACAAGGGTCTTGCAAAAACCAAACCCAAACAACTATGAAAACCTTCATGGTTGCACTTCTGTTATATAGTGCAAAGATACTCTTTGAAAATAAACTCAACTTCAGACCTACTCCTTTTTCCTAACTTGTGCTCCTTAGAATTTTGCTAACTCTAGAAACTAAATTCAGAATTCTCTTTTTACCGTTACTTTATGTTGTTCTTATGCTTGTCCATCTTAATTTAAAGACCATTGAAACTGACTTTTGACTCATGTAGCCAGTTATTCATTCTGCAGCTCCTCCAGAGAGATTGTGATGTTTCATGTCAGGAACTCTGTGTGTTCACTGGCAGTAGAATTATATTCATCAGTCTTTTTCCTTCCCTGAGAATTACAAATGTGCCATTAAAGGATGGGGCCATGACTTTGTTAGTGCATCATTTCCTTGAAGAAATTAAATAATTGACAGTGCTCTGCTTAGTTTTGTAGAGTCACATATGGTAAAGTTCATCTCATGCTAACACCTGTCCATCTATTGATCCTGTTGACGTCAAAGGAAAGTACTGGGATGAGGGGGTAAAATTGTGTCTGACTTATTTTATTTATCCTATAACCTCACCTGCATTAATTCAGCATTTCATGAAAGATATGGATTCCGAGCTTTCACTTTCAGTTTTCGTGGTTTTCTCCTCGCTCCTCATAGATGAGGAACTCCTTTCATGACATGAAAGAGTTAATAAATTATTCATCTACATTTTTTTTATACAAGAAGTGGTGTATACATGGAAAAAGTGCTCCTTCAGAAGGGATTTATGGGAGGAGGTGGTCATAACTGTGATTTAGAAAGGGTGATGAAGAGCAAAGTGCTTCAGTAGTTGTAGAAGCAGATGTTTCTTGTTCTTCTCTTCCTCATAGTGGTATAAACAAATTAAAAAAAAAATGAAACTTTTTTTGCTGGAGAGCATCAAGGCAAGGGTCGAAGAAGATAGTGCTATTGCTTGACTGTGTTATCATTCTGGAAGTAATTTTTTTTTCTTCCGAACATATAATATGTGTTTATGCCTATATGAGTATACGTATACAACTGTATTTATTTTTTTGGAGAGTTATGGGGAGGACTTTTTATTTATAGGTTGAGAGCGTGTAAGACCTTGTGTAGTATTGCTATACAATAATATCTAATGATATCTATGGGCTACAGTACTAATCTAGAATGTTTTTCATACAAGTTTTGGTGCATAGATACATGATAGTTATAATGAACCAGTTCACTCTGGTGGCCAAGCAATGTGCGGTAGGGCACAGTATTCTGCAGTAGGAAATAAAATGCTCATAAACTTTGCAACAAGATTGACTGGATGCCTACCCAGGCAGGTGCAGTCTATAGCGCAGGGTTTGAAGGTGTTGATTTCAGTAGCAAAGTGCGTGCCTGTCTTTGTTTTTTGTTGCTGAATGTCATTGCAATGCTGGCCTTAACTGAATTTTCTAAAATCACAGGGCCTATGATCCCAGCGGTATCTCTTCAGCACACCTGATTTGTTACACATCAGCTTTCTTTCAACCTCATGGAAATCTACCCAGCAAGAAGGTACAATAGTCTGGCTGGCCATTTGTATAGCTTTCTCACTGTTGGCTGAAGCTGAAGTGGAAGAGCAGACAGAAGCAAGAGAAAAGAAAGAGAGCAAAGGGCTTTAATAAAAAGGAACTTTATCTAGCATTCCTAAACTAAAAATTCTCATTGGTAATTGATAATCTCTAAAATAGTACTTTTCTTACCGTTTAAACATTTTTTTAACATTAGCCTAAAAAGTCTCATTTATTTAAACCTCCTATCCATAATTTGCACTTTTCATTAGAAGCTTAGTTGACAGAAGGCTGTTGTTTGTGTGTATCATCTGCCATATATTGCCTCTTTTTACAGTGTGTGAATGATCTACAAATGCATTTTTTCTGAACTCTCAGTCAGCACATTGCTAGGATCCAGACAGCTTAATCAAAAGGTATGTTGCTGTCAACACGGCACTTCCAGGTGTCTTTTCATTCATATACAGGTCAGGATTAGTAAGATGTTTCACTCTGTTTATCGGCTTCAGTCACTTATCCTGGATGTCTTTGATTATTTCCACAGTGCATGGAGAAAGACAAAGGAAAGTGAGACAGGGAACAAAATCAAGAGAGTAAAATGTGGGAGAGAAAGTCCAAGGAAAAAAAATCAGAGATTATTAAACTAAAATATTACTGGTTTTAGAAATCACATGTTCTGTTCATATTCAAGAGAGACTGTACAGCCCTGAGGAAATTCTCCAGCACAGGGAACGTGCATTTCCTAGGTCTGTCTTAGTTCCTCAAAATATGTTGAAATCTCATGCTGAGCTAAAGCTGGCCCTCTAAAATACCCACAATTGATGCATTCCAATGAAAAAATGATATTCCTTCTTTAGCTGAAATCACTAGTTGTTCTTAATGCATCTATGTTTCTGTCACAAGTTCTCGCCAAAGTAGGGTGAAACAATGGTGCCCCTGAGAAGTGGGCATGTTTGTGTTGGATGACACATTTGTGTAGGATGACTTCCATATGTGTGGGACAGTCCTACAAAAATGGAGATTTACCAGGTACTGTTTAGTTACCATCACGCCAGAACTGCATGCCGAGTCCCTTGCTGCTGAGGCGGCAACTTGACCAACCTGGCTCACTCTCTGCATCCTCCTTCTCTGTTACCAAAATGGTTGTGGTGTCATTGACTTTCAGAAGTAGTGCTGGCCCACAAACACAAAGTAACTTCTGCTTCTTTTTTTTCAGACCTTCAACCTTCGGAAGCAAAGGTTACAGTTCAGGTATTCGAGTCCCTGTGAAAACGGAAGAAAAAAACAAGCATGCATGTGTTTTATGGTTTGCAGAAAAAACAGAGTGGCTATGTCCACTACCAGAAAAAATCCATAGGTGAAATAATGCCTCCTTACATTTCTAGATCACATTTTTCTCACTCTCTTGAATCATCCTTGGTTCAGATCAGTGTGCTTCAAGGACCTCCTGCATAGACCTTTTATTTCGTACAAACTATGGAGCCCTACCTGCCACCAATGTCCTTCTTTCTTGCCTGCTCCCACAGCTTTTCTGCTGCTGAAAAGTTTTTTGCTGGGTAGAAAACTGGCTGAATGGCCAAGCCCAAAGAGTTGTGGTGAATGGAGTTAAATCCAGTTGGTGGCCGGTGACAAGTGGTGTTCCCCAGGGCTCAATATTGGGGCCAGTTCTGTTCAATATCTTTATCAATGACCTGGACGAGGGGATAGAGTGCGCCCTCAGTAAGTTTGCAGACGACACCAAGTTGGGTGGGAGTGTTGATCTGCTTGAGGGTAGGAAGGCTCTGCAGAGGGATTGGGAAAGGCTGGATCGATGGACCGAGGCTAACTGTATGAGGTTCAACAAGGCCAAGTGTCGCGTCCTGCACTTGGGGCACAACAACCCCATGCACCACTACAGGCTTGGGGAAGAGTGACGGGAAGCTGCCTGGTGGAAAAGGACCCTGGGGTGTTGATCGATGGCCGCCTGAACATGAGCCAGCAGTGTGCCCAGGTGGCCAAGAAGGCCAACAGCATCCTGGCTTGTATCAGAAATAGTGTGTCCAGCAGGACTAAGGCAGGGATCATCCCCCTGTACTGGGCACTGGTGAGGCCGCACCTCAAATACTGTGTTCAGTTTTGGGCGCCTCACTACAAGAAAGACATTGAGGTGCTGGAGCGAGTCCAAAGAAGGGCAACGAAGCTGGTGAAGGGTCTAGAGAGCAGGTCTTATGAGGAGTGGCTGAGGGAACTGATGTCTAGTCTGGAGAAAAGGAGGCTCAGAGGAGACCTTATCGCTCTCTACAACTACCTGAAAGGAGGTTGTAGTGAGGTAGGTGTTAGTCTCTTCTCCCAAGTAACAAGTGCTAGCATGAGAGGAAACAGCCTCAAGTTGCACCAGGGGAGGTTTAGATTGGATATCAGGAAAAATTTCTTCACTAAAAGGGTTGTCAAGCATTGGAACAGGCTGCCCAGGGAAGTGGTTGAGTCACCATCCCTGGAGGTATTTAAAAGACGAGTAGATGTAGTGCTTAGGGATATTGTTTAGTGGTTGACTTGGCAGTGCTAGGTTAATGGTTGGACTCGATGATCTTAAAGGTCCTTTTCAACCAAAACAATTCTATGTTTCTATGAAGCGTCTTTGTTCAGGTCTTCCTCTGTCCCTGGAATTCACCTTGACCCTTTCAAGTAGTGTGTCTTTCAGGTCTGGCATTTTCACCAAATAGTTTATTTGCCAGTAAGATATTTCTACCTTCTATGCTTGAGTTTACTTCAGAAAGCATGCAGAAACTTGTTTTGACCCAGATGTTTGGCATTCCATGATTATAGACTGTTCCTGTTCTGATGGGAGCAAGCCTGATTTAACAATCTCTCATTGTCCCTGGTCTGGGAGATACGTGACACAGCCTTGACAACATATGGTAGTGTCTATAGCCAGTGATGGCAGTCATTTCACTGAATTATCCAGAATTATTAAGTTGTTCACCGAGTCTCTGGATTATCACACGGGGGGCGAGGGTTTTCCTTTGGAAGTCTGTTAGGTCAGAGACTGATGGCAAAGTTGAGATCACTCACTATCTGCAGAGTCATAGCGAGTTTGTTTGTCTTTAAAAACTCAGAAGAAATATTGTGTCCACAGCATGCAGAAAAAAAGAAGAAACAAACATAAATAGATTTTATAGTTCTGAGTAGTGCTGATAGATTTGCTATGAATAACAACAACTGGAAAATAACAGTAGGAATGTAATGAGCAAAATTTTCTGCACTGTATACTAGCAAGTAAATTGTGTAGCTGTGATAATGTAACATTAGTATTCCAGAGTGGAAATCCCTCCTGGAAACAGGTACAAGTTGTCCTTTATTACTTACCTATTTAATCTTGGTATCTTCATATCTCACGCTGTCCTTGCATTTGTCAAAATGAAATGTGGAATATGATTTGTTAATGTGCTAGTTTTGGCTGGGGTAGAGTTAATTTTCTTCATAGTAGCTGGTATGGGGTTATGTTTTGGATTTGTGCTGAAAACAGAGTTGATAATACAGGGATGTTTTAGTTACTGCTGAGCAGTGCTTACACAGAGTCAAGGCCTTTTCTTCTTCTCACACCATCCCACCAGCGAGTACGCTGGGGGTGCACAAGAAGTTGGGAGGGGACACAGCTGGGACAGCTGACCCTAACTGACCTAAGGGATATCCCATACGATATGATGTTGTGTTCAGCATATAAAGCCGAGGGAAGAAGAAGGAACGGGGGACATTCAGAGTGATGGCGTTTGTCTTCCCAAGGAACCGTTACACGTGACGGAGCTCTGCTGTCCTGGAGATGGCTGAACACCTGCCTGCCCATGGGAAGGAGTGAATGAATTCGTTGTTTTGCTTTGCTTGTATGTGGCTTTTGCTTTACCTATTAAACTGCCTTTATCTCAACCCACGAGTTTTCTCGCTTTTACTCTAACAATTCTGTCCCTCATCCCATGGCGGGGGAGTGAGCAAGTGGCTGCATGGGGCTTAGTTGCTGGCTGGGGTTAAACTATGGCAGTTAAACTGTACATTTCATGTTTTGTTTTGTTTTTTTAAAATAAAAAAAAATTCTTCCAGCTTTGTTTCCCTCATGGCAATCATGAATTAAACTGCATATTTCTATAAAATATATCTGTTTTATAAAGCCAGACCTAACTTTTGCTATAAAAGCTGAAAGGGAACAAAATTAGGACATCTGTTTCACATGTAAGTTCTTACAGCACACATGTTTTTGTTTGCTTGATTTTAGACTCAGATTGAAAACTGAGGAAGGGTTCTTTTTATAACCCGTATGAGTGATATTGAATAGTTTCTAAAGTGTTAATTCACATGGCTGAATTAACTAATATTAAATGAAATGGCTGTGTTAGTTTCTATTATTTCCTTACTAAGTCCTTCTTTGTGCTAAATCTGCATTAATAAATGTCACGTAAGCCTCTCTTAACGCTTCCAAAATGGTACGTTAGTATAAACAAGGATTAATCCCATTATATTTTAATTCTCTGTCCTTGTATTTTTACAAGAACAGCGTTTTATATTTCAAAGTGTTGCAGAGTCCTGTTGCGAACTGAATAAGCTAACAGGGCACCTAGGTGCTCCCGTGATGGACGTGCAGTCCTTGTCGGGTGGGAATGGCAGCAGCTGCTTAATTCTTGTAGCAGACTGGGACAGGAGGTGAACGCTTCTTCAATTTAAAGTGTCGTGGGTTTTGGTTAGGTAAAGTGTAATTAGCTCCCCAAATCTCCTGCACAGCCACTTCACTGTTGTTTTGCAAAACTCTCTTTGAAACTTGGTTCAGCTGGGATGGTTCCTCTGCACTTGACAGTATTGTGTGTTGTGGTGTGACTCCTGTTCATTGTATTGACAGTGATTGTTTTGCTGGTATTTCTGATTTCTCTTTCCATGTGGGTTTGTTATATCTGCCTGTTGTCTCATGCATAGTCTGAAATGTTTTGGTGAGAGGAACTGCCTTTTTGTTATAGCAACTAGCATGACAATTTCAGTTTGTGAGTCTCTAGTTTCTATGGCAATGTGAGCAAGTATTCACATTAAATTCAGAGTTAGCCATAATGACTTTCTTGGTAATAGTTGTTGGAAATATTCTGTAGCATTTTAACATAGGATCTATAACTCAAATTGACAATATTTCAGTCTTAGTGATAGAAGCTGTGAAGTGGATAAAAGCTGAACAATAGGATTTAAGAGAAAAAAAACAGTTATGGCTAATGTGGAGCTTCTGTTATAGGTAGCTCTGGTCTGTTGTTTTAGGGTCTTTCCATTATAGCTACTGCTGGGGGGGCTCATTCAAAAAACCTTAGCTGTTCTGAATACAGAGAATATATTTTGTGAACAATTTAGTTTTTTCTTTTTATCTGCTCCATTTACTTGTGGACGAGTGTTTTCCCCCTGTAAACTTCTAGAAGAATTACTGGAATTTCTGATAAGCCAGTAAAAAGAGCTTTTTCAACACTCACTCATGCTATTTTTACTGGAAAATTACCAAAAAAATTTCAGGAAAAGAATGCATTGCAGTGCTGGAGGTTTTGTTGGGAAATAAAGTAAAACCAAGATGTTGGGTCTTCTTAGTTAAAATTAAAAATCAGTAACTGAAATATTAATTAAAAGGCCTTCTGGGTTCATATTTATGTTGAGTTTTTATGTTATGCCTGTGGTACACATGTACTGAAATATTCTTCAGAACAGATGAACCCATAAAGTTTAAAAATGTCTTCTTTAAATATGTGTGAAATATTGTAGGGGTTTGCGCACAGTTAATATGACTTGCAGAAGTATAACAGCTGCTTTGCCTTGATAGGGATTCATGTTTGTGTTTTAAGGGTAATAAAATTAATGTTTCTGAATGTAAAAGTTGGAGAAACTGAAGATTTTTTTTTGCGTACCTGAGAAAGCACCTCCTGCACGTGAACAGAGCAGTATCATTTTCTATTAGGAAATGTAGCAGATCCAGTTGGGATCCAATAGTGTTCTTCCAGGCCAATATTAAGTAGATTTCTAGTAAGCAGTAGCCAACTTTCTCACCTCTTGCTGTAGGAACTGGTTGCAGTGAGCTGCAGAATTCCTCCCTCCGTATCTGCGTGCTGTTGGCCAGCAAGTGAGGAGGATGCTGCTGGGAAAGAGATGTGCAGCTGAGACATTAAAGCAGAAGTCTTCGCATGTATCCCTCTGGAAGCTAATATTACTCTTGTTATTAAACAATCTGAATAGCTTCCAGATTCTAAAAACTCTTTACAAAAAGGCTTTATTCAGACTCCCCCCACAGGGAGTTACCCTTGGTGTCCTCACCAACCTCAGTGAATTTCAGTGTGGGAGGGAAGCTGGGATGGCGTAAAACTTCCTCGCGTCTTTGGTCTCCTGATTTAGGCTATGAGATATTGTTCTTAAAAACTCCTAGGAAATTGCCAAGTTTTATAATGGTAGTGATTATATTTTCATCATGTATGCTGTGTTTTTTTTTAATGTTATTAAAAGCCTGTCTAGCTTTTTAGAAAGAAAGGGCCTATCTCAGTAAGTATGGTTTACCAATAGAACTGCCACTGTATTTCTCCAATGCAATTGCTTAGTTTTTTCTTTTTATTCTTTAAAAAAATAATCTCTTAAAACATGAATGTTATTATTAGTGTATCAAGACAACTGAAATCCGATCCCATGGAGACAGGTACTACAAGCTGGCGGTGCCCCAAAGGGTTTATAAAGGCTAATTAGACAGAACGAATAGGTAGGAAGAGACAGAACTGCATTGTGGTGAAATGACTTGCCAAAAATCTCAGATCAATCAATAAGAGAGTGAGGAACCCTGCAATGTAATTTAAAAGTCTATGCAAGCAGTACTGCGTGCAAATAAAGCACACAAACTGCAAAAAAACACCCTCCTGTTCAGTGAGGATTTCTGTTGATTGCTTGAGTAAAATATTTTTGTAGGTATTTATTTTAAATTCCGTGACAAATCCCGTGTAAAGCAGAAGCTTTGTCAATAACGATGAAGCACAAGCATGCAAAGGTCTGTAAGAGGAGAGAGTGGTGGAGTGTTGTCTCCTAAAATAAAATGCCTTTCAGTAAGTGGTAAAGTGTAGGAAACCAAAGTAATATACATTCATATATTTTAATGAGATATTTACGTTTGTTTGCAATGCTAATTGGACACGTAGGTACATCAGCCACACTGTACAATACATTTATTAAAAATTTTCTGGCCTATTAAAGTCACTGCCTGATGAGTGGCAAATTATAAATAATTTATGTGTGTTTTTGGGGGGTGTGGGTTTTTTTTTCCCCTTTTCTTTTTGTTTTAAAAAACTTCGCATTTGTTTTGGAAATAGGAGGAGTCCTAAAAAATGTTACCACAGGCAAAGCTTGGTTTGCCAAGTGACATGTACAAAATACTAATTAAAAACCCAGTGGGAACCTCTCACTTTTCACAATGCTTGGGGACTTCAGATCAGCTTTGGTGGATGGTGGCATCTTTCAGAGCCCTGATGTTGCCATCTTTTGACCCAGATTGGGTGGGGTTATTGGCAGAATCCTAGATTTTGCCCAACTTGCAAAAAGTTAGGGCTAGGGTTTAGAGTTGTCAGATGACATCCCTCCAAATTACTGAGGAATAACGGAGAAGTGAGGCTGTCCTGATGTTATGAGGACATCTGGTAATCCCAGGCAGGGCTCCATTAAGGCCATTTCAGTTGCAGTTACACCAAAGGTTATACTTTGTGGCTCTCTGCTTTTGTCCCTCTGTGGAGAGCTGTTGGTCCCTCTTTGTGCTTCCACCTCCTTCTCTTTGGCATCGGTTTCTCATTTCTCACTGGAAACGCTTCCCTCCCGCTCCCTTTGGAGAGGCTGGCGTGAAGGAAAGGGTGGTGGGACTCCCTAGCACTTGCCCAGTGTGAGGAATGTCTGCCTGAGCTGCTGGGGTACGTTTCACTGTGATGGTCCTCTGGAAGGTCTCCACGTCCTCCTCTTTCAGTGCCTGGGGCCTGTGCAGAGTTAGAGTTGATCAGTGAGAGAGCAGAGTAGGATTTTGCCTTGTACGAGCAACAAGACTTAGGTCTTGCCAAATCTACCCTCCTTTTTCAGGAGAACGGTGTTGCGTAACATTAAGGATGACATCCAGCTGAGGTTCTGCAGTCCTTTTTTTAATCCCCTTCTATCTACCACAATACTTCTAGGTCCATTAAATAAAACTGGCACAAGCCAGTGCAGCACATTATGAACACCTGAACTGATGAAAAAACTCATGTCTCCTTTTGACAGCCATGTAGTACTGTTTGCTGTATAGCACCCTTCGTTGTGTAGTCAGTCTGATGATAGGACTTTGATCCTGACGTTGATCATGAGCACGCTGTTGTCCTGCATTTACATTATTAATTCATCAAGGCTTTTTACAAGTGCAGTCATTTGTAGGATTAAGGACAAAGGAAACCTTGAAAAGCTGGTGTCTTTGTCCTGAACAAGGGCATCTGGTTCGCAGTGCATGGCAATACTGCACAACGGTTTGGTACAGAACATGTATAATGTTCTGTGCAGCCAATATAACCAGGGAATAGGTGACATGAGCGGGACTTTGGCTCAGGCACCAGAGTTAATAGTCCTTACTACTGTAAAGAAAAGGTCCAAACTGTACTTGATGGAATAGCACTGGGATCATTCCCCTCCTAGGACCGTCACCAGCTCTTCACTGTCCTGAATTCAGCCAGCCTTTGGGCTGTTCAGGCATGCCAGATGTCCTCACGGCAGGAGATGAAAGTACCTGTGTTTGAAGGGTGATGGGGTCATCCTGTGCTGGAGAACACTGAGTTTTTTCTCATGCATGTGTGTGTCTCCCCCTGTCATCAGAAGGATGGGATAGCCAAAGCTGCACAGAGTGCTGGGCCCAACCACATCTCAAAACAGACGAGTGAGTAGTGGATAGCTATCGAGGTGTTAGGGGAGCTGAGCCTTCCCTCTGGGAATGTCGGAAGACATGCTTGCAAGCAGGTAACCAGAATAGGCTCCTAATCTGACTTGGATCAGGTCTGCGCAGTAATCTCCAGTGACCCTTGGTGCAGGACTACGCTTGGGTAGGAATTCCTCAACTAATATGTGAAAGATTTCCTTCTTTATCCTCCGTTTTATTTTTTAAAAGCACAAAATGAAACCAAATTCTAACCCTTCAAAATTTTTTTTTGAAGCAGAATCCTTGTTATCTGACCAGTCTTTCTCAGCTTAGCTATATATTTCTAACTTGAGAGCAAGCACTCCCTGCCACATCGCTGGACATGGGTGATGCACAGCGAGAAGAGTGCCATCTACTCAATCACCAGCTAGTTGCAGCTTTTAAGTTCCTATTTGGAAGCCTTCCTAGCAAGAGCCAACCAGATCTCATCATGTTTATCTTCTAAGATCTAATGGATCACAGAACTAGTGTGGCATTGCTCTAAGTTGAAAGTTTATGCTCATGTTTATTTATGTTTTGCCTGAAAACAGTGTTGTGTGTCACTGCTGACAGGCAATTTCGGATCAAATCCTGGAACAGCCTAGCTCCCGTGTTTCTCTACAGCCTTTCCCCCCTCTGCCCCTTGGGCTGACAGCTACCGATACTGCTGTCTCCTGAAAACAGCCTGCAGTTAGGGAGGGTGGACCTGCAATGCATGGTTTACACAGGAGTTTTTTAGAGGGGCAGCAGAAAAGAGAGGGGAAAAAAGACCCAACCAAGATGATATGGGCTTTGAGCAACTTGGTCTGGTGGAAGGTGTCCCTGCCCATGGCAAGGGGGTTGTAACTAGATGATCTTTAAGGTCCCTTCCAACCCAAACCATTCTATGATTCTGTGATTCACCCAAGTCTGCAAGTCAAGGATCTCTCTTTATATTTTAGATTGATGTTTTTATATTTTTCTGTTACAAGGGGCATATCTGTTGAACTTGCAGTAATGATTTTCTAGATCAAATGGTTAAATCTCATTATAAAGTATAGATGACTTTACAAATATCAGATTTTTTTTCTGATCCTTTTTTCCCCCTTGCTGCTCCAACTCGTACCCTGCAAGGACTGTTTGACTGCTCTGAACACTTTGAATTTTATGTAAAACATAACTTCAAAAGTAAAAGGGACCTGTAGCAGAGGTCCTATAAAGTATTTTACATGTTTGTGTCTTTGTGTAAAAACAAAGAAATCTCTACATTTGGAAAATGAAATAATTTGATTAACAATATTATAGGTCATAAGTTTAGAATTTGGCTTTGAGGGGTTAGAAACTGCAGTTTTCTCAGAGAGTATAAGTTGCAGGTGTTCTGTAGCTTTCAGGGCGAGATAGACATTTCTTAACACCATCTGAGCCAATGGAGCTTCCCATGCTGAGCAGCCCAGCTGCTGGCCTGTCTGGAAGTGGCTGTCATCCCCAGAAAGGCTTCCTGAGCCTGCTGGAGCCTCCTCCTAGTTCCTGTAGGAGCAGGCTGTTTCCAGTGCCATCCCAATATAACGCAATAGCTCCTGACTGCTCCAGCCCAACCATGGTCATAACTGCTCCACCTGGGGTTTTTTATTAGTCAGCTTGGAGCTCTTCCTTCAGCTCATTTTGCTTTGAAAGGAGTTTGTCTGTTAACAATCAGCTGGGGTCATGTTTGCTTGCAAAGCACCTGCAACAACACATAATTTCTGCTTCGCTTATGTCAAACAAGACCACCAAGAATTACATGCCCATGCTGATTTATGCTATACTGGCTGGAATTACATTGGAAATGCATGAATTTCATGTGTCTTGCTGAGCTTTGCTTTATTTTCGTGTGCCAATATCAACTACTCAGGGCAATTTCATATCAGTATTATCAAGTTCACAGTGCAGTGCGGAATATTTTGTGTTTCTCTTGTAGGAGAATTGCCAGTCGACTGTTTGTAGATCTTGCATTTTTGTGTGTTAGAGCTGTGTTTTAAAGGTTTATAATTGAGTTTTGCTTATTAAAGCTGTCTGCAAGCAATGCCTGTAATTTGTTTCTGTCTTAGAACTGTTTATGAAACAAGGAAATTTTGGATTGTCTTGTTTTTCAGAAAGGTTTGCAAAGTACTTCTGTAATTGCTTATTATAAATATAAAGAATAATCTGGCCAGCAAAGTGAGGAAAGAGGAAAAAAAGAGGTAGGAGTGGAAGACAGTGCTGAGTAATTCCATCCAGTTGCTTTACATGCTATGAAGATTTGTCAGTCTGCAGTGCTGGTGCTACTGCATGAGAATTTCCATCTTTTCAGATTACATATCCTAGCATAGGACCCTTGAGTTGTTTTTAAAGGAGGAGAGCATCACATGAGGGAAGTTTCACTGGGAACTGGAGGTGTCCTGCCTTTGGAGCCCTGGCTCCGATGCATGGGAAGGGCTGTGCTACAGCCCAGCCTAGGAGATGGAAGGGGCCTGGAGCTGGTGTGCTAACCCTGACTCCAGGAGGGGAGGAGGGAGGGAGGTTGCTCTCCACAAGGAGATGATTCCAGCCCCTTGTGCTTGTGGAAACCATGGGATATGGAAGGGAGTTGTGCTCTTCGCCCTGGGAGCAGTGCCTCCCTGCCATTCTTGCTGCCCATCTCACAGAATCACAGAATGGTTAGGGTTGGAAGGGACCTCTGGAGATCATCTAGTCCAACCCCTGCCAAAGCAGGTTCACCTAGAGCACATTGCAAAGGGTCGCGTCCAGGTGGGTCTTGAATATCTCCAGAGAAGGAGACTCCACACCCTCTCTGGGCAGCCTGTTCCAGTGGTCTGTCACCCCCCAAAGTAAAGAAGTTTTTCCTCATATTCAGATGGAACTTCCCATGTTTCAGCTGGTGCCTGTTACCCCTTGTCCTCTTGCTGGGCACCACTGAGAATAGTCTGGCCCCATCCTCCTGACACCCACCCCTAACGTATTTGTAAGTGTTGATAAGATCCCCTCTCAGTCTTCTCTTCTCCAGACTAAACAGACCCAGCTTCCTCAGCCTCACCCTCAGCCTCTCCTTGTAAGAGAGATGCTCCAGTCCTCTGATCATCTTTGTAGCCCTCCGCTGAACTCTCTCCAGTAGTTGCTTATCTTTGTTGAATTGGGGAGCCCAGAACTGGACACAGTGCTTCAGGTGTGGCCTCACTAGGGCATTGTAGAGGGGAAGGATAACCTCCCTCAACCCGCTGGCCTTGCTCTTCCTAATGCACCCCATGATACCATTGGCCTTCTTGGCCACAAGGACACATTGTTGTCTTATGGTGAAGTTGTTGTCCACCAGAACTCCCAGGTCTTTCTCCACAGAGCTGCTTTCCAGAAGGTCAACCCCCAGCCTGTACTGGTGCATGGGGTTGTTCCTCCCTAGGTGTGGGACCCTACACTTGCCTTTGTTGAACTTAATTAGGTTGCTCTCCGCCCAGCTCTCCAGCCTGTCCAGGTCTTGATGAATGGCAGCACAGGCTTCAGGTGTACTGGCCACTCCTCCCAGTTTTGCTCCTCTGCAATCTCCAGAGAGGAACTTTGCTTCCCTCCACTCTCCCCTTTCCTCCAACATCCATTCCAGTCCGATTGGCACCTAAACAGGGACAATCTGCCAAGGGCTTCATGCCAGGTATTACAAAGAAGTGCTGCCCTGACCTGGCTCTGTCACATGTACCCGCCCGCTGCTGGGGCCAGCCTTTGGCTTAGCATCAAGCCAGCCACCTTCCTGACCCAAAGGGCTGACCCGCTGATGAGCTCTTGGCTGTGCCTCTTTACCCCCTGCTAGGCTGCATGTCCCATGGGCTTTGGGAGCTGGTCAGAGGCCCGTGCTCTTGGCAGGCTCCTCCGAGGTGCCTTGGGAGCCAGAATCCACATGCGGGTATTAGTTGAAAAGTCTCATCTTAACAGCTCGTTAAAGCTGTTTGTTATCCTTCCTTGTACGACAGATAGTTCAGCTCCGCAAAGGAAATAAGTGTACTTGGTCTAAAAAAAAAGGTACATACCTCCCAATTTTTGTGAATCTGTATAACAAAAACCTTTGGAGAAACTGTATGTTTAATATTTAAGTGGCTAAGTTAAAGTAACATTAAGAATTTGATTTAGACCAACAGAATCAAGGATTTCTGAATAAAACCCCAAATCTGTCTTTTCATTCAAGTTTTGTTAAGCATGTTATGTATGTAAAATATGCTCTTTTTGTGACTGTTTTCTGATTTAGGGTGTGCTTTTTAAGATTTAATTAGCAGGAGAGACTCAGTTTTTCTTTTCTATGTTAAAACAGATCCAGAGAAACTCCCCAATCCTATGTGATGGGTCCTTACTGGTACGCTGGAGTATGTTCAGCATGAATCAGATAAACACTCTGCTGAATCCCAGTCTTCGGTCTTGTGATTTGAAAGGAGTCACATGCATAAGCTCACTGTGTTTCAAAGGTGATGGAGCACTTAGCTCTTTTCACTCTTCTACCCCGTGTTTTAAATATGTGTTTTATTCTATAGCTCACATACCATAATACTCAATATATGAAGTATTATGTTGTTGTTGCTACCCATTGCACTTAATGGACAACAAAAAAACTTCCAGTCCTGAGGAGCTCAGTATTGATAAAGGTACTTCTCAAGGAGTAAAGACATAACCCCCCCAAACAAAAACACCTAAGGGAAAAAAGAACAAATGGAAGGGAATTAAAGATAAAATTTTGAAGTGTTCAGAAGAGGGTTGGGAGACTCCATAATTTAAAACCAATATTAATCCATTACAAGTGATGGTGACGCTTTAAAAACCTGACAGCAGTGTTTAGCTTGTAACTGGTGGAGACTGGGGACATCTCTGCTGCAGCTCATCAGCCACACGGACAGGTGAAGGGAACCAGGGTGGTTCTGCTCGGGGGGTCAGGGTGGACTTGGCAGGGGCCGGCTGCTGCTGGGAGGGGAGAGAGGTGCAGGTGCTGTCTGGGGGCTTTGGTGGTGATGTCTGGGTGGATGGAGGAAGGGTTGGAGGTAGGCTGCATAACCACCCCTTACCATACTAAGACCAGTATATCACTTTTTGAAAGCTCATTTTTATGGTTATTTATAGGAAGCTGCATGTGTAAAGAGGTCTGTATATTATAGTCATGACAAAAGAACAGTGGTTTGTGGTATATCTCATTTGATACAGTGCTGAGATAGGATCATGTCGGTATGGTGTTTGTTACCTGCTTTAAAGTGACAAATCTACAGGTAGTTTCCATATTTTCAGTGAGGTGTTTGAAATGTGTGGTGACGTAGATTTTGAGATATTTAAGTGGATTAGGCAATGAGGAGAGCTCTGCTCTGTCTAGTTCTCTAGAAAAGTTAAATAAATTTCTTAGTCTCTCTGCCTTAGTTCCCCAATGATAATGAAATCCCCAATGATAATAAAATCATATAGAGTATTACACTAATAATAGGTCTGTTCCTCAGAAAGATGTTCTCAGGGTAACTCAATTAATATTGTGGTGCATTTGTCTACAATAGCAAGGGTGGCATACTAATATGACTTAGAGACATGTAATTGCTATTATTCAATATTGACCTGATCTTTGAAAACTAAACTCTGAAAGCTGGATCAGATCTTGTGTAAATAAGAGATAAATTATAATGTTTTTTCTAGTTCAAGGGTGTATTTGTCTTTGTTCATTTTCTCTATATATAATGCACTGGCTCAAGACATTTCACTTTTGAGACGATAATCAAATCAGTGATGTTTTTTACTGTGTCTTCTTTTTTTTTTTAGCTACATGGCAGATATGGGCTTTTCCCTTAGGTGAGAAGTGTCTTTTCTGCTATTATTACTTTTCTGGAGGAATAGTCTCTCATTGCTAGCTGGGAGAGGTAAGGAGGGTGCTCACCGACTGCATTATCCTTCTCCTTTCACCAGGATAGAACGTGTGCTGAAGGTTTTATTTAAGCATTTCTTTAATACCTATGGCCAAATGTTGGACTCTGGGGTAGTTCCAGACAATTTAATTCCTTACTTTCCAACGGAACTGCAGTTGTAGAAGTTAATGTTGTTTGTGATTATTATCTTTGCACTAGATTTTTCTCCTGAGGGTATGTGAACACTTTGGAAGATATCTGGCCAAAAATACATCCCTGTGTTATTCTTCTTCTGTATTTTTTTCATTCTGTGATTTGTCTATTTTATTTCTTTATATAAAGAAGCTACTTTCTGATTTTTATTTCTTTTCCTTTCTGAGCTGTTGCACTTTATTTTCACCCAAATTCATACTTGTGGGCATTCTTCTGTTTGTTGTAGAGGCATCATTGGAAGTGAGGAGAGTTATAAAAATCCTGGTCTCAGAGTCAATACTGAAAGTAACTAGATTTTACTCTTGATCTATGTTTGTTGGATTTTAATTGCCCAAATCCTACAGGCTGGTTGCAATATTTCAGTAAAATTTGGGAGTACTAGGTGCATATAGGATAAGGCACTTCACAACCAAATTTTAAACTTGATTCCAAATGATGGTGGTTTTAAAGAGAAAAAAAGTATGTTACTCCTTTAATCTTTCAGTTTTATGTTAAAGGTATTGAATTTCAGCATTTTTTCTGAAGATATTGATTCTTTTATGCACTTTCAAACTGTTTGGGATTTGTTAGGTAGCTCATTAGGTATACTAGGTTCCAGGATTGGGGTTGTTTATTGTTCTCGGATGTCAGGTAAGATAGGGTGTTGTCTTCTTCTCTTTTGCCTCAAAGAGATTTTTCAAAACTATGGTTAGTTTATTTGGATAGTCTTGAAAGAACAGTTCTTTGAAATGAAAAGAATTCATCTGCGTGAACAAATATAAGATTTAAACAGGCTGAAATATATTCTTTCTATTTGGAGATTTTTTACCTACATTTTGGGGACAAAATCTTCTGTCAGTTAAGACATTGTAAACACTGATTAAATCTGCTGTGGAATTGCTCTGGATTCATGGACAAAACTGAAAACACAATATGCTCCACTTTGTTCTTTGTATTTTAAGGTAACGGGGGCTCTCATTACTCCATTTACAGGGGCAATATCTGAGTTTTCTGAAGATAGGTATTTTTCTAAAAAAAATTTCTTTTATTTATTCCTCAGAATTTAGGTTGAATTCCCTATATAGAGTAAAGAGGACCAAAATACTTGGATTGGATGCATAGCAAACTATTATCCACCAGAACTTTAACTGTCAGGCACTCCATGTTTCTGCTTTATATTTCTGATGTATTATTTATCATAATGTCCAGTATGGGGAGTTGTGGGGGAAGATTTACAGTGAGGATGACTGAACACTGGAACAGGCTGCCCAGAGAGGTTGTGGAGTCTCCTTCTCTGAGACATTCAAAACCCGCCTGGACGCGTTCCTGTGTGATATGGTCTAGGCAATCCTGCTCCGGCAGGGGGATTGGACTAGATGATCTTTCGAGGTCCCTTCCAATCCCTAACATTCTGTGATTCTGTGATTTGTTGTTCAGTCTTCTGAAGCCTGAAAAGCTGAACTTCGATTTGGAGTGATCTTTGATTCCATCTTTCTATGCAACTACAAATATCTTAACCCATCAAATATTCATGTCATTCACATATGAACCAAGAACCAGTATTGTAAGTTTTCATCATCTTTACTTTTGTGCATTTGCTGCCCACAAAACAATTGAGATGCATGATACTATGAAGTCCAGTTGCACTTCCTCAGCTCAAGCTCCTAGCCAGTACATTAATTATAGAAATGTACTTTTATGTTTTTAAACACTATATGGTAAATTACTGTGGCAAACCTGTATTGAGAAGGGATCAGTACAGCACCACAGCTGCCTTAAGAACTGTAAAAGAAAATCAAATTTAGGTGGCTGCATCGCAGTGGCTGAAAAAGCAGATTGTAGGTGAAGCATTTGCTTAAGGTTGGTATCATGATCACGTTATCTGGGAACAAGGCGGTGATGTGTAATTTTTTTGCATTCTGAGCAAAATTCAACTCACTTGTCGGATTTGGATTTTAAAAATCTCCCATCAGCTGAGATGCAGGTAAATAGGTAGATTTTGACAAGCAGCTGTATAAGCCTTGAGAACATTTTTGTAAATTTAATTATAAATTTCTCAGATGAGAGCTTTCTAATATGTTCTAATATAAACCCTTAAGTTTACAGAATCACAGAATCACAGAATGTTAGGGATTGGAAGGGACCTCAAAAGATCATCTAGTCCAATCCCCCTGCCGGAGCAGGATTGCCTAGACCATATCACACAGGAACGCGTCCAGGCAGGTTTTGAATGTCTCCAGAGAAGGAGACTCCACGACCTCTCTGGGCAGCCTGTTCCAGTGTTCAGTTACCCTCACCGTAAAGAAGTTTTTCCTCATATTTCTGTGGAACCTCCTGTGTTCCAGCTTGCACCCATTGCCCCTTGTCCTGTCAAGGGATGTCACTGAGAAGAGCCTGGCTCCATCCTCATGACACTTGCCCTTTACATATTTATAAACATTCATGAGGTCACCCCTCAGTCTCCTCTTCTCTAAGCTAAAGAGACCCAGCTCCCTCAGCCTCTCCTCATAAGGGAGATGTTCCACTCCCTTAATCATCTTCGTGGCTCTGTGCTGGACTCTCTCTAGCAGTTCCCTGTCCTTCTTGAACTGAGGGGCCCAGAACTGGACACAATATTCCAGATGCGGCCTCACCAGGGCAGAGTAGAGGGGGAGGAGAACCTCTCTCGACCTGCTAACCACACCCCTTCTAATACACCCCAGGATGCCATTGGCCTTCTTGGCCACAAGGGCACACTGCTGGCTCATGGTCATCCTGCTGTCCACTAGGACCCCCAGGTCCCTTTCCCCTATGGTGGTCTCCAACAGGTCTGCCCCCAACTTGTACTGGTACATGGGGTTGTTCTTGCCCAGATGCAGGACTCTACACTTGCCCTTGTTATATTTCATTAAATTTCTCCCCGCCCAACTCTCCAGCCTGTCCAGGTCTCTCTGAATGGCTGTGAAGCCTTCCGGCGCATCAGCCACTCCTCCCAGTTTTGTGTCATCAGCGAACTTGCTGACAGTGCACTCTATTCCCTCATCCAAGTCATTAATGAATATATTGAATAGTACTGGTCCCAGGACCGACCCTTGAGGGACTCCGCTAGACACAGGCCTCCAACTGGACTCAGTCCCATTGACCACCACTCTCTGTCTTCTTTCCTTCAGCAAGTTCACAGTCCACCTCACTACCCGATCATCCAGACCACACTTCGTCAGTTTAGGTGCGAGGATGCTGTGGGAGACCGTGTCAAACGCTTTACTGAAACGCTTTACTGTACAGTTTAGCTGTACTAAGAAGCTCTACTACAGGTTAATTCATAGGATAGTTAAAATTACTATCAGATTTACCTAGAATGAAAGACAAATAATTTTTCTATATATAATAAAGAGTAAAGTATGTGATAATTAAGACTTTTACCTAATCAAATTTATCAAAGGCCATTTGAAACTGAAAATATATTTTGACAATCCTACCTGAGATTCACTTAAGAAATGGAGAGTATTTTTAAAATTGTTTTAATAATTTGTTTTTATTAAATGTTGAGCAGTTCTAGTTTTGTTGATGTTAGAATTATGGTACTTGATGTTTTTGGATAGTAAGCCCTGATATCAAAGATCTAGATCCATTTGTTAAAGTGGAGTGCTGAAGTTGAGGTGAAATGGAGATGGTTTTCATAGCTTCTCTGAATCATCATTAATCTCACTAGGAAATATGGACATCTAATGTTTTTTTGAAAATGATATTGCAATTTTCGGCAGCCCAGACCATAGAACATAAGTTTTGAGGTAGAATATTCAGTATTGGGATACTACAGTGTGTAGACCTACAGAAAAGCACATCAAGACTGGGATTTCAAAAGGACATGAGGGAGTAGGAAATCACTGAAATACAATAGTCCTTTGAAGCCTCCTCTAAGAGAATAAGGTTTCAATACTTGGTTAGCACAGGTTGGATTTTGTGGTCTGGGGGACCCTGAGAGAGCTGTGGGGCTGTCGAGTGCTGATGAACACTTGAGACTGAGGCCACGGCCTGTCATGTTTTGAGAATAAATGCAACTTGACCTCAGTCAACATCACAACTGTCTGTTGTTCTCCAGGGTCCCCGTGTATGAACTAAAACTGGTAGGGTTATTAGTGATTCTGTTTTCTGTGCATGATTTAGTTCACTCATTTATTTGTTTAAAAGAGCGATTTTACTCTCTTACCAGTTCATTAGATTTGGTGCTAATTCCACTCAGTAAGACACGGGTCTTCATTTCTGCAGAGCACCTTATTCGGGGGAGGAAACACTGCATCTTATTTCTTTGTTGTGTACACATATAAAATAAGAATTAGTGTTTACAGAAAGAGAAAAGGAAGTGGCCATAAATCTCGAAGATGCTTATGGATTATTTTTTATCTTTGTGGAAGAGACAAGGGACTAGATAATGTGAAGAGGAAGTGAGAATTTGTGGTGTTTTTCTTTTAGTGGGAGTGTCATACATCCCCCATAAATAACTGAGTGACCATGGTGTATTCAAGTCTTTTTGCTCTTGGTAAAACACATCATTGATTTTTCACATCACAAAGATGATTAGAGGACTGGAGCATCTCCCTTAAGAGGAAAGGCTGAGGGAGCTGGGTCTGTTTAGTCTGGAGAAGAGAAGACTGAGAGGGGATCTTATCAACACTTACAAATACGTTAGGGGTGGGTGTCAAGAGGATGGGGTCAGACTCTTCTCAGTGGTGCTCAGTGACAGGACAAGGGGCAACAGGCACAAACTGAAATATGGGAAGTTCCATTTGAATATGAGGAAAAACGTCTTTACTTTGAGGGTGACAGAGCACTGGAACAGGCTGCCCATGGAGGGTGTGGAGTCTCCTTCTCTGGAGATATTCAAAACCCACCTGGACACGACCCTTTGCAATGTGCTCTGGGTGAACCTGCTTTGGCAGGGGGTTGGACTAGATGATCTCCAGAGGTCCCTGCCAACCCCAACCATTCTGTGATTCTGTGATTTTCCCAGGGTAAATGCACTTGAGAAGTGGTAAGTTGGAAGGTACCTGTAATGCAATGCTTACAGAGCAGCAGTGTGAATCACAGAATCACAGAATGTTAGGGATTGGAAGGGACCTCAAAAGATCATCTAGTCCAATCCCCCTGCCGGAGCAGGATTGCCTAGACCATATCACACAGGAACGCGTCCAGGCAGGTTTTGAATGTCTCCAGAGAAGGAGACTCCACGACCTCTCTGGGCAGCCTGTTCCAGTGTTCGGTCACCCTCACCGTAAAGAAGTTTTTCCTCATATTTCTGTGGAACCTCCTGTGTTCCAGCTTGCACCCATTGCCCCTTGTCCTGTCAAGGGATGTCACTGAGAAGAGCCTGGCTCCGTCCTCATGACACTTGCCCTTTACATATTTATAAACATTCATGAGGTCACCCCTCAGTCTCCTCTTCTCTAAGCTAAAGAGACCCAGCTCCCTCAGCCTCTCCTCATAAGGGAGATGGTCCACTCCCTTAATCATCTTCGTGGCTCTGTGCTGGACTCTCTCTAGCAGTTCCCTGTCCTTCTTGAACTGAGGGGCCCAGAACTGGACACAATATTCCAGATGCGGCCTCACCAGGGCAGAGTAGAGGGGGAGGAGAACCTCTCTCGATCTGCTGACCACACCCCTTCTAATACACCCCAGGATGCCATTGGCCTTCTTGGCCACAAGGGCACACTGCTGGCTCATGGTCATCCTGCTGTCCACTAGGACCCCCAGGTCCCTTTCCCCTATGGTGGTCTCCAACAGGTCTGTCCCCAACTTGTACTGGTACATGGGGATGTTCTTGCCCAGATGCAGGACTCTACACTTGCCTTTGTTATATTTCATTAAATTTCTCCCCGCCCAACTCTCCAGCCTGTCCAGGTCTCTCTGAATGGCTGCGCAGCCTTCTGGCGCATCAGCCACTCCTCCCAGTTTTGTGTCATCAGCGAACTTGCTGACAGTGCACTCTATTCCCTCATCCAAGTCATTAATGAATATATTGAATAGAACTGGTCCCAGGACCGACCCTTGAGGGACTCCGCTAGACACAGGCCTCCAACTGGACTCTGTCCCATTGACCACCACTCTCTGGCTTCTTTCCTTCAGCCAGTTCACAATCCACCTCACTACCCGATCATCCAGACCACACTTCGTCAGTTTAGGTGCGAGGATGCTGTGGGAGACTGTGTCAAACGCTTTACTGAAATCGAGGTAGACCACATCCACAGATTTACCGTCATCTATCCACCGGGTTACATCCTCATAAAAGGCTATCAAGTTGGTTAAGCATGACTTCCCCTTGGTGAAGCCATGCTGAGTGCCCCTAATGATCCCCCTATCCTTGATGTGCCTCGAGACAGCATCAAGAACAAGTTGTTCCATCTCCTTTCCGGGGATGGAGGTGAGGCTGACCGGTCTATAGTTACCCGGGTCCTCCTTCTTGCCCTTTTTGAAGACTGGAGTGACATTTGCTTTCCTCCAGTCCTCAGGCACCTCTCCCGTTGCCCACGACTTAGCAAAGATGATGGAGAGTGGCCTAGCAATGACTTCCGCCAGCTCCCTCAGCACCCGCGGGTGCATCCCATCAGGGCCCATGGATTTATGGACGTCCAGATTGCTTAATTGGTCCCTGACCCAGCCCTCATCTACCAAGACAGATTCCTCCTCTATCCTGACTTCTTCTGGGGCCTCAGGGGTCTGGGGCTCCTCAGAACAGCCTCCAGCAGTATAGACAGAGGCAAAGAAGGCATTCAGTAACTCCGCCTTCTTTTTATCCTCTGTCTCCAGGGCCCCCACCTCATTCATTCATCAGTGGGCCTACATTGCCTCTAGTGTTGGCTTTACCTGCAATGTATTTGAAGAAGCCCTTTCTGTTGTCCTTGACCTCTCTTGCAAGGTTTAATTCCAAGGAGGCCTTAGCTTTCCTAGTTGCCTCCCTACATCCTCTGACAACAGACTTATATTCCTCCCAAGTGGCCAGCCCCTCCTTCCATGATCTGTACACCCTCTTCTTCCACTTGAGTTTGCCCAGCAGTTCCCTGTTTAACCATGCAGGTCTCCTGGTACCCTTCCTTGACTTCCTACCTGTTGGGATGCTCTGATCTTGAGCTCGGAAGAAGCAGTCCTTGAATGCTAACCAACTATCTTGAGCCCCCTTACCTTCTAGTACCCTGTCCCATGGGATTTCCCCTAGCAATTGCTTGAAAAGGCCAAAGTTGGCCCTCCTGAAGTCCAGGGTTGTGATTCTGCTAGCTATTCTGTTCCTGCCACATGAGATCCTGAACTCTACCATCTCATGGTCACTACAACCAAGGCTGCCCTCCACCTTCACCTCTTCAACCAGACCCTCCTTGTTAGTGAGGATAAGATCCAGCAGCGCTCCTCTCCTAGTTGGCTCATCCACCATTTGCATCAGAAAGTTATCATCAATGCACTGGAGGAACCTCCTGGACTGAGGATGGCTGGCTGAGTAGGCCTCCCAGCAAATATCAGGGTAGTTGAAATCCCCCATGACAACCAGGCCCTGTAATTGCGAGACTGCTCTCAGCTGCCTGTAGAAGGCCTCATCACCCTCCTCATCCTGATCCGGTGGCCTGTAATAGACACTCACAACAGTATCACCCCTGCCAGCCTGCCCCTTAATTCGTACCCACAAACTCTCAACTCGCTCCTGATCCGCCCCTGGACAGAACTCAATACATTCTAGCTGCTCACTCACATAAAGAGCAACTCCACCACCTCTCCTTAGTGGCCTGTCTTTCCTGAACAGGACATAGCCATCCATGACCACATTCCAGTCATGCGAGGCATCCCACCAAGTCTCTGTAATTACCACTAGATCATAGCCCCCCGACCGAACACGGATTTCTAACTCCTCTTGTTTATTCCCCATGCTGCGTGCATTGGTGTACAGGCATTTCAGGGAGCGAGCTGAGCACACCGATTTCACCCCAGGGGGATGGGAGGCCTCCTGGTCTACCTCAACACTAGAGCGTTGCCCCAGTGGTGCAAGCCCAGCTACTACCCCATCCCCCTTCGAATTTAGTTTAAAGCTCTCCGAATGAGCCCTGCTAATTCCTGTCCCAGAACCCTTTTGCCCCTACGACATAAACCTTTCCCATGTATTATGGTCACGCCTGGTGTCTTATAAAACCAGCCATTATCAAAGAACCCAAAGCCCTGCCTGTAGCACCAGTCTCGTAGCCAGGCATTAATAGAGAGAATCCTACTATTCCATCCCACGTCATCACCTGAAAATGGAAGGAGGGAGGAGAAAACAACTTGTGCCCCAGACTCTTTCACCAACCGTCCTAGGGCCTTGTAGTCTTTCTTCATCCCCCTCAGACTACGGGATGCAGCTTCTTCCCCACCCATCTGGAAGATCAGCAGGGGATAGTAGTCTGTGGCCTTCACCAGGTTGGGGAGTTTCCTGGTGATATCCCTGATTCGGGCTCCAGGCAGGCTGCAGACCTCCCTGTGATGGGGGTCAGCTCTGCATATTGGGCCCTCAGATCCCTTTAGGAAGGAGTCTCCAACCACTAAAACTCTTCTCTTCTTCCTTGTGGAGGAGGTAGCTATACGCCCGTCAGGTTTTTCTGACTGTGGTGGGACCTCTGATATAGGTTGCCTCTCCACCACATCCCCATTGGACCGGCTGTATTCCACTAGGGCTTCATATCTATTGCTCAGAGGCACCTGTGGAGGCAAGGTAGGCAAGGAGGGCACTTGCCTTTTGCCACGGCCATAGACTTGCCTCCACTCACTCCTCTCCTCTAGGTTATTGTTTTCCACCTGAGAGGGGCAGAGTACAGGGGTCCCTCGATCCTGGGAGCTCTCCGGCAGGTGCTCCCATTTTTGTTGCAGGGAGGGCAGAGCCTGGCTCCACCAGTCTATCTCCATTTCAGCCTCCCGAATGCTCCTAAGCCTTTCTACTTCGGCTTGAAGCCCTTCAACCTGGCTTTGCAGCTGTGCCGCTCGGCCGAGCAGATCATCTACCTGCTCACAGCGCACACAGCCCCCTGACACCACAGAGACGCTGTAGCGTTCCCTGCAGCCTGCGACCTGCACCATTGCCTCTTTCCGTGGGAGCTCTGTCTGGGTTCCCACATCCATTTTGGCCTTCTTCCGCCGGGTAGATACCATTGTTCTTTCACTGAGCTGGGAAATGCCTGCTGGTGCCACCCCTGGTTCACAGCTCCTTGGCACCTTCCTCGCCTTGTGCACTGGGAGGGAGTCAGCGCCCTCCCCAACAAGCTACAAACTGCTGCGGCCTCTCCCGCCCTGGGACACGCCCAGTCACAGCTGAGTCTCCCTCTCCCTTCTGGGCAGGGACTAGTCTCTGTCCTCCCGGAGGCTTTTTATCACCCGATCACAGGGGGTGGTGCGTTTAAATCGCTTAAATCGCCCGCGGTGCCTCCGGCTACGCCCCCTCCTCTCCTGATTCGTTGCCAGGAACCTCTGGGTCCGGGGTGGGGAAGCAGCTCGGGGCTGATGCTCGGGGGGGGGCCCAGAGTACGAAAACTGCCCGGTTAAGCCCGATGTCACCCTCGCCCCCGCACTAATCTCAAGTCGCTGCCGCTGCTGTCGCTGCTGCCGCCGCTGTCAAAAGAAAGTATGTGACTTTCTTCATACTGCGAACAGAGTAGCTGGAAAGTTCACCTGGTGGCTTTTGGGGTGTGGATGCTGCTCTGTGGGCATTTGGGATGAAACAGAAAAACATTTTTCATCTAGGTCACTCCCTAGAGGTAAGCGTGTCAGGTATGGATGGTGCCCAGAGTAGCAGGTCCGGGGAGCCCTGGGCTGCATGTGCCGAGTATGGTGGGGAGAATGGTGTCATGGAGGTGTATGTGGCGTACCTTACAGGAACTGTTAACAGTCTTTGTAACACATGTATGGGAAGGTTGCTCAGTCTGTCTCCTGCAGCCGTTAATGTAAAATTTCTGCATGTTCCAGTTACCCTAAGAATTCAAAATCTTTGTGGGACCCTTGTAAAAGAGCAGATTACTAGTCAACATGATAGGGTTGGGAGGTATCAATGGCAGAGAGTATGTGAATTTACTACAGTTTCCAGTAACTTCTACTCACCACAATCTAGGCTACATTTGACCAATGATATAAAAAGATCAGTATTTTTTTGAAGAAACAAAAAGATATATATTGTATTTCTGGCATGACCAGGAACAGTCTGTGAAAATGAAATATGTAAAAGTTGTTGGCATAACCCATGGAGTAGGTTTGTGTTTCAGTGTCTGCTTCCTTTTTGGGGGGGGAAAAATGCGACTGAATTTAAATTAGCTAACTCTATTTTTAATATGAGGTATTTGTGGGGGGAAGACCAAAATTTAGATACTTCAGTAGCACAATAGGATAACACAATGAATTTTTGTCTCCCTGTACTTCAATACTTATTTTATTTTATTTTATTTTATTTTATTTTATTGATCTGATCCAGGCTGTAAGATTCTTTCTTTTGCTTGGTCATAGATGACTCCTCATAAGCTTTATATGCATTAGTATTCACTCAAACACTGTAAAAGCAACAGAGGAGAAAAGTAAAATTACCTTGTTAACTGCAATAAATAAATAGCTAGATTTTAATGCACAAGAATAAAATAGGGAAGTATTGCCAAAGGCCTGTCAAGAATCTAAATTATTACCTGCATTTATAAATCCGTGGTGGAATTTTGCAGGGAGTTCAAACTTCATCTGCAGAATTGTTGCCCAGAAGAATTCTCTTTAACTTTGACAATCTTAAAATTGCTTGAGTTAAAAAAATCTAAATCAGTTTTAAAGGGAGCTTTTTAGAGAGTATGGTTCAAGTGAGTTTCAATAATGAGAACACAGAACCAGAGAATGAATTTATGTCTTGGTTTTGGTGTTTTTGCGCTGAATGGTAAAAGAATAAACTAATCTCCGTTTTTCTATACTCCCGCCTAACCATTGAGGATAAAATTTACCTCATTTACGTGTTGCCTTGATTCACATGTTGTGAAGATGTTTTGTACCGAAGAAAAGCAGATTTGTTCTCTTATTTGTGATGTGCTCAGCATCATGTGACTTAATCACTTTGGGTAGTAACTGGAACAGATAATCCCCTTGGAGCTTAAGGAAGTGCTACAAAATCAGGGTATGATCTTTCAATCCTTGATTACTCGACCAAGGACCATCAGCCCTATTTTTAAATATTGATGCTGAAAGGTGTCAAAGCAGCTGGTAGGATTTTCAGGTCGTTTAGGCACTCAGGAAAACTTTACTTGCCAGCTGCATCTTTATACACTCCCAGACTTTTGTGGATATTCCCTGATGTGTGTTAATATGGGATTATGAATGTGAAGCCTTTATTTTGTTCTAACTTAAATGTTCGTGATTACATGTAAGAATCTGGATTAACCAGTTTTAATTCCTAAATGGATTAAAGAAAAGTGGAGTGGAGCTCCTCTTTTAAAAGCAGATGGAATCCCTTCTTCAGTGGTTTGACCAGGTGTCCTCCCCTCTCTTCAGCTTGTTCGCTGAGGATGTATGGATGCAGGAGAGAGGAGAAAGTTGTTACCCAGCTGGCTTCCAGCTTTTTGATGAGTTGGTTGGAACAGCACTACCCGCTAATGATCACTGATGAGGGTTTGGGGGTATTTTTTTAATTTGTTTGTTTGTTTTTTTCTTTCCCTATCTGGGTATCTCTTACTAAAGGGAGAACGCCTATTTTCTGTTCTGCAGGATTATTGTAGTAGAGTTTGTAGCAGCTGTGATGTTCATGAGTTCACCAACCCCAGCAATGTAGTGGCCCTCTGCAGTGCCTTCCTCCATCCAAACCCTTTTGAGTAAGAGGATGGGTGCACAGGGGGTGGGTTTGGGCTTGCTGGTTTCTCTGCCTCTTCACATGTTGGTCAGACTACGAATCCACCTCAGCTCTTTAGCTAGCTGCGTGTTTTTCTGTCCTGCTCTTCCCCGTGCTACGTCCCACTGCCTTAGGAAGGGACATCTCTTTAATGTTGTATATAAGACCTTTACTTACGTTGTAAAACTCACATTTGAAGAAATGTGGAAATTGGTGGAAGTGCATTCTTAAACTTGGGAACAGGTTGTGTAAAATACTTCTTATGCTGAGATCAAAAGCAAAGGCTGCTGAAGGGAGTGGAGTTTCATGGGTATTGAGCCTCTGTGAGGAACAAAAGTTTATAGTGGCAGATAGCCGTTTCGTTTTTTTTCTAGCAACTGTGGGTAAACTGCATTTTAATTTTGTTTTCTTACCATTTGTGGTAGAAGTATCTGGAACTGTTTGGAGATACCTCCTAATCTAATTATTGCAGAATGCAAATACCTGAACACAAATAAAAAAAGCTATACAGGATTTTTCTTTGCTTAGACTGCTTAACAGCTTATGTTTGAAGAATGATTTCAGCATCTCAGGTCTAGAATGGAATACCAATAACCAGTTCAGACTGAAGAATGATCGTTTCAGTGTCTTTCAGTGAATAGCAGCAGCCTGAAAAATCAAAGCATCTGTGCTGTCTTCCCCATAGGAGCATGTGCAACCTCTGTGCAGTAGTTCGCATGCTAAAATACATACTGCCCAAACGGAGTGAACAGTTTTTTAAGTTGCCTTCATACATATTTATATGAGTGAATGAATTATTAGAGTGTCTCACTTCTCTTTACACTTTGTACTTGAAATTTATGCCTGTGTGATCAGGTACCCATTACACTGACATTTCACTGCTCAGCCACTTTCCCAGAGGATAATTTATTTATTCTTTTTATCTGCTTGTTTATAAAACTAGTATAGAAAGGAGTTTTACATGAGGGAAAATGAGGTTTTGGCTGCAGGGAGGAAATATGGAGCATAAAAGAATAGCTAGAAACCCTGCAGGCTAAGAGGATGCTCTGTTTCATGGTGTTGTTACATCCTTCAGTGGTACATCAATATTATATTATGTTGGAAGCAACCCCTGCAGTTTTGCAGCTAGAGTGTCTTGTGAAGTCTCTGAGTCAGCAGATAATGGAGACAAATTTGGGATCTGAGAGAGTCCTTAAAAGAGACTTCATTCCAATTTTTTTTGCCTTTTTGTAAATTGACATAAAAAATCAACAGAGCTTCCTAAAAATACTTTCTTGGTCTTTCTATATTTGATTCCTTTTGTTCTTATTCAAGTGTTATTTTCGTAACACTTTGTTTCAGTCTGGTCTGTTTAGGTTTTTATACCAGCCTCATCACTATTGTTTCTGAGTGCATTTGAATACTATATAAAATGACATGACATGACAAACATCTGTCACATGTTGCTCTTTCATCCTCTCCCCAGGGAAGAATCATGCCTGCAGTGCTGTATTTTTGTAAGACTTCTGTTGTTGGTTTTGTTTTTTTAAGCTGTATACATGTTGCTGTAAGTTTATGTTAGAGCAGGATGGCTCAAAAGAGAATCCTTTGTACTTGGAGGAGAAGGAGGTGAAGGTTTGGAGTTATCACCTGAACACCTCGCCCATGCATCTGGGAAAGGGTGGCAATACTCAGCCACGTGCTCTCTACTTTCTAAACCTGCTGATATTTTTGTGGGGTTTTCCAAGGCGTGCTAAGAGGTTATTGTGGGAAGGCTAAAACAAAGGACTTGCTTTTGCCTTTGGCTGAGAATGTGGTAAAGGCAGCGGTCGTCCTGGTTTGTCTTTGTGATCCACTTCCAGCTTCTGCGAGACTTCGTCTCTGGGACAAACCACCTGCCCTCGCAAGTGATGGGCAGGGGAGGTCTGCGTGCATGGTCAGGCATCCTGAGCACAGCATCGAAGTACGAGCCTTCACTGCGGTGAACGAATGTTTTACGGGAACAGCTAGTCAAGAAAAGGGAGATAATTGTGACCTTCTGCGTACTGTACAGAACGGAGTATGGCATTATGTCAGGTAGTAGATTGAGACAAATATTCTTGCAATCAGAGTTGCCTGGGTGTCTGTTACAGTGACCAATTTGGTAGGCACCTAAGGCTGCAAAGTGACATTAACTGGCAGAGAGAGAGATCATTGCAAGTGACTTCCCATGCTCTTGAGGCAGCTGGCTGCAAAACCTGCTTGTTCGGTTCTAGCCAAGTGCTCTTGATGAAGTCTTGGAAGACGTGAAAGTGGTTGCTTGAGTCTGGGATGAAGAAGCTGCTGGAGCTGCGATTCTTACCCCCCACCTTAAAAAAATTTACAGAAAATGTATAGTCCACTTTTAACAGAAACAGCTTTTATTTTTCTGACCAATTACACAATTTTAGAGCTACATTTAAATGACTTTCTCATTTCCTTTGCGTGTTTTTTCCAGGGCGGTATAGGATATACTGTAACGATATTAATTTTTGTGTGAAGGTTACTTTTATTCAGTAACACGTTAGGTGATTGTACAGTATTGCGCCTGGGGTTGCAGAGGCGCTGGTTCTGGGCATGTGGATTTATCAGTGAAAGTTCAGCTGAGTCTGGACTTCGTTGGATTGCATCTTGTAGCGTGTCTTATTTTAGGATTCATAGTTTTTTAGCCTAGGGAGGACTATTACCATCACACAATTGACACCACCTGATACTCACTGTATAATTTTAATAGATTTTTTTTTTTTGTTAAGGCTGTAAGTTTTGGGTTTTGTTTGTCTTTGGCTCAAGCTTATCTATTAGAAATATGCACCATCTTGATTTAAGTTCCTTAAGGGACAAGAAATTCAAGATAGGTGAAGTGTTCCACAGTTAGTTATTCAAACTCTTAAAAAAAAGTCTTTATTTCTAGTACATATTTGTACCTTCAGCTTCCAGTTGTGGAACTTTGTTAGGCATTTGACTGAAAATTGAAGAACTCTCTAGTATCAAAAGTATGCTCACACATCTGGAGAGGATGACTAAATTGCTTCTTAACCTATGTGCAAACTACACACCTGAACTTTATTCTGTGATAGCCGTTTTCCAGATCTCCAGTTGTTTCTGTAGCTCCTTTTAAACTCTGTATGATTTATCAACATCTGCTTAAAATACAGACGCCAAAGTCGAACCCAGTATTCTGCTAATGATCATATGAAGTCAACATGCGATGCTAATAACACTTCTGAATATTCACCTTGTTATCCATGCAGTAATCATCGTCACACCAGATCACTGTTTCTTACCCACCAGTTCGTATAACAATATAGCTTCTTATTCTAAGATGCAGAGAACGGTAAGATTTGTGCTCAATTAGACAATAAATCTGCGTGAACGGAGCTGTGAATTGTGAAACTAGACCTCATCTCCTAACTTGCATGCTCCAGAATGTGTGTGTGTATCATACAGAATGACTTTTAAAAGTAACCATTCTGAGAATTATGGTGGGAAAAAAGGCAGAGGTCAAATATCTAGCATTTTTTTACAGTGAAAAAAATAATCCTATATTAACAGGCATATATCTGCATCCAAAAACTTAGAAAACAGAATTACGTCATAACTAAATGATGCCCTTTATCAGTGACCTAGTCATTAGCGGTGACTTAAGCCACTCTTTAGGCATGGGCAATCCTCTGAGATACAGAAGGAAAGGAAGACAAAGTGATGTTAGGAGATTAAATAATTAATGAGTCCACAAGCTTAGGTAGGGCTCCTAATCACAGTTTCCCTGTCACAATTTTGAGAGGTTAGTGAAGCGGTTAGTTTGCCATATTCCACTCAAACGCCACAGCTGGTAGAGAGAAAAAAAATGGCAAGGTCCATCTTCTTCCCAAAAGGACAGGGCTGGTCTGGCCATAACCACTCATCCAAGTGAAGGGAATACAGCTGTCAGACCACTTAGGAAATCCATACTGTAGTTCTTGCGTTAGGCTGGTGATGCCTTGGACTTCAGCCTCAGCAGGTCAAGCTTGGTCTTAGCTTGACAATCCAGGGTGCTTTTCCCTAAGAGAAGTCAATAGCTTGTGCCTGACAGTCTAGGCCAGCTTTGTACAACATACAAGAATATGGCAGATTTTTTAGCCACTAGTATGTGGCCAAGTACATCAAGATCAGATAATATAGAAGGGGATATGAGGGACAATAGTAGTTCAGGGAACAAGTAGGTGGGTCTTCCACTCATGGAGAGTAAGAATGGGCAGGTAAGAGGCATTAAGGTAGGGCTGAAGGGATGAAGAAGGGAAAATGGGGTCAAATGATAGGAGTACTGGGAAGAATATAGTGGGAGGCAGGTGGTGGTGTGGAGACAAATGTGAAGTATAGCAGGGGTTTGCAGAGGGCAAAGGGGATATGTGGACAGAGAGATATCCCACGGAGGGAGGTGGGAAGGTGGTTGGTCAGGGTATAGGATGCAGGGTTGGATACAGGGTATAGTGGCAGGAGACGGGAGTGTGAACCTCAGTGTTGCTAAGCTGGAATCTCTAATGACCTGCTCCTTCATCTGATCTGCACACCACTCCCCTTTGGCTTCATTTGCATGACTTACATACCGAAAGGATGTGAGTTACTGGGAAAAGTTATTTAATCTATAAAAAGCAATTTAAGAAGCAGACTATCAAGAAGGTGCTTGGGGCATGAAGAATGATATAGCAGATAGGAGTACAGTGGCTTAGAAACATAAATAAGAGAAGTTAGTAGCATTATTTCCATTTGTAAAGTTTTTACTAGAGTGCATGTCAGTGTAAGAAGGAACATTTTAATGTCTTATCACAGTAGTACTCTGCACATTTGTTCTACTGAGCAAAGAGAAGACATAAACTATAAATAACTAGGGCTTCCGATGGTGTGGGTTTTTTCCCCTTGACTTTTCAGGTAAGATGCAAAATTGCCTCAGCAGAGCCCAGCTAGAAAGTGGATGATTGTTCTTATTTCCTTGCTTTCTCCTTCTGAAAGGAGTTTGGTACTACTCTGTTTTATTGTCTTTGGTCTTTTGGTCCTTGAGAATGAAGGTTACAGCCCTAAGTACACCATCTGTATTGTGAAGAGAGAGTTAGGAACCTCAGAGAAGATTCCACGACACCCTGCGCGGTGCAGGGTGGGAGATGCCTCTGCTATCCTCAGCATATGCTCCTGCTGCTGAAACCTGCCCCTCTCCTAAATGTGTGATGCAAGTAGAGTCAAGAGGCAGGAGCCACCTCTTTACATAGCTGTTGGGGATACAGGTGGTATGTTCTGCCTTTCAGAAGATACCTAAAGAAGGGTGGCACTTACATATATATGTATGTGTTGTGCATATATATATATATATACACACAGTAGCCTGTGTTATTTATATGTAATAGCCTAAGGACTAGATCCCTTGCCCAGAAAGTGGGAGGTCCAAGTTGCAAATTCTCTTCTCCCTGATGAGATCTAAAACCTCATTTGCTATCATCTTCTAGGTAGATGGCCTCACCCCAGATGCCAGGCTTGCTTGTACAGTTAGAGAACACTCTACATGGTGCTTTGGAAATTACAGGGCTGGGAAGACCTGAATACAGGCTGGTCTGCTTTCTCATTGTATGCTTTTCCTTAGTTTTGCCTTTAAAGAGTGAAGTCTTCGGAGTTAAAATTGTCTTCTACTGCTGTTTATCACATAAAATGGGGGCATCATCCCAGTTGAGATGTTTTAATTCTGAATCATTTTTTCAGGCAGTTAAATAATTTGTTCAGTATATGAACTTATCAAAAGTCTAAACTTAAATGTTTAAGACCATACAACCCACTGTTCTATATATAAATCAACATAAGAAGAATGTTTTACTATACTAAATTGTGCATGGTAGGTGGTTGCTCTTTTGAGATTTGGAGATAGGTCAGAATTTTCTGAACCTAATTTATCATAGATGATGCAGACAGAATTAACATAATATTTATGGGAAACCTAACCTGGGGTTCTTGTCTTTTTTTAATTACTGTTTTTTAGCATATCACCAATTAAGTATCTTGCTGTAATATGTTTAAGATGAAGCTTTTTTTTTAACGTTAGCAAGGACTGCAAAATTTAATTCTGATTACTGAATATTTTTTGCCTTACGCAGTTGAAGTTAAAACATTCAACAATCCTTTTTCCTTTGCGAAATGTCAGAATTACACTCGGCTCCATTCCTCTCGTTCTGTGACTTCCACGCGAACTGAGGTCACGCCACCATTCACTGTGGTGACTTGCTCCCTGATTTTAAGGTCAGATAAAGAGTTACGCAGAACCTTGGCCATCGGTGGCCAAATGTATTAGTAATCTTTCACATTCATCTGGTCTTACATGGGGAGTCATTGCTGAATGAAGCTATGATGAATCATAAGCTGTTGACATTTGATGTGGTCTGGTAGGAACGCTGGGGAACATGCCAGAGTGGTGAATTAGTTTTGATCTATGGCTGATATCTCCTGAATCTGGTAAATAATCAGCCTGGGGCCAGCACATGACTCCTATTAGCATTCCGTACCTGGATTAAGGCTTATAGTAAGTGCGCTGAGCATGCTTTACGTTTGCCATAGTTGGGTTTTTATATAAACAAAGCTCTAGAAATGGCATGAAAGCCACTGTCGTAGGGCAAGAGCTACTGACACGGCTGCTTGGTGAGCTTTTGGGGTGGAGGAATCACTGCCATATTTCAGCACCCAGTTGCACAGTTTACCAGGCATGCCATGCTTATGTAAATAATAAGGTTATAGCAAGTAATTAAGTTCTTACTCCAAAGTTGTAATTACTGTTTAAGCACCAAATTATCCCCATGTGGCGCAAAGAATTATGGATGTGAGCAGTTCTGAATTTTCTTCGTTTTCAGCAACTGGGAGTTCTTTTGTAAGTCTGCCCTATACTGCTTAGCACAGAGGCTTATATTAGGTCAGGTTTTGGAATATAGTGTCTTTCACTGTGGGAAACAAGCAGCATAGAAGGATCTTACAATTTCATGAAAACTGAGGCTTACAGGACAAAGTAATGTTTTATACTGTGTACTGCAAGCTGAAAGACAGCACATGGATAATTGACTGGATGCTGAGATTCAGGTCCAGTTTCATGCCCACATCTTTTTTTGTGGGTAACGTAGCTTTTTTAAAAAAATGAAGTAGCTTAAATGCTCTGCAGACTGAGTTCACACCATACTGATTACAGTCTGTCTACTTAAGACGATAAGCTCCTTAAGATACAGGCTGTTTCTTCACACAGCAGCTACCAATATGGGGCCTTGATCTCAGGGGATTTTCGTGCAAGCAGTGTGGTACAGTCCGTAATGATATCTGAATAGCAGGACTACTTAGTAAAACTCCTTCCTTCCATAACATCATAAAATACTTTTTGCTGGAAGTCTTCTATATATAGAACTGTGAAGTGTTTAAAAATGAGCTCAGAAACTGCCCTGTGTGGGTGTGGAGTGTCCCCATTCATTTTATTTTCGACTGGAATGCACCTGGTTAGTTTAGCCCTGGTTGATTTAGGCTTTTTTTGCTGAGACTGAATCTTTATTTCATAACATATATTCATTTTGAAAAGTTAATATAACCGTTTATTACAGTTTGTAATTCAGTAGTTTATTCTTGACTGTGTATCAGAAGTGACATAAATTATAACAGTGGTAGGATGCTAAAAAGGATGGCTAACTATCTACGCTATTTCTAAAATGCAGTTTTCTAAGTGGCTAATTTATTAGCAGCACTTCAAAGCATTCTTTTTGAAAGAAAAAATAATCTGCTCATGAAGGCTGTCTCCAGCCAAAAATGCCTGTCAAATTTAAATTTGGTATGTCAGTGAATCAAAAGAATATACTCCTAATCTGAACACCCAGCATTTTAGGAAAGTCATGGGAGCTAAGGATGCATATAATATTTAAGAACTGGTCCTTGATTAGAAGGTTTTATATCCAAAGTTTCGCTCATGAATAGACTGCTTTTCTATGAAAGTTAGCTGATGTGGTTTGGTTTTTAACACATGGCAATTTATTAATATGCAATCTTTATCTTACTCTAATATATTTAAAATAATTTTTAAATAAGAAGGACTGTATAGTTTGTTTTAAATCTGTTGGTATTGTTTTAGATATAAAAATAATGAGGCAGATTAAATTAATTTATTTCTACTTAGGCACCCTCTGTGGTTTCTCCTTCAATCAATAAGTCTTACATTGTGCAGTCCGTGTTTAAGCAATCACAGCTGCATGGTTCAGCACCTACCCAGAGCAAAAAGTTCTGTTAATGTTCTGCTCTACAGCATGTATCTCGCCCCTGGATCGCTGGCAAGTGGTTTCTAGTTTTGGGGCAACACGTAGGAAATTTGGTAGATTAAAACCTTGTTCTCACTTTTCTTATCTGTAGGGACCTTTCCTGCTCCCATCAGAGTGAAGAGGAGTCACTCACATAACTTCAGGCAGAGTGTGTTTGGCTGTTCCTAGCTTTTACTTCCTTATTGTATTTTTTTATTTTGGAGAGTAGCAAACAATCTTTACAAACAGTGATCACAGAAAAACCCACATTTTTTAACTCTTCTGGGAAATAGTTAGGTATTTTCATCTGCCAGGTTAAAAAATTGAAATACACTGTTAGACCTAACAGATAAATTTGATATGTCAAGAAAGAGTTCAAATTGCTGAAAAATTAATGGACAGCATCTGTGCCATTGTACTGGTGCCTCTGAGGGGAAAGAGGCTCTAACGGTGAAAGAATTGGCAAAAAATTGGCACTTTTTCTGTGAACGGAAAAAAAAAAAGTGTTTTGTAGTAGTAGAATTGTAGTTTGTGATTATCCAAAGTTATACAAGAGACAGGATTTTCAGGGAGAAATTGTCAGACAATTATTATACCAACTGAAAAAAAAACAAAGTGTTAGCCATGGTTTGGGCACACAGATTCTTCCTCAGGTCTGGTTTATTTTGTATATATATATTTTTTAGCAAGGAAAGCAAAAATGTGAAGTCTGACTGTTCAGTTTCTTCTTTTTTTTTTTTTTGTCTTGCAAAATGAGACCAACCTCATACGCTGTAAAAGGAAAGCCAGCCAGTGTGTGAAGAAAAATGCCCACCCCTTCCTCTGTTGGATTCACATTGCAGAGGGTCTGGACAGTTCTTTTTTTCAACGCTGTGTAAGGCTTGGCAGCTTTTAGTCCCATATAGTGAAACACATTGCAGTATGAAGTCATCCCAAGAGGCATTGTGTTTGTGCTTCAAGAGGCAGGGGTTTATATTCTGTAAAATATGAAGAAAATATTTATCAATTCAAGGTAATGAAAGAGCAGCCAATTAGTTGTTGTGCAAGCTGCCTATGTGGATGGTGTCTGGAGAGAATTCCCACTGCTCTCTCTGCACCTGCATTGCAGTAGTACCTAGACATATAGTTTTTAATTGCTTTCTTCTAAAAATGCTCTTTAGTTACTACAAAAAGCAGGATTCCATGTGATACAGGCAATTGATATAATTTGGTATGAGAGATGTTTTACTCAGGTAAATATAAATAGTGGAAAAATATGACAAAATGAATTATATAAATAAACGAACAAAAAAAATTCCCCAAAATACACTAACAACATAGCATGTGACCAGTCAAATCTAGACATGAAAGAGTCCAGCTGTACAAAACAGAAGTGTCCCTTGTGATAAGAGATGAGCGATGTGTGTTGGGTGTGCTACTGATTTTGAGAACAATCATTCTATTTTTGGACTGTTGTGACCAACTATGGCACAATACCTCTTAGGGAAGGCTACTACAGTACTACCCATTATTGCAGCTATACTTAACATTCTACCAGCACTTGCATGATAAATCTATTTCTAAAGGCTACAACGAGGTGGTAAATGTTCATTCAGCAACAAAGACAGCTGTGATTAGCCATTTAAAAATATTAGAAATAGAAGCAGAAGTTCATGAAAACAGTCTCGGATTCTGGCACTTGTATACAGGAATTCAAAAGGTACAAGCACTGCAGGCATGGGACATGCCTCTTGTGTGGGTCTGTACAGAACATAGAACAATGGCTCTGTCTACCCTGTTCTGCAGGAAAGTTGCAGAGTTGCCTTTAAGACCCAAAATAATTGATTATCCAAACCCTTTGAGCCATTAGCAGTCCCATCTGGAGTGCCATAAGTGATCTCTGAGGACTGAGTAGTTGGTTTGAATGAACAAAGTTGCCTGGAAGAGCCTGTTTTCTGTGAGGCTGAAAGACTATTGGTGTCATCCTCCCCTCCATGTCTTTACATTCTCTTGTTGGTCTTCTTAAAGACCTTGCTTGGCACAAGTCAACAAGTGTCAACTGGTCCCAGAGGACACCTGTGTCTCTTCTTCACATGGGAAGAGTACACCTGGCACCACAACCTTGCCAAAGCCTCACCTGTGTAGTGAACTAATTGCCTGGGAGTATTCTAGTGGATTGGTCACCAGTGCTACATTAAGGCAGAAAAGCTGCAGGAGGTTACAGCATGGTTAAGTACAGCTGCCCTTGCTCATGGATGATAACTGCGTCTACTTTGAGTATAAGGTTTTATAGTGCTCACCTGTCTTGCCATTCAGTTCATGCTTTTATGTCAGTCAGTCTGTGAGGTGAAGAGCAACACTCGGCTCTCTGGTGAGGACAGAAGTGAAACATCTGGTGTGTCCACATAGGTTCAGGCCTTCCCTCACCTCTGGTAAGCTTGGAGTGCACTGAGGCATATGCTAGTTAGGATCGTGCCACCAGTGTGAGGGACCAACCCCTCTCCAGAAACATAGTTAGCTCTTTCTTGGCACGATCCTCATCCTGAAACAGGCACCACTTATGCCTGAAACACTCCAACCTGTAGTCTTTGCCTTGGGACAGCCAGTCCTCCTCTTCCTCCTTCTGCCAGCAGGCCCCAGCTTACAGACAGGACTCAACTATTCATCTTCAGGTCATCACCACCTGACAGCTGGCTATGGGCCCTCTGACTGAATCATACACATGTGCTAGCTGATGTGGAGCAGGGCTTGTTCCAGGCACCCAGCCCAGATCCTGCGGAAGAAAGCTCTTCCTTCCTCCTACTGGAGAGCTAGCCGGATTCAGACACTCGTGAGTCTGTTTTGGGATCTCATGTGTTTGGGAGAGGGAGGATAAGTTGAGTTACCTCTAGATAATTTTAAAGGGAACAGCTCTGAGGCTGTAGTCAGATAAAGCAAGGCCAGGACAAGGACAAGCTGAGATTGAAGAAGAAGAACTGGGAAGAACAGCAGAAGAACTGTGTCTTTTGTGTGATCTGGACCTAGCACCTTACAAGTTTCTTTCCTCAGAGGAAAAGCAGGTTGTTCAGACTGTCTAGAAGAAATGTATCTGCTCAGATGCTGCCTGTGTGAGACAGCAGCAGACATCTCTGGTCAGAACAGTCAGTTGGGAGTGACAGCTTTGTCCCTTGCTTTCTTCACAGAGCATCAGGCAACGTGGCTCAGTGTGATGGATTTTCCTGTGTCCCACTGCCTCTCCAGCAGAAGTCCAGGCTGCAGAGGGCACACCAACCGTGTAACATCCCAGATCTCCTGGCTCCCGTAGGGCTGTACCATTGCCACCAGGCCGTAACAAAGCTCACCAAGAGTGTGGATGAGTAGGAAGCATAGCTGCATCAGGACCCCGTAGGGTGGAGGTTTGGTGCACCTGGGAGCCTCTGAGGTAGAACAACCTGGTGAGGCATAAGGAGTTCCTGGCACTTCTCACTCCAGACATGAGAGCTCGACTGCCAATTTCCGGGGAAACTCCATAACCACCTATTGTGTGGAGACAGCCAGGCGTCCCACACCAAGCAGAGGAACTGTTTACTGCACCTGGTCTGCTGGCTGACTTGTGAGCTTGATTTCTCAGGCATAGGAAGTCCACTCAAATGGCTATGTTGATGGGTGATGCAGCTTTGGAAGGGGCACCTACAAACTCATCGATACCATTAGAGGGGTGTTCATAGCCTTTGGTGGGACAGAATGTCAAAGTATTCTCTCTTCTGTTTATGGTGGGTTTTTTTGTTGCCTTTGACTTTGGCATTTGCAGAAGGAGATGCCCTGTCACAGACTGGTAATTCTAATTAATGTAGGATACATTCTAATGAAATAATCAAGTGGGCAGACTCACAAACGATTATTGTAGGACAGAGAAGACTAGAACTCTTCACATTTTGCTTAGCACATTTCAACAGAAATATGCCGGTACTATACATATACTCATTTTTTATTGTGTTACCCTTGAGAACATGGAATATTTTCTCTTTCTCTCTGTCATCAGCCAGAGGGAAAAAGCCCAAAGAAAGCCCCTTGGTGCATGTAGTTTGTCTGAACTTCAGGCCTTGCTCACTAAGGATGGCCAGTTTCCCAGTGTTGTGTGGCAGGACTGTGCCTGATCTCATCTGGTCCTTCCGGACAAGGGTAGCCTGTATGAAAATTTATGTATGGGGCAATTCTACTTGTGGACTCTGAGTGTGCTGGCTGCAACAAGAACAGCTGTCCCATTTTGAAATGACTTCTCTTTTGCTTATCAGTGTCCCGTTGTGGTAGGTAATCCATGGAGTTAAATATTGGTTGGCTTTCAGGTCTACTCCTTGCCAGCGGCTTTTCTATATAAGGTTAATGCAGTTGCTGTGCACTTGTCAAAACGGAAAAAAAATGTGATAACAAAGTTTTTTTGCACTGCACAGTATGTGACTATTCTCTGTACTCGGTGTCCTTTGGGAAGACTTAATTTTATGACTGCCTCAGCCGTCCTATGGAGTTTAAATGCCACTTGTCCCAGGGTTGGGGGGCAGTTTTGGGATGAACTGTTATTTTTTTACAGAGACAAATGGGGAATTTGGCATGGCCTGGGGGGACCTGACTCCACAGCAAAGCTGCTGTATGAGGAAAGAGGCAAATGTTGGCAAGTGCATGACTGGTATTTTCTGGGCAAACCTGTGGACTTGGCAGGCATCTGGGACATTTGCTACTGCTCCTTATGTTGAGCAGAAAAGCTGCAGGAGGTTACAGCGTGGTTAAGTACAGCTGCCCTTGCTCATGGATGATAACTGCGTCTACTTTGAGTATAAGGTTTTATAGTGCTCACCTGTCTTGCCATTCAGTTCATGCTTTTATGTCAGTCTGTGAGGTGAAGAGCAACACTCAGTTCTCTGGTGAGGACAGAAGTGAAACATCTGGTGTGTCCACATAGGTTCAGGCCTTCCCTCACCTCTGGTAAGCTTGGAGTGCACTGAGGCATATGCTAGTTAGGATCGTGCCACCAGTGTGAGGGACCAACCCCTCTCCAGAAACATAGTTAGCTCTTTCTTGCACGATCCTCATCCTGAAACAGGCACCACTTATGCCTGAAACACTCCAACCTGTAGTCTTTGCCTTGGGACAGCCAGTCCTCCTCTTCCTCCTTCTGCCAGCAGGCCCCAGCTTACAGACAGGACTCAACTATTCATCTTCAGGTCATCACCACCTGACAGCTGGCTATGGGCCCTCTGACTGAATCATACACATGTGCTAGCTGATGTGGAGCAGGGCTTGTTCCAGGCACCCAGCCCAGATCCTGTGGAAGAAAGCTGTTTGATGTTTGTACATCACCATGCAGATTTCTGAAGCCTGAGCATATGATGGGATTATATCCTTTATCATCATAATGATCATGTATTTCCACCAGTAGCATTGAAGGTGAAAATATATCACATTTGGACCCTTGCTCGTTACTGCCTCTCTTGGCTTTGTACATCTTCAGTAGGTAACTATAGTCAGTCCAGCAATGGCCTTGCAAGCCTGACAGATCTGCTGGCAATGTAAGAGTTTAGAAGCCCTTAAAATAAACCCAGTGCCTGTCACTGCAATGCTGATGATTGCACTTTTCAATGTGCCTGGCCCTCCTTGGAGCCATTAGCTCCCTCCTGCTTTTACTGAACCTTGCAAGTATTCACCTGTCATAGCACGATAATGCAGCAAGATCAGTGTGAAGGCAGGAGGGCACCGACAAACTGAGCCCTTCTTGGTGGATAACGTGATTACCTGTGAAACAGGTAGGTGCTAAGAGAGCTGGGTGGAGCGTGTTTGATTGTGGAGCGTCTGGGCATCCTGAAAGTCTCTCCTCTTTGATGTAGTACTGAGATGCAGAGCCCAAGGTCAGTAATGCAGGCACAAGCGAGCAATTATAACCTGCAGCTCTCCCCTAAGGTCCTTGGGAGGTTGTACCTGCCAGCACATTGCAGGTCCAGGCAGTTCACCCCTGGTGTTTCATTGCACTCTCTACAAATTCACGCTTAGTAAGAGTGGTAGAAATTTTAGAGAATTAGGTAGATAGTAGGTTTCATTACCTTTTCTGGAGCAGATTTCTTAAGGCAAGATCAGACAGAGCACGGCCTCGCCTGTGCTTTGAGTACTGAGCAAAACATTCACTCCTCCTGTTGCAGTTGTTCATGGTTCGCATGTCTGGAGGGAATAAATGAACCCCTGTGCTGTCCCTGGAAGGAGAAGGGAATTGTGGATTCTCTCTGGGGATTCGGTGTGCAGTTTACAGTCGTGAGTCTAAGTTTTGAGAATAATTATGATGTGCAGAGGGACAAAATAAAGCCTAAAGAGCTTCAGCTGGGACAGACGGGGCACGTCGGCTTAATGTTTTCAAGGTGTTCAGTTAGACCCAGCTCTTCCAGTTTCTGGTTGAATGCCTTAAACATTACATGATGTTAAATATTTAATACTTGCCTATATATTAAAGACAGGTAGCAGTCAAGTCTTTTCTTCCTTTGAAAGAAAGTGGCTCTGCCTTTTCATCTAGACTGAACACGGTACCTTTGGGGCATAGTGGGTAACCTTAGAGCAAGCTAACAAATTACACACCTATAGGGATGTAAGCATATGAGTCTGAATTATTGCCAGCATAGGCACTAGCTAATTCTGCTGAGGCAGCATGGTGGCGACTTCAGATGTGTGCAGTCTACAGACCTCTAGATGCTGTTTTGGTTTCCTGGTGTAAAGTGAGATGCCTGTGAGATCTCAGGAGGCTGTGTAGTTCAGTAGGGTTTCTGTGGCTTGTTCACTTGGATTTATTAAATCACCTGTCTGTAGAGAGTGGGTAGTAGGACTCCTGTACTTGACAAAGAGAGTTTTGAGGACAGGCTATTAAATTGTTGAGTGTTTATGTAGAGCCTTCCTTAGTAATGCCTTCTTAAATGTAAGAGTGTCCAAATACTTACTTGGTTTTTATAGATGATTATAAAAATATACCTACAGAAAACATTTGTAGGGGGCCAGCTCTGAGATCTTTGTGTAGTGTGGCTGTAGTATCAGACCAATAGTTTCTTTCAGAAGAGAAGGAAAAAATTCTGGGCAAATTTGTACAAGATAATTACCATGAAAATAGCAAAAAATCTTGAGCCTAAATATAGGGGTAGTGATATTTTACAGAGCTAATGACTGTTCTTTACAGCTAATTTTTCTAATTAAAATCTAGACTCAGAAAGGGAAAAAAGGGACAAAACCCAGTCCTGGACACCGGTGCATGCAACCCCAAAACTAACTTGTAGGTTAAAATTCCTACAATCTCATTGGACTCAGTAATACAGTAGTTTGGATCTACTATTTTTCCTTGGATTTTTAAGTGCCCTTTGGAAACTACCTAAATATGGTTCAGATAATTTACTGCAACAGTTCTGATAATTTGCTGGGTAAATAGTCTGTGTCTGGAAATTTCTATACCAGGTAGTTTGCTGCAGCCATCAGGAATTAGGGAGCAAGGAGTTTGCCTCTAGTTTGTAAGAAGTTTATGAACTATAGTTTATAGAGTCTTTATCAGACTCTGTAAATCAGAATGCTTAAAAGCAAGAAAGATTTTCCCTTGTTTTAGATGCCCCAACTAAACCCACCTTAGGCAGCCTCAAGGCACAGCATGAAATGGGAGCTGCCTCAGGTACTGAGTTATATTTACTTTTAAAACACATCCATAAAGAGCCCTATGGAAGATCCTTCATTTGTGCTAAAAAGGAAAAGCTGTCCAAAGTTAAGGCTCTGCGGAGATCTTATCTGGGGTGCACTCAGAGACAAAACTTTAATCTCACTGCTTAGTGGCCCTGGTGCTATCAGGTGCAGAGTGCCTTCAAGTTCCTTTGCTGTCAGTGGGAAGTGGCTTACACCTCTCAAGATGAGGCCTTTGGTCTTTGGTATATGCACACTCATGCTGTCACTATATGTGCAATGGGATGGATGTTTATGGTGGTGCCACAGGACTGACACTGCAGGTGTTCTGGAAATACTCGTGATAGAGGCTGAAGGAGCTTTTGCTTTGCTTACAGGGTAGGAAAAGCTTTAGAGCTTCTCCGGTATTTCCTTTTGAGATATCATACTAATAATTATGGCTTTCTATTTCTTTCTGTGCTTAACATTTTCTAGCTTGCAGCTGAGTCACTGGTGGTAGTTCTCTCTTGGAGACTGGAGACTCCCCCCCTGCCATCTCTTCTTCTCTCAAAGAGGAGAATTCGTAGCCTGCAGTCACCCCAAGTGTTGTGATCCCCCGGCTCCCTTCAGTGCCCCCATTCCCCAGAGCCTCACCTGCTGCAGACCCCATGGGTCTCAACGTGCCCACGCTGCCCTCCCTGGTCAGCAGAGCCCCACCAGCGTCTCCCCTGGTGGGCGCAGGCCCTGCAGCTTGCCCAGGGTACCAGTGCCCAAAAAAGGGACCTGAGGGGTTGGTCACTGTATTGAGTCAATGTTCTCCGCACTAACCTGCTCAAGATTTCTGTTCTAATGTATTTTCCTCTTTGAAAGACTGGTTAGTAAGTATGGCAGTTCCTATTACTAATTCAGTGGCTTTAGACAAATACCAGGCAACTATTGAGACTTTTCTCACGGGAGAGCATACCTGAACACTGAAAAAGATAAATGGCATATTGTTTTCCCCTTTGTTATTTTCTTTACTGGGCATAGTTGTGCATTTTTATAATCACAGAGCCTGCTTTAAATGTATTTTTGTTAAATTTTGAGGGTTTTTTTTAGCGCATTACAAATTCTGTTACTGGAAAGAAGTACATCTGGACTCTAATTAGGATGGTTGTAGTTTTATTGGTTAAGTGTGAATGTCTATATGCAGTGTTTTCATGTGCCTTGAGTTCGAGCAAGTATGTTACTTGCATTAGTGTGTGTATTTCATGGCCTTTCAGAATTAAATGGAGAAGACAGCCTTTCAGGAAGCCTTAATACCTTTCCATATGGATGCAATGCCTTGTTGTTGTGCACATGATGTTTGATTTCTTTTCAGTTATGAAATTTCTTACCTTCTGGTATATGTTCCATTATTCTTTTTCTTTTTTATAAAAGAGCAGAATTAAGCTTATTATATAAAGGGCACAGTTCTTTAACTCATAGTTGTGTAAACTCATAGTTGTGTAAAACTCCCTGCACAAGAGATTTTTTTTTTTTTTTTAATCTGAACAATGGAAAGATGTATTTATAATGCTGTAACTCATTCAGTGGGAGAAGTTGTAAATATAATTATTTTGTAACAGGAGAACAGATTGCTATATGAAATAGGAAAGATTTGCAGGAAGGCCTGTTTCTCCCCTTAGAATAATAATGTAGAACTATAGATTGGTGTAGTATAAGAATTGCAGAATATGAAACAGAATAATAGTATCAATCAGAAATACTTTTTTTGTGTGCTGGGTGTGATTAGCTAGACCTTTTCTGATCTAGAAATTGAATTAGAATTAATAAACGTAAATGGAGTTGTCTGAACTGTAAGGTTAAATTGAAAAACTCACCTCAGGTTTACTGAATCTTAATTCGATTGAGGTCACCTGTTCCCTCTGTCAGGGGATTTGATTTCCTCAACCTTAAAGGACTGGCTGGGGTTCAGATGCTGGGACCCAAAGTAAAATCTAGTGCACTAAAATCCTGAGAGGCTTAAAACCCACTAACCCAAACAGCGATCCAACAAATGTACTTTCCAGGACTGCACAACCTAGTAAGCATCTCCTTTCCTAGCCTGAAAGCTTCCTGGATTCTTGTTATGAGGAGATAAGCGCTTACCTCCTGCCTAGACTGTATTTGCAGCTGGATTTAAGGAGGGAAGCATTTATACCTCAGCTGGGTCCCTTGAGAAGACCCAGACAGTCAAGAATTTAAATGACTCTTTCAGGCTGAATGCCTGTCCACCCTTCCATGCTTTCGAAACACCGCCCAAAACACTCAGCTCCTGTGACACCTAAGGGTAAAGGCTGTATGAAGGCTGATGCCATGATCGATCAGCATTTCTTCTAGTGCGTCCCTAAATATAGCTCTTGATGGAGTGGTATTAGCCAAGAAGGGAATCCCTCACTCGCCATGCTGCTGTTCATGGAGAAGGTTTCACCAGACATGAAATGAGCACAGGCAGTGTTGCCAGAGTCAGGATGAACGTTCAGGGGCAGGTGTTGATCCTTTGTGTTTGAATTGTCCTGTTGAGAGAGTGGGCAATGTGGAGCAGAGCCATTTTTTCCTTTTTCCTGTTATTCAGCAGTATCCTTTAGGATCTGTGCACAATCAGAGCGTTAACGAACCGGTGGACTCAATACTATATTCCCTGTAGCTCTCAACCTGCGGCGATGCACCACACCCTTTCCCCGTAGGAGTCGTCATGTGATAGAGCTTGAAAAAGAGCTACTCTAGGCCAAACATCTTTTCCTTTTTGATGTTGCTAGTCTTGTTATTGATGATTAATCTCTGTGTACAACATACCAAAATCCCCTCATAATTCAGTTGAATTTTGTGTTTTTCTAGTACATCATCTCCTGCAGTATGAATATTCAATTGTTGGTATGACTGTAAGCATTGAACCAGTTTCTGAAGGGATGGAAATAGGCTACAGTGCCTCAGCAGTTCAATACCAGGAATTGTACTTCATCTGTAGTGCCTATATTAATTCAAAATATGCCATCTATAAGTTAGCAAGATGATAGAATCATAGAATGGTTTGGGTTGGAAGGGACCTTAAAGATCATCTAGTTCCAACCCCCCTGCCACAGGCAGGGACACCTTTCCGCTAGACATAAAGCTGTTTTATTTATATTTAACATAAGAAGTGTTATCAATCAGATACATCTCTCCTACAAGACATGGAGAAGAAGAGCTTGCTTTCATCAGGCTGCTTCCAAATGTTCTTAATAAAACTCAGTGACTCCAGCTTTGAGTCTGGTGTCTCATGTATGTAGTGTTAACAAAACCAGCAGGGATCCAGACCACTATTGTTACTTTCGTAGAAAATTAGAAAGGTCTGATTCAGCTGAGCATGTTCTGAAGGTGCTGAGCACCCTTGAATTCCAGGCAGTTTAGTGAACTTGAAAGCACTGAATTAACTAGATTGACCTGGCATGAATTAATCAAGACACCCCATAAGCCATTTAGCAGAGTAAAACTGAGGAGTATTTGAGTGGTCAGATATCACTGTATAAGATAGTGCTCTAACTCTCAACAGGATAGTTATGTGTCTGGGGTAGTACATGATGATTTCTTCCTTGATGGATGAGTAACCTGCAGGATGAAGTAAGTGGTGAAAAAGTTTTTAATTTGAGTCGCTTTTAGAAAACTTATATTTTTTTGGTGAGAAACATGCATTATTTAGTTAATTGCTACTTTTGTCCTTTTTATGGAGACTAATTATAATAGTTTGAAAAGTGTGTTGGAAAGAAATATATATCCTGTTCGTCATTGCCATGTGCACTCTAGCATGGGAAGATGAGTACAAGTACACCTTTTTAGGTCAGAAGCTACTGTGAGAATTCTGCAGCTGTTGGAAGATGATTTGTTTCTGAGAAAACGATGATCTGTACTCACCGAGTCAATGAGAGCTGACTCATGGTTACGTAGCAAATAGCTGCTGCACTTTAAGGTATTATAAGCCCTATAATAGAAATGTCAGACGAATTACGTATGCCTGCACCTTCAGTCACGCCAGTAAAAAACTGCCATTGTAGCTCAAACCCACTTTTATCAATGTGCTGCAGGCACTTGGAGAGAAGCTGTGTCATAGTGGGGTTGAATATAGACAGGGCAGGAGGAGGGCTAGGATACCTTCTGCAATAGATCTTGGGCTTTGGAACTCCATTCCAGAAGAGGTCACAAAGCCCATCTGAATTTAGGAACTGGAGACACATTTTTAACAGAATTATACTCCTATATGTGTTTGACAGTGCATGTGCATGCTAATATACAGCCCAAAGGAACAGGAGAACAGGTTTTTTCTCTTGTGGAAGTCATACTGCTTTATAATTTTTTTCATCATTTATGTATCTGCTTCATCACTGAAAATGTGAGTTAGCATTTGGATGACACGAGCTTTTCACTTAGGTGTAAACACAGACATATGCAGAAGCCTGTGCAGGCTCTGTGTGTCAGAGTATCTCAGACTCCTGCATGCTCCCCCCATATTTCTGCAACTCGTGTATGTTGTTGGGTTTAGGCAGCAGCTCTTGAAGAGCATCTGTGGCTCTGGGTCTACCCAGGACTTCCTTCCAGCTCATCAACCTGCCAGGTAGATACAGAGCATGTGGCCAGATGTGCTTGGAGCATAAAATCCCTAATAGTCCCAAGACACACAGGCGTTAACAGGCAGGAGCCACTTTGTGACTACTCATTTGCAGCTGTATAGGCATAGTCACGGACTTTAAGAGGAAACACTCAGTTTTTGGATTGGTTCCCTGAATTTTCCATCAGTTCCTAAGGAGTTAGAACTGTACCTGCACCAGACAAAGCAATTTGTCTCTTCAGAAGCTTTACTGAGCCACACAGCGGAATAATCTGTAGTACTGGGAAAACCGGGGGAGGCGCGCTCGCAGGTGCTGGGGATCGGTCCGGAGTAAGCTACTTGATCTCAATGTGAGTACGGAAGCTTCTCGTTTATTAACAAAGAAAGCAGTAGTTATATAGACTATGCATATGTTAATCGCGCGCCCCGATCGCACTTGTGATTGGTCCATAGGTTTACATATTCAGAGCCGTGACCGCCCCCTCCCCTCCTGGACGTAGTTTTGCTTCCCGCGAAGCAGGCACCACGAGGTTCTTTGTTCTGCTCCGTGCAAGGGGAGTGCAAGGTCACTAGCTCTGGGCTTAACCCTTGCTCAAAGCCTGGGTTGCTCAGACTGCTCGGTGACTGACACAGGATCGTGCCCCTTCTCACTCAACCAAACCTCTACAATTCCCCCTTCTTGTTTGTGAGCAAGCCAGGCCTGATTCACAAGTTTCATTAACGCTTTCTGCAAACAAGAAAATAAACATGGTAACATTAACAAGATAACTGCAATCACAAGAACTCCTGTAAGAACCATTTTTACCAGTTCCATCACCCATCCGATTTCTCGGGGAGGTGTGGTTTTACTGATCGGCTCGGCACCCAAAGTGGTCCCTGGTCGGTGGCCACGCACATATATCCCCGGCCACTAAGGATCACTGGCACCGGTCCTTTCCACTCCCCTGTAGCAGGTTCCCGATAAATCGCCTGTAACTGAGGTATAATGGTGGTGTTATTAAATTTCAACTGCTGGTGATGTACAACAACCGGTGGTTCTTCTCGGTCCCCTGTTAAACACAGAAAATTCAAAGTAAACAACACTTTATGCAACCGCAATGTTGGATCAGTATCTACCTCCTTCTGTCTCCTTAAATATTCCTTTATGGTTCTATGGGTGCGTTCGATGATCCCTTGACCTGTCGGGGAGTGTGGTATACCAGTAACATGTTTCACTCCCCAGCGTGTTAAAAATACACGAAACTTTTGGCTGGTGTATGCTGGCCCATTATCTGTTTTGATCTGTTCTGGCACCCCCATAACGGCAAAACACGCCAACAAATGTTTACAAACCTGTTGCGCCTTTTCTCCGGACATTGCAGATGCCCAGATTAACCTCGAGAAGGTATCTACTGTGACATGTACATATTTTTGTCTCCCAAACTCTGGAATATGTGTTACATCCATCTGCCATAGCTCAAGTGCTGCCAAGCCCTTCAGGTTTACACCAATACCAATGCCTGGTCCCTGAGCCCCACACCTCGGACATGCTTGAACAATAGATTTTGCTTCATTTTCTGTTATTCCAAATTGTCTCTGTATTCCTTTTGCATTTTGATGGAAATGCTCATGACTTTGTCTAGCTTGTTGAAATTTGTCTAAAGGAGGAATATGGCAAGCAGGGCTAACTAGAGAGTCTGCCACCTGATTGCCCTTCCCCAGACCAAGATCCCATTGATGACTCCGCACATGTATTATGCAACAAGGCGCACTGCGTTGTCGCATAATAGACCGTAATTGCAAGAATAACTGCCCAAGGCGGGGATTTTGTGTGTTTCGGAGCAATGCCTCCTCCAATCGTGGGATGACACCTGCTACGTACATAGAATCTGTGACTATATTTATAGCCCCATCCAGCCAATTTGTTAAGGCCCAGCCTACGGCAGATAGTTCCAGAGTCTGTAAGGTATCATCGGTCTGACCATACAGCATGTGGTGTACCCAATTCCCTTTTTCCTGCCACACACACACCGCTTTGCGCTGTTTCTTTCCCGCATCTGTATAGACCGTTAACCCTTCCACTACTGGTGTTTTCTGTACTTTAGATTTTTCTATCCATTGATTTTTCTGTAATATCTGCCATAATTTACCTTTCAGTTGCTGTGAATGGACTCTTCCTTCGTACCCCAAAAACGCCTCCTGAATGGGTCGAGAATTGCGGAACCACCATTCTAGGTCTACAGCATTAACAGGAATACTAATGTCCGCTGGATCCAGTCCCGTTAATTCTATAATCCTAGATCTACCCTTTCTCACTAGTTCCCCTATGGCTTCTGGTCTAGTCTGTATGCTTGTCTTTGGTTGTACACGAAGAAATACCCATTCCAACACCCAAAAAGCTTCATCTTTATCATGGCATTTGTAGTGGCATTGGTTGTAGCCCTGGGGGAGTTCCCCCTTTTTGTTTTGCCACTGACAAATGACACCACAAACCATATTTTCACTGTTAATTACAAGCAGAGACACAGGTAGTTCACGAATGCGTCGCGACGACCATGCAGTTTGTAATTTGGCGATGATTGACCGCAACACGCTTTGTTGAGTCTCAGACAGCTGTATGGTGTCAGCAGGGTGTGATCGTCGCAGCAGTTCGGTGAGGGGGGCAATCTCGGTGTTCGAGATACCAACGCAGTTACGGACCCACTGAATATCTCCGAGAAGTGTTTGTACATCCCTCAGGTTCTTCAAATCTGTATGTAGCTCCACCTTTTGAGGCCGGATTTGAGCATCTGAAATTGTCCATCCTAAGTATTTCCAGGGATCAGTTCGTTGAATCTTTTCTGGTGCAATCACGAGACCTTTCTCCGCCAACGTTGTTGTTAGTTTGTGGAGACTTTCTTCTGAAAAAGGATCGGCCTGACATAACAAAATATCATCCATATAATGATAGATGATAGTCTGTGGCCATAGCTGGCGCAATGGTTTCAGTGCCCATGCCACATAAAGCTGACATAACGTAGGTGAATTTTTCATGCCCTGCGGTAGAACTACCCATTCATACCTTTGAGCTGGTTCCGCTTTGTTGATAACAGGAACAGAAAAGGCAAACCTCATGGTGTCCTGAGGATGTAAAGATATGGTGAAAAAACAGTCCTTCAAGTCTACAATCAATATATGCCATCCTGCTGGTAACATGTTAGGTGACGGAATACCTGGTTGCAATGCTCCCATTGCTTGCATTTGCTCATTAATTTTCCGTAAATCATGTAATAATCTCCACTTTCCACTTTTCTTAGGGATGACAAAAATGGGTGTATTCCAAGGACTAACTGAGGGTTTGATATGTCCTGCTTTTAACTGTTCCTCCACCAGTCCCTTAGTAATCTGCAGTCGCTCTTCAGTCATAGGCCACTGGTCAACCCACACAGGCTCATCTGATAACCAAGTCAAGGGTGGATTGGGCGACTGCTCTCCAGCGGCCATTATCAAAAATGGGTGCTTGTAAGAACCGCACCAATCTGACTTAAAACATCTCGCCCTATGAGTGCTTCCAAAACCCCAGGCAAGGACAAGACATAAACTTTCAAAGTTACACGCTGTCCCTCTGGAAAGTGTAAGGTCACAGGGTGATGACTAACAGCTGTCATAGAATTCCCGCCAACGCCAGCAATGTGTGAATCAGGTGTTTCTAGTGTCCAGTTACCTGGCCAGACGCGTTGACTGACAATGGTGACGTCGGCACCCGTATCCAACAAGGCCTGTACCTTTATATGAGTGTTGTTCTGAGACATTGTGATTGACATATTTGGTCTGTTGTCCATTCTCGTGGTAAAACATACCGCTGGTCCTGTGGAGCCAAATCCACGATCTCCACGGTAGGTAGTCGTATTAGCACCTTGTTGATAGGCAGAAAGGGGGATTATTTGTCCAACTCGACTACCTTTTGGTACAAACATAGGTGGATTAAGCGTATACATCATAATATATACGATCCCGGTATAGTCTGCATCTATGATTCCTGGAAGTATTATAAGTCCTTTTATACCAGCAGAAGATCGTCCTAACAGAAGTCCTCCCATGGGATCGAAATCCCCACTTAGCGGACCCTGTACATTAGTAGGGACCTTCTGTACTTCTTGACTTCGCAAGGTGACATCTACTGTAATTTCCACGTCGAACCCCAGGCTTCCTCGGGTTGCTGGTTGGTGCTGTTGTAAAAAACCTTTGGTTCGTATGATGGGTTGACTTGTTTCCTCACGCGGCCCCTCTCCGCGCTCCTTTGGAAGTTTCCCTGACACGCCTTAGTTGAATGATTATTCCTCTGGCAGGTATCACACCAGACAGCAGCTCGGCAATCTTTTCTGACATGTCCGTTCTCTCCACATCGATAGCAATTTACTTGAAAGGATTGTCCCGCTCGCGTTGGTCGTCGTGTCCCTTTTTGTTGTACCAGCGCTGCCAAAGGTTGATCCACCTCCTTAACAGCACTTTGCACAGCAGCAGCAACGGTATTGTTAGCTCTCTGCATATCAGCACGTTCGACTCGCTTCACCATTTCTTCCACTCCTGCACCTTTAGGTAAGCTAGCGAGCAACTGTTTAGTTTGTCTGTTTGCGTTGTCAAAAGCCAGGATCTTTAACATCTGCTGCCTGTTATCCTCATCAAGATCAGGATGATTCATTACGGCTTCCCATAGTCTATTAATAAAGTTCTCATATTTTTCCGTAGCTCCTTGAACCACCGATCCGAATGACGGGATCGCGGAGCCAGGCAAGGCTTGGAATGCTTCAAATGCAAGCTGTGCAGATTTTTGTAGTACTACTGCTGGTAACTGTAACTGTGCTTGCACCGTAGAATAAGCTCCTTGTCCTGTGAGAATATCCATAGTAACTCCATGTAAAGGATCATTTGGATCGTTCATTCTCCGCGCAGCTTCACTGGCTGCTCGTTGTGCCCATTCTGAACCCCACAACAGGAACTGAGTAGGTGTCAGCAACAGTTTCATTAAATTTCGGGAGTCATGCGGGCATAAAAGATCCGCAGAAAAAATCCAGGAGACTATATTCCTTGTAGCATCTGATTTTACTCCATACTGGGTAACTGCAGCTTTTGCTTGTTGGAGAATTTTCCAATCATGTGGTTCCCAAGTAGCTACTCCATTCTGTTGTAGCACTGGAAAAGCTCCTACTCCTCCTAGATCTGCAGCTGCACTCCAGTGTCCTTCTAATATGGCATCACGAATCACCCCACTCCACCTCGGTGCCCTAGGTGCAGGTGGAAGCGGAGCATCCCTGGAGTTGTCTTTGTTTTGTAATCCAGGAGCGGATGCTCTTAATTCGGGTCGCTGTACCTTTAAATCCTGCAATTCCCGCAAAACCTGTTGCAGGAGACTCGTGACATCCGTTTCTAGGTTCCCACGGTCAGGTGGTGTGGATCTTGATTGACAGGGCGAGGGCGGAAGGGGCGGGTACTCCGGCGGCGCAGAGGGGATGAGCCCGCCCGCCTCTCCGCCAGCCAGCCGCGCAGCGTCCAGAGGGGCTGACCACCCCTCCCCCTCCTGTTTCCGCTCGCCTTGCCACGCGGTCCCAGGAGCGCCACGTGGTTCTTTGTTCGCAGCCTCCTCCTCTAAATTCTTACCGCGCCATCTCTCCCGGGAGTTCGCTGCTTCTACCGCCGTACGGACCTCAGCCACGGATGGCTTTATGTTTGCCGACATGCCCTTAACCGCCGGTAACCCGAAGAAACGAGCCAGAACCCCAGGTTTCTCTGTTTTAGCGGGGGGGTTGGGCTCCGGCGGCGCCGGCCGCATCTCAGCAGCCGCGCGGGCGACCTCTCCTTCTGCCCTCATATTTTTTAAAGTCTCTATCACGTTTTGCCAGAGTTCACGCACCTCCTTAATTTCTTCTTCCTCGGGGTCCCTCTCAACAGTCTTTTCCCACATAATGTCTCCCACTTCTTTCCATTCCTCCACAGAAAATACAAGCGCTGTGTCTTTAAAATGTCCCCAGCGCTGGCCCAACTTTATCAGCTTAATTAGCTGTTTCTCTGCTGTCTTGCTCCCTCTCTTAGAGAGGATATCTGCAAGCAGCATGACTGCAGCCTCTATTTCCATGGCTGCCCTTTTTCCAGTGTCTGCTCTGCCCTTTTGACCTGAACAGCACCTGAACCCTGGGAGCTGGGTGGCCAACCCTTCCAGTGTCTGTTCTGCCCTATTTGACCCGAACATCACCGCTCCCAGCCGTCTTTTTCCCAACACCTCCTTTTCGCTGCTTACCGCAGTCTCGGAGAGAGCACGCCGAAGGGAACCATCCTCTGCTACCAGTTGTAGTACGGGGAAAACCGGGGGAGGCGCGCTCGTGGGTGCTGGGGATCGGTCCGGAGTAAGCCACTTGATCTCAATGTGAGTATGGAAGCTTCTCGTTTATTAACAAAGAAAGCAGTGGTTATATAGACTATGCATATGTTAATCGCGCGCCCCGATCGCACTTGTGATTGGTCCATAGGTTTACATATTCAGAGCCGTGACCGCCCCCTCCCCTCCCGGACGTAGTTTTGCTTCCCGCGAAGCAGGCACCACGAGGTTCTTTGTTCTGCTCTGTGCAAGGGGAGTGCAAGGTCGCTAGCTCTGGGCTTAACCCTTGCTCAAAGCCTGGGTTGCTCAGACTGCTCGGTGACTGACACAGGATCGTGCCCCTTCTCACTCAACCAAACCTCTACAATAATCTCTGACATATTTTTGTTGAGCTGTGGTTTTTTTTATGGGCAAAGAGATTATAAATTCTTACTAGAAGAAGAATCGTGTAAAAATGGAGATTACGTTGGAGATAGTATGTCCAAAATTCAGCATGCTTGACTATGATAAATTATACTATTTAACATACCAGAAGCTCAGTGAAGCAGTATTTTTAAGAGGATGCCTAGAACTAGTAAGCTGTATAAATTAATGAAAGCATGTAGAAACTGGAGTGTAAAACTCAATTAAAAAAATGAAGGTTTTTTTAAAGAAAAACGAGGATATAGGGTGGCTTATGTATTTAGTCCATGCTTTCCCCCGCAAGACAAATATTTCTGTGAGTGAACAGGAAAATTATCTGATTATGGTCACTTCCATAATTCATTTCAATTTATTCATCATAAAATACGTCAAGAGGAGATGCATTGTTCCCATTGCTTCTAACGTTGGCAGGACTACAAAGGAGACTGCATTTCACATACTGAAGAATGCCACTCTGAGACTAATGTTGAGTCTAATGCTGTTTCACATACTAGAAAAGAGAGCAAAAAGCACTGGTAGTGTTTCCCCACGTAGTTTCAGGTTTTGTTGTTGGAGAGCCTCAGGCAGAAGTCATGCTAGCTATAAAAAATTGGTGACATGGGCTTAGCTCTTTGCATCACAAGCAGCAGAGGTTCTTGACATAATTCTTGTCATCTGCACCAGACATGTCTTCACCAGGTATTAAAAATTAACCTAATCCTGCAGCTGAGTCTCCTGGGAGTTTGTATGCCGTTGGGAGTTCTGCAGTGGCAAAGGAAGAAGAAAAAATCAGGGAAAAACAACAACAACAAGCAACCAGCCTTGACTGAGCAATCAGTTTCTCTTCCTCTAAGACTGGGGGAAACTTTTCAGTTTATTACCAGGACTGGAATTAAAGTCCTTGCAGTAGCAGCTTCAGAGCAGTTCAGCCTGCTGCTCTGAAGACTGTGCTTTATCTTCATCAAAATTCTCTTAGGGTATATGAAGCTCCAGAAGTCTGTCGTGCCCTCAAGACTCTGCAGGTTGGGGGTCCTTACCTTTTACACCTTTCCCCAGAACTCCTCAGACTGGTAGCGACTCTTTACTAGATTTTCTGGTGTCTGGTCTGTATGATGATCATGAATCTGGCTTCTTGCCTCTGAAGCTTTGTCTACAAAACAGAATTTCTCTGTCACCACTATGCCGTTGTCAGTTCACAATGTGTCGTGTAATACAAACCCATTATTACAAACCCTGTAGCTACCAAAATTCCAGAAATGGTTTCATGACTTTTCTTCTGACCAAGGATAGCCATTCTGTCATCCACTGTCGCCACAGCAGTCGCTGCAGCAGTCACAGTGTCATGGCAGCAGCGGTGCTGAACAAAGGTACCACACAGACGCAAAGATGCTGTGGATCTTCCCAGTGCAGTCATCTGTCATCGATGGCTTATCTCCAAAGCAGCACGTGCGGTGCCTGAACAGTGTCTTATCCCGTTCCCACCATCATTTGCAGAACCCAGCTGTGGTGTTACGTGTCTCGTCTCAGCTCCTATTCTTCATTCATCAGCCCTTCTTCCTAGGCTCAACAGAGAGACACAGAGATAGAAGGGAAAATTGTACCAAGAAAGGCAGGGTTTAGTTGGGTCTTTCCTTCTTCTGGGAAGAATTAATCTGGAAAACTCCACAAGGAGACAGCAGAACCTTCAGTGAACACACATACGCAAAGATCACTCCATGTCCTCACTGTCTTTATGAAGTTCAGCAGTTGCCAGTGAACATCTCCCTGACTTGTGAGATCTGAAGACAGATTACACATCTGAGATAAGATAGACAGATGAGATAAAACTCATTAGTAGTTATTGGGTACAAATAAAGGAAGCTTTCCAAGAACTCTGCTCTTTTTCCCATTTTCACCTTTTTTTTTTTCTGGCGTAGCATATACCCAGGGGAATAATGGGTGGAGACAACCTGCCTGGATCAGGATAAGAAGGTACATAGAGTGATAGTTTCCTTTGGAGCTGGGCCTCAGCAGACCATTTTCGTAAATGCTAGCAGAAACTGAACACATAAAGAAAACAGTTAAGATAGAAAACACTGTTAAAGTCCTCAAGAAAATGAGATTACAAGAGTTTAACAGTGAAAATTATAGGAATTAGGACAAAAAGAAAGGAATTAAATTTCTCCCCCCCCCTTTTTTTTTTCTACATCCACAGTTCATATCAGGGCACTCACTTCTTTGCAAGCAGCCTGCAGGAATTGTTGCCTGTGTTGTACCTTCAAACAGTTCAACAATAACAGCACTTGAGTTAGTTTGCCAGTGTGTACAGAGCTCCTCCTGGTTTGGGATTAGGAACTGACAGTCTGGAATTGGCTTTATAGCCTTCACACACCAGGTCTGATTTCAAGGATTTTTCTTGGCTTGTCTTTTTATTTTTTATTTTTATTTTTTAAGGCTAAGAGGCTTTTTTTTTTTTAGGGTTTTTTTTTTTTTTAAACAGAAAGCTACCAGCAATATCTAATCATGTTTCAGCCTTGAGTTTTCAGAATATGAAGTCTACATAGGCATGTGTTAATTGTCACACATCCCTATGGAAGTTTTCTGCCTGTATGTAAATAAAGCACCTCAGTTTTATACACTTAGTCCAAGACCTATGAATTTCAAATTAATAGCATTATTTTCATATAAGCTTGTATATATATTTCTGTTTTTCCCACCTGTAGTGTACTTTCTCTCCTTTCTTAATTTTACTGTTGGTTATTGATTGAATCTCATCCACAGTTTATAAGAACAGAATGGTTCAGCAGGCAGGTTGTAAGCCAGATCTGGACTCAGGATGGTATCAGAAATACCATAATCTTTTCTTTTGTAGCCTCAGAACATTCCCAGATCCTAAGATCCTCGTCCTTCTTGCCTAACATTATCTAACAGTTACTGAGTGAGGGAGACTGGTGACCCATTGCTCCCTCCATTAGTCAGTGGCCATAGATAATAATTTACAGAGGTTGAACCAAGTCAATATGTGGAAATTTTTCTTTTCTTTTCATCATCTTCCTTGTTCTTCTAAATACTCATTTGATAGGAGAGTTCGGGTTTGTCTGAATGAGGGCAGAAAAAAACCCAACAGTCTTTAAAGTTACAAAGCCTGGTGTAGTTTTCTCTTATATTTCCATTATTGCATGTATAATAAAGTGGAAGTTTTAATTAAAACTTTTTTTTTGTAGTTCAGGTGTTCATAATGGCTTTCTCCCATGTATTTTCATTGTTGTCTGAGCAAGTAGTTGAGCAGGTTTCAAAGTTAGCATTCATATGGATTATGTTTTCTATTCTGTGTGGACAAGCCTTTCAGAAATATAGTATCTCAGAGACCTTCCCCTTCCTTTGAATTTAATTAAAATTAACTGGTAGGTTGAAAGGTATTTGAAAAGGCGTGATGGATAATTGGACAAGAACCATGGTTGCTTAGGCTTCATTTCATTAGTGAGGTATATGACAGAATAAAGAGTCCATTCCTGCAGTGCTCAGTAGAATCTACTCTAAATTTGGAAAACATGCATTTTCAATTCTTAATGAAAATTTTGAGCAGTATGAAATTTCTTGGTCATCCTTGCTCCTTGGACACAAGCACAGCAGAAAATGGAAGCTGATGGAGCCGGTTTTACAATGGATGGGGATAAACCAGTTCCAGTAATTCACCCCACCACTCCATGGAACTTGACAATAGTGAAAGACTCAGGTCCATGGGCTTGTGGTTCTCTTGCTTTTGAGACTTTATGGAAAGGAAAGGGAGCTTCCATTTATCTTTTACCGTTTTGTCAAAAACCCCAGAGCAGGAAGGAGCAGGAAGAAGTTATCATCTTACTAACACAGTCAGTATGTTGAAAGCCTCCAAATTTCGGTGCTCTGCATCCCCCAAATCCAGGGCCTTGCACAGGGTTCCCAAGGGAAGTGTTAAAGGAGTCCTCCAAGGTGCATGGGGACTCTAGTGCAAAAGGAAGAGTGAAAGTTTTGTCAATGCCCACTTTAGTTCAGTATTGCACATTGGCATCAGCTGATGTCTAACAAATGCAAAAAAAAAAAGATATTTCTATAATTACTGAACTCAGTTTGGCTGTCGTACTGTATTAATCTAGATAAAAGGAAGTACGCTGAGAACGTTCATCATTATAAGAATGATGATTGCATTAATATAATACATTTCAGCTCAAAGCACTTTGCAAGCTGCAGAGCTTTACAAGCGTAGAAATATAGGCCTCACTAGGATAAAGAAAAATTAATGGTCATGTTACAATGAAGTGCACAGCAGTGGTAAGAATATACAATGCACGGAAATTTCGTACAATCCAAAAAAATCATATAGATCGGAGGTGTGCTTTATGGTCTTTTTGCCATTTAATATCCTGCTTTCAATTTTCTCCCATGTGAAAAAAAACAAATTCCAAAAATGCCTCTGCAAGATTTACCCTCATTTATGGTGAAATTTTTCTCCTCATTGACTTCTTGTTTAATTTTAGCTTTAACAGTGTTTTTCTTCAGCAATCTAGAATTTACTGTTCTTGTTTTTAAGTCATATGAGATTCTCGGTTGCTAACCTAGTGGTATGAGTTTACACTAAGGGAAATCTGGTCCTGTGTACTTAAGGTATATAAAATCCTTGTAATAGTTATTTTTGACACTTTGATCTCTCAGATTCAAAGCCCTGTGAAAAGTCTGACTGCAGTTCTGACACTTTTCTACTGTAACACTGAAAAGAGCACAAGTGTGTTCTGAACTGGAGGAGTTTTCACTGTTCATCCTTTTCTAGACACGCTTGATGTGCTTAAGAAATGAAGTGGTAAACTCCTGCCTTCATTTTGGGGGATTTGTGCAGAGAAATACAAATTTACTGTTAAATTTTGCTGGGAAAAACTATTTGCTATAAAACTATTTTGCTGGGAAAACTTAGAAAATAGAGCACCTGGTACAGAATATAATTGCGAACAGCCATAGGTGACATGATTCTTTTTTATTTTTTATGCTTACCTTACATTATTGGATTTAACCTGACCTGATGTAGTAACTTGTTACATACATGATATAACATATAAAATTAAAACCAGTTCCACTTTGCATTTTGAACAACTGATTATAGTTTACTTGGAAAATGAAATTTGAAAGCAAAGTAGCATGGCATGTTTGTGAAAAAGATAGATAGAAATTATTTATGATTAAAAACCTTTAAATTCTGTTTGCTTTCATCTTTTATTTTATGAAACTCAAGAATGAAGACAATTTACAATACTAAAAAGGATTTTTAAAGGCTGCTTCAATGTGTACATTATTTTCTAATTCGACAGTAGATATTTTGATTTGTAATCTAGAAGACGTTCATTGACTTGAAGGAATTTTGGATTGGACACCTTATGAAATTGTTGCTGTTTGTTAGAAATTTTACATATCATTTAAATCTATGTGAAGAAATATAGCATCATCAGAATGTAGCAATGGAAGCTGGCCAACTACATTGTGTCTGTTTCATCTTGTACTCTATGTCTCAACCTTTTGAGCTCAGTGACCTCTACTTAAAGAGTTTTCATACTCCTCTTGTTAGAGTATTAAAGTAAGAACAAAAAAGGCAGAAATACTAAGTGATAAACCTGTGTAATTTATTAGTGTGTCTGTGTTTCGAAAAGCTAATGCATAATATTCAGCCTTGAAGGGCAGAAGCTTTTTGGAATAAGATTTTCTATTCTTCATATTGGATTTAAATATCTAGCACCTTGCAGTCTCTCTTAATTACCTTTGTGAATCCATAGGGACTCCAGAAAACCTGCAAAGTTCATGAATTGCAACTGTCCAGTATTTGTAAAAATAATATACCACATAGATGGAAAGAATTAAATGTTCAGATGGCTGAGTTACATCTTTGCAACAGAGTCTGCATAAAAGGGTGCAGAAACTGCCAGATACCTACGCTGGTATGCAAAAAGAAGTCAATAAATTGTTCCCAAGAACTGGATCTTAATAAGGATAACAGAGCTTTCTGTTTTATGAGCACATTGTGAAGAAATTGTCCTTTTTTATTGAAACTCAAAAAACTGTGACCCAAGGGTTTACCCAATGACTGTGAGAAATTGTGAAACAGTAGATTTTACACAAATCCAGCCCAAGACTTGTTAAGATTGACTGGATTCTGAAAGCAGAACACAGACTTCAGCTTTGGTTTGGTCCTCCCAGAGTGGTCACCACCTTGTGTGACTGAGCAGCGTAATGTACAGGCAATAAACTACCAAAGAATAATGATGTATAAAAGATGAATAATTTGTTGGGACAATGCAATGTCAGCTGGTAGCACCAGAAAGCATACTGTTGAGAATTTAAATAAAACAATGAAGTCTTAGTACAACATAGCCTCAGTTGGCTTTGTGACATTAAGTATCAGTGGAGAGACAAGAAAGATGAGAAAGAGTGGAAAGAGACTGGATTGCTCTTGCCTCTGTAGATGGGAAAATTATTCAAGATCCAGAGGTGTTTCACCGCATATTGTTCATCACAGCTGCTTGTGGCACATGGTCAGCATTGGGCATCAGTTTATTTCCATACTCATGCCATTTAACATATAGGAGCTGTGACTCCAAGACTGCAAAAAGATTTGCACATATAACTATGCAAATTTTTGATGGGGTTTTCAGGAAGTTTTAGACAGAAAAAAATTATCTTCATGTCCATATTTCCATCTTCTTTCACTTTTCTTTGATCTTGGTGTGGTCTCTCTAGGTGGTGTGGGAAAGGAGCACAGAACCGCGGAGACAACTGCCTTCTCTCTATGCAGTGACACTGTACATGGAGAATCCTTTAAATACAGATGGAAATTGATCCTTCTCCCTTCTAAGCATGCTTACATCAGCTGTATAGATTGTAAAATATGCAGGTCATTGATAAGCACACTAGTAAATTTCCAGCACCAGATTTGAACTTTTATTCAGCAATGGATAATCAGAACAGATAAATATTTCCTTACCTCACTGCAGTGCAAGACAAAGATAGCTAGTATTACACAAAATGAGGACAAAGAGAAGGAACTTTGCCATGTTATGTGGCTGCTCAAATTACTAAGAGGCAAAAGCTCTTTAAAAGAAAGTTATTTTTTCTAGTTTAGGGTCAATAAATATACCCCAAAGAGCCACTTTTCAAGTGATAAATCTCCAGAGCTTAGCATAAAACCTCAAAAAAGGCAATTTATACTGTTGGCTTCAACCATAATTTTCTTTCTTTATGTGCAAATCAGTCTAAGAAGTTTAATACATAATTCATGTATGTGAGCAAATTTATTTATTTTGATGGCATTGAACGATATTGTCTAAATAGAAAAGGATGTGAAAGCATGGCTACTCTGCAGGATCATAAGATAGGATTCATTATCTTCAAATGTATTCTGTATGTTGTCAATGGATGATTTAATATAATGCAGCTCCATTGCCAGCGTTCTTTACGCCACACAAGCTTTAAAAGGCATTATCTGGCTAAAAGACAGGCCTTGTTTAGATCTCTACTTATTATTTAACCTCTGAAAGTGAAGGGAGAAAAAGCCCATGGACTTTAAAGTGTTTTTTTTATATTAAAGAAGAGATTTAAAACGATTAATTTAAAGCTGAGAAATCTTCCATTGGTCATGGGATGTTGAGATGATATATAAAGGGAACGACTTTGTAATTTAAATTTCTACCAACTGTTATTATTTTGCCAGAAACTTTTTCAGCCTACTTCATATAAATTCCTGTCTTCCTCAGTTCACAGTAGACTAATACATGTGTCAGAAATACAAGCAAGTCAAAGACAGATATGTAGATAGAAAAAGGTGATGTTATATATTGTAAACAAAACCACTTTTTAAAAAAAAGCAGTCCAAGTAACTGTTCTGTGGATGTCACAGTAACACCAAAGGATCGGTGATTCAATCTTCATCCATTCCTAGGGCTGCAGCCCCAGTAGTTATCCTGCAGACCTTGAGAGCTCAGACCTCCCAGCATGTGCTGGGCAGTGTGGTGGAGAGGGTCTGAATAGACGTTGTACAAAACACCTTGTGTTTGATAGACAGGAAATCATATTTCTCAAAGTGTTCCCAACTTCTCATTACCAAAGTGGTATACTGATAATCTCATCCACGTTAGGTAGAACTCAACTGCTTAAGTTGTTACAGAAAAATGTATACTGATGGTTCAAGTCAGTTGACACAGGACAAGAAACTCCTTGGATACCAGGTGAGGAAAAGGAGGATTTCAGGGGGATGTTGTTTACTGAAGCCTAGAAAAGGTGCAATTTTTTTGAAGACTCTTGTGGAAGAATTATACAAGGAGGCAAACAGTTGGATTGGCCACATCTTCTGATAACACTTGGCATGATTACAGAAATTTTAATGCTTCCCTAAAATGGTTGCGAAATTCTCAGATTTATTTGGTTGTCCTGTATGAAACATCTGATATGAGGTACATTCATTGCTGTTTCAGAGATTATAAGAACAAGGGCTGTTCATTTATAGGGTTACAATTTTTGTTATGGTCTCATAGTTTTGAGGTATTTCATGCAGAATTTGTCTAAAGTGGTGCTATTTGAGGTTTTTTATTGAAGAAGTTGTTTGCCCACAAAAGATGCGGCATCCTAGAACAGGTCTATTTCTTGCTCAGTGCCAATTCATTGTATCCAGAAGCTGATGTCTGAGCTGAAAATACAGAAGTCAACATTATTTAAGGCTGTTTTGATCTCCATGACATTGTTGGCTGTAACTTCTTATCCCAGTAGTATTGTCATTGAGGGTACGGGAGTGACCTGCTGGAGAATTTCCAAATAGGCTTGTACTTGTGATTCATTATTCATTAAAGGAGACAATCTATACAGTGTTTTTAGGGTACTCTAGTATGATGTGCTGCTTTATTCCTCATCTCTTGTTCTCTTTTCTGATGATTAGAAACAGAGACTGAGTTTTCTGGGATAGAAGGGCAACTTGTCTAAAACAAAAGACAAGAATATGACTTAAAAAAATGAAAGGACTTGTTTTACAATGAGAAGTTAGTGTTATGTAGGATGAGCTTAAGTGACAGAATACAAGCCAAGAGCCATGTCCCCAGTGTGCAGATGCTTACTTACTGCTACTTGCTCCACCTCAACACCAAGGCAATAGCCAGAGGTGGTCCTGGAATGGCATTCTTATTGCCCTTGGATGAAGGGCAGAGCCCCAGAAGGTCATGTTGGCTTCCCCAGGGGAAGAAACCCAGGTGACTCTGAATTGGCAAGGACAGAGGACATGCCTTTTGGACAAATCTCCTGAGAAAATAAACTGGATTATTTATGATGATGATGATTGTTATGTGATGCGAAAAGAATGAGTAGTGAAAAAATATTAATAAACATATTATTAAAGGCAACTGAAATGATAAAGTGAAAGAGATGAAGATATATTTTCTACAATTATTGGTGTTATTCTGATGTCTCTGTTTTGTACTTGAATATCCCTATAATAGACATTTTAGAAAACAGCTAAAGAAGGACATTCCTTTTCTCATACTAAGCATCTCTTAGACAAACAAATGTAATGAGCGATGGGAGTCAGCACTTTATTCACTCTCCAAAATTTAAGAAAGCAAGATACTCAGTTTATTTTTGATTAATCATAAACCCTAGTTGAGAATGATAAATGCATCATTTTCATAGAAATATTTAAGGCTTGTGATCTCTAAGTAGTGAATGATGCTGCTGAATGTTGAATTTGGAATAATACCGACCTCCTTTTCTGAAGTACAGAGCATCTGCGACTTTTAGCAAAGGCCCTTATTTCTTCCTTGCAAAGACTCTAGTTCAACAAGTTACTTATACATGTGCATAGTTTTATGTGTGTGGATACTCTTATTGATTTTAGCTTAAACTTTTAAGCTTCAAAGCTTTGATTTGTTTAATTATGTTACTGAATTAAGGCCAGAGTTGTAAAAAAAAAAAGTCTTGAATTGAGTTCTCAGGGATGCTATAACATTCAATTAAAATTTGTAAATCACTTATTACAGCATCAGTCACTACCCATTGTTAATTTGTACTTTATTTACTGGCAAGCACAGGATAAAAGCCTCTGTACCAGAAGTGGAACATGCTTTGCTTTGCAATGATTCCACTATGTACCAGCCAAGGAGGAAACGAAGATTTGGGTCATTTTTCTGTGGCAGCATTCTCCACCGTCACTAGGACACAGGGCTATCCTACAACCACAATGTTGAGAGAGGGAGATATAAACTATAAAATGAGGGAGAAAGCATTCATAGACTGATAGGGGAGGAAAAGGCAGTTGTAGAAGTGGGACGTGACATGATTTTCTTGGTTGTTTTTTTTTAGGCAAAAAGCTCCCTTGACATTGTTTTACCTGTAATTGTGAATAAACTGTGTATGGGAGGGAGGTAACTCTCTAGAGTCAGGTCTGTAAAGTTAGAGCTTATTTAAGTTAGAGGAGTTACAACAGGGCTTTGGCACATAGGGGTTTAGTTAGTCAGAAATGTCTCCTCTGATGGAAAGCAAGACGAAAACCAACTTGAAAGATATTGTGCCGATTGACGGTCATTGTAATCCTGCTAGTATTTAAAATGGATTTCAGTATTGGTAATGTGACTGCAGTTGGTTCCGCAGCAGATTCCTGGTTCAGCAAACAAAACCTTAGTCTGTGTCACTTTGAAGATAAAATAGTCTCTCTCAGGACATACTGTCAAAAGTCTAATGAGGTGAAGTGCTGAAGCTTTGTCTGGTTCTTTAGTTGTGCTTTGACTTCAGAGTCCTTTGGGTCTTTCTTTATTAATCTAAGGAAATCACACCTTCTGGCTATTTCACAGTGTTTGAATTCCTAAACAAGCCTGGCTGCTAGATTTCTAATCGCAAAGGAGTCCTCTAGATCATATGGATGACATCGGGCAGTATTGCTAATACCTGAAAACGTTCTCCAGATTTAGCTACTAGAGGTGTAGTCAATATTACACAGGCTTATTATGGGAATTTCTTTAGATGCAGAAAAGTCACAATAGCAGTACTTGACTTTTTAGGTCTCAGTCCTCAGTTCTGGGCTTAATCTTCAGTTCTGGGCTTAATCTTCAGTTCTCCATGCTCTTGATCCTATACTAGCAAGGTAGTGAAATTAATGACTGTTGCAAATTAGCTATAGTCACTGAGTTTCTTGGTGTTGAAGTATCATTGCATAGTCTCCACATGGAGACTTCACCTTCCCACATGTAAACTCTAAAACCCTACCTATAGATATGTTGGGTTGAAAAATCCTTACAGGGAGCAAGAGAGCAGGCGATTTTTTTATTAGTTTCTTACTCTATGCCTAGCACAAAGAAGCCTTAATCTCAGTTGTTATTCCAAAATAGCAAGCAAATAATAATAATAGTAAATGCTAATGATTTGTGGGGTCTGGAGAATCATTGTGGGATTATTAGAGGAGTTTTGTATTATTTACTTTATATCACTATGTTGACTAAAAGCTGTGAGAGCCAAGCATGAAGACTTAGTCCTCTTCCTACTGAGTAATTGGTTGGGCTCTTTCATCTGTATTATTTCACTGATGTGCTTGTTGAATGTTGAAGTTACTTAATGCTTTAGGAAGCAATGTTTTTTGTCCAGATCTATTCATCCTAGAAGGCAGAGTTTTCAATTTCCTTCTTTTTACGCTAGTCAGTGCAGAGTAAAAGCAGACTGGGGAAGAATTCAGGAGACTGACAGTACATATTCTCTTGAGATTAATTGTTGTCTCAGGTTGGAGACATTTGACTCAGATTCCTTTATTTTAAAGTCCTTTTCTGTTTTTTTTTTCTTTTAACATTTAAATTATACTGAGTAATTCTACTCTGATAATAGCTTATCTGAAAATAGATGTTATTTCTTCCCACTTTATTAGCAGTGATTCCTGATGTAAAACATTGTGGAGGATGAGAGATTTGCAACACAGTAGGTTATTAGCTGTTGCAGTAGAGGAGCTTGGCAGAAAACCATTCCAATCTACTGATTATTTTATGTTTTGAGTAAAATGAGGTTCATACGTTCAATAAATCTCTAGTTGATCTGAATATTTTTTATCCTTTTCTAAGGGATTTCTTAGGAACACCTTTAAAGGCAATATTTGCAAGATGTGGAAAGAGCCTTCCATTCCCTCCATCCCTGCTCTGTAGCTTTGTTTCCCTAAAGCCACTGTCCCAGCTTTAGGTCCTCCTGGTCCTTGGCTTTGATTTGGTGGACTCTCATCCACTGGCTTATCCTTTTGCTTTCTTCATATCTGCAAAATCTCATAGCTCAAACTTTTCCTGTTTCACTAGTACCTCTTACTCACGTGTCCTGCTGGTCCTAACGGCTCAAGTGCTTGACAAAGCCTGCTAAGAAGTTTAGGTAGGTCAGCAAGATGCAACGAAATGGTGCAGCTTTTCAAGCTTTTAGAAATTTGGAGCAAATCACTCAAGTCAAACTGCAAACCAAAATGTGGTCACAGTGTCGAGCCTTACCTGTCCTACACAAGTAAATCCTAAATCAGTATGGATATTTCTGACAATGCAGACCTTGATGCATGGAGCCATCATGACACACAATATTTCAGATGGATTTGATAGTCTGCACTGAATCACACAGTCCCACAGCTGTTACTGGTACCTAAGCTGACTTAAAGTTTATATGTGTACATCTTTGTGGTCAAGATAGTAGAATAGATGTGTCATGAGGCTGGCAACAGTTTTCCATAAGGGCCATCAGAAAATTGCGGGGAAATGCTGTTTAAGGGAAAGCTCTGTTTTCTGTGACAAAAAATCAATATTTTTCATTGAAAAATCTAATGAAAATGAAACCTTGTATTCTGGGAAAAGATTTGCAGGGCACAAAATTTCTAATAAATTTTCTGAGCTTTATTAAAATATTTATTTGCTTCTCTTTCTTCTATTTCCACTCATTTCTTTCCCATCTCTCCTCATGCCAACTGTGTCACTTATGACCCTCACCATTCCCTTATCATATTCTTTCTTTCAGTTCATTTGTTAGCTCCTCTGACTGTACTGAACACTTTTTATCTCACTCTGTTTTTACATGTTGTCTCCTGCCTCAAAATAAACTCCCCTATTTGTGAAAGATTTACACCATCTCCTATTTTCTCAGTTGTTTCTGAATAATCACTTTTTGCTTAAGATCTTTAGACTTACACCTTTGGCAATAAACACTATTTATTCATTCGTTTATTAGATTCGTATTGTCCCCCAGTAATCCTGCTCTTTACCTTTCCTTTGCACTGTAAATTCCTTTTGTATTGGTTCTCCAAGAATTTATAGGGCATCTGTTGCTCTGACTCTGTGCCTGGCTTTCTGTTAATGGCATTTGAGCTGATTTGGTTAAATCTGTGGCAGTGAACAACTGTATGACCTTCAGACATGCTGTGAAATTGTGGAGTAAACATTCTGTTTTTTCAACAGTTTTCACTAGAATCATCAGAAAATTATATTACTTGTTGTGTAAGGGAGAAATATGCTTGTGGTATTGAACTACAAGTTTTGGACATGAATCTTGATCAAAAAAAAGTTAGTTCCACTTAAATGTCACATTTGTGACCATTTCCCTGCTAAATCAAAGGCTGTTGGTATTGTTCTCGAGAGGAAATATTGCTTATGTAGATCCATTTTTTTTATGACTATGAAAGGCCACAAATATTTCCAGAATGTTGATGACATTTAACACTGTTTAGTTATTCTGCTGCATCATACACTGTGCTGTTATTTTTTGTCTTCTTCCATTCTTCACTTTTTCTTTCTTCAAAGCGGTAGAAAATAAAGTTAATAAATTTTAAAGCTTGGATGTTTGTCTTGTCAGAGTTGAACCAGAGCCTAGACAGGAGAGAACAATTCCCTGACTGAATGATACTCTGTAACTGAGGTGTTGGGAGTAATTTTTTAAAATCGTGCTAAAACAAACACACAACCCCCCTCTGAATTTCTTTTATAGTAACAATATTTCATGAAGCATAGAGCATAAGCCAGAGGCAAAAAATGAGTAATCTCGGAAGAAGACAAGTCTGTGGCTTATTTTGTTTGTTACTTTAGTACCTTACAGGAATGGTTTTGAGAGCTCCATTTCTTTTCCACTATGGAAGATTTACTGTAAAACCACAAAGATGGCTTAGATACTAAAATCACGTATTTTCATTTACTAATATCAGAATTTTCTGCCTTCTGTTACACACTCCTGATTTTTCAGAAGTTGATGTGAAATGAAATGTGCCCAGGTGGCCAAGAAGGCCAATGGCATCCTGGTCTCTACTAAGAATAGTGTAGCCAGCCGGTCTAGGGAAGTGATCGTCCCTCTCTACTCGGCACTGGTGAGGCCGCACCTTGAGTACTGTGTCCAGTTCTGGGCCCCGCACTTCAGGAAAGATGTTGAGGTGTTGGAGTGAGTCCAGAGGAGGGCAACCCAAGCTGGTGAAGGGTCTGGAGGGTATGACCTACGAGGAACGTCTGAGGGAGCTGGGGCTGTTTAGCCTAGAGAAGAGGAGGCTCCGAGGTGACCTTATTGCAGTCTACAACTACCTGAAGGGAGGTTGTGGTGGACTGGGAGTCGGCCTCTTCTCCCAGGCAACTAGCGATAGGACAAGAGGACATAGCCTCAAGCTTTGCCAGGGGAGGTTCAGGTTGGACATTAGGAAACATTTCTTCTCAGAAATGGTCGTTAGACAATGGAATGGGCTGCCCAGGGAGGTGGTGGAGTCACCATCTCTGGATGTGTTTAAGAAAAGACTGGACATGGCACTTAGTGCCATGGTCTAGTTGACATGGTGGTGTCAGGGCAATGGTTGGACTCGATGATCCCTGGGGTCTCTTCCAACCTGATTGATTCTGTGATTCTGTGTGAAATAATTGTTTCACCAGATCTCAGAAATGGTTATGATAAATCCTAAAATAATATTTTGGGCCAAATACTCTCTTGACATTATTTTAATGGAGTTACGCCACAAGGAGAGTACTTATCCTGTTATTACTCCTGCCATTTTGGATATTGAAGGAATGACCAGTAAGTGAAATAATGCCATCTAACTTAAACCAGTGTTAGCCTTATTAATGCAGACTGGTTCTATGGAACTTACTGGCATGATCAATGATTCTCCAAACTTTGCGGCTTACAGATTGTTGCCAGCCCTCTTAATTTCTCCATCTGTACTCTTAGCATTACACAGAAAATATAGTTGCACAGCTCAGCTGCTATCTGGGTATCACAGAACTGGGAGCTGTTGGTGGTTGGGAGAACACACTTTAGAAATCAGAGGGCAGAATATACACTCTTAGGAGCCTGCCGCCATCACTGTGCTAATCAAAGCATTCTTTACCTCAGGCAACGGTTTAGATCCAGAAATCTTGCATTCAATTTATAGAAAACAACCTGTGGAACAAGACTTTAATCATAATATAGAGTGTATTTACCAACCCTCCAATGCAACATATGATTTCTTGTAGACAAATAAGTTACTTCATAGCAAGTCGGTGCATTACCAAAGTTGGCCAAATATGCTTCTGATACTAACTTGTCTGGTAACATCATTAAGGATATCTTTTCCACTCAGATCTTAAAAGTGGAACTTGAAAACTGGAGTAATTAAATAAAACATGTCTTCATTTCTCTAGTGTTAGAAACACAGTGGATGATCCATATGTTTAGCCATAAGGGCCTAGTGCTATTAGAAATGCTATGAGGTGTCTGCAACAGTTTCTCAGGGCTGGCAGGTATCACCCAAGACCTTCAGGAGTCTTCTTGTGCTGAAAGCTGAGGTAGGAAGACTATCCAGGAAGATGACATGAGATACCTGTGTTTACCTTGCGGTGGGGTTCTATCTGGAGGTTAAAACAGCTGACTCTAGGTGTCATATGCACATATGAACTATATGCATAGCCTCCCGTTACAGCAGTTGGAGGTCTGGTCAGAAAGGCTTGATTCAGGTGCCTACATGTAAGTGCACAAGGTAGTTGGAAATGACATAGAATATAGTGTATGGCTTCCAGTTGTTATCCAGAAGCATGCAAGTACTCCATAGTCCCTCAGTCATATCTGCCAGACAGGATGTCTTTAAGAGCATCCAGAGCTAATGCTTAAGCAACCAAGTCCCATCTGGTGAAGTCTATGGACTGTTCAGCTCACTAGAAAGAGTCCATATAGCTCTTCGCTGACTATTTTGATTAGATCACTTGACTATAACAGGACTGTAAACACATAGAACTTGATTTGGTTGACCACACATAGGTAGCTAGAGCCATTGAGTTACCTTGGGATCTCTTGAGACATCAGAGATACCTGTGTGAGCTTACAGATATGACCCATGCCTTCCAGAGTGGTAGCTAAAGGGCAGGTGGACTTAACTGTAGTACATGTAAGTGACACCGGACACATGCATGTAAACCATGGCCTTAGTTCACATGTAGATGTCTAAATTTAGGTGTGTTAATCTGTGAGCTGAATTCAATCCCTGCTGTGCATCTCACTGAAACAGAGAACTATTTTTTAAATGCCATGTATTTTATGTTTCATTTTTCCTTAAAAGGTAATTGAATAACTGTGACTAATGTTAGTTGTGCTGCTAGAAATATTTTCTCTAACAGTAACTATGACGAAGAATATTTATGCCTGCTCTTCTTCATCCAGGACAAGTGTCAGTGAATGAAAGGACATCTCTATCACAGGTGAGAAAGTCAGCATAAACTACCTTGATTGCAAACAGCAACAGACTGAGAAGCTGAATGCCCCACCTCCATAGCATAACTACAACTTACTTTTCCTCATGTGGTATACAAAACTTTATGAAACATTTCCTCTGAACGTTATGCTGAAGATTTTTTTTCCCCAGAAGTGTACAGACTATCCCCATATATTTTGGTAATAAATACCAAGTTTTTTATTTGACCTTTTGAATTTCTCTTGTTTGAATAGTATTTGAGGTTACAAGAATACTAGAAACCTTAACCACTTCACTGAGAAGTTTTTGATGTTCTATCAAGTGTTTGCATGAAGCGGTAGATGCAAATAAGAGAATGGTGTCCCTGTCTGATGTGTGTAACCTCTCTTCATGTGCAGCTTAATAGCCACCAGTGTAGTTCTTCAGAGGACAATAATACATTTCAGTGGCACTTTGATTTTGTATTTGTACATCTGAGCTACCCTTGGAAACTTATGTCCAAAAGGGATTTATTTTTTCCTGACCTTGTTATTGTCTCTAAAATATAAAAAATAAGGAATGGTTTGTAAATCTAGTCTTCTAGACCTGCCTGTACACAAAGTCTTCTTTGAATCATTCTTCACCATTACTTGCTGTCACTTAGCTTATATTTCTGTTTTTCACTGCTGAAATGAATGGAGGTAACGATCTCCCTCACAAAGGCATTGGGAGTATTAATTAGTTCGTGCAGCTCTTGAGCAGCTATTGTAGCTCTTAATGGTTCCTTTGTAAATAGTAAACAGGATTGTTCTCAGTGGCTTATTTAGGGATGTATGATACCTTCATTCAGATGACTTTCTTAACCATAAGAAACTCACACGTTGGGAGCCATTTAGATACCTTAGTTAAAATCTTGTTTTCAGCTGAGTCAGTTGGAGTTCTTCTCCAAACAACATCGATGCCAGGATCTCATCAATTCCCCTGTGAGCCAGGTGCAAAGCTAATATCTGTCTGTACCAATATATTGAAGAGAACTGCAGCAAGACTGCTTTGGTGTTGATAACTCTGTGTTGGGTAACGGAAAGTATTGGGTAATAAGAAAGTATCTGAAAAATACTCAAAAGACTCAAGGAGCGCAGAAAAGTATAGGTGAGGAAATCCTCCTCCTCTAGTGGAGACGTACCCAGCATGAATAAAGATTTGCATTCTTTTTGGCAGACAGTATGCCATGTGATGGTGCTCTTTTGACTCACAGGCAGCTGAAATAGAAATACATGGCAGTTTTAATTGCTCAACACTGCAAGTGATAATTTAAATATTGAGGTCTGTTGTAACACTTTTTAAGGACGTGCTACTCTGAGTGCTTTGGATTTTAGCTGTTTGTGGTGTAGTAGACTAGTTCTCTCTCAAGGAAATAAAAACATCATCAGACTTCTGGTACTTTGAAATATTGGCCACTCTCCAGTAACTGTAATCTTGATGTTCATTTATGTAATACCACAACCCTGATTTGAGGTTTTAATCATTTTAATTAAAGGTATTATTTCAACCTAAACTCACAAATACGGATATAACCAGGAAGTACAGTGTTTTCTTTGACATCAGTGTTACTGTTGAGTTTGCCTTCCTATACACCATTTATCATGTGGAAAAAAAAATGCTATTTTTGTTTATCTATGTTGTTTTTAAACCCAAGGAAATTTGGCTAAGTGAGATATTCCCTGTGGGCATTCTGGGTGGCAAAATGAGTACTTCCTGTGTCTGCAAGGGCAAAGACAGTTCAGTGATGCTACTTACAGAGAGTCAGTCGTTTCCACTAACACTGTTTTCAGTTGGTGAGAGACTGGGACTTTGTAGTGCCTTTTCATAACTCTTCCGATTTCTTAGCCTGAGTTTCCTCTGTTGGCTTTCACACAGGTTACTACTTCTTCGCTGTTACCAATCATTTCAGTTATTGTGCTGTTTGTAAAAGTAAGCTGATTCTGTGTGACCACAGTAAATATCCTGCTCTAAGAGCGAGGTCTTCATCTCCCATTTCAGGCTGGTGGCCTAACAGTCCTTTGTGGTTTCTCGTACTTTTAGTGCACTCTGCTTTTTTGCTTCTGCCCAACATGTCTTTCATTGGGTTGACTGGGCACCCACTTATCTGTCTGTGCTGTTCTTACACATACTTCTGACTCTCCTGGGTCAGACCTGCTGATTGATTCAGCTTATCTTCCTTATTCCTGATCCTTTGACCCTATCTGATTGCACAGTCTGGTTGCCTGCCTATCCTGTTTGGTTATTTTCCATTCCTGGTCCAGGATCATTCAACACCTGGAACACTTTTTATGACTGTGTCCCTTCGCAGTTCAGACTGTTGACTCTGGTGGTTGGGTATGGATGCATACATACCTCTTGCTGTAAAGAGTTTCCTGCTTGGCTTGTCATTCTCTGACTACCAATGCGTCATCTCATCTCTGTGTGGGTCTACAGCAGTGTCCATCATAAGAGGCAGTCTTGGTTCTCTAGCTCATCCACTTTGCTGGTTACAGGAGGAAAAGTGTGGATAGGATCAGATTTTGCTTAAAAAGGCGTAGACAACTTCACTTGGAGATTTGAGAGAAGACACATTGCCCAAATGGATGCTTTACATTTTAGGTAAAATGCTTGAGAGAAGTCACGAATGATATTTATACTAACAGTGGTAAGAGGTTTAGAGCTAACGTGGACCATTTGATCATAGAATCATAGAATCATAGAATGGTTTGGGTTGGAAGGGACCTTAAAGATCACCTAGTTCCAACCCCCCTGCCACAGGCAGGGACACCTTTCCTCTAGACCAGGTTGCTCAAAGCCTCATCCAACCTGGCCAATCATGTTGTATGACCTGCTGGACATCACAAGCCAACTGTATTTTTTCTGGCTTTTCCTGTCTTAATCCTATTTTAAAAAGTAGACTTAAATATTCTACGATTTCATATCTCTTTTTACTGCAATCTCCAGCTAGACTGATTTACAGTAATAGAAACTGGAAAGGATATAAAAAGAAGTATTTTTCATAGTTCATCTTTGTACACTTCTGTGTTTTCTGGAGAACGGAGGTAAATCTTGTCAGTGTTGCCTACACATGCTTTCAAAAAAGATGCTTGGTGTTGAGCACTGAGCTGAAGAAGAATCTATCCAACTGTTTTGTAGCCTGCTGTAGCTATCTTTCTGTAAATAGACATTGATAATAACAGGAAGACTTAAAGTGAACACATTTAAACAGCCTAACTCTACGATGCTTATAATTATTTCGAATTTTCTGCCATGATAGTGGTGCTGGGTGTCTGGTAGCATTTGAAGCCCCAGTTCAAACAAACTTGCTATTGTTTATACCTGCATCGTTTGGTATCCTGGGATTTGGAGGGATCATTTTCACAGAAATTCCTACTGCGTGCTACATCAATTCCCAAACCATATAAAAGTTTGTTATGTCATATCTGATTTCTTTCCATTTTCAAGCTTAAAATTTTAATACTTTTATTTTCCTGTCCTGTCAAAGCACTTTTATCATGAAATCTCATGATATCCTCAGTACCTGGGAACTACAGCATATTTGCTATGTGCCTATTGCTTATTTATGAAACATATGCCCAGTATTTGTCCAACACTCTGGCACACTTCACAGAAGGTAACATGCGGCACCTGTTCTTAGTTAAGGACAATGTTGCTGATTCAATCAGAGACTTATTAAGGATTCCTTTGCTTCATACCCAAAACTCCAGTGCCTGAGGGAAGAAAAGAAATAAACTGAATAACTTTTACTGAAAGCACCGTTTCATTGACAAATGTCTGCCTAGCTGCTATGTTCTCCTCGTTCAGATCCTTCTGTAGGATTTCCCAGCACGTTATGGCGTGTTCACAGAGTTAAGCAGCTGCTAGCATCTATTAGCTGCTTATGAAGCTAATCATAATTTTCTCCTGCTGTACTCTTTTTCACAAGTATTTGTGGTTTTCATTAATTATATCCTATCATATAGTTAATATGATTGTAAAATCATTGTTTTTAATCTTTTTTTCCTGTATGAGTCCACAGTACTTAATATGTATAGATGCATCCATAATTGAAATATATAACTTTTAATAAATTTCCAGCTTGCTGCAAGAGGATTTTATCAGTTCTATCAGAGAGATGCTGATTTCATTTACAGGAAATATTTAGCTATCCATCCCCTCGGGCTATGCAGGAGATGAATACTTTAGATAAGAGAGCAGCCTGCGTGCAAGTAAACTCAGACTTTTTCTCGGCCTTGAGATGACACACAGATCATCCTCTGCCTGAAGAATTCCCATGGACTTGTGGAATTGGGGCTTGCTGTCTCTCCAGTTTTATTTAGGATCTTCTGCTAGTTTTATGGCCTCATTACCCCTTCTGTACCAGCCAGAAATAAAACAATCTGGCCACTGATTTTCCATTAGCAGTCATTTGGAAGTATTTTTTAAAATGTGTATGATTTTCCTAAGATTCTTCAAAGAAATGTAAACTATTCTTAATATTGGTGTTTTCACCACTAAATTGGTAGAGAATGGAGCTTTATTTAGAAAGAAGAATGTTTGCATGCAAAAAAGTATTTACCAGTTACTTGACTGTGGGACCAGCGTGGTATTATATATGAGGAGCATAGAGCGCAATGGAAGTCAATATAAGAAATGTTTAGTCTAAACTGATAGAAACATATGTTCCTTTCTCTACTGGGTTAACCATCATTTTTGAGAATGTGGTTAGGGGGTCTTTGGGGGGTCTTTTGTTCTTATTATGCATTCTTTTTTACATTTGGATTTAAATGTTTCTTAGGTTGCAATTTCTTTCTTTCTAGATTCTTTCCTAGCAATATTTTCCTTACCACAAGGTTAAATAGCCTGCTGTCAATCTGATCCCACAATACCGACTGACTCCATCTGAATTTTCCATATAGAACAATTTTAAGATAAGGTGTTAAATATTAAGTCCACAATAATATTTTTCATTATTGCCTTGAAGTGTCATTGAATTAGATGCAATGAGCAAAGCTGATGAGCAAAGCTGGGGAGGCAGCAGAGAAAAAACTGTTCAAAAAGTCAAAGAATATAGTGTACAAATATGAAGGACAAAGAGTCTGCATCAACCAAGCCTGCCAAGAAGAGATCCTAAGACTAAATGAGTAGCCAATTAGAGCAGTTTGTTCTCACATAAAGACTAAATGCCATATTATACAATTGATCCGCACCTTAAACACTCATTGATTTTACAAGGTGTTTCATCTGTAAAAGGGTGGTAAAAGATAAAGCTTTTAATAAGAATTCATTTGAAGAGGATAAATGAAGGTATAACTGTACTATTTCAAACCACTTAAGATCTGCTTTTTTGGAACAAGTACATTATATTGGCACACACCGTGTCCAGAGCTGGGGTGCCCAGTACAAGAAGGACATGGACTTACTACAGCAAGTCCAGGGAAGGGCCACTGAAACACAGAAGGGCTTGGAGAATCTCTTATATGAGGAGGGGCTGAGGGAGCCGGGACTGTTCAGCCTGGAGAAGAGAAGGGTCTGGTGGATCTTAGCAATGCATGAAGGAAGGATGTAGAGAAGACAGAGCCAGACTGTGCCCAGTGACAGGACAAGAGGCAACGGGCACAGACTGAAACACAGGAAATTCCATTTAAACATCAGATGAAAGACATTTACTGTTAGGGTGGAGAAACACCAGGACAGGTTGCCCAGGGAGGTTGTGGAGTATCCATCCCTGGAGATATGCAAAACCCACCTGGACACAGCCCTGAGCAACCTGCTCTGGCTAACTCTTCTCTGAGCATGGGGCTTGACAAGATGGACTCCAGAGGTGCATGCCAACCTCACCCATGCTCTGATTGTGCAATTCCGTCACACTGGACAGTTTTCTTATTGTCATAATATGTTTTTCAGGAGCTCAGATTTTCTTCAACTTCTGCAAGGCAAGATTACTTTTATGGATTTTTCAGATTTGCATATAACACCTGTTTCATGGTCACATCCATAGATTTTGTGCAAAGAAAAATGTCCATGTTTTTCCCTAGGCTAGGAGGTTCTGAAGGATCATAAAATATTTTAAAAGAAGAAAATACTCTTCAAAGGGAGGAAAACACCAAGAGTTCATTTTGAAAAACAGAGGTGTTCTTGAAACACTGAGTAACATTAGTTCAGGAACATCTGCAGAATGACAGCCTGCATTATTCTGTCCGGGTGCTCAAAAACTTTGAAGAAAGTATTTTTGTAATTATATTTTTTATATTTATTTTACAATTGAGTAAATCGAACCACAGAGAATATAAGGAAACAGTGCAGCAAAGCAGTGGCATACACAGAAATAGAAACCTATCTAAGAGGTCTAATATCTAGACTCTGACATAAGATTCCATTTCATTAATTGCAAATTACATTGTGTTACACAGTAAGTTTTGTAATAAGGAAATTCTGATTATATTAAATCCATCAGAACTTAAAATTAATAACTTGCAGATTAAGTGACATTGTAGAGAAGAACAGGTTTGCTCTTGTTCTGTAAAACAACTGGTTTTGAAGGGACCTAAGAAGGTGAGATCACATCTGCAACTGAAATTCAATGAAAACCAGGATCCTGACTCTCACTAGTGCTTTTGAAAAGTTCACTTTCTATGTCTAACAACACACATTTCTGTAATCTAAGAGAAGAGTAGATGGAAAATAGTGTGAAGAAAATGTTTGCATAAATATGAAGTTGGGCACAGCTGTTCTGAGAAAGCATGGAGCTAAAATAGTATAGGAAATGGAAGCAAGGAATTCTTTTATGTTTAAAATATGAGCCTACATGAGAAGAGATTAATGAGAATAGTTGTGAAAATGAATTAATTTGAATATGAACTATTTCCTTTTTTGGACCCAGTAAGTTATGGTTTCATGAATATTTGTCAAAGTTAATGTTGTGAAGCTGAGCTGTTGCTTTTTCTTAGAGAATAAAACTTGTTGTCTTCCTTTGTATTACATATTCTCTTTTAAAAAATGAAGAGAATGCAATGATTAATATATATACTGCTAAATTCTCAAAAGCTTGATTCAGCTACGGAACAAGAACATTTTGCTTCTTGTGAAAAAGTAATGAACTGTATAAATATAGGAATCAAAGCTTAAAGCTGGCTGAAAATGATGAACGGCTTCTCTCTTTGGAAACTTAATCTTTGTTCAGTTTCATGACTTTCAGATAAGAAGAACCATCAGCTTTTCCACGCTTGCTCATGCAGTATTGGGGGGGGGGGGAGCGGAAAAGAAGGTAGGGACTCTGAGATCGAGGATGCAAGGGCCTGAAGCAGAAAGGCATAAGGCTTTTTTATTGTTATTCTGCTACCCTATTTAACTGCTACAATGAAGGAGCAGGACTATGCAGTTCAAGATAACATCAACATTCACATGCTAAGCACTCATCACCCGTTCTGGGAAGAGCCACAGTGTTCTGGGCTCAAAACATCAACAACCATTCCTTGTTTTCAGCTGTGTTCAGAACTGACCTTCAACACATGTTTACTTCTTTCATGCCTCAAAAGGCCCTGTGAACTGGTCTCGGCTCCTTTATCTTAGAAGCAAGCAAAAACTATTCTCAATGCCGTGTTCCCAGGCAAATCTTCTGCTCCCTAAGTAAAGCACAGCTGTTTGCAGGCTGAGGGTCTTCCACACAGTATCACATCCATTATGGTGCTTACGGTCTTATGGGAAGAACAATGCCTTGTCCAGTTATGAGGTGACACACTTGGAAATGATACAGCTGCTACTGCAGATTTAAAACAAACAAACAAACAGCCCCTCATGGTTTTCAACAGTGAAACAATAAAGCAAAACCTTTGTCGAAGGCAGTTCGCATATGTATAAAAAAATTATAATGATAAGTTTCTAAATTTTAAATGCACAAAAAACCTTAGATATATGCTTAGTCTTGATTTTTAAGAAGCCAGTATAATCATGCATGAATTAAACTTGTAACTTTATTTTATCTGAGATGTGTTTTCTTCTTGGCAAGATATTATTATAAATTAACATTCTGCATTTGGGCAAACTAATAGCAGATTTCCAGGAAAGGATAATTTGCCTTTCCATAAAAAGTTTTCAAACATGGAAGAAAGTTTGTATTCATTTTTAGATTGTCCTCAGCTGTGTTGTTTATTACAGTAGAACACAAGGCACTGAAAATAAAATTCATTAAAAATTTTACAAAATTGAGGACCCGAGAGATGGATAAATGTCTTTCCACAAGTTGCTCATAACTTTTAACCACTTTGGCCATGTTTGATTTGTACATTGTAGAGAGTTTTGACCAGAAACTAGATTGCAGTGGTATTATTTATTATGCAGTATTAGTTTATTTGATTAAAGGATTTATAAAAACATGGATGAATTAACCAGACTGTTTTAATGAAGTAATGAGGTTCCATGTAAAGCAGTACAAAACTTAATGAGTACACACTCGTATTCTAGTTGAAATTGGTAGGTATTTGGGTACACGATAAACATATCTCTGAATACTTGAGATAACACCCATGCTGTAGTTTGGTGAGATCACGCAAGTTGTAGGAATAATAAAATCTTAAAATTATATGTAGAAAGGCAAGAAATTGTTAATATATGTTAGTCCAGTATTTTAAATAGTGCATAGCTCTGATACAGGACATACACCTCAATATGGTGTAAAATCTCAATGCGTGCTTATAATGTGAAACTTTAAACACCTTGACAAAAAAGCCCCTAGCATTATTTAACTCCAAGGAAATTTTGCCATTGTCTTTAATGGATCAAATTTTTTTGCTGTACATTGGTTTCACCTTGAAAACTTGTTTTTAGTGTCATTTATTACTATTTTTTTTTCTGAGGAATGTTCTGACCTATGGAGATGTTTTTGAAAGTTATAATTAGTGCTTCTGCAGTTTCTAATCTTATTAAAGAGAAATTCTTCTTCATATATTGAAATTCTATCATCTTGAGTACTCAAAAATTTGCCTACTCATATAGCTCTAGCGCCATGCAAGATGTAGTGTAGTCTGTAGCACAGCTCATCCATGAGAGGAGGATGGTAGAACACAGGGTGATGGAACTCCTGTGCTCTTGGGAGCACAGGAAGAATATCCAAAAACATCCCAAGTGTTGCTGGAAACGTTTTAGGCAGTTAAACTCAGGGCCCAGGTTGTATATATATTCTACATCTGAATCTCTCTCTCATGCCTTTATTCAGTTAGCATAAAGCAGCTGAGCACAAGGACACAATAGTCTCTTCTAACCATATACCTTACTTGAAATGTTTTCATATATATACACGTATATTTAACTGTAAACAAATGAATAATCCCATGTGGTGCCTTGGTCTTGGTGTACACATGATCTTTTGAGAGATCCTCTCAAAATATCTTTTGAAATATCTGTCATCCTTGGAGATATTAAAAAAACATCTGGACATAGTCCTGAGCAATCTGCTCTAGGTGACCCTGTTTGATGGAGGACAAGATGGCCTCCAGAGATCCCTTCCAACCTGAACCCTGCTGTGATTCTGTGTGATGTTTGCTTATAAGCAAATTATGAACTAATAGGGAATATGCCAGTAGGTGGTGCTCATGAATGTATAGCTTTATTCTCACATCATTAACAATTTTTTTGATATTGAATGTTTACCAGGCTTCCAGTGTATTGTTTATGTGGCTCCTTTAACAGTTGCATAATAAGTGCAGCACATACATAATTATTTGCAAGGTAAGAGCTTAAATGATGTTTTAAGGTTGTCGATGAAACTGGTCCTGCACTAAGCCCCTCAGTTTCCTTCGTGTTAGCATGAGTCCTCCAAAACCAAATTATTTCCACCCTCTTTGAATTCTCCTCTACTGAATGACATTGTTCCTTGGCTCTGGAACTATCCAAAATCAAAGAATTTTGAGCACGTCAGGGAGTTCTGAATGTGAACTACTGGCCTCAGCACTTATATCACTACTAAATTAGGATAATAACATTTACTGTTTTCTCAGGCTGCAGGAACTGACCTCAGAACTGTATTGGACTTGACTGTTGAACAGATGTTGTAATGAGATGATTAAAAATCTGATTTGTTCCATAGAGGAAAGGAACACAAAAAATATTTTATTTACATGAAGGGCATAACCACGTTAAAACAGTTTGATGAAAACATTATATATTTCAGAAAGTTATTATTAAATAGAGTTAAGGCTAGGGCTCATAAAAGACACACGTACAAGCTGGTATGTCAGTGATTGCTACAGACATAATGACCCACTGAAAATGCTGCAGTGAGAACTGGGTGTCTGAGCTCCAGGAAACTGAATGGGGAAAACTGGAAGGAGGCAACTTGAAAAGCTGAGGCTGAGTGAGAAGTCACCACAAATTAGCTGTTAGAGAGTGTACAAGAAGGTTATCTGACCTTCTACTCCATGGCAAGAACTAATCTCTGTCATTTGATCTGGCAGTGGGATGCCTTCATCCATGGAGAGAACAGAGTCTGGAATCTAACCACTTTCAGAGTTTTTTTTGTGGAACAATTGAGCAGAACCTACTGCTGTTATAAGGAAAGAGGAGTAGCATGACAGTACCCGCCTTTTATAGGCTGCCATAAGTGGTGAACACCTCCTGGGAAGCAGGAGAGCTGCCTTCTGCCGCCTCCACTCTCTTGCGTATCTCCCAGGTGGAACTTCAACTACCACATGCAGGCTGGTGCAGGTGGGTGCCTGCTCCCATGAACGCTTTGCTCATCCCAGCAAACACTACCACAGGAACAGGACTGAACTGAGGGAGAAAAACAGAGCCTGACCCTGCAGCCTGGTGCCCCAGCATCCATTGGTGAGTTGTGCAGACACAGGCATTTCACATGAAATAGTCACTGGTTAAAATACAGAAACGATCCTGAGATGAGGCACCGTGGGACAAGACTGCCCATTCTGGGTGATTTCCCTGATTACTCAAGTAAACCCTGCTCCTCCATGCCTTAGCTTCCTGTGCACCACAATACTGGGTTTCCTGCCCACAAAATGCCTCTATTTCAACAGCACAAGGGTGTTTCTTCACCTAGGCTGGCCTGCAGCCTGCCAGTTTGCATGCTCTCGTGGCAAATGTGTCTTTCATTTGCCTCAGGCTAAGGAGGGAGTTCAGTCCAAAGTCATCTTTATCCCAGGAGGGGGTTCTCATGCATAGATCAGAGGCTAGCAGGTTTTTTTCTCAGCTGGTGAAATAATTTCCTTGCGCATTTCCAGACTTGTGACCCTTAACGGAGACCCTGATGCTCTGTGATTTGGGAGATTTCTCATTCTGCCTGAATCCAACACTGAAGAGCATTCTTGACAGGTCTTACAGAGAACTTTAGCATGCCCATTCAGCTGAGGACCCAGTGCAATACAAGGGGAAAAGCATCTGCCTGGTCAACCGAGCAGCTCTTGGCACAGGCAGGGTGCAGCCCAGCAGGGACTTGTAGAAGGAGCAGCTGGTCCTTCTGAGAAAACCAGCCTGGATCGCAGCTCATGTCTTCAGCCCTTTCTGGATCTGACCCATACTTGAATAAAATGCTATAATCTTTTAGCAGCTTCTGGGAGTAAATTCATATTACTAAACGATAGGGAAATGATGGTTTATAAATTATAGACAGAAAAACATACACTACCATTATTTTAGTGTAGCATATGGCAAAAGCTAAATGTTTTATGTTAATGGATATACGTACTGTTTACATTATATTCATATTATTTTGTTGGTACTTAAATACAAAAATATCATTATAAAAGTTTTAGATGTTTTCTACTTGTAAGTTCTTTTCCCACAGCTGGTGGTCTGTTTTGCCAATTTGAATTAAAGGAACGTCATCAGTTGGAAATCTAATCCATTTTAAAAACAGAGTTAGGAGCAGAATAAATTACAACACCTGATAATAACCCCCCTGCCAGTTTTCCTATTTCTTTTTAAGATTTTTTCCTCCACGTCTTCTCTCTCACTGTGCCAGGGTTTGATTGTTCACTCATTGCTGTGAAAGGCAGCATTGCCATCAGCTTTGCTAGGTGCAGGCTCTGAAACTTTAAGGGTGGCTGGAAGGCTCGGAGTGGTCTGCTGTGGGGAGTTGCAGAGCTGTAACCGTGTCACTTGATGGACTGCCTGGAGCTGCTGTGAGGCCACCCCCATACATCTGCATGCACGTGTCAGCGCTGCAAAAGCTGCTCTTGGTAGAGATTTTGGCATTATCTTTAAATCAGCTAGCTCAGTCTCTCCGTGGCAGAGCAAACCTTGGGGCGGGCTGGTTTGATGTGCTTGTGCCCTCAGAGAGCCCAGTGAGCAACCGAAGGAACTGACTACGGAGGGAAATGCTCTCATGAGACCCCACCTGGAGTACTGCATCCAGCTCTGGGGGCCCCAACATCAGAAGGCCATGGACCTATTGGAGCACATCCAGAGGAGGGCCACAAAGATGATCAGAGGGCTGGAGCACCTCTCCTATGAAGAAAGGCTGAGGGAGTTGAGGTTGTTCAGCCTGGAGAAGAGAAGGCTCCGGGGAGACCTTCTAGCAGCCTTCCAGTACCTGAAAGGGCCTACAGGAAAGCGTGAGAGGGGCTTTTTACAAGGGCATGTACTGATAGGATGAGGGGGAACAGTTTTAAACTGAAAGAGGGTAGATTTAGATTAGATATTAGGAAGAAATTCTTTCCTGTGTGGGTGGTGAGACACTGGACCAGGTTGCCCAGAGAAGCTGTGGGTGTTCAAGGCCAGGTTGGATGGAACTTTGAGCAACCTGGTCTAGTGGAAAGGTGTCCCTGCCTGTGGCAGGGGGGTTAGAACTAGATGATCTTTAAGGTCCCTTCCAACACAAACCATTCTATGATTCTATGAAACCAAACAACTGTGCCCAAAGGACCAAAATATGCACAAAGCCTTAAATTAAGGGAAGAGGAGGAACAGAAATAAACATAAATAAACTGATAGCTTTTTTTTTGTGTGCTTACAAAATTTAATTTATAGCACACAGACTCCTGAGTGCATCATATTCCGAGAGGTACCTAGAAAATTTGTGAATGTGAAAGCACTAGCAGCAGATGGAAAGCTGCCACGTTCGGCTTACACAAAGCTCCCTGTCAGTCTGACTCATCCACCCACCTGGTCCACGCTGCCACTGAGGTCAGACTTGACGGGTACTTTGCTTTCTCTGCCTTGTACTGATTCCTGTTCTCATACTGGCACATGGCACACCCTCCCCTGCAGTCCTGCAAGACCACTGCATCGTCCTTCCCTGTCCTGCTCACTTCTCAGCTGGATCTGTCCTAGGATGGCTGAAGTGAATGAGGCCATCTGTAACAGCAAACTACCCAGGCAACTGGGCAGAATCTGGGTAGCTGATAAAATCAGCTGATTTCATTATTATTAGTATAATGGTTTTCCACTGATTACCTATCAGAATACCTCCTCTTCATCCTCCCCTCTCTCTTCACCCACATGCACACATAACCTTTCGGTAGCCAGACCTCCCTCCTATTTAGCATTTTGGAGGTGGGACAGTGGCTGAAACTGCCTGACACTCATTCACAACTCCAGGATTGACAACCACTGCCACAGTGCATCAGCTCAACCATTCATCTCATTCAACATCTTGCAACAACCACTTCCAAATGCTTCACAAAGATGTGTTACTCTCCCTCAGTATGCAAGTTACTCAACTACAAGCCTCAGAGGAGAAATTTCTTTTTAACCCCAGGCATCACAGCATCTAACTTGTTCTTTGGGCATTTTTTTTTCTAGGCCAGAAGGATATTTTTGTTTGTCACATGCATACCTTTTCCTGTTTCATTGATATAAAGGTCTTGGTAAAATGACTTTCAGTTTTTTCCAGATCGTCTCAGGCAGGAAATGTTTTGTGTCTCCTCTGACAATTAATCAGTAAAACCCTGTTCCTGTGATGCATAAAATAAAAGACGCCTTCAGCACTGAAGTAGTGATTAATTTATGCAATGTTTGAATGATTTTCATCAGTTAGCAGATACAATGATTTGATTTTCCTGTATAATGATTTCATCTTAGATATCTCACTTGCCAAAAGAGCCTGACAGATCTGATGTGAATACTTTTTTTTTATTACAGTAAATCACTTTGTATTCAGATTTTTTTGCATTTTGATACTTGCTTACCTTAAAAGATAATTCAAAATAATTATACTTTATTTTCATTTTGAAGTTTTGTTCTTTGAAATGAATCATTGATGAACCTGTTAATTCCCTAATGCAGTTCAGAATCCAGTCTGCTATTTTGAATAAATAGCTGCTTCACAAGGAGCATAAATGCCTTGTTCCACAGTGAGCAGTTCAGTCTGCCTACCATAATTTTGTTTTTTCCCCTATGCATTCAACAGCAGCACTTCTGAAGATCTACAGGATCCAGCCCGCCTCATTTAAATACTCATTACTCTCCTTTGACTGCATGGGTGTTTCAGCACCTTGAGAGACTTAATCAGATTAGGTGCCAGCCACCTTCCCTGAAAATAGAGGGAAACAATAGCAAATATTACAGAAATGCATTTGGCATCCCATCTGCCCAGCCCTTTTCAGCGGTGGGTAGTAGTGTGCCAGCAACCACCTTACGCATTTTAATAAGGATGCTTTTCAAACCATAGAGATCTGTGAACTTTTAGGGAACCCATGAAAAGGAACAAGGAAAAGACACCTAATTCTCAGTAATCTTAAAATCACTATGCAGAGCCCTGCAGTTCTGTATGAATTAAGGTTATACAGTCGTCGCTCCCTGGAACTTGTGTGCATTACATCAGTGTTGCTTAAAAACTCAAACTGGTCCAAGAAGGGAAGCCTAGATCTCCCCTTTTTCACTGACGCTATGTGTCCAAAGTAATAGGCTAAGGCCAGCCTTCCTCCTATGTGCTTTCCCTTACGGCTGCATCACTCACCGCTGGCTGCTTGGGCAGCTGTCTTGCTTCACGGCATGCTCAGGGTAGCCCAGGAACAGCTCTCCAGGGAATATTTGGCAGCATAAAATGCTGTACCAATTTGCAAATGTAGGACTGCCAGCATCATCAAATCATCACGTACTTGAGTGATTAAATTTAAGCACACAAGGATTTTCAGACTAACTGGGGAAGTACCTAATGAATTCAGATTTTTTCTGGAAAGCAGACAGTGGATCATTATCTAGAAATTCAAGTGGACATTACAGGCTCACCTCCCTGCTCAGCTAGAAACCTCCTTTGGTTTTCCGTTTAATAGAAATAGATTTTTGCAAATGGCAGTGTAAGTTTTAAGCTGACATCTGAACTTGACGTATAGGAAGGTCAGAAGATAGTTCAAAGCAAACTTGAGATAATACCTTGATAGAGTTTGCAGCCTACCTACCTTCATTAACACCTTAATTGGGTTGTAAAACAAACACCCTGGCTGATGGTTGGCCTTTCTATTACCATACTTTCTGGGCAGGAGGCTGATCAGGATGCCAGCTGCTGTTCAGAGGTGGTTTCCCCTCTCAGTATGCACAGAGGTGTAGGCGGCTAATTAATTACTCAACCCTGTGTTAGTGGGGTTGGCTAAACAGCTAATTTCTTTGTGGGCTTTATCACTGTCTGGTCCTTCTGACCCTCCATCTCTCCTTCCCTGTGTTGAAGCTGGGGGAGGTAAATGCTTTTGAAATTTTCCAGGTGAAGAGGGAGCAGCCTGGGGCAGATGAAGAGATGCACGTGGATGTCTGTGAAAGAGCAGAGGTTGCAGAGTAGGTTCTTGTGGGGTTGGTAGTGGTGGAGTTAATTTGTGAGCAGTGGGGCTCTAGGAAGAACTTAAGGCTGGAGGGTGTGGAATAGATTAACTTGTATTTTGGAGAGAGGAGATGCAAAACTTGTTCCAGGAGGCACAATGTTTTGGAAAGGTATGTAATTTCATGCAAATTGAAAAATCTTATTTTTTTGTTGTAGTCTACTGTCAGATTAGATTGCTGGCACTTACTGCAATGCTGTTATGTTCATGTTGCTCCTGGGATAGGATCAAATGCTCAAGTAGTTACCCATATATATTTGATGAAATGCATGTAAAAGTTTGCCAAGACTGTCTGAGCATTGCTCTGTTTAGGGAAGTATTAATTGTAATGGGTAAGGTAATAAAAGTTGTCTTTACTGCTGAGTTAAAAACATTATAAATATTGAAACAAAAAAAATCAGAAACATCTCGAAGCTTAGCCAAAAGGGGAATATTCTCTTCTATGTTCCTGTCTTTCATGAAGAGGAAATTTTGTTCCTTTTTCCACGGTAGTCAGGAGACTTCTTGTTCTGGAGACGTATTCGATCTACATCAAGGAGAAATTAAGTCTTGAATAGTTTGTAAATCAGTTATTCCTAGTTGGATTATGAATATATCTAAGTATAATTATTTTAAGGACATGCTTGCAAGTAAATTCAAATTATGTTTTTAACAAAGTGTACAGAATCAATACTAAGGCACAAATGCTGTAATCATTACTTTTCCCTCTTTTTTTTTTTTTTTTTTTTTTTTTGAATAGAGGCAGAAAATTTCTCCCCTAGTAGTAAAAGTAATGGAAGGTTTTGATCTGCAGATGTGTGTATTACAACTGAAGTTGAGCCCTGAGCAGAGAAGGCAGTACATTGAATTCTCCACTCAGTATCTCGTTCTGGAAACTATGTTTATAGAGATTGGTCACAGAATTAAGTAAAGGTCTGATTGTAGTTGAAGGTTCATAACTTTGATTTATAGATTACATGGATTTTAATTAGATCTCATTCAGGAGTGGTACACTTATAAAAAATTCTGTTCTGAGGGTTTTCTGTTTCTATTTCTCTTATCCCTACTGCTGCAAGCTGCTTTTTAATTATTTACCTGAGATCATTGTGCACATCCTGTTGCCTTGTAACTGTTTGGACTCTTCTTCACCAGATAACTCTGCAGGAGTGGCCATGATTCCCTTGATGCTTCGCAGCCAGGGAAATGCCCCTCTCTCCGTTGGGTTGCAGTAGCTGTCATAGAACATGAAAGAGAAGCAGACAGGTCTCTGCCAGTCTTCCAATAAGTAAATTTGATTTGTAATCATATAGAATCTGCACACTTGGAGGTGCTTTTGGTGTCAGAAGAACATTCAAAGAGGACTTCCGTGTCTGATCTGGTCTGTGGTGGGGAAGCAGCAGAAGGTGTAAGTACCTTTTGGTACCGCACTTGGAAGCGCTACCATCAACTTGGAAGCAAATGTGATTATGAATCTGTAATAGTCAAACCCAGTGCATAACATAGTTTCCAAGAAAAGGGTTAGATAGTTGTCATTGGTTTAAGATTTTTTTTACCTGCATTCAGCCTGTACTTCAAGAACTGGAATATAATTAAAAGCATTTCAAAGAACTAAGCATGGTATCTTCTGACACTTTTTTTTTTTTGAGGTTGCTGTTTCTCATTTTTTTTAATAGACCTTTTAATGTGATGTAAAGATTTGACTGGTGAAAAGAGTTTAAATCATTACTTTTGAGTATTGAAGGATGGGCTCGAAAACTCTACAGCTAGTTAAAACTCAAGTCACATTCAAGCCACTCGAGGAGTTGAAGTGTAGTCTGTGTTATATAACTCCAATCATGAAAAGCCCATGAATTCTTAAATATGTACTTTGATACTGCCTGATAGATTGATTTGCTCTACATGGACTTCTTCGCATGCATACACCCATCTCTCCTTAGTAGATCTCTGAGTGTAAAGGGATTTGCCTCGCTGAAGTCAATGCCAGGGAAATCAGACTCCTGGCATGATTCTAGGTTGTAGTAATTCCCTTTTTGCTGAGGCGTAGTGTTAGTCTCTCTGATTTTTCTTTTCTTTTTTTTCTTTTTTTCCCCTTTTTCTTTCTTCGAGGCATTGTATTTTTAATTATATGCAATTTTTGCTTACAGATGGGAAAGACAGTTCTGTTATTGTGGTACATAACAGACTTGGAGAAATCCATCTCCTTTTCATGGCGTTTTTGTGTAATGTATGCTCACAAATTTGTTGTGCTTAAGGAATGGAGAAATTTTTCTTTTATTCACTATCCTTAAATGTTCTTATCCATCTTTGTTCAGTTGTACTAAAAGTTTTTCAGAACCAGAAACAGTTCTTACCTTGTAAAAAAGTCTTATACTGCAAGTGTCCTGATCTTCCTGAGGCCTAAGGATGTTACTATGCAACAAACAAACAAAAAAATAAATATTAATTGCATTGGTCTTCCTGCAAAGCCTGTTCCATAAAGTACCTGTTCACTCTTAAATCTGTTGTTGTGTGACATCTCATAAAGAATTGAGTGTGTTCTTGGGTACATCTCATAAATTATTGGTGTCCTTGTTGAATGTATAATACTCCTTGGATGAGAAACTTATGGTATGAAATACTGTTTCTTTTCTTCCCACAATACATCAGCACTTGAAGAGCGGCATAAACTTCAACATCCCTAAATATCGTGTGGCAATTTAATCCACTGCATTTCCTTACTTCAGAACAGTTTACGTAGAACACAGCACGTTTTAAAAAAAAATTGTAGTATTTGAAACTTTGTTTTGCCAGAGTTGGGGATTCTAGTGTTTCTAGTGCACCCTCAGCAAATTTGCAGATGACACCAAGCTGGGTGGGAGTGTCGATCTGCTGGAGGGTAGGAAGGCCCTACAGAGGGATCTGGACAGGTTAGATAGATGGGCCGAGACCAGTGGCATGAGGTTCAACAAGAACAAGTGCCGGGTCTTACACTTCGGCCACAACAACCCCATGCAGCTCTACAGGCTGGGAGAAGAGTGGTTAGAAAGCGGCCAGGCAGAAAGAGACCTGTGGGTGCTGATCGACAGCCGGCTAAACATGAGCCAGCAGTGTTCCCAGGTGGCCAAGAAGGCCAATGGCATCCTGGCCTCTATTAGGAATAGTGTAGCCAGCCGGTCTAGGGAAGTGATCGTCCCTCTGTACTCGGCACTGGTGAGGCTGCATCTTGAGTACTGTGTTCAGTTCTGGGCCCCGCACTTCAAGAAAGATGTTGAGGTGTTGGAGCGAGTCCAGAGGAGGGCGACCAAGCTGGTGAAGGGTCTGGAGGGTGTGACCTCCGAGGAACGGCTGAGGGAGCTGGGGTTGTTTAGCCTGGAGAAGAGGAGGCTCCGAGGTGACCTTATTGCAGTCTACAACTACCTGAAGGGAGGTTGTAGTGGAGTGGGAGTTGGCCTCTTCTCCTAGGCAACTAGCGATAGAACAAGAGGACACAGCCTCAAGCTTCACCAGGGGAGGTTCAGGTTGGACATTAAGAAGAATTTCTTTTCAGAAAGGGTTATTAGACATTGGAATGGGCTGCCCAGGGAGGTGGTGGAGTCACCATCTCTGGATGTGTTTAAGAAAAGCCTGGACATGGCACTTAGTGCCATGGTCTAGTTGACAGGGTGGTGTCAGGGCAACGGTTGGACTCAATGATCCCTGAGGTCTCTTCCAACCTGGTTGATTCTGTGATTCTGTGATTCTCAAACCACAGTTGCATCTCTTGCTTTACTGCTTCTACATTCTCCATTTTTGATATTCAGTCCTTGATAAGGTCTTTAAATTGCAAGTAAAGTTGAGAGTCGATGATACAAACTACTTAAATAGATACTTAAAAATGGTGAGAATTACCGAAAAATTTTATAAGCAGATTGTTTTTAACTTTGACTCTTCATTGACAATGATTTTTCAGTATAAAGCAGTATAAAGCTGTTTGTTTTGAAGTCATTGGTAGAGCTCCTGGAACATGTGTCCAGTAGTATAATCTTGACTAATGATGAAAAAAAATATTCTTCTCTTTAGAATTTCAAAGTGAAGAAAGTGGCTAGGAGCTGAAATGAAATTGAATGGCAGGGGTCCTCAGTAGCCTTGCTAGTTTTCTCACCAACACCAGGCTTCTGCTGTGGAGGCAGTGTATGGTAGGTCTGACTTTGAGACTTTTAAGGTATGGATTGTAACTATATAAAGCATGCATTTATACAGTTATCTGCAAATAGTTATTTTACCTTCCAGTTGCAATGATGTAAATCTGTATGTTCTACTTACCCAGTGTTTATCCACTAGAACTGGACTAAGAATCAGCAGACTTCTGCATATGAGTCCTAGTCTGCCACCAGTATCCTGGAATCAATGTCCCCATTACAAGAAATTATTTTAGTTATTTAGTTATTCAGTCACCTTTGGATAGGTAGCATATATTTATCATACACAAAGCACCTATGGGAAGTTATAATTTTTGGTAGGTGGCAGGAAAGTTCTAGGGTTGAGTTGCTGTTGCATATTGTGCATCCCATAATGTGGGATCTGAGGAGACTTCCTTTGAGACAGAATAATGAAACAAGGAGGCAAAGATTAACTGGTTCCCAGTCTCCTTCCTTGAACCCATCTCCTTCCTGTGCTGTCTCTGCAGTTCGTGAATCAAATAAACTTCTAAGTCCTCTTTCTAAGCCAAAACTATCCCCTCCCGGGAACTGCTGCTGTATGTAACAGGAACTTGCATATACAGTTGACATACATACAGAGATTTGAGTGTTTGATCACTGAGCATTCAGCTGGGATATTTCTATTGTGAGTAGTTTATAAGATGGAAAGTACCAATTTAAAATTTTCAAGGAAGTGCAAAACTTCCTTATGTCTCAGTGTTTTTGTATGAGTGTGTAACATTAGTCTAGTTGTTGACTCTGAAATATTGATTTAAAATGAAGCGATTCTATTAGAGAAACATATTTCTCCTGGACACACAAGTAATGTTCACTGGATGAACTGGAATAATCTCATGAATGTTGTATCATTGTGTGTTTTAGGGGTAACTGCAGAACTTTCCTGTGAGTCTGAGAACTTTGGTAACCAGGTCAAATGGGCTATTTTTAATTTATTTTTACTTTCATATAGAACATGCTGGTAATGGGTTACAATTTTCAATTAAATTTCTCTTATTGCACTGTAATTCATCTCGTTGGTTGGTTTGGTTTTTTTTGTATTCACTGAATATGTGTATCATATATTATTATAATTATGAAAAGGTAAATAATGGTGTTCCTTAGCAGCAATATAACATCTTATTATTCTGTTTTAAGTTGTGCCAGATGACAAACAACACTACTGTATAGTGCTTATAACACTACAGCAAATAAAACTTTAAGGATAAATAAAAGGGTTCTGTGGAATATGTCAAACAGAATTTACTCCAGTCCTTTAGGAATAACAAATTTGTTCATGATCCTTTAAATAAAGAACTGAAAAACAATAGAAAGGCAAACAATACATGAAATAGGAATGGAGTTTATGCTATGGAAGTAATTAGGTTATTCTGCTCACAAATCAGTTCAAATAAATTCTTTGAACTATTTTTTCCCCACAACAGAAAGTTTATAAAAATGTTAATAAAATAGACTGCATGTATGCAACAGAAAATGGCTGCTTTCTCTGTAGATTTTTGTACTGAAGCAATGATCTAATAACTGGGAAAGACTGACTGAATCTTCTGCACAAACATTACTGCATATCTAACGTAATTCAACTTTTTAAGAAGTCTTCTAAATGTATTTATCTCTTTCAGTACCATTAGACTGGAACACATCTTATTTTGTTTATAAAGTACCATGTACATTTGCAGCATTAAGAGACTTTTATTAGTAATTAGGTCAATAAAATTCCCATCTAAAATCCCTTACATTATCGATGTGACAGATTAACCCACTGAAGAAACCGGATAGACTCATCAGACCAGTAATGCAGAGTCAAAGAAAATCTCTAAAACTGATCAGTAATAGACCCTCGTAGATAGCATAGAAAGCATGCACGGATTGTACTATCAAATAAATCCCAATAGTATATCTTTACTCAAAATAATCTAGACATTCAGATTTATACTTGCCACACACTGTTTCTAGTCTTAAAATTGTTACTTTTCTTGGTTGGACTCGCTTTCACATGTGGAGCTGCCCTATCCCATGTAAAATGATTCAGCTTAGATATACTTTAATGATATAAATGATACGTAGCTCTCTACAACACTTTTTATCCATTATTGTCTAAAAAACTTGCACTTTTTGAGGGCTGAAAATCTTTTTTCTGTAGTGGGTTCCTTAAAAGCCTGTTATGAAACCAGTTGATTCTCTTGCATCTCCCAGAACTTTTCTTTGTATCTAGATAAATACCCTCTGTGTAGCATGGCGAAGCGTTGCCTTCCTCAGTGCTGTTATCGCTGCTCTCAGGGTATTAATTCAGTGCTGTACCCCATGACAGTCTCCTTAATATTTCTCTTGCAAAGCTGTCCTTTCAAGTATTCTTCTAGTTTTAATGAAGTCTCCACCGCTATTGAAAGCATTTACTTGCCAGACAGGGTGAGAAAAGAAAAACAGCTTTTTTTTCTCCTTCTCTTTAAGCTGGCCATAGACTTCCTTCTGAGGTCATGAGGGTCCCAAGTGTATTGTGTGTTCACAGTGCTCAAGTAGGTCTCTTCTGCAATAAAAATTTGGGGCTGTGTTCCCTTGTCAGCCCTTTAATGGTATCAGCTGTGATACTGCTATTAGTATTAGTACACTGTGTGCACTGAGAGACAATTTGGTTGTTGCTAGGTATGCTTCTTGTTTTCCGAGATCATTTTGTTTTGTTTGCTTTTTTTCTTTTTGCCTTCCCCCCACCCCTGAAATAGGCATGTATAATCATGATTTTCTTCCTGAGGCATTACTGTTCCTTTTAAGGATCTTAATATTTGTTTCTGGCAAAGGATTCCCACCTAACTTCTGCTTTATCATCTTTGGCAATTGGTAGAGAAAGCATTATCTGTTGTTGCTTTTATTATCTATCTCTCTTTGTAGTGGTACCATGTCTTAATTTGCTTTCCATATTGCCTTTGTGTGTTTTATAGAAGACACATTTTTATTTGAGAGGCCTCAAGAATGTGTTCACTGAACTTCAATTATTTGATTTAGGGGAGGGCAAAATATTCTAGGATAGTAACAAATTTATCTTTCATTTCATCCTGGAAACAATCCTGAGCTAGCTGTAGAAATACTTAAACACTACAGTGAGGTGACTTATACTGGTTTTTACTTAATGTTTTTGGCATTATTGGAATAAATGCTGATTAAAAAATTTAATTTGTATCTGAATAAGTGAATATTCTAGACTGAAATGGGATGGAGGGGAACTTCTTCAAGGTGAAGAAGATACGTCACTCGGGCTGTGAGGCTGGGTAGTTCTGCTGCAATTAAAATAGTTGTCTGAGCAGGGCAAAGACCAGCGCTTGAGACGTGAAGACAAACTGAGAACAGACTTAGGAGCACAGACTGTGGCTTTAGAGTCACTGCGATAAGAGAGTCTGTGGGTCTTGAAGGCATTGTAGTTTGCACTGTCATAAAGCTTCATTTGGAAGTATGGGCTGCCCCAGTCTTCGTTGCATTCCACGTACATACCATGTATGTACTTTAATAATGAACATGCCTTGAAACCATCACCCTTACCTGATTCAAGCTGCAATAACATGACAGCATGTACACTGTCACGGCTGCTTTACATATGTGGGGTGATTAAGTGGACACAAGGAATTTTTTACTTTTGTTCATTAACATGACACTTAAATGAGGTCCTAACATGTTAAGAGCATGTGGTTAAGATAACGTGTGCATGCTGCAACAGCTTAATTCCAGCTACTCGATTTTTTTGTCATGATGGGCTAAAATGTCAGGTGATCTTTCTAATTTTAAACATTGTACACTTTGGATAATTAGAGGGAGAGAAAGTACTGCTCATGAAACAGAATAGAGAGAGTTAGGTTCTTTACAACTGAAACTTTCAAATAACTTACTACTCTGTGAGACTGACGTGTAGACAACCATTTTCTCTTAGGGAAGCCCACCTTTCTGTGAGTATCGAGGGGAAGCATTCTTTATGCCTTTTAAAAATAAAATAAAATGATTTTTGGAGGATTGAGATTTCAAAATATATTGAACATATCCCTGCCTTGCTGCCTGACTTGACTACATCTTGAGACTTGCTAAAGTCTGTTTTAAAGTCACTTACCCTCGCTTGCAATATTTGCAGAGAGACTGTTGTGTCATAATTCTCATTCCTATCCTTTGTCAAGTCACAACACAGTGCCGGCAATCTGCTTTGCAACCTGTCAGCTCTCCGAGGTTGTCTCTGCTCATGCTGGTTGAACAGATTTTTTTGAGCCACTGTTTTTGGGTGGCTTTTTTCTTTTTATTTAGGAGTAGTATTCCCCTTGATTTCTGCTGTTGCTTTCACTTCCTGCATTTTTTTTTTTTTTTTTTAGCTCCCGAATGTTAATGCACAAAACTGGAATCTGAGAGTCAGAATTCATGTTATTCTGAAGTTCTAGAAAGTCTGGGAGGATTTGTAGTCACTTTCCATTTCATGGAGGATTGGGCTGTATATGTTTTTCATCTTACAAGTATCATGGTACTTACGATAAAAATTTTCATGATCAAAAATGCAATTCTTTGGGAGACTGTGTGGAATAAAATCTATTTCACCTAGACAAACACTTCCAATGCACTTGGAAAGGATTCTTCTCAAAGCTGCCTTTGGTAGTAAAGCTAGGGCTGTCGCTGAGCCTTCAAACAGCTTAAAATTTAATTGTTATGGAGGAAGTAAACAGGAAAAGATGGAAACACATTAATTTGAAATTATTTATCTCTTTTTAGATGAGTGTTTGGTTTGCTTTGTTCTTTTAAAATTTGTTTTCATAACATTCCAGAGACCTCTTGTTTAGTTTCATGTCCTTTGGCATTAGTCAGTCATGGTGCAGGCCTTCTCAAAGGCTTGTGGCAGACTGTGCACCTGTGACGTTTTTTAATTCCAAAAAATTAGCACAACTCTGATCTTTGTATTTGTTGGCTAACCTAAAAGGTACTGAAAGCAACACATGCGTGAAAACATAAGTTAGGTCCCGTTATTTCCTCTTCTTGAAAGTGACATGATACTCACGTGGTAAGTCCCAGACACTGTTGTGAACCACTGGTACTCTGAAGCAGAGTACACAGGTACAACACCAGGAGGTTGAGGGAAAGGTAGGACCTCCTTGGCTGAGTGTTAATTTGCTTTGAATTCTAAATTGAGTTGGACAACTTATGTGCAGCATCCCTGGCAGGCTTTCTTCATGTGAAGTCTCTCTGTAGATGGATCGCTATTAAAACCTCTGAACTAAGGAAATGAAAGAGAAACACTTTTCTAGTTCTGATTTCTAGTAAAGATTTTCTAGAGTTGACTGGCTCTGCACCCAAAACTGCTAATGTAACCTTGAAGCCCTGTGCTTACAAGGGATTTGATAGCTGAGGTGCTGGGAAGTACCGGGATACCTATGATCTTGGTGTCTTCACAACCACTGTCCTCAGCTTTAATATCAGCCACAAGTCTTGCAAGACTGTTCCTTGTCTGTTGGCATCTGATTCAGTGAAGAATAGTCTATAGTTATCTTCAATGAGAGCAGGCTTTTTTCTGAAGATAGTAAAATATTGTAACTTTTTTGTTTCACAGAAATGTTGTAAAACAGTGCTAACTGGGGTTCAGTTTTAGTTTGTAAATACCTTTACGGTTATTACAAGAAGGATTATTTAATACCTGGCTAGTTATTATATAACCTCAGTTTGCAATACCTGTTAATCTACAGCAATACATGCTTGACTTTATTTAAGCAGGAAATATTTTGTTGTTTCACTGTTTTCATTTTCACAGTAGAATAGTGTACTAAAAGCCAGTCCAGATGCACGTGAAGTTCTACTCTAGATCACAGCTTAAATGGTCTCTTGTTGAAACTGAAATGCAAGCTATACATACCAAACTGTCTGATTTCATGTAAGGGTGCAACCAACAGTTGATGAAACTCTACAAATAAAGCCATTCAAGATCAAGGAAACAAAATGGCTAAATGAATAATGTGTAAAGATACTTATATAAGAATGTGACAGTTACAGAAATGTAACTATGAAGATCTCATTCTCCAGGCTTCTTCCATTGCTATTCGCAGGACAGGTGTCAACTTTCCGTTAGGACTGGTCATGAGTCCTGAGCAACTCACTGACAGCCTTTGTTCAATATAGGCTCTTGGAGATCTCCACCAGATTGGTTTCCACTGAAGGGTATGTGGAGACTACCACTCTGTTTTAAAACAGAGCTGAAGGAGTAGGTCATCCTCTTACCTCTCTTTTACTAACATACTAATTCAGGGATCGGAACACTTCTTCAGTACTCGTGTTTCAGGTGGAGAAGATTCAAATGCCTACTTGACTGTTTGTAAAGTAGAGTGGCTTAAGAAGGCGGGAGGGTAGAGGGACACTCCTACTGTATGAAATGTATTCATTTGTCAGAGACTTGTGGAAAAATCAAAGTGAATCAGAAAAAGAGTGATTAAGATAGCAGATAGGTTGTTCACCTGTGACTGGTCAGTCTTAGAGTCCAGTTATATTTCCTACTTCTGATTTTTAGCTACTGGTGCATCTAACTGCCCTTGAGGAGACTGCAAACCCAACCTTCCCATTTTCACCCAGGTGTCCTATGCAGATGGCCACAAACTCAAGCCTAAGCTTGCTGCTTTTTTCATGGCCCAGCAGTTCACAAAGGATACCCACTCTGGAGGAGCACTTGCAACTGAGGGAGTTCCTGGACCAGACCTCTCTATACCACACCATTTGGGTAATGCCCATATAAGAACTATTTGGGTCCCTCAAAATGAGGAAATTATTACATTTGAAGTTAGCTGTAGTACTTGTCCAGGAAATGCTCTGAGAAACTGTTGGATAAAACTGGGGCAACTAGCTATAATTTAAAACAAAATGATGACTTCTGGACTTTCAAGAAAGGAGATTGTTGAGCATCTGGTTTTAGAGAGGTGCTGTTGTATGAAACCTGAGTATAGAAGAGAACGCCTAAGACTTTCTGAAGAATAATATTAAAGGTTCAGCTCTATCCTCTCCCTGTTTGTGCTAACTGAATTAGGTGCCTCCCTGTTCAACCCGTTTTGTCTGTCTTTTCTCCACTTCAGCCCTTGAACATGCTAATGTAAGAAGTTAAGGTGGATCTGATGGATAACCCTTTAGAAGTGCCTGGTTCTCTCCACCAAGAGTAGGTGAACTCAGAATGACCAGCTTTGATTTAGATACCTGAATTTTAGCTTTCTGGAGTTGAAAAAGATTAATCTCATCTTTTGCTACTAAGAGGAAGCCAAGTTGCTTAAATGTCTCGCAGTAAGCAAATGCCCTTTTCTTTTTTTACTTACCAATACAATTCATAGTATTTTTACCCTTCTCAAGGTCTTGTGTGAACCTTACATTATGCTAGTTTAAAGAAAATTAATTGTACTATTAACTTTTGCTTTTCCAGGGCACAGTTGGCCAGAATTATCAACTGCTGTCTAATGGTACTGTTAAATACCATAATTCTAAATACACTTTAGGCCACATAATTTTTTGTTGATGCTTTTTTTTTTTGTGACTTGCTATTTATTATTACCTGATCTGAATAGCTGTTGTACATCTTACTCTAAGTAGTTTAACTAGAGAATAAGGCCAAACAGTTTCTTTCTGATGGATGACCCTGTATTATATGGCTAATAGTGACAAGTGGTTTTCTTAAAAGGATTTGATCAATAAAATTCCCCTGGATTTATGATCCCGTTGTCTTTGTCTCCTTACAAAGTAACAGTTGCTGTTCTTGTAGGCTTGACTGGCATTTGATTTATCAAACTTTCTGCTTTGCCCAGTTGAGACTGTCACTGTAATCCTCTGAGACTTTTAGGACACGAAACTGTAAGATAAGAATCTGTTCATTGTCGGTAATTGGTGTAACGAAGATTTTTTTTTTTTTTTTTTTTTTTTTTTTTTTACAGTGTGAAATACTTCATCAGTCAATTTTAAGGATTCATAGAAACAGAGTTGCAGAAAGGAGCAGTTTGCTTCATAGCATTGGGGTAGACTAGTTGTAGTTAAAAGGAGGGGTTGTGTGAGACAAAATCATAGAATCATTTAGGCTGGAAAAGACCTTTAAGATCATCAAGTCGAACTGTAAACCTAACACTGCCAAGTCCACCACAAACCATGTCCCTAAGCGCCACATCTACTTGTCTTTTAAATATCTCCAGGGATGGAGTCTCCACCACTTCCCTGGGCAGCCTGTTCGAACGCTTGACAACCCTTTCAGTGAAGAAATTTTTCCTGATATCCAATCTAAGCCTCCCCTGGTGCAACTTGAGGCCGTTTCCTCTTGTTCTATTGCTTGTTACTTGGGAGAAGAGAGCAACACACACCTCGCTACGACCTCCTTTCAGGTAGTTGTAGACAGTGACAAGGTCTCCCCTCAGCCTCCTTTTCTCCAGGCTAAACAACCCCAGTTCCCTCAGCTGCTCCTCATAAGACTTGTGGCCTAGACCCTTCGACAGCTTCGTTGCCCTTCTTTGGACTCGCTCCAGCACCTCAATGTCTTTCTTGTAGTGAGGCGCCCAAAACTGAATACAGTGTCTGAGATGCAGCCTCACCAGTGCCGAGTACAGAGGGACAATCACTTCCCTAGTCCTGCTGGCCACACTATTTCTGATACAAGCCAGGATGCTGTTGGCCTTCTTGGCCACCTGGGCATGCTGCTGGGTCATATTCAGCCGGTCATCGATCAACACCCGCAGGTCCTTTTCTGCATCAGGAAGTAGAAGACTAGTGTAGTATTTCCAGCCTCTCTGGAGTTAAACATAGCTGCTGTTGTAGTCTCCTCCAATAATTTCCCAAAATCCTGTTACAGAGGATGAAGATACCAGCTCTGATAAGAGGCAAGTTAACAGCAATGAGGTCCTTCTATAAAAAAAGGAATTTGCCTGGAGCAGCTGCTTTGAGGGGCCCAGTAGCCATCTCTGCTGACTGAGGCAGGGTAGATGTGCACTTGAGGTAAGCTCCAAGAAAAAACAGTTCTTGATGGAGGCCTTGCGGTGCCTCATAAGCTCCTGGAGGCTGCGAAGTAGCTAAGGAAGAACCTTGCCTATCAAATTCTTGCTAGTAGTGACTTTGTTGATGTTGCGCTCTTCTGTTCTGCCTCTGTTTCCACCATTGCAACAGAATGTTTAGTTATAAATTAATCATGTTATTTTATCATTGCTTTCACCATTGGCCCTGGGAATGACAAATCAATACACAGAATCACAAATTTGGACTGTCTTTAATCCCATGTGAGCTGTGCCCAGCCTCTGCAAAATCTCACATGCTTTTTCCCCTTGCTGAAAGGCGTTGCTTGAGCACTAGTTGTCCTAAAAGCTACAGTTTTGAAGAGTAGGCTTATCTTGAAGTTATAACCTTTGTTCCTTTGGCAAGCAAGCAGCAAGTGACTAGGAAAATACATTCCCTATTTGCAGCGACCTAGTCACTTGTTTGTGCTTATCTATCAGTTGACCAAATGGCACTTCATTCCTAATAAGATACTCTGATGTCAACTTCAATACTAATTGGTGATATTTTTTTATTATTTTAAATTTTTTTGTTTCTTAAATTTCAGGTCAGGGAAAGGATTTACTTCAGATCACAACTTGTGTAGAAGTGCTTTGAGGGAAATCTAGCCTACCAAAAAAAGTGTTAAAGGGAAGAAAAGTCTTCCTGTAGAGAGATGAAGGTTAAGGTTTGCCTATTTTATTATCTAACAGCATAGTTCTGTAGCTAGAGATAATCAAATATATGTCAAAACAGTTAGTGCCAGAAAATATACCTTCTCATTACAGTAATCTTGTAGCTCTTGACCAAAAAAAAAATTTGCCAATAGTTCACTTTAAATGAAATTAACTAGTTGCTCTAACTGGCAGAATGCTACTTCATCTTAGTTTTTCTAGTCTGATATCAGGACTTTATAGAATAATGCCTAATTTCTCATAAATGCTAGTCATAAACGTTTTAACATATAAATAATTCATGCAGAGTTCTTTTGTGGGAGTTAGAGGAGTAGAGGAGTTAATATTTATTGGTACAATGTACTAGGAATGCAGCCAGATATCCTCTGATGCAGGCTGTGCTCACTAGCAGTGAATATAAGATCAGCAGCACATGGAGTGAAAGACTGTCAAAGGCAGGACTGTAATTCATAAACAGAGAAGTTGGATTTGTACATTAAAATTGTTACTGTACAACGCTGCACAAAAGACAGCATTAGAGCACTTGCCCTGGGTTTACCCCTACTTAACTAATTGCTCCCTAGATAGCTGCTGCTGTTACGGTTTTAACATACATGGTTATACCTTGGCGTAAATGCCTCCAGTTTTCACTATAATTGAGCACAATAAATCTTTTGCTATCAAAGCTCAACTGAACCTTTTCAGTGGTTTACTAACAATTATTCTCACTGGTCTCTCTCCTAAATTTGGCATATCTTTAACTTAATGTTAGTCTGCAGAGGCCGGAGCTTGTCCAGATCACTTCCGTAAATCTTGCATGTCCTTTTTCCAGAAATATTTTTAAGATCTGTTGCTTTTACCAGGGCAGTAGTGAAGATCAGATAAATGTATTCCATAAGCTTGAAATAAACTCTACTTTTTTTTTAAGAAAAAAAGAGTATTCAACCCAGAGAGGCCCTTGGAAATACAATGATGACCAACATAGATAGAATTTATGCTCTCAATATCTAGCAAAAAATTGCAGTCAAATAGCCTATGGGCTTGGCTAGCAGTCGTAGGAACTGCATATATGAGAAATGGAGTGATTTGGATTTTGACTGTTCCTTCTTATCGGAAAGAGCAGATTCAGTGAGGGGTGATGCTCGGGAAGGATGCCTGTTGCTTGCAAAGTTATAGGCTTGCTTTGCATCTGTGCAAGCAGTTTGCTCAGTAAAAATATATTGAAATTAATAGGAAAGTATAAATCATTGGGATTATCTAATTAGAAAACATAAAACCAACAAGATAATTAGTCAATCTTATTTACAGGGCCTGTTTGACCTTTAATGTAGTCAGTGTGTCTGCAGTGTTGTTCAAATGGCAAGTCGTTCTGTTAGCATGCTTGGGCTTGTTCTTTTGATCCAGGGATTGTGCTACGCAGCACTGCTTATGCTAGAGAGGTGGACTTCATATGAGGAGGAGTCCTTTTTGGTAGACATTTCTTTTATTAATGGGATCACTAAGCAGCACAGACTTGTACATCTGTTGATCTGTGACTTGTACATCAACAGGTCTTGTTGCTTTAAAGAATTCCACTCCTCTACTAGAGCCTGTTTCCTCTCCAAGCAGTGACCTCCAGCAGGATTCATTAATAAGTAGCAATAGCTTTTACAACAAGGGCAACTTACAGAAATATTAGTGTGGTAGCTGTATATAGGGTTATCTAGCCAAGGAGGGCATGTAGCCTTTGTGACTACTGTTGTCCAAAGGAGAGCTCAGAGGCCTTGTAGAAAACTCATTTGTGCTCTCACTATAGGACTTTTGGCTGCTTTTAAGTATGAAATGCTGAAGTTATAGCCCAGTATAGCTGTATTGCCTGTCTCATCAAATGTCCATGGCTCTTCTTTCATTTCTTATTCTTTAGTTTTGTATAGGTACTGTACATTTTTACAGATACTTGATGCCACAGTATCCATGCCGTGCTGTGGCTGCACTGTGTCTTAAATTTCCTTTGTTCCTCTGAACTAACATACCCACATGATCCGTGGCACAGATAACTTTAAACAGCTTTCTTCAATGTCTAGCAAGGCATTCGAAAACATTAAACTATTGTAGTCTATCCTGAAGGCCTTATTATGATGTGATCACTTTCCCTCTTGAACTTTTTTGCTCTACAATTTTAATCCAGTCTCCAAATTTTCGCATTCACTCTATGGGGGTAAATAAGCACATTCAAGTTATATACTTTTTGGTCTACCAGAGCATTCTCATAAGATAGTATGAAGCCAACCACTGTTATGTTTTGTTTCAGTATTTATGAATATTTGTTGCTTAATTAAAGCCCCATCTCTATGAAGCAAATATTGACTGGGAAAAGTTCAGATGTAATGTAAAAGTGATAAGATGCTAGTCCCTGTGATGGTGGGGAAAAACTTGATAATGTGACGATAATATGCACCAAGAGGTGAAAAAGAGAAGATAAAATCCCAGGCCTTTCTTAAAGCCAGCCATGTAATTTTCAGGGTACCAGATGGTGTGGTGAAGCTGGTGAGGTTTGTGTTTGGCATTAAAATGTATTGTAATTTTGCTTCTTCAGGGGTAAAAGAAAATGCAAAGCGTTTTGCAGTACCTTGAATAGAGAACACAATGTGGTGTGAAACTAATTATCCTTGTAACACATGAAACATGTAATTGTCTTGAAAACATACCCTAATAAGCATCATACTCCCCCAGTTTTTCATAGTACTTGCACAGTAACAATCAGTTGCTTTTGACTGTATTGGTGTTATACAAGTCTTAGGGAAAATATTTTAAGTGATGGATAACCAGTATTTGCCAAGCATATAGTACGATTAAAGAGTTTGATAAAAATTCTGGTAGTAGTTTTTAGGAGCATATCACCTAAAATTTAGTTCATTAACTGTATAAACAGTGAAACACTTCAAGTAATACTCTCAAAATACTTTGATCTATTGTATTTATAAGAACGGATACAAAATTAATTTTTTTGTAAAGAAAATTCGTTACATGTCAAACTGATATAACACCCATATTAATTTCATTTGACACTCAAACAGGAATCTATTGGGTTTTTTTGTTTTAATTCTAACAACTTTTTTCAAGCACAACACTCCCCTACAGCATTTAGAAATCTATACTATTTATTTGATTAACACTACTAAAGCCTAGAAAAGTGCTTGTGGCAATGTTGAAAGATACTCTTTTCAAATACTTTCTGATTTTTAACATAAACACAACTTTCAAGGAAATGCTTAAAGGCTTCAGGTCATGCTTAATACTAAGGTTATTCTCAAGTTTTTCTTTTTTCAAGTTTATGGCTAGGGATTGCAAAAGTTTAACTCTGTGGGATTGGGACTTTTTTTTTTTGTATTAATCCTTGAAACTCTTAGGTTGTCAGTTTACTGTTTGAATGGAGCTGGCAAACTTTCAGTGAACATCTTTGCAATATTAGTTTGAATTGCTGACATTAAAAGTCTGTGTATATTTTCTTTCTGAACATTTAGGTTTTCTCTGTGTAGTGGAGGGATTTGAAGTTTATAGCATGGATATGCTTTTTTACTGCGCCTGTATAAATCCACCCACATTTGGCAAAGTTATAAACATTTGAAAAATTGCATTTCACACATTCTTGGTCAAGTCTTATTAGATTTTTTAGCAGCTACATTTCCAAAAGATTACGCATGTATTGGTTGTTTGCCTCTCTCAAACAAGATAGGACTTTCCTTGAAATTGCTGCTCTGAGTTGAGCAGGTCAGACCAGTATAACCAGAGGAACTGAGATCAAGGAATTTGCCTGTCATGTTTTCTGGTGAGCATCCTGTTAAGATTGGTTAGCACATCAATATGAATTAGACATTGAGGATTAAACTTCAGAAGAGATAAGAAATGGGCAGGTGGGTGAGAGTGGTTGTTAGTTAAGTGGTAAGTAAGTTGTGTTTGTCTGCTGAAATAACTTCTGTGCCCTGACCCACTAGGTTGAAGCTGATTGGCACAGCTCAGCATGATTGTTTGAAGTGAAAACACAGGGAAGCAAAGTGAGCATTTAACAAGTAGCTCCTTTGTGACTCGCCTGTTAGCTTAGGGAAGAAAGCCATTTTGTGACTTTAGGATTTATGCTTTTCCCTTTATGCGTCAACATCATTGTACTTTTGGCCATGTACTGTGCGCATTTGAGTAGGTCACCAGTCACAGGTAGCTTCTCTAACTCAAGGCAGAAATTACGTTCCTTCCCCTGCTGTTCTGTGCAGGTTCATCTACACCTTGTGTAGGAGTTGAAGGTATGAACCAAGAATGTCTTTTTTTGACTCATTATCTTCCTTCTGAATGTCAATTGAACAATACCATTCTGGAAGGCAGAATAGTCAAAGTATAGCAATGCCCGATTTCTGCACTAAGTAATGACTTCTTGGCTTTGACAGAAAATTTGTAAAGAAAAATAGGATGACATTGCAGCACTTTAGCAAAAAATTTGATATTGAATTGTGTATTTTTTTTTTTCGTTTTCTAATAGCATTCTTTTGTTTGCTTCAAAGCAAAGGGGAAAGAAAGAGCCATAAATTGCTGAGCTTGTGTACAGGTTTTTATTTCCTTTATCCTGGCCAAGACAAGTAAATCAAGTAAAGATTCAAAACTATATATAACTTTCTATAGTTGCTTTTTTTTTTCTGATTTTAATGTGTTCTTTATTTTTCTTAAAAAAAGTGATTTCTTATAACCATGCAGCTGAATACTTTTGAGATTAATAGAATGTAGAATCAGTTAATGCCCAACAGAAAAGAGACCCAGGGTAGAACTACTAGGCTTCTTCCAGAGCACATGGTGACAGTTTGACCTCGTGTTTAAAAGGAGTAGCTTAGGCCCAATCCAAATTACATTGAACTGGGTGAAAAGTCACTGTACTTTTAACGGGAAAGGAATTGGGCCCTTTATTAGTAACTTTAATATAGTACTGTCTCAAGAGGTTGCATTCTACTGCATTTTATGTTTGAATATGACTGCCTTGCTGCAAATGATCTGGTTATTGCGATTTCAACAGCGGCAGACAATTGAACAGATTACTCTTATGAGTAATGGCATGGAGGAAGGAAGGAAAGTTTATTGCCCACTTGAATTTTTTTGTGGATGAAGAGCTAGAAACACAAAAGTTCAAAGGACAGTTGCATTTCTTAGTTTTAATGCACATTGCTGTGTTCCAGAAACAGGGTGGGGCGTAAAAGGGAGGTATATGTGGGTATGGAAAACGTGTCATGAAATAGCTGTTTCACTTGCAGTTGGAGCTGAGGTGCTGCTGAAGGTCCCAAGAAGGTAGTTTTGAAACCTTGGTATTGAGCATTGTCTGGAGGAAGTGGAACAGAACTTTTCTGTTCATCCTAGTAGGAGAAATGTGGAGTTGTCTCCTTGCTTTTCCCATGGTGCATTTAAGTGCAGAGCAGTGCAGCACAGAGACAGCAGTTCCAAAACTGCAGACAAGGCAATGGTGTCAATACTGGGCTATGGCAGGACTAATTTACACTGGTGGCCCCATCTAAGCTCTGGACTTGGTTTGCTTTGCAGGACATCTAATGCCACAGCTAATATGCTGTCTAAAAACTTTTTTTTTCGTTTTTTTTGGCTTTTTGTTCTGCTCCTCCCTCATACCCTTCAGGAAAGGAGGAGGACATTGGTAAATTATGCCAGCCCAGCTTTCCTCCTGACATGTTAGAATAAATTGGGAATAGTTCCCAGCTCCAGTTGTGGATTCCCATGTTCCTCAGTATAGATGTATGCAGGGTCTAGCTCTCGCCTGAGTGGCTTTTATCTTTCAAATCTAGAGCTGGCTTGTTTGGAGCCAGATTAAATGTATCTGGATGACGCTGGACTGCATGTTGTAGGCAAGGCCCTTCTGAAGCTTACTTGTTTTTTGGCTTACTTATCTTTTATTTTAAAGGCTATGTTCTGCATTTCTGTACAGAAATCAATCCCCAAACACATTTAAAAGTTAGATAATTCATACCTAGATGGTATTCTGACAATTTCATTGCCATGTACGTAGCAATAGAAATACAGCATTGATTAGAAAATCAGAAAATGTTGATTGTTTTTTTTTTAAACAAAGCAAATGTAAAATCTTCTTAAAGTTTACTTTTTCTGTCACTTCATTCATATGTTAGAATATACAGGCATAGGATTGTGAAGTGCTAAAATGATACAAATTAAAATTAGCATTTTTTAAAATTCAGTGCTGACATGAGGTGGCCATGAAGTGAGATAGGAAAACACAAGTTTCTTAAGCTTGTCTAAGTGTCATCTTCTAAACACTTAAGAAAGCAGATAATGTCACAAAGACATTAGTTTTAAATATGGTCCCAGTAATGTACTTAAAAATTGCTTTTCAAATTAAAATATAACAGAGCATCACGTTTAGAGAGTGTGCAATTAACTAGCAATGAAGTGAAGTACTTCTAAAACCTTAAGTTTTGCTGCTGAGGTTTAAATCTCGTCCTATATGTTCAAAGAAGAATATAGGAATATTAACTCTAAAAAACTTCCGAATAAGAACTAGTATGTCAGAATTGGTTTTGGTTGCTTGGGATCAGAAAAACTTTTTATGTGTTGGAGGAAGCAATCTTGTATAGATGCCCTAGGAAACTGGGCATGTGTTGGCCATCCTGTGTACCCGGAAAGGAGTGCTGTAAGGACTTCACATCTTAGGTGCCTGCTCACATGTGGTTTTGGGAAACATTTGTGGATTCTTAGGTGACAAAGGGCATCTTTTCTGTGGGCTGCCAGGAATAACAGTGTAGTTATTCTACGTTCAGTGTGAAAAGCCTTGATGTTTTGCAGCATGTAGCTGGAACATCAAGACTGAGGAGTTACTGACCTGCTCCCTAAGAGCTGCTGGGTGAAGTGTACACAGGAGAGTGAAAGTCTAGTTGTGCCCTTTTATCTTCTTGTTTACACAGTGCTGGTAGGTGGCCTGTCATGGCTGCTACTAGTGACGGGTCATCTTCTGCTCATGAGGAAAATGAACCCTTGGTTTTAAGTTAGTTTAGGCTATTTTGCCTGTGGCTCAAATATGGTCTTCCTCTGACATCTGGTGATCCCTCGTTGAACTTGTTTCAGAGTTTATGGAATCATTTCTGGTTGGATATTTGAATTGACAATTAACTTTGGTCCTAATTATGCAACTTCTAGTTCATTGCAGTACTATGGATCCATTGGTGGGAGGGGCAGGGGTTTTGTTGTTTTTTTTGTTGTTGTTTTTTAAACTTTAGCACTTAATTGAATTTATCATCAAAAGTGCTGGGAAGGGATCTCTTCACAGGAATCCATCCTATCCTCTCTGCAGCCTTTGTTGGGTCACACAGCAGCTTGCTGACTTGAACGCTCTTTTATGTTGTCAAATATAATATATATATATATAAAATCAAAAGAAAGCCTTTAGCATAAAAGGGTTTAAATGTCTAAATTGATGTACTTTAATCTGGACCAATAAATTAATGAGCTAGTCACAAAAAATAAAAATTTACAAAAATCTACTCATTGTATTACCCAACACTCATATACTTTCTTAGGGGAAAAGAACTCTATATTGTGAACCTGTGATAGTATCACCATATGACATTACAGCCAGGTTTCTTGAAGAATGCAGTTCATGTATACTGACTTTTCTTCAAAGGAGTTGCCCTATCGTCATTTACACAAAGCAAATTCCAGTTTCTGAAAGGAGGATAGATTATAAATAAGGAGATGGAATAGGGCTGTGTTATAGTGTGCTAAGTGCTTTCCTCTTACGTTTCTGCAATGCTCGTAGCTGTTTTTTATTGTGACCATTCCCAGCTCTGTTGCTACTTTTCTGCCTGTATCATGGTCTTACACTGTTGGAGCTTAATCAGCTCTGTCCAGATCTCAGTTGGTGCCACACAAGGATCTTGTCTGATACCCACAAAGAACTTGGAGGTTGGGCACGGAAGGGTAAGAGATGCAGACTGCAAAATTGCTAGTTTAGCATCAGTCCAAGCCAGCAGAGGATCTGCCAGGGTCACAAAAGGAGACAGCTGCTGCCCTTTTTGTATTGGGCATTTACTGGTGCATCCATTGGCAGGGTGAAAGGGAGCATTTTGTGGCCCCGTCACCAAATGTTTTGTATCCCTAATTTTCTTAGCAGCTTGCATGGGCTTAAATACTTACATGTATATATATTTATGAATTAGTCACTTGAGGGTTGTTTAACTCCAAATTTTCCTTCAGAGATGTGTAATTTCTGATTTCATTTGCTCAGTCTAACAATGTGCATTAGCTAAAAACACCCTTAATGCTCATGCAGAACACGAGTTTCTTTACAGAGTAATGCCAATGAATCTCCTTGTCAGCTATTCTACTGCTGATCAGTTTATTATTTCAAGCCAAAATTACTCTAGCTTCCAGATAATCATAGACCAGAGTCTAGACTGAATTTCTGCCTTTGTTTCCCTTGCAAGGATTTGTATCTAATGTTTCCAGGTGGGAGAAGTGATGTTCGCAAGAAGTGACTTTGCATGTATATAGTATAAAAGGGCTAAAATAGTTTAGTGTTTATGTTTCCATTAAATACAAAATATGAAAACTCACTGTAGAAAGCAACATTAAATTAGTACAATTACGGATCACTCTAATTGCAGCAAACAACGTTGTTAGTAGTAGTATTTTTACTGAATGGTATGTGCATGACGTAATTTAAAAAAAAGTATTAAAAAAAAAAGTGGGGACATGCACATGCACACTTTTCTTTTTGGGGTGTCAGTAAGAGCAGAAGACGTCTAAGAAAGATACTTTTCTTAGGGCTTTTTTTTTCTTCAAATATCTGGAGGCCTGTTTTCTTCCAGGCCCTGATGGTGGAGAAGGAACACTGGGATTTTTGGTTTTGTTTGTTGGTTGCTTTTTTGTGTTCTGTTTTGTTTTTAAATATAGTAACTGAACCAATATTCATTATAATACCCCTGCCACTTCTGTGACAAAACAAGGCACACAGTTCAGTTACTATATTAATTAATACATTAATTGTATTTTCTGCCTATCCTTCCATCAGAAGAGAAATTGTGATGTTGCTTAGTGATGTGCTCAAACACCTTGCTGAACTGGAATTTTTTTTCTTCTCTACCTATTTTTTCGTGAAACAACGTGATGGAGGCAGTACTTATGGGATATCCAGCATAGATTTTTGAAGAATCTAATAATATTGATCTTTAGCAAATTCAGATGTTTTAAAATTTTAGGTTTAGTTTTGACCTTTCTCAGGTTTCAAAATAAACATAGATTTATACTGTGTACACTAGTGGGTAGATTCTTACGTTCCCTTTCAAATAGATTAAATAGAGAAAAGGGACTTTACTGATGCATAGCTCAGTCACTTGACTCTTGATTATTTTAAATGATGAATCTTAAATAGATACATAGGCATCTTTCCATCATTGGGCCAGATGGGAGTAGCTTTCTCACTTAACAGAATCCAATTTGACTTGAGCATATCTTTCTTTTATTTATTTTAATGTGTTTCACTTCATGTCTCCAAATGTTTTCATTTTTACCCAACTCCATGGGTCAGTTCCAAAATTCGCATGCTACAACCCTTCCTCTCCCCACCTCTACCAGAATGAGCAATCATATTTTATTCGTTATTCTCCCAAGAGGGCTACTTCTGCCAGACTTGTGTTTGTTTTGTTTGCCTGCCAAACTCCAGCAAATGTCTTATGTTTTAAGGATGATGGGCCAGTCTCCACATGAATTCAGATGGTTCTGCAGATTTTTCAGAGGGTTGGGGTTTTTTTGTGGTTTTTTTTTCTTTTGTTTTGAGCCTTTTTTTTTTTAATTTTTACTTGCAGATTTTTTTAGTCTGTAAGACATAGCAGCTAAAATGATCTTCAGCTAAAGAGTGAATTTTGTTCTGTTCTTCCAGAATGGTAAATGTTAAAATTCACTTTAAAGCAATCAGGAATTCAGAGCACTGCACGGCGAGGTCTTTCACTCATTTACGCAAAAAATATCATCTGTCCAGGAATTTGTGGTTTAAACACGGTATTTGCAGCTAGTACGCTTTAACAGCTCTTCACTGTGTTTCCATGTCCTGTTAAAGGCAAAACTTATGTTCACTTGTATTCTACAATCGGTGTAATCCTGAAACCCTCCATGAAAGTTCAATTTCAGTAGTTCACTGCTGACATTTTTATGAAACTCCTCTGGGATATGGATTTTTATGTTACCACTGTGGGTAATGCCTATGTAAATCTGTCTGGGAAAATAAACCAAATTTCATCCACGGCTGAAATTATTATTTTCCCCTGAGCTATTTATCAATTCTATTCCATTCCACAAAATGATAATGATGTGGCTGTCCAGGCTGTCATCTGAGTATTAGAATGTGAGTGGGATATTTTCATACTGTTGAGACCTCAGCCAAAATAAACAGTTATGAAAACTAGTTTGAAATATTTTTGCTTTTTTAACTATTTTTATTTTTAAATATGAATTCAAGCCCTTAGGTTCCATAGTGTTGGCTACTAACTGCCTGTATAGAAGGAGTGGAGGAATGATCATATTCTAATTGTCAACAAATAGGCTGCATTTTCTTCTAAAAATGTAGTGTTGTGCTTTTGTAAGATTCTGTGGTAAATGCAAGTGGTTGTGGGGATGGAAGCAAGGGGTGGGATGGAGGATAGCTCCTTAAACAAGTGTAGTGTGCATGGTCAGAAGTTACCATGGAGAACTCCCATGTTTAGACATGATGCAACTTTGAGGTGATGTAAAGATAAGGGGAAGAGGAGGATGAGAAGGAATTATAAAATAATAAAAGAGTGCCTATTTTCAACTTTGTGAAAGTTCTTAGGTTCAGAAGGGGTTTTACTGCAAGAGGGTGGGAAGAGAAGAATGCAGGAGAAAGCAGAGTTTGTGAGGAAAAGGGCAATTCCAGGTATAGAAAGATGCAAAAAGCATAGGCAGAAATAGTAATTGAGAGAAAATGATGCAAAAGAAACAATTAATGTGCATTTTTCTCTTGAAATCCTTAGTAAAACAAAAGACATGACCAGAGGAAAGGTTCTGGATGTGGCTGATGGTGGCTTATGTGTTACGGTTTTGACAAGATGGTCAAACCAGAATGAGGGCAGCCAACAAGCCTTTACAAATCAATTATCTTTTCCATGTTGCTGAACCCCTTTTTTGTGGGGAACCTTTACAAAGGTCAGAGTGGTCTTTCCAGTCCAAGCTCAAGTCAGCAACATTATCATTAAAAGAAACAGTTCAGTTTATAGGTCTTTAACTCCATTATTTCCTGTACATGTGCCAGCATTATGCTCAGTGAAGAGAACGTTGTTCACCTGATAGTAGAATGGGTGGATGTGTCATAGTCCCGGGAAGGTCATACCCTCACAAGTCCCTGGAGGTTCCATATGTGCCTGGACCAGTTACAAGTTTTGGGAGATGGTGAAGGTTGTGTGGCAGCCCTTCTCCTAAGACACTGCTGTCACTTGTACCATTTCAGGGAATGGCTACGGGTAGGTTCTGAAGAATAACAGGGAATGCTGAGAACGTGTGCTGCTGTCAGTAGTGTTTTTTCTCATTAAAACTCTTGCTCAGTGGCCAGTGAGGCTAGCCAGCTAGGTGAGAAGGAACTCTGTTCATGGAGTATGTTATAAACTGTGGCTTCTCTTCCTCTAGTAGAGGTGTCTGGGAAGGACTATGAAAGGTGTCATGTCCACTGTTGAGCCCAATTAATAACAAATATAGAATCATAGAATCATAGAATGTCAGGGGTTGGAAGGGACCTCTGGAGATCATCGAGTCCAACCCCCCTGTCAGAGCAGGACCAATCTAGGGCAGTTTACACAGGAACGCATCCAGATGGGTCTTGAAAGTCTCCAGAGAAGGAGACTCCACAACCTCTCTGGGGAGCTTGTTCCAGTGCTCTGTAACCCTTACGGTAAAGAAGTTCTTCCTCATGTTGAGGTTGAACTTCCTGTGCTCTAGCTTGCATCCATTGCCCCTTGTCCTATCGCAGGGCACAAGTGAAAAGAGGTTGCACCTTTCCTTTTGACACCCAGCCCTCATATATTTGTACACATTAATCAGATCCCCTCTCAGACTTTTCTCCTCCAGACTAAAAAGCCCCAGGTCTCTCAATCTTTCCTCACAAGGCAGGTGTTCCAGTCCCTTAATCATCCTCGTAGCCCTCCATTGGACTCTCTCCAGTAGATCTCTATCCCTCTTGAACTGGGGAGCCCAGAACTGAACACAGTACTCCAGGTGAGGTCTCACCAGGGTAAAGTAGAGGGGAAAGAGGACCTCCCTCGATCTGCTGGACACACTCTTCTTAATGCAACCCAGGATACCATTGGCCTTCTTGGCCTTGCTTTACTTTTCCATAATTAAGACATTCCAAGTGACTCCCTTCTCCTACCACTCCCTTTCATCTTAGACTTTGCCTGCTTTCTTGATAGTAAATTCAAGGAGAAAACTATTGCTGTTAAACCCAGGCAAAAAACACACACAGACAAATAGAAAAATGAGTAATTTCCACCAGTTTTCCTATTCCTGTCCTGTGAAGTCTTACGTTACAATCTAGTTATCAAAAATGGCAAAGAAGGGAGAAAACAAGAAGACATATAAAATCATTTCCTTGTTATCCAGTTTACAGCCTCATAATAGTGAAGTGAAAAGAGAGATCTGGCATTTGTGAATTACCTGTGGCTTTAGTGCTTTCAGATCTCTTTTATTTTGGAGGCATTTATCCTGATTGAGACTGTTGTCATTTAAGTGAAATAATCTAGGAGAGAAAATCTTTGTGGATGACCTTATAACATCTGGGTTTGTGAATGTTTTGATCTCAAAGTAAAAGTAGCTGACACTTTGCTACCTTGAACTTTGTGCGGTCATTTACAGTCATGAAATGAGACCAGATCATTGTGCTATTATTTTACTCATACTTCAAAAATGTATAGATCATCCATAAGACAGTAAGTAGTGGAACACTTGACCCACTCTTCTTCAGGTAGTAATGATAATGTGCTAATTTAAAGTAAGCGGTATTAGAAATGGCTATTTTGCGTATAATAAGTACATGATTTGAAGTTTACATGTGGTGTACTTCAAACAATGGATTAAGAGCCCCCTGCTCTTCCCTGGTGTGGGTTTTTTTTTGTTTATTTTTGTGGGTTTTCCCCTTGTTTTTTGTTTCTTATAAAAGAAGCAACAACATAATGGTATCAGAGATGTGCAGCAAACATGAACAAAGGAGGGCTGTTATCCTTGATAGGGTCAGTGAGATTTTTAGTTTCTTCTCAGCAAACCCTAGGTAGCTTGAATTAGAATATTTTGGCCAAGTATCCGATTTTAGTATTTTGGTAAGTATTTAATTTTTAAATAAGACTCCCTGATAGACCTTTTGGGCTCCTCACTTTCTTTTTTAAACAGTGTTTATTAATCATTGCTTCTGAAGTGTCTTTTCCAGAGACTTAAATTTTGGACTATGAGAGTCAGTTTTGTTTGTACGTAGGCAGCAGTGTGTAGAGGCTGCTTTGTGGAAATGTTACTCCAAGGTGGCTATTCCTTGAGTATTTGCACCAGGGACAAAGCCAAAAAGATACAAATCTCCAGCATTTCTGACACAAGAAGTTTTAGAGACCAGCATTTTAAGGCCATTGAAATATGACTGCAACAGAGAGAATGGTGATGCCTTCTGTTACCACTATTAGACCAAGCTGAAGAGAGGAAAATGCAAGAGATAAAAGGGGGTGGGGATGGAGAAATCCTGCATCTGCTTACAATAACTTGACTAGGAGACACTGTAAGGTCAGTGAGGAGGACAAGTCACCAAGTTTGAAGATGCAAAATATGTCTTCACTGCCACTTTCTTCATGATGTAGGTAATTGGAGACTTGGAGGTGTTTTACCATCTGCTCTTACCAAAGAGCGGATTTAAAAAGTGGTGCATCAGATAGAGCCTTGATCCTTGAGGGCTTTTCCGGGCTTTGCTGTGTGCCGATTGCCCGTGGCAGCATTTGCCGGATTCCAATGAGTTGTTTGAAGAGATTTTAAACTAGGGGTAACATTAGACCGAGAGATTGAATAGCATCTTTCCCTTCCTAAGGTACACTGGAGTGTGGTGAAACTCTATGGATTTGGAGCACTCTTATAATAGCAGATGATGAGTGAAATTAATTTAAAGACAACCTTTGAGCAAGACTAGGATTTCAGTGAACTACTGCAGAAACAAGAATAAGTCATCTGCAGTTTCATTTGGCTGCATGATGCACAACAGAGATGCTACAAATGGTGTTATTTGGCAAGATTGGTAGTTACATACGAGGATAATAATCAAGACTATTTTTAAGTGCATCATCTGAGCCTGCTACACAAAATTTATAACTGGATAGTACTCCTTAGTGACTGAAGTTTGTACATACCCTATGGGAGGCTGTAAAATATTGCAGATTTTTAATCTAGAAGAAAAAATATTTTAGCAATGAGGAAAGCGAAAGTGTGTCTCACATGTCCTCTCTTGCTATTTTTGTTCTTACTAAAATGGGCTTTACTGGGATGAAGAGATTAAGACTTGTTCACAGGATCAGTTTTGAACCCATCAGTAAATAAATGATTACCTGAGGAGAACATGTCTCTGTGTGTGTGATTATTGTTCTTTAACAAAAAGCCAACTGGCTTCCAGACTTGTAAATAGATGACACCATATTCACACAGACAGGTTTCAGGACATAGAAAGAACAATCAGAAGTCACTGGATGACATGTTTGAGGCAGACTTTTGCAGACGTGCACAGCGTTTGGGTCTGCATGCCAGCTCTCCCATCCTCACAGCAGGAGACTGCTCCAGAACTTGGGCTGCAGCTCTCACGGTACATTGTCCTATTCCTGTCTGGAATAGGGCATTTTCTAGGGCATGTGATGACATATAGAAGAAGCCTTATTTTGGCACACAAGTGTCCACGCACATATAGGCGCATATGTCACACAGAATGTTAGGGATTGGAAGGGACCTCGAAAGATCATCTAGTCCAATCCCCCTGCCGGAGCAGGATTACCTAGATCATATCACACAGGAACGCGTCCAGGCGGGTTTTGAATGTCTCCAGAGAAGGAGACTCCGCAACCTCTCTGGGCAGCCTGTTCCAGTGTTCAGTTACCCTCACCGTAAAGAAGTTTTTCCTCATATTGATGTGGAACCTCCCGTGTTCCAGCTTGCACCCATTGCCCCTTGTCCTGTCAAGGGATGTCACTGAGAAGAGCCTGGCTCCATCCTCATGACACTTGCCCTTTACATATTTATAAACATTAATGAGGTCACCCCTCAGTCTCCTCTTCTCCAAGCTAAAGAGACCCAGCTCCCTCAGCCTCTCCTCATAAGGGAGATGTTCCACTCCCTTAATCATCTTCGTGGCTCTGTGCTGGACTCTCTCTAGCAGTTCCCTGTCCTTCTTGAACTGAGGGGCCCAGAACTGGACACAATATTCCAGATGCGGCCTCACCAGGGCAGAGTAGAGGGGGAGGAGAACCTCTCTTGACCTACTAACCACACCCCTTCTAATATGTGCTGTATGGATACGATTCTAGTATACATAGTTTAAAGACGTCCTGTTTGATGATACAAATATGTAGGGAGCAGTAAGACATTAAATGCATGGCAGGGGAGAAGAGATGAAAAAAAACCAAACCCAACTCTATAGTAATGAATACTTGCTGGAGGGGTCCTGAAGGTCATGGGTTTGATTTTTAAACTCTATAATCCTCAGAAGTGCAACTTTGTTGATTAATATCTGCCTTGATTTACCCTTTTCCAAAAAAAAAAAAAGCAAATATTTTTTTGGTGTTTGTGTTTTGTTTTGTTTTTTTTTTTTTACTTGGTTACTGACTAATATGTCATGGTAGAGGATGTTAGAATGACCATAACTCATTTCCATTGATGGTGGACGTAAGCTGACTACCCTAGTAACAACAGGAAAACATCAGATTTGTAAGAAATTCTCCTTTCACTGCATCCGTATCTGTAAAGGCTGGATTTATTGCTAGGCCTATTTCTGTACCATTCTATAACTGGGTTGGAATAGTTGTCACTGAAGCTTTAATAGACTCACACGTCAGACAAGCAAAAAGGAGAGTGGCAAAAGCTTTTTAATACTTCATCAAAATTTTATTTCTTTGCTTTTAATAAAATCTAGTTAGGGAAATATAGTACTTACGGTGTATTTCTGAATTCTGTAATATAAGGAGAAAAGTCCCCCACGCTTGCATAGCTCTAAACCAAAATGTTGTTCTTTAGACATTTTTTTTTCCTTCCTCTGTTTTGGGTAATATCTTCCTCAATGAATAACAAATATCACCAAACTCCTACAGTCTGTCTCTCCGTACCGCAGTCTCTTCTGCGCCACACTGGATCAAGTGCTTTTGGCTTTTCCAAAATGCACTTTGCACTTGTGAGTGGAGCTGTTGATCGTTCTCTGGCGTTTGCTTTGGCTTTGCAGGGCAGTTTCCCCTGATCCGCGCTGACTGAGCGCATTGGGGCGTGCGTGTCAGGGTACCTGCTGGTCTGTTTTGTCAGGTCTGTCTGAACGGTGCTTCTTTGCCCTTGTCTCATCCTCTCTCTTGGCTGGCGAGAGCACAGGAGCGCGATGTGTTGACAGAGGTCTCCATCTGACATTTCCAGGTGCCCTAGTCAGGCCAAGAGAGCTGCCGTCTCTTTTGCTTCCCACACTTGTCTGATTGCTAGCGCTGGCCCTGGTCCGGTGGATGTGTGCTCAGCTGTTTCCAGTGAAACATGTACGAAATGTTATGTGCATGTGAAGTGCTGGACATGTTTGATATTGTTGTTCCATACCTTAATTCTCCACAGCCCCTGGCCTCCGCCGAGGCAGCGAGCTCAGTCCCGTGTAGCAAAGCCTTCTGGAGAGGGGCTGCGCGTTTCTCCGGGGCTGAGGCATTAACGTGCAGCCGGCTCCTTCCTCGTCTCAGCGGTGTTTCTGATTAACCGCAAGCTGCAACGGTGCTGCTGAGCTCCTCTCTTCTGATGAGTTAAGGTCTACCAATATATAACCTGAAGTTGTTTGGAAGAACTTGGCGTATAAATGTAGAATAAATTTATTTTAAAAATACTTCTTCACGGAAAATTTGAAAGCACTCTATTCTGGATGAGGGATTGCTTTATACTTGCCGTGTCTAACAAGAAATGATGGAGAATGAAGCAATTCTATGGGGATGACTGTAAACAGTCATGATGTTAGTTTACCATTTGTATTTTGCTCACTGAGAAAAGTGTAAATAAGTTTATGGGTTTTTCCTACTTCATGCTAGTGCTCTTTTAAGTTAGCAAAACAGTTCATTATTTGAATGCCCAATACTTCAGAAGATGGTTTTCGTTCAAAGTGTTTACTTTCTTTGAAATTTTGATTGTGGCTAAAGTATATTTGCTTTTAACAAGTTTTGAAAGGCCCAAACTGCTTTCCAAAAATAAATTCTGTGTGTAAGCTTTGTAATGAAATGAAGGTGTCAGTCTGACAGTGTTACCATGGTCTCTACAGTTCTGATCTTGCCCTTTCTCAAGGAAGTTGGGTTGGGAGACAAATATAAAACAAGGCAGGCTGGAGGAGCACAACTGCTTTCAGGAAGAAAATGTGTACTTTTTGTTTGTTTGTTTGTTTGTTTAAGTGCTTCATAATGAAATATTCATGCTTCATGTTATTAGAATTGTAATTAGGTCACATGCTTCTGGAGGGAGAGACTGCCAGGCATGACTGAGCTGTTGGATCTTCCTCAGTGTTGGTCCGTTTTTGTTTTACAGATTTAATTGACTCCAGATTCCCTTTGCGCACTGAATACAAATGTATTGTTAGGTTAAAATCCTGGAGTCCAAATCAGATGTAGCTCCCACTGACTCAATGGGAAATAATTTCTGAGTAAGTGTTGTAGCACTAAACCAACTGAATCTGTTGTACTTTAGTGAAGCAAAACCAGTATTACCTGCTTTCATATTAGAACTACTTAGAAAAACATTATCAGTCTCTCAGTGAAGCAGCATCAGCTTTTCGGATTTTGGCTCCAGTTTTACTTCCTTTGTAGTTGCACAAAAATCCCCGTGGGTAGGGCGGAGTAAAGCTCTATGAAAACTGCGTTTGGGCTTTTTCAGGTTTTCCTCCATATTTCCCAAATACTTCACATAGACATCCTTTATTTTCCTTTATCATCTTCTTTCGTGTTGCCTCATCCCAAGGAAGCCAGGCTGAAGCCAGGGAACGATATCTGGCACGCAAAGCATTTTATGTGGCTCGTGGGAAGACACAGCAGTAGACTGTCGTGAGCACCGATCCTAACTGTGCACCGCGTGAGCAGCAGCGTGCTCTGAACCTGTTACGCAGTGGGAGGTTTGTCTGGCTGAGATAGCAGACACAGGCTAGTCAAAATGTGTAATACTCTTGAATGCAAAGTCACAACGGAGATAACTTATGTCTTGATATGGGAATTTAAAAGTGACTTCTATGCAAGCAGAAAGTTCATATCCTGGCTTATTCCTTTTCACAAGCCTGCAGAAATTCAATAAATGAATGAAAGGCTGTTGAATTTAATGGGAATTGCTGAGAACAATCAAATGAACGTCTTTACTGATGTCAAACACAGATACAGCTTGTCACTGGGTAGATTTCCCCAACATTTGGCAAAAATATGACAATATATTTAGGATATTTCAGGGTTGCATTAATTATACTGTGATAACAAAAACACTAGAGCCTAGTTAAAATTCTTATGTAAATCTTCTTAACTTTTCTTAACTACTTGCTTAAATAAGAGCACAAGCTTGTCATTTAGATGATCACTCAAAGAAATTTCTTTTAAATGTAGTACACAGGAAGGGCTTGAAATGGATTCCTCCATCAGAGTAGCTTTGACTAAAGTACACTCTTATCTTTTGAGCAAAGATGGTTTAGTAAATAAAGTAATTTGAGAATCTTGATTTTGGAGCTATAGTAATCGATGGGTTGCATAACGGATGTTGTTATTTTAATTTCTATGTGCTTTAAGATTTAGTAATTTCCCTGAGGAATTAATTCAGTTTCAGGACTAATGCTGGATTTAACATGTTACGAGAGGATGAGAAGAACCGCTGCTGCTATTGTCACCCTTATAGTTTCAGATGGTTTCTCTAGGTTACTTGTGTAAGGCAGAAGCAGCTTCAGCCTGGCTGTATGAATTAAATTGTGTCTGAGAGCAGGAAAGAGTTAGTTGGTGTCAGGGAGTCACAATAAAACCTTTGCTGCAAGGGCCAGGTCTAGAAGGACAATCCTTAGAAGGTCTCGGGTCTTGGAGAGGAGGAAGCTGGAAGCAAAAATGCTGCTACAGATCTTAAAAACTGAAGTTGCTGTAAGAGAAAAACACACTTCACAGACTTACCAGTGTGTGTTATATTAAACTGAAACAAGTAACTAGGTCCCCTGAGGTAAAAGGGAAATTAAAGGTGATGAGACTTCTTCCCCCCCTCCCCCTGCAATTAAATAAAAGATTTGTGGAACAGGAGTCAGAGCCCATCAAAGCAATTCTGGTGATTGGTTCTAATCTACACGTGCCTTAGACTGATGAATTTAAGCAAATTTCTGTGAAATGAAATTTTAAGAAATCTCCAAATTCCTCCAAAATTTGACATAGTTGTTGTGGCTTGCTTTCCCCTTTTTGGAGGAGGGGAAGAGGAATAAAGATTTTAATGTTATCAAGAATTGGAGATAAAGGATGTAAATTTTTGCTTTAAAAAAAAAAAAAGCTGCTTGAAATCAGTGAAATAAGAGGAGGGAGGAAAAAAAGGAAGGTTGGGAAGAGTCCAAATCCACAAACCGCACAGATGTTCCACATCAGCGAATGTTTTTTGTTGTTGGGTGACATTTTTGATGATGCTCTAAATTATATACTGGGAATAGAAATGATGGATTTCCCACATGAAGGCAGATGGCAACTGCATGATAAAAAGTAAATGTGTAAATAAAGTGATATTGTTCACTCCTGCAGAGAGAGGGTGATAAAGGTCTAGGATAGTGCCAGGTGACCAAAGAGAAATAGTTTAAATGTGTAAATAATTGAAGGATTTCACTCCTTAGCCTTATATTTTTGCTACAGACAAATGTAAGAAGACACATTTTCAAACGTACATCATAGAGGCTGTGACCCACCAGGACTCTCGTGTGTGTGCTTAACTTAACATGAACACCAGTAGTGTTTGCTTAATGGGACTTTTCACATGCTTAAACTTATTAACAGGCTGTAATGTTAGAAAGCAGACGCTCTATTTCCACTCACATTGGTGATAAGGTAAAGAGGGAGAAACCAGCAATGTGTGTACCCCCACAAAATTCAGTGCAAGGACTAACATTTAGCAAATAGCAGAATCTCAGGAGACATAGTCTAAACCGTATAGCTGTATGAGTGCATATGCACATGAAAACATTGTTTGGCAAAGAAATAGAAAAAACAGTACTTTATTTTGACAAATATTAGATCATTCAAGCTACAAAGTTCTGGTCTGTTAAGTAAAATTAACTGTAAAATGTCATCTCTCACTAGCTTTTTTCCATTAAAGAGGACTGTTATATTAACATCAAAAATATATAAAATAAAGTGTGATTGCTTTATCCACTTAATTTTGGCTTGAAGAATAGTAGCTATCTTCTAAAATAGTATTTATGACTTAAAACGTTAACTGGTAATAATTATTGTAGAAAAATTAATCAAAGGAGTTTATTAGGGTTTTGAAGTTTTTTCTTTCAGTGGGGAAAAAAACAAGTCTGGTGACTTTTGAGTTCTTCTGTGAGAGCATACCAGACGTTTCTGCCAAAATAATTTAGAAATAAGAAATAGTTACATTATCATTACAGTATTCAATAAAAACATAAAAATAGTATCGCTGTTACTTAGAAATAAAACAAGGAGAGGATCGCCTGGGAACTTGAGAGTTCATCAAGCTCCTCTCTTATCTGGTGGCAGGATCAATTATACCTACGTACTTCCTGACAGATGTTTATATGGCTCTTCCTTAGAGATTTTCAGTAATGGAAATGCTGTAGTCTTTGTAGCCAGACAGTCCATTCTGATGGCTTTCTTACACCGTGGGGTTTTTTCCAGCTTTCTAACCTGAACCTGCATTTACTGCAGTTCAAGGTCATTTTGTGGAAGAGCAAAGATATTCTTTTATTTGTAGCAGCAACTTCCATGTATTTATTTAAAGAGTTACTATGATCCACCCAAGTCTTCTGTTGGTTAAAAACACTATTCATTCTTCACTTAACATTTAATCCAGGATTATACTGAAATCTAGAAACTGTAGTGTAGGGAATATATCTACACTTACAGTGAGATTGATTTTTTTTTTTTTTTTAATTTTAGTTCTTAATTATAGCTGCTTGTTCTAGCAGATAGTTGTGATGTCACCAGTGACTGTCATGCCAGAATGGGAAGAATAGAAAGCATGTAGAATATTAAGAGTTTTTAACCCTGTGAAGGTTGTGATTGTACTGTTTTAATAGCGTGACATTTCTGTACCGCTCCGAAGTACATATCATACTTTTGTTGCAAGTTTCATGTATGATAACATTGAAACAAAGTAGAGATTGTACTGTTCAAATTTGTGTTAATTTAGGCGATTTTGTTATACAAACAGTGGGAGACATGGGAGATGATTATTTTTTTATTTACATGTAGAATTATAAGGAACCTGTTAAGAGGCTGAAGGGGATTTGATTAAAAGATTGCAGCAAACATTACAATTCATTTGTAATGTATTGCAAGTATTAGGCAGACCTTTCCAGCTTTTACTAATCTTGATTTCATTTCTTTTTTATAATGTTACAATTCTAAAAGCCAGAAAATTTAATGTTCCCTTTTTTTTAAATTCAGAGGAAATTGCAGATTGAAGGTAGATGTACTGAATTCTATCGAATGCATCAAATTTGCATTTGTGCTTGGCTTCTTCATTGGTTTTGTTTTCTTTTCTTTTTCATCTTGGAATAAAAGCAGAATGATCCTAAAAAATTATATTATTGAAATGAGGGACTACAAATAGAGTATAAGATGGGAGCTGAAAGATCTCCAACGATACTGTTTTGCAGAGTATCCCAGGAGGGGCTGTAACAATGGAGACTTGATTAGCTTGAAAATCCATTTATAGTAAAAACAAAATTAAACCAAAACAACAACAACAAAAACCCCTAGCCTGTTCCAAATGGGAAATGTAAAAATGCCAACACATTTGTGATCTGCCAAATGCAGGGCTAGGGGCAGCCGTGAGCTGAACAGAAAAGCAGGGCTGAGGGGGAAGGGCGCTGCCCATGCCACCGTCCCGTGTGCCGTGAAGTATGTGCTCAGCCGGCTCCTGCAGCCTGGCTGCAGCAGATCGCTGACAACCAAAGCCATCCCTCTTCGCAGTCAACACCCTGAACACCAGTTGGGTGTAGACTATACGTTAATACCTCTGATTGCTTTGTGGATTCACTGCAAATCACTCAGTGTTTAAAGCAGTCTTTTTCTGGATGTAAGATGGATTTCTGTTCATTTAGTTCCAAGAGCAGTACAGCCATAAGCAACTTCAGTGCATTCCCCTGACTTTGAGGTCAGCACGTTGGAGTGGGCTGAAATACAAGTTCAGAGATACTCATCAGTTAGATCCAGTAACTTGTTACACACTGTCCCTGTGCTTTCCTCATTCTTAATGTTTTAAAATAAAACGTCATTTTTTTTCCTTCTGCTTCCTTTCCCCTGAAGGCATAAGCCAAGAACAAAAGAAAACATCTACTATAACTTCTGGTCTATGCAAGCTTTGAAAACCTCATGAGCTTCACAGCTGTGGCATTCAGCTTCCTTTTACCTATTTCTCTGTTATACTTATTTTTGTGGTATCTCAGTGGCCATCACTGTTTGCAAACATATTTTTCTCTTCTCTGTGGGGGTGACAGATTCTTCACATGAAGACCTGGACTTGGGTCATTCTTGCACCAAAGTGAACTTGGGGATCATTGCTTTAGGGTGGGAATGGGGATGAACATTAACTTTGTACACATATTAGATGTTGTGGCTCGTAGAGAAAGGAAACTCATTGATCTGAGCGCTGTAAGTGCCTGCTGTACATGTTCTTGAGATGCAGGAAGCAAATTGATCTCTGAACTCAATAGGTCAGCAGTCCATGCAGAGTGTAGGTCATGAGCGATGGTCTTTCCTTTTAGATTAGTGGTGCGTTTACCCAATGCACAGGAGTGTTTTGTCATGGTGAATTTTAAAATCATTATTCCAAAGAATCATATCCTTTCAAGCTTTTCTGTTTGTGGTCATTCTTTTGAGGTCACTTGCGATTTATGTTGGTATATATATATGTATGTATGTAGTAACCCAAATTACAATTTTGTTTCCAGTAAAATGAAAGTATTTGCAAAATTAATGATACGCTTGCTAAATTAATCATAAATTTGTTTTTAATAGTATGAAATTAAAGGTGGGATTCATCTGACCAAATGTAGTCAACTAAAATACACTCTAAAAATATTTGCATATCCCCACACAGTATGAAAGGAACTTGTAGTGATGAGCTAAATATATGTATCCACAATGGAGATTTTAAGGTTGGTTTGTTGTGGGGTATTTTTTGGGGGGTATTGGTGCTGGAGGTTGAGCTTGAGAAACAAAGAATGTATCCTACATCTGGTAATCAGAGCTGAATTCTTGGTGAAATTGTTTTCTTGTGTAAAAGTGTGTATATGTGTATATGTATTTCAGTGTATCTATATTTTTATATATTGAAAAAAAATCTGATGCAACTGTGTGTGCGCATAATTAAGCTTAAGCCTGAATACCACAAGAAAACTAGGAACCTGTAGATGAATATAAGGGTAAAATATAGCATAGGCTTAAACACCAGCAGAGCTGCTGCCATAGACAAACAGTTTCTGCATTGTAAATGTATATCCTGAGCCTAGGTGGTTGTGAAACATTTTAAATGGAGTTATGTGGTAAAAATAATTTCTTCTTTGAAAACAAGAATCTTGCTAGCAGAAATCCAACTTGCAGTTATTAAATTAATACAATTTCAGGAAAGTAATTAAAAATCCAAGTTGCAGTTATTGAATTAATGCAATTTCAGTGAAGTAATTAAAGTTACTGTTTTGGAATTGTATCAAGCCATAGTTTTAGGAAGTATTATCCCAAACGCTTGAATAATTAGCAGATAGTAATGAAACACATGCCAATAAATTAAGTGACTTTCACAAGCAGTATTTTGTAATGGTGACTTATGAAGGAAACCCATAGAATGTAGTCAGGAAAATATAACCATGGATATTAAAAACAACAAAACCCCTAGGTGTTATAATGAATATAGAAATTACTGGTGCCATCTACTGTTGGGAAAATAGAGATGACAGAAAGATCCAAGCTGAGCAGTGGAAGCGAGCATTAGAAAAGAGAAGTCAAATAATTCCTTTCCTTAATATCAAACTGAAGAAAAACGTGATGGGAAGATAATATTATTTTATCATGTTTCTGAGTTCTTACCAATGAAAAAGTTGGAAACAACTGCGACAATATTTGGAACCTGTTTAGGCTTTTTTTAATCCCTCAAACTCTGTGATTGCTCATGGAGGAAAGCCAGGACCGGATACATGTAATTCGGCTATTTGGGGATTGGAGTTTGTCTTGATAACTTTACCCTGTTTTCCTTTAGCTTTTAAATCTAACGGGATCAGTTCTTCAGCTTATACAAACAGGTGTTGTTCAATTAGTGTTAGTGCTGAAATCTCATACTAAAACATGACTGTGAGGAATGCTGTTTGTTTTTTTTTTTACTTGGCAGGAGGAAATTTGCCTCTTCAGCTTCTAAGAAAGCAGATAAATGTTGGAGTAGTTTGAACAGCGTCAGCAACAATAACACAGAGATCAAAAGGATGACTGCAATAGAAATAATTCAAGTTTTTAAGGAAAAAAAACAAGAATAAAGAAGAAAATCTCTCAACATAAGAAAACACTTTAGGAATTTAAGAAATTCAGCTGCTTGGGTTGTTCAAGTGAGCTTGAAGCAGTGATGGAGGCAACCACAAAATGTTTCTGTCTACATGCATGCAGAGAGCTTTTCGGGCTCTCCTGCTGGAGATTTAATCTCTCTCATTATGGTCTGTTTTGGGTGGGGTTTTTTTCCTTTTAAGGTTACACCCTGGTTTCATTGCAATCAATGACAAAGGTCTTGATTACTTCAGCCAGGGTAGGGTTTCGCCCACAAGTTACCCTGAAATATGAAACTTGCTTCCAGGTCCATCTCCTGGGCAGTACGGTGCTCTGAAGCATAAGCTTTCATTCCCTTACAGCATAGTTTTGTAACCATTTAGACAACTTTGTTGATGTGACTAGGATTTAATTTAAAGTTCAGGGTCAAGGAGGTGACCGCTCTGTCAGCAGTCAGATTGAGATATAAATTCAAAGGTCCAGTGTTGTTTCTTCATGCCAGTGGGAGCTTGCCTATAAAGCTGAATGAGAATTTAACCATCACTGGTGAAATAAATGTACCATACAGAAACACACAGGTAATGCATCAGGTTTATTTTAAGAGGACTATAAAGACTTCACTTGATTTCAGGACAAAAACATCAAACGAAATGTGGGCACCAATCTGCTGGAGGGTAGGAAGGCTCTGCAGAGGGATCTGCATAGGCTGGATTGATGGGCCAAGGCCAGTTGTATGAGGTTCAACAAGGCCAAGTGGTCCTGTACTTGGGGCACAACAACCCAATGCAATGCTGCAGGCCTGGGGAAGAGTGGCTGGAAAGCTGCCTGGCGGAAAAGGACATGGGGGTGTTGATCGATGGCCAGCTGAATATGAGCCTGCAATGTACCAAGGTGGCCAAGAAAGCCAACAGCATCCTGGCTTGTATCAGAAATAGTGTGGCCAGCAGGACTAGGGAAGTGATTGTCCCTCTGTACTGGGCACTGGTGAGGCTACATCTCAGATACTGTGTTCAGTTTTGGGCCCCTCACTACAAGGAAGACATTGAGGTGCTGGAGTGAGTCCAAAGAAGGGCAACGAAGCTGGTGAAGGATCTGGAGAGCAAGTCTGAGGAGAGGCTGAGGGAACCGAGGTTGTTTAGTCTGGAGAAAAGGAGGCTGAGAGGAGACCTTATCACTGTCTATCAGCAAAATTTCTTCACAGAAGAGGTTGTCAAGCAGTGGAACAGGCTGCCCAGGGTAGTGGTGGAGTCACCATCCCTGAAGGTATTTAAAAGACGTTTAGATATGGCACTTAGGGACGTGGTTTAGTGGTGAACTTGACAGTGCTAGGTTAATGGTTGGACTTGATGATCTTGAAGGTCCTTTCCAACTTAAATGATTCTATAATTCATACATGGCTTAAATTCAGGATGACTCCGCAGCAAAGCAGAATCCCAAACGTAGTCTGTTCTCTGGGCTCCTTTAGTGGTCCTGGAGGAGCATGAACCAGCTCCGGTTGCTGATCTGGAAAGCTGTGTCTGGAGCTAAGGACCCGCTTGTCGTTTTCTGTTCACTGGCTCCCAGACCTGAGAGATTGTTTGAAATCCCTGCCCATCTCCAAAATGGACAGCAGGAGATCACTGTGGGCTGCAGAGCTCCAAATTGACTGTTGAAGGTAGATATGATGAATGTGGTTAGAAATGGTACAGATGAGCGTGAGGTTCAAGTGTCCTTCAGTGTTTACAGCAGTTGATTGACAAAAGCTTACCACATAAAGCGATTCAAACCAGTGTTGCCAACTGCAAAGCTGTGCGTTACCTTTTCAGGGTGAGGAGCATTGCTCTCCTATTTCTCCAGCTGTCTGTTGAAGTTGGCTGCTACATACCTGAGGGTGTGAGGTCAGGACATTCTGGTGAGGAGGGGAACACCTGTCCTGAAGTCCCCAGACTGCTTATGCATTTTGTATTATACAGCCAGTGGATTACCAACCCCACCACTGCTTTGGAGCTGGGAGTAAAGTCCCTTGTGGTGCTGCTGGCCACCAAGACAAGTCCAGGTGCTCTTGTGTTGTCTCGCAGGGGACTGAATCGGGAGTTTCTGGCTGCAGAGTGGCCCAGTGTCAAGGTGGTGGTGATGCAGCGAGCTGTGCTTGTCTGCCAGCAGAAGCCTGGGTATGTGTAGATGTTGGTACACTTGCAATAAAACCTTCATGATCATCGTCTAATGTATGTAGTACAGACTTACTCTTCTCTTTCTGCCTGAAATGCCAAGCAGATGGGTTTGCCCACTTGCTTACTTGCTATGATGCCATTAGATGCATCAGTGGACAGAATGAAGGGGATTTAGGCAGAAGGGTTCCTGCATATAGGGAGAGGAGGAAATTGGGGAACCGAGAACAGTTACAGCAAGGGAAGTCCAAAATTGCTGGAGAAACTTCTTCTATATGGAAAGCAATGAGATTCAGGGTTCCTTAGATTCACCATGGATTATATTTATAACCCTGCTTCATTTAATGTAGAAATTGGAAGGTATTGAGTGAATCAAGCAGGAAGGTAGAAGGAGAAGGGCTTATCTCGTGTTTGAAGCAGTTCAGTGCTGCTCTGAAGGTCTGGATTATAGCAATACCTGTGCCACAGAATTCCTATATTGTGCTAATCAACTTGTTTAAATATGATTTTTCACAGAAAGGAGAAGCAGGAATCTCATTTACAGGTGTGCTGAACACTCAAAAGTGGCAGAGAAGTGGAATGATTTGGATATGTAGGGCCCAAGTAATGTGAAGAGTTCTAGAAATTATCAGATTATTTTTTTTGCTAACTGGTCCCCAAATCACTAAACACGTACTATTTTAAGCTCTTTCTGTCTTACATTTCTTCATGTGAAAAGTGCAGATAATATGATTCCCTTCCTATAAGGAGTCTTGTGAAAATAAACTAGCATTTGTGATGTTGTTAGATACTATATCAAGGAACACTCAAAAAATTCCCCAAGAAAATGAATCATTCTGTTTGCAGAGCATGTTTGAATGGAGCACACTAAACTAAAGCATATGGTGATGCTCTGAACACCAAGGAGAAAGCCAGATTGTAAGTATCTGTTCATTGAATGAGCATTGCCATCCGTCTTTTGCATTAAAATGGGCAAAGGTCTTGCAGAAGAGTTTGCATATGGTCATACAGTTAAGAATGACATAGCACATACACATGGAAGACTGTCAATTGTGGCATTCTGCAAGTTTTTGAATGTGTATTAAGATATAGCTGCAGTTGCTGTAAGCTGCTGTGGTTTTTTAATGTGTTACGCCCTCTTGCATTTGCAGCCCCATACAGAATCACACAGAATCACAGAATGTTAGGGATTGGAAGGGACCTCGAAAGATCATCTAGTCCAATCCCCCTGCCGGAGCAGGATTGCCTAGACCATATCACACAGGAACGCGTCCAGGCAGGTTTTGAATGTCTCCAGAGAAGGAGACTCCACGACCTCTCTGGGCAGCCTGTTCCAGTGTTCGGTCACCCTCACCGTAAAGAAGTTTTTCCTCATATTTCTGTGGAACCTCCTGTGTTCCAGCTTGCACCCATTGCCCCTTGTCCTGTCAAGGGATGTCACTGAGAAGATCCTGGCTTCATCCTCATGACACTTGCCCTTTACATATTTATAAACATTCATGAGGTCCCCCCTCAGTCTCCTCTTCTCTAAGCTAAAGAGACCCAGCTCCCTCAGCCTCTCCTCATAAGGGAGATGTTCCACTCCCTTAATCATCTTTGTGGCTCTGCGCTGGACTCTCTCTAGCAGTTCGCTGTCCTTCTTGAACTGAGGGGCCCAGAACTGGACACAATATTCCAGATGCGGCCTCACCAGGGCAGAGCAGAGGGGGAGGAGAACCTCTCTTGACCTACTAACCACACCCCTTCTAATACACCCCAGGATGCCATTGGCCTTCTTGGCCACAAGGGCACATTGCTGGCTCATGGTCATCCTGCTGTCCACTAGGACCCCCAGGTCCCTTTCCCCTACGCTGCTCTCCAACAGGTCTGTCCCCAACTTGTACTGGTACATGGGGTTGTTCTTGCCCAGATGCAGGACTCTACACTTGCCCTTGTTATACTTCATTAAATTTCTCCCCGCCCAACTCTCCAGCCTGTCTAGGTCTCTCTGAATGGCTGCGCAGCCTTCCGGTGCGTCAGCCACTCCTCCCAGTTTTGTGTCATCAGCGAACTTGCTGACAGTGCACTCTATTCCCTCATCCAAGTCATTAATGAATATATTGAATAGAACTGGTCCCAGTACCGACCCTTGAGGGACTCCACTAGACACAGGCCTCCAACTGGACTCTGTCCATTTAGTTTGCATATGTTCTATGTTGCGACTCCATTCCAAACACTGTTCTCTGTTAAACTGATGATTCAAGAGTGAATCAGTACATATCAATGTATACAGACTGTGAAATTGTGCCTTAAAATGACTCAAGTAAAACCTAGAAAAAAAATATTCTTATTCTAAATATGTTATCCTTACCCAGGTAATTGATGATCAGAGATACTTTGAGTCTGTGCCAGGAGTACAAATCACTGCATAGATGGCTCTCAACTGTGAAATTGGTCAGCCCATCCAAGGTCTACACTGCTTAAAATATGGAGTATTAAATATATTTTCACCTGTGTGTAAAATCTGAATAACAGTGTTGTGTTATCTTCCTGTGACTTTTCAAGGTTTTCCACAGACTTATTAACTCCCGTTTAGGACTTTGGTAATGCAGATAAAACTACAGGATTTCTCTTTCTGTTCTGTATGCTTTATTTTTTTGTGTACATTGCAACAAAAGCTTTTCGGTGCTGTACGTGTATGGTTGTTTATTTGAATGTTGTTAGCATTAGCTATTGTTCAATATTAGATTAATGCAGCAGCACTGTTGTAAAGCTGTGGTGGTGTAAAGGCGCAGCACTGATCTGCGTGTATGTGTAGGGATGGGCTTCTGCTTTAGTTGCTTTTTTGGTGAGTGTGTTTTGAGGGGGTTTTTTTTTTGGTTGTGGGTTTTTTTTTGTTTGGTTGGTTTTTTTCGTTTTTTGGTGTGTGTTAATGCTTTAGGATTAGTCAGTCTATTGTCTGCCGCAGAAGTACCTGGGGAGATCAGAGAAATTTTGGGAAGGGCATTGTACAGACTCTGAATACTTGTGATTTTTGCCAATATCTTCTCTTTGAAGTAGATGGCTCCTAGCCTGGATTGAAGTCAGAAGTGCTTTCTAACATAGGGATGGGTCAGAGGGAGGAGAAGCCTGTGTGAAGGTTAAAACTTTGGCATGAATCCAGGTTAAAGTCTGCAGTGAAGTACTGTTAAACGAGCAGTACAACTGAAGGTGCAACTCATCCACTGCTAAGCTAATAGCGCTACTTTACCTCTGAGCAAAGCTCAGGTTTACCCTTTCTTTTAAAAACATTTTGAATTGTTTAGTGATTTACGTTTCAGCTGATCCTTGTTGGTAATGAAAAGCCTTAAACATGCAGTATTATCGGACTTCCCTTTTGGTATGTTTCCATACAAACTTCTGCACTTCATTTTCATGATGTGTAAGCCAGACGGGTAGAATTGGAAACTTAAGTCATTTTTACCTTAATTATGTTGAAGGTACTTTGCCAACAGGTACACTAACCAAGTATATTGCAGTAATGTATGAGTTTGCATCAGTTTGTGCATCTAAATTATAGCTTTATTATATTGTAACACTGGTAGAAATCAATTCTAGATTCAGCTCATCTGAGTATCAATACTGTAAATGTATCTCCCTTCTTCCTCTGACCTGAGAAGGTTTCTTAGCAGTCCTGGTGACTGCGTCTGGCTACACATTTAAATAGGAGGCATTTGTCTGAAGTGTGAGAAATTCCTGGAAACTGTCAATGTTAAGTTATTATAGTAGATATGCGTATTTAAAACTTTGGAATTCAGTTAGCGGCAGCCAAAGTCAATGCATGTGCTTTTTCAGTGTAGTTTTCTCAGACGATTTCTATTCTGGTCTAATTTTAGTGGAATAATTTAAAATCAAAATGTCTATGTTTGGTGTTTCATTTTAGTATATTTAATATGTATTTTTAGTGCTCTGCACTTGAGTTTCAGATCCCACCAGAGGATAAAACTTCATAAAATTTCTGGACTTCTGGTTTGGGGAGTCTTTTGTTGTAGAATGCTTCCTTGCTTTTTGTTAAGCAATTTTTCAATCAATAGAAGTCGTTTGTGCTGGTGGGGCAGGGGAGGAAAAGATCAATCTAAGCTTTAAAATATGTTGTTGTTGTTTTTAGTTCAGAGCAAAGTGATTTTAGACTGTATTGTATGCAGACCCCTGGTGAATGAGCTGTTCGTTGCAATGGCCACTTTCCTGTGGACTTGGCTCTTAGTGTATTTTCTAACAGCAACGTGACACTGCCATGAGAAGATTTGTTGGGTTCGGCAATAATTAGCATCACTGGGAGAGGCTTAGCAGAAAGCTCAAGGTCAAACTGTTTCCTTGAGCTGATTTCTTTTTTCTTTTCCTAAAGAGGTGATCCTTGCAAAGAAGGGTTGAGACGTTCCTGGGGTTGAATGTGGGAAGATAGATTTCTTTTGTTTTTCTAGATAATTGGAGACTTTTAATCTCTGAAGTTCTCATCCTGCAGCTTTCATGAGCATTGATTTTCACTGGAAAAAAATCTGGGGGGAGAGAGAAAGCAGAAGAGACTGCCTTACACTTCATTTATGAGAACTTGAGCTAAAATCTCAAACATATCAAAAGAGAAAATATGCTCAGTGGACCTGGTATTTTTTAAGTGTTTGTTTTCCTCAGAAGACCAGCCTGCTACTGGGTAGTTTTAGCAATGTCCAGTCAGCGGAGTCCCAGCCATGAAACAGCAATGACCTTGCCAGTGCAGGGTTATTTCTTGAGCCATTAGTTGAGGACATCTGTTCAGATCCTTCCCTCTCTCTGTGCTCAGGTTAGTGATATCATTTTTTTCCTTCATGAGCTTAATGGTGCATTTTTAAAAGAGAAAATGTAAATGAAGAAAGTAGATAAAAGAGATATCTTTTGGACACCTCATTTTAAAAATATTATTTTAAGTGCGAAGACTGAAATAAAGCATGTTAATCTTTTCTTAGACTCAAGATTTCCTCACTCTTCTCTGACAGAATAATAGTAGAGCTGTTCCCACCATAACTGTCTGCATGGTGTGAAAGAAGGACTGGTCTGGAAAATGTTTTATTCAAAGGTAATTAGAAAACCTTTAGGATTAAAGAACTGAGTAAGAGTTGTTATTTTATGATATTAACTACCCTCTTCACTTTAAAAACTTTCTTCTATAAGTAGCTGTTTCTGGAGTCATCTTGGTAAAGAGGCTGGGCAGTTTTTGCCTTGCTGGTGAGCTCTCATGGAAGCTGTTTTTAGTACGTGTTGCAAGATTTATTTTTTTAAAAGTATTGATGAAAAATAATCAGCTACTGATTTTTTTTTAACAAAATAGAATACTATATTAAAACAGTAAAGTAATAGACAACGTGTGTGTTTCTTATTGGTGAGGTGACCAGAGGAAGGGTCAAATAATCAATCACAGCATCCTATGACATATAACTCTTTAAATTTAGCAGTTGGTTTGGAGCATTCTCACTTGTTGGCAAACAAATGTGTTTGGAAGCAGATCAGGTCATTGCCCCATGCTCTTTTTGGCTAGTAGGAAGCTGTTGCCATTTCTTTTTCACCCGTGGGGGAACTGAAGAAGAGAGAAATCAGATGGTCTCCGTTTTAGATGTGGGCTTGTAGTTCTGGGCTCCCACGTTCAAACATGATATTCTTCATGTGTGGATTACTTACACAAATTCAAAATGTAGTATATAGAAAAACTGCAGCATTTGCTGTCAGGGGGTTCCCTGGGGTCAGGTGTCTGGGAGCTGTGGGTGGAGGTCAGGATCAGGCCTGGTGAGGGGAGCTGGGGTCAGACCCAGCCCAGGGTGGGTGGGCAAGGTTGTGGGAATGGGGATGGGCAAGGATGGTGGTGCGAGGCTTGGTGGGGCCCATGGTCAGGCAGGGCTGGAGACAGCATCCTACAGCCTCACTGGGGCAGGCAGTGATGGCCTCAGGGGCTGGAATGGGGTCCTGGGCTGTGGGCAGGATGCGGGGAGCCTTGGGGCGGGCAGGGGCACTGGGGCCCATGAGAGCGCTCAGGGGCTGACATTTGCAAATTGGCTTCTTAATTTCTGCCAGTGCTAACAGAAATGTAACGTAACGGGCAGTATTAATGCTGGAAAAAACAGAGCCATTGGCTGTCCCAACACTTGCAAACCGTGCACCACAAAAGCTTAAGATGAGATTTAGCAACTGAGGCTGACTCTGTACAACGTCACATCACCTGTTATGGAAATTATGGACAGTAAATGTGCCCACTGGCTTACAAATAAGCACAGTCTTGTAACTGTCTCTTTTCTCTGAAGCAATTATAGACTCTCATAATGTTGTACAGTAACATTTCAGAGAAGAGCAGGCTTTAGAAGACATCTAAATGATCTGTCTCGTGTAGATTATATGGCTGTAGTCTCTTTGGTAGCTCTGGCAACGACTGTGCTGTAGGTGGACTGAGATTTTTCTTTTTGCTGCTCAAGTAATGGAGTGTACAGCTGGATTCCAGCTGTGCTGAGTTTGGGTAGAAGTGGCTTATGTGCTCTTGCTCTCTCAGAAGAGCTGAGTGCTAAGCCTGTTCACTTCAACTTATATTGCAGGTTGAAGAATGTGTTACGGTGCCTTTTCAGGTATGAATGTTTATTTGCAAAAGGTTTAATTGCAACCTTTTGATAATTTTTGCTAGCTCCTTAATCTGTGTATTTGTCTTAATGGCATCATTTTAGTCTATATACATCACTAATTTCTAAACATAGAAAATCTGACTAAAACAACGGCGGGGGGGGGGAATTCTTAATCTAGCCATTTTAAATTAGTACCTGTGCCTATTATGAGCTCCATAGTGTCTCCTAAAACCTGAGATATGGAATTAGTGGAAACATTCTGTCTCACTTTATTGAACTCCTTGATACATCTCATAGACTCAAAGGGCTTGTATTATGAAAAGCCCTGGTTAGTCTCTTCCTTCGTATTGGTGTGCTTAAGTAGAACGCCATCTTGTCTGGTGTTTATTGCACAGAACTGGACATCAGACACACTCTGTGCTTCTTCCTGAGGAAGAGGGAAAACAAACTGGTAGTGTCTGAAATCTTGGTTTAGGAAAGAGTTGACTGGCTCCTCACTGGACTACAAGGCAGAAACTGGCTGGGTGAATTTGATCTGAGAGATGAAATTGTGCTCTGAAGAGCCAGGGCATCCCAGTGCGCTTAATGGAAGTCTGCTTTTTGTCTCTCAGGTTGTCTAACAAAGAAAACAGTCCATAAATTACATTATTGTGCAAAATGTAAAATGAGAGTAGTGAAAATAAACAGACTAGATTAAAAAAAAAATATGTAGTCTAATAGTTCTAACAGAATATCAGCAGCTAGTTTAAAAAGATACTAAAACTGAGCTTTCCACTTCAAAGTGTATTCCAAATATACTTTGTCACTAGTTTGAGTTGCAAAGAGAATAACTTTGATAATGTTATTCTCTTATTGAAATCCTTCTCATCACTGGAGAGATCATCATGCTCGTCACTTGTGCATCTTCATCCAGTGTTCTCTAAAGTATTCTATGTGTCACTCTATAATGTGTCTTTTTCATCTATTTATTTCTTTATCCCATCTTACTCCACTGTATCGTGGCCCTAAACTGTGTGTGTGATAAAGTGTGGCTATTGATTTATTCCTCGTTGCCTCCTTGCTGGCACACTGAATTGATGGGCACAATTTTCTTTTGAATCCTACTGGGAACAGAATTTAAGAACTGCATCATTTGGCTAAAATATTTGAATTACAGAATGGTCATTGGTCTGAGATTTGGCTGTGTGCAGTCCTTTTGCATTGATAGCTCTGATGGGGGGCTGTCCTGCTGTCTGTGAATTCGTTTGGTCTCGTGCTTGTTCAGAGACCATTCACTTATCTTCCCTGTCCGTCGTGGGCTCAAGCCCAGTTTCTCCCTCACGTGGAAGAAAAAAGCAGTTGGGGATGAGTTTGTCGCGTGGAATGGCTCAGGTTCCCTGTTTTTGCCTCAAAATGAAGACAGTGTCAGAGCCCTGCATGCACGAATGGCCCTCAGTGGCCCTGGGCATGCTTACAGGGGACCCCTACCTGCACCCTCAGCTCATGGGCCCAGGGAGATGTTGGCACCCAATGGCTCCTGGCTCACCTGCACTCCTAGAGCAGCTGTGCTCTTGCTGCTCCCTGGCAGGCAGTCGAGTGCCCAAATCCACTTCTCTCATTTTGAGGCAAATGCCCCAAATGGCTTTTGCTTGTTCCCAGAGTTCTCAGCCCTCACTCCTTATGTCCTAAGGAGATTTTATACCTCAAAGAAAACTGTATCAGCTTATAAAAGCCCAAGAAGAAATTAGATGGTGGGCTGGGGGGAAGGTAGCATTTCTTCTGCCTGCTCTGCCTAGTCTTATTGTTCAAGGGCTTTTTGCCCCTGCAGAATCCCTGTCAGCCCTCAGGACGGGGATGTTTTGCTTCACTGAGACCATGTTCTGCTTTATTGCCTGGAGCAGACCTATGCAAAAGCTGCATAACATGGCCAGTGTGGGAGCTACAGACAGTGTTTCTTTCCAGAGGAGTGTGTGTTATGAGCAGGATGATCAACTCTTACAACTCCAGTCTTTGGTGCTGATACTAGGATGAGCATTTCTAGCATGGCAGTGAATGGATCTTAATCTGTGCACAGAACACTATTCTGGTTATTCATCCCTGTAGTTTGTCAGCCTTCAGTGTTTAACACATGCCAGTTCTCGGAAAAGAAATAAATTATTTGTTCCAAGCTTGGGTAATGTAATTTGTTATGCTAATTTTCTTTTTATGAGTTGGTAGATAAAACCACATCACTCCTCTTACCTATTTTTGTTTTGGCTCTGGAAACGTGATATGTACAAGATGTCTTTAAAAATGTAACACATTGAAATAATTGTGCTAGATGGTAATGTGCTGTTGCTGTCTTTCACCTTACAAAGGTGAGGACCACTGAGGAACACACCAACAAAGCATTTATGGGGCTCCAGAAAGCCTTATATGTGTCTTCTGTGCATTGACTGCTGCATCCACATATTAGCTCGTGGCAGACTTGGGCTTTGGTTGGTTGTTGGTTTTTTTTTTTTTTTAAGTCGCTGTTCATAGTGCATGTTTGCTAAGAGATAACACTCTTATCACAGGATGTGGTGGATACTAATTTACAAGGGTTAAAAGGGATATGAGCTGAGGGTCAGGAATTCCCTCAGCTGCAAACTGTTTTGAAATAGTATGCTAGACAAGTACAGCATTACACTATTTTCCCACTGCTATTTTTATATCCAGTTTTGGCACCTATTGGAGTCAGGATCGCGGGCTGGGTGCATTTTTGTAAGAATGTCTGTACAGAGCCAGAGCACTTTTTATGTTATGTTCTTATGATATTCAGGGTAGAGGAATACAATAGGCAAAATGATATTCCCAATTCTGAATAAGTTAAAGTTTTCTACAAAATCATCTCACAGTGAGGCAGGCCTTCTTTCCTATACTATTTGGATTCATTAAAGGTTGAATAGTGTAGCTTTTGTGGAAGCTTAGAGAGCGTTCAAGTACTGTAAAAGTAGGGGACCTTTTGGCCTCAGAGCCATTGGAGAGGTGATTACTGTAATTGAACTGCGCTGGTTCCTTTCAGCATAGCTTGATGCATATAGTGTATATTTTGCTTAATATTTGTATAAAACCTGTAATCTTAAGTAACACATGCTGTTCTTTGGTGCATGAAGGTTTACAGTCTGTTTAAAAGGAACAATTTGGCATACTTCATGGTGGGAGTGATGCAGTGTGAGCAGTGGCAGCAAAGAGAAAGATGGATCAGTATCATCAATCACTGTCATTAGGAAAATGTTGATGAAGACTCTCTCCGTGCTTTATAAACACCCAATGGATCAGCTCCAAAAGCTTCTTATTTAACACTTTTGACTAATAATTTAGATTAGTTATCCAAGTCTAGCTCTTGCTTTTTGCCGAGTCTTTCTGACTTGATGCTGGCAGCAGTGGTTTCACATGGCAAAGAAAGCCAGAAGAAAAAGTAAAAATACCTACTTTGGTCATTCTTCCGTGTGTTGCTGAGTAGCTTTTCATACAACACAGAGTTGCTTTGGCCAGAAGCAGCACACAATGTTATAGCTGTTGGCCCACGTGTGAAAAGATCCCCATTCCCTGCTTTCTTTCCCTAAACAGATTGCTGCCAGTGGGACAGTGAAGAGACGCCTGTGTCCTGACAGCTGTCTTGGCAGTCATTCATCTGGTTGAAAAACTCAACTTTCTGTACTCGAGCTTGAGCATGCAGTCACAGAGTTCAGGGCTGCCTTCCTTCTTCACACCAGGATCCTCAGGAGATCTGTCCTGATATCTCAGTCCTTCAGGGGCAACACTGATCAGAGGGTTTGGGTCTTGATTTCGAACCATTTCCTGACCTTCAGGTGCATCGAAGGGAGTTCAGCAGAAAATTAAGTCCTGTTTGTTGGAAAGCTGAGACATCTGTAGACACCTGGAAATGTCTGAGTTCAGTTTTGCTCATCTTTCCACAAAAGAATCATAGGGACAGATTCCCCAAAGTATATAAAGAGGGCATGTGGTCTAAAAGATAATCTCTGGGCACCATTTTTTCTTACTTTTGCAGTTCAGTAGGAAGGAATTGGTCTTCAGTTCCCCTTCTGCCCTCCCAATGTATGACGTAGACTAAAGAAGAAAGAACAAGACAGATCTAAGCTTATTTCCCAAGAGGTGTGTACTCAGAGATGGTGTTTTGTTTTGTTTTGGTTTGGTTTTATTCTTCAGGGAGAAAAGCCACCTATCTGAATTGGGAGATTAAATGGCAACATTTACATATGCAATTCCTCCGGGCAGAATTTCAAGTACGGTGAATGTATACTTACGAGGACTATGACTATAGCTACCCCAGAGAAGCTATAGCCACCTCTGTTTTTCATGTTACTTGGGAAGCTGGAACAGAAGAAAAAAGGCTTTCTTGCCACTTACGAAAAGCTAAAATAATATCTGATTGTTTCCACAAAGTACCAGTACCACTGTGAATTTCTGTGAATCAGTAGCATGACTGCTTGTGCTGCAGATTACAGATTTTTTTATTCCTGCTTCTCTCTTTCCATGACTAAAGAGAGAAACCTTAATATAGAAAAAGAAGTGGCCTCTTGCTTACAACATATTTACTAGCCTACCCTGCTGTCTGCTCTCTCAGAAACACTCAGTCTTACCTGTATTTTGTGAGGCTACAAAATGTATCAGTCATAGTATCTGTACTCATGTTATACATGACTGTCCAGAAAGGGTTTCTTCCTTGTTTTTAACTTGGAGATGATTGTTCCTTTTGTTTTATTAAACCTAAAGGGTCATGTTAACTCTTCCCAGACTGTAAATCAAAGATGTAACTTCAGCTTCCATGCCTGTACATTAAAAAAAAAACCTCAAAACCAAACTTTTGTCATCCACCTAATACCAATGAAGGTAAAAGCCTGAAACGTCATATAATATTGTGCCCTTGCTTTCAGAAGTTATCCAACATTGGTGCTGAATTTATGATTTCTACTCTTTTTAGATAAAAAACCGAACCACTTCTGCAGGAGTGAGATGCCGACCCAGCTGTATGTTGTGCATAGTCTTCCGCGTCCCCTCTTCCATTGCAGAGGTTTATCCCTGAAAGTGATATATAGGCACTGAAATGAGATGCTGTGGCAAATCCCAGCTCTTAGTGTCAGAGCAGAAAATTTTGCAGAAAGCTTGAGGCTAACCAGAATGAATCATAGTTGTTTGTGAGCCTTTTTCTTTCTGTCAGAATCCACAGAAAGGAATATGTGTTGAGTGGCAAGTCTGAAGCAGTCTCAAAGCAAACCAAGAGGGAGTATCACTTTGCAAGTGGTTTCTGGAATAACTCCAGACTTTAGAGCAAGCTGTATGGCTCCTAACCCACCCTTCCTGGAGTTGGGCCTTGTGATTAGCCAGGAGCTTTCAGTCTGGGAACAGACAGCTGACTATAGCTTCAGACAAAAGGAGGGAAATAGACGTTGTTCAGAGGGGGAAACTTGTGGAGCTGTACAAGAATCTTGCTACAAAATGCCAGTGGAGTAGCATCCATGCAACAGGAATGTTGGATCGTAAAAATGTAGGATCTTTGAGTGTCTTTGAATAAAGCCATGAACAGCAAACCAATATTCCTTCTATAAATAGCTCCAAAAGAAGTGCTGTTGTTACATCTCCACTCACTGTCCACATCTCCTGCGGTACACAGGTTATTTTATTAATTTAGGGCATTAACTTTTCTTTGCCCAATATAAATAATATTCGTTTGATCTGAAAAAATATTTCTAAATAAGCAAAAGTCTCTTCAGGTTATAGAAATATTAAAATCAGTATTTAAAAAAATAGAAGATGGAAATGTGTTTTGCTGATCATCATTCCCTCCAGAGACAGAAAAATAACTATATGTTCTTTTATGCAATATCATGATTTGTGAGAAAAAACAGCCCTGGTGTAGCAAGTGCTGTACTAGGAAGCCTGGATGAAATAGGCAGCTTGCTTTAATAGAAGCTGATCTTGAAAGGATGTTAACTGAAGATAGTCATTAAAGACATGTCTGTGTCAGAAACAAAACTATAGCTCTTAGGGAAACCATCTGGGAATCGTAATTTCATTTACAAGTATGCTTCAGTGAACTGGTGTTCATGTTAATCCTTTCCAGTAATTCCTCCAGTCTGCATCGTATTGCCCTACTGGCAGAAGTCAAGATCCTAAATTTCATCCATTTTTAAAGGATTCACCTATTTAGCTGACAAATGATCCTTAGCCATGTGTTACCAGGAATAGTGAAATGAAATAATTTGGGAACTGGGTATCTAATAGAGAAGGTGTAATGTCCCCTGAATCTCAAAAGACCATTGTCATCTCTCATGAATAACTGCTTTGTTCCCGCTCTGTAGCCAGTGTGCCTGGCAGGCTTTGCATGAAGAAATTGAAAGATACACAATAGCCCATTGCCGCTGAAAAAAACCAGCATCTTTCCTGGGCTAGGCAGCAGTACCAAGGAGGAAACTTGCACCAAGGCTTACAGGGCCAATAGAGTAGAGAAAAACTTGCCCCCAGAGTATCCTCATGTGTTGTATGTCAACTCGATGTCCCTTTTTTTTTTTTTTGTACTTGGTACCAGATATAAAACACGTTGCGGTCTCTTCAAGTGTTGGAACTTAGCTGAACAGGTGATAAATGGTGTCTCACAGACTGGAAAGGTTGCTGCTGTATATCTTCACATAGCTCTCTAGAGCCAGATAAAATACGGGAAGGAAGCAGCAGCAGTAATATTCATGCCTTTATTGCTGAGAAGGCTCTGGCTCGCAGTGCTGATTAGCATGAGAGCAGGATTTCCAACATACTTCTTACTTCATTAGGGAGATTTAAGTTATCAAATTCAGTTCTCAGTTCATAGCAACTCAAAGCAGACACCTGCATGAAACAGTGGTTGCTTTCTTGAACTTTATAGCGAAGCTAACAAACCTGGCTTATTCTCCTGTTGGAGTCAAAGCAAAAATGTGAATATAGTGTGTACTTGGACATCTTGGTCCTATTGCTGCATTAAATGCATTTTTTCTTATGTTCATTAAAATGGTCACTTTAAATAGGCCTATGTTTAGCCTATTAAGGGAAGGGAATCTGCTTAAAAGGTTAGTACATCTCGTTGTAAACCTTGCTGGCAGTGTTACCTGTTTGGATTTATAGCTGATGTGTACATCCTGGTTAAGTAAAGCATTGATTATTATGTTCATTTGTTGAGTTGGAAGCCTTCTTGGATGAGACCCAGAATGATACTTGTACTTTGGAAAAGTTCTCCTAATAGCCGTAACCACAAATTTACTCAGTAAATGTAAAAAATATTTATTTTTCCTTTCAAGCACAAACATTAAGATCATCTTACAAAATGAAAGTGGGGAAATTGTATGTTCTGTAACGAGATCTGCTTGTTAAAATGCCATGGTGTACTGAAAACATGAATATGTGCATTTGCCAAATTATTTATAATGGTCACCTGGTGACAAATTTGAGCAGGTGTCTTTTTCAATGGCCAGAGGTAAATAAGAACATGTAACTCTTAATTCTGAGTGGTCCATATTTAAAGAGTAATTATATTTCACATACTGGAGTGGATGATGCGATGCAAATGCTCTTTTGATAATTCTCCTTGTGTCATTACAGTAAAGAATAGGCAAACTCTGGTTACTTGAAATTATCTCCTTCCACTTTCCCCCCTTCTGTCTCCCCGTTCCGTCTCCCCCTTCCATTTCCACCTTCTTTTCCCCCCATTTTCTTTCTCAACCTAAAGAATATTTCCAGATTTATAAATGTAAATTTCTATCAGAAGTTGTCACTGTGTTAAATTGAAGACCTGTCGTGCCTGTGATCTGTGATAAGAGACACTACAGAAAAAACACCAAGTAGGCATAACTCCTCCGTAATTTAGGAAAGCAGAGTGGAGTTCTGGTTATAAAATTTGTATCATCAAATTAATTTCTAGGGGTGCTTGATATTAGCCGAAGAACATGACAATTATTGTTATGATGGAAAGCTGCCATCCATTATAATGGATCTGCACACATTATTAATGGGCATAGAAAGAAAAAAAAAAAAACAGTAAAAATATATGTAATTTACAGTTGTGGTAGGGTAGGAGTCTTAGTCTGTTATTTTATGAAGCTACAACTGCTAACATAGACTTCCAAGCAGAAAGTATGTAGTACTGTGGATTTGCCAGTGCTATTTGCATGAGAAAAACCATGTTTTTCCCTCAGGGCTTTGGAGGTTTTCTGAAAATTTGGCATTTTTTGTGTGAAAATATTAATGAGCATTAGTAGCTCATTTCCATTCATCTACCTGGGGGAAATGAGACTTTTGCAGTCACACAGTCTCTTAATGCTGCTAGTGAGATGCAGGTGATAACTTCAAAATCAGTTGTCCAACTTAAGCCAGGTTTGACAGAAAAATGAGTTTCCAATGGCTGTGATACTGCAGGCTTTGGGAAAAGGGGGAGTCAAATACAAAGCTTCACTCTGAGCACAGTAATATTAGACATTGGAGAATTCACATGGCAAAGAGCTGGTGTAAATGCCCCATGCTGGAGTGGTACATTTAACAATACTTCTCTTGTACTGATTTTTGTAAATAAAAGTGTAGCAAATGTAGAGGAAAACAAAACAGCCCCATCAGCGACTTCTGTTTTGTTTCTGTCTGGTTCTAGGAAAATTCACACTTGCACAGGGAGCCAGGAACACAGCTGCAAGCAGCATAGTGAAAGGTCTTCTGCGTTGTTTCTTTTGGAACATATCTTTGTTTCTAACATTGATCCTGATGTTTGTAAACTTTACTCCTATTGTTTCTAGATTTTTTGAGGAAAAAAAGGTAAAACTTTTTTTTTTAAAATGCTTATTTGACTTCTAGCTCATGTAATAAATTCAAGCCAAAAGGCATCTTTTACCTTTATGTTGTCTTTAAAAGTTCTTAAAAAGGTGTGCCCACAGCATCTTGGGAGTCTTGTTCCAGCCTGTGGGTAGGTTCATTCCACAGTATGCGCTGATCCCGGCAGACTGTACTGCCCCACCCTCCATATTCCTTGATTCCATCCAACAGGGAAGAAATTCACAGGCAAATGCCACCCCAGAAACGTTCCTGGATTTCACAGCTCTGCCATAGTCTATGAATGCTATCCCTTGAGTTGACCTTCTCCATCATAAGAAGAAAGATGATCTCTCTACCAGTATTTGTCTCAATTCAAATGTGTTTTTTAGTGGCTTACAAATGTATGAAGCCATTTCTTCTTCTTGCAGCTACTGCCATATTCACATCTGTACCTCCCTTAATTGCGTTGTGTGCAGAAATATCTCTTAATAGAATGATCACCATATTTTTCACTGTCACTGCAGTCCCATCCATTAGGAACTTTATCCATCATCTAATTGTATTAACCTTGAGTGATTTCACTAGTTCAGCAGAACACAAAGGAAAAAAGCCTTTACCAGTTCTTCCTCTATTCTTTAAATGTAGAAACAGCTCAAATATATAGGCAAATAAGCACAGAGCCAACCAGTCATATATTGCTACCTAGAGAAATTTTATTGTATTTCAATATTGATTTCTGTTTCATTAGATTGAGATTTACAGTGGACAACAAAAAAATCATATTCTTCTGGGACTGCTGTTGACCTCAACCTGGAACATATTTTCAGAATCTATCACAATGCTCTCATATTAAAAATACTAAACAAGGGAATTTTTACAGCATATATTTCCTTTATAACATGCAAGGCTGGTAAGCCCATGCAGAAAGCAGTACAGTCTCCATCAGCTTCTCTTTCACTTTGAGTGCATTTCTCAGGGTAGAATCAATGACACTTCCAGCTCCACCATCATCTGGCCACTTCAAATGAAAATTCTAAAAGAATTTTAGAAGAAAAGGTCATGAAACCTGCTGGACATAACATGAATCAGTGACTCTTCCTTGCATAAAAAGCAGAAATGCATTATTTGGGGCACAGATTTGGAGAAGAGAATAAAAATTTCATAACGATTAGGGGGGGAGGGGAGTGGTGGTGTCTGTCTTACGTTCCCAGAAGTGTGTTGCATTATGACATAGGTCATCTTAGTCTGGTTTTGAAACTAAATAATCATTTGAGAGAATTCTGTTCCTTTGTGAAAACACATCCTATCTTCAGATTTTGCTGAACACTTTGTAAGCGTTTTTTAAAAAGCTTGTTTTAAAAAACTAAGCAAACCATTAATAGGACTTTTAGAGCCTTAGAGCCTCTATTTAAAGTCTTTAGTTCTTAATTTTACCCAGCTTTGATGTAATTATGGCTGCAAAAATGTTACGTACGAAGCTTCACTTGAACATGAGCGACATCTTTTCTTCCACTGTTCCACTTAAAACCAACAAACATCTAATTCAGCTGTGGCCTGCAAATCCATCAAGAGTGATGCAAGATGTGACTATCGCACAATATTATAGCATACAGAAAGTAATGAATGAAAAATTCCCTTCTCGTACACACAGGTATACCTACACTCGTGTCACAGCTCCAGACCACTTCGCTCCTGGGGTTATAGCAGGAAAATGTTTTGCTATCATCTCTGCCATGCTATAATTGCTGCTGCTCGTTAGATACAATGGGCAAGGACAACAGTAAAAATTCAGGTCTGTTTTAAGTGCTTGGATCTTGTACAGAGATGCTTTTAAGTAACCTGTTATAGTAGTTGCCTATTTTTATTCCAGACACTGTAAATGCTTATGGTGTTTTTCTTTGCAATGTAGCCCTTCCACATCTTCTGCCTTTGCCTTTGCTGGAGAAGATGGGTTTGACTCAAAATGTTTTTCTTTTATTGTTTGCATCTAGTGTTAAGAAAGTAGAACCTTGTATTTGCCATTTAAATAAAGGCACTGAACTGAATAAATAATTGAATTAAAAATGGAGAGTTATCTAGGCATCACATTTGTTGAGTAATTTGCCTTTGCAGTGCCACTATGTATGTATTTCTTTTCTGCCTGATAGTTGATTAATCTGTTTTGACAGCTACTTAATTTATGAGCTAAGATATAGGGCTGAGCATCTATTAGAAAGTATTTCTTGTGAGGCACTTGCCTGAGGCTAGTTTCTTATTTAAATGAAGAGCCCTCTAAAGCACAGCATCTAAGTAAATGTACCTGGGTGTGTTTGAAATATTATGCTTGTCTCTGTTACTAATCTGAGAATGGCATAGAAATGAGACTGCAAATCAGTGTGTGAAAATCAACGTTAATATGGGATTCTTGTTTTCCGCTGTTTTCTTTTGAAGAGGAACTAATTAGTCTTTGTTCTTTCCTCCTTTTATTATCTTTTCTTCTTTTAGGATGCTATTATTTTAGCCATCCCTGTAAGCATCAAAAATGTCAAGTATTCGTAATGTGCTGATTTTAAAAGTTACACTGTTTATGCTATTCTGGCTGAATAGAGATGGGCTGTTGAGTAACACTGGTAGAGCTGAGCACTTGAAAGAAAGAGGAGCCAGCAGCCTCTCCTCTCATCGTCTTTATCCCGAGTAGAGAAATGAAATGAAAAGGCTAAAGTAGTGCTCAAGTGCACAAATGTAACACAAGCGAATGGCACAGCAGCTGAAGGACAACATCGTGGCACACTGAGTCCAACTCCCGGCTGCCTCTTGCATCCAGCCAAGGATGCAAGCATCTTTGCTTCCTTCTCTCAGCGTCTCTCTGTGCAGATACAACTAAACAAAAGGAAGGGTTGCTCCATGGGCCAAGGAGAGATTAAATTATTTTGTATTCTGTTGATGTTCTAACCTCCCTTTGTTGCAAGCATTATTATTATCATTTTGGTGCTCAAAAAGAGGCAGAAATATGTTGATCCCATGCTGGGGAAAAAACCTTCAAGAAAGTGGACTATGTTTTTTTTGTTTGTCATCTGTATTAAATTCTCAGGTACCTGCAATGACTGCGAGACAACAACAGATCTGGTGGGTTGAGATAATGTTGAACAGCTAAGTAGGGGAGAAAAACATGTGATACCTCTGAATTCTCTGTTTATGGAGGATTAATGACCAAAATGTTTAGAGAAAGAAACTGCTTTTTGAAGAAGCTTGGGTTTTTCTATCAATACATTTCCAGTCAAGATAAAAAATAAAAACTGCATGTGGTGAAAAGGTGGAAAGGATGAGGGAAAATGTCTTCCATTCATAACTTACCTGCTAGAAGTAAAAAGATAACCATCCTTGGTAGCTGACCTCTAAGCCTATTTTCAGACTCTATTTTTATTCATCTTTATTTTCTGACAGGTGACAGTTAAAAAGCTACCTTATTTACCACTAAAACATTTTATTCCCTTTCAATTTGCTTTCTAGAGTCTTAAAATGACAAAGCTATTCCTAGTTCTGTCCTTATGGCGTTTAAACAAAATTGAACAAAAAGTCTGAACAGAAGCTGTCTGAACAGAAGCTACAAGAAAGGACAGCCATAAGGAGAAGTGTGTTTGTGTAAAAACTGTTTGAACTATGATATTGCTTTGCATTGCATAACCGAATGCAAGGATTGCATTTAAAGAAAAATGCTACCAGGAGCCACACAGACTGGAGAATAACTGAAAAAAGAAAGGGCAGATGGGGAAAAAACAGCAGAGAATCTAAAAGGTGGATTCTGGTGGGGCCTGTGTGACAACAATGATTCAAAAATGCAAAATGGAGCAGTGTGTGCAGGAGAGGACAAGAACAGAGAGAGTAACAGTCAAGATTAAGGGAACAATGAAAAAATGAAATAAAAGAACAACAGAAAGATGAAGAAGAACCCCAATATAACATTTGAAATAAGACAAAAATGAGCTTTAGCTACATGGGGAATTAAAGCAATAAGGAACTAAAATCCAGAGTTAGGGTAAAGTGGTGTCTTTGGTGGTTGATGCTTAGGAAATGTTAAACATTGTATGTAAGTTTTCTCAAATATAGTGTTAATGTGGTGGCACTAATGTCACTTAACCTTGCAAAAATTGTTGCTTTCAGGGAAGGCACCACAAAAAGCAACTTCCTGGACAACACCAGCAATTTTGAATTTTAATAAATAAAAGGCTAAAAGTTGTTAATGGAAATGCTCTGTTAAGTACTTGCTGGTAAAAATTCCTCTTAAAATGCTGTTTCTAGGATTACATCCCTTGTAGTTTTTTATATATCCCAGAACTGGTAGAGTTCCCACAACTTCCCTCGAGCAATTTTTTCACAGTTTAAGGAAGCTGTGAAGATAGCTTCTGAGGTCAGCTTCAGTCTTTGTCTTTTACTCTGTTAATTGCACATCCATGGGCTAATGTAAAGCAACTCTTTCTGTATTAGCTTTTGTCCCTTATGAAACTGTTTCCAAGTCCCTTCATGAGCTGTTGTTTAGCTGAATTGCATATGTGTATGTGCATATATCTTTTTAGGTGTTTCTTTCACTTCCCAGGTCATCTTGTGGCTCTCCTGTGGTTCTTTTCTGGCCTCTGCAGTTTTTCTTTGTTTCCTCTACACTATGCAAAATTGAGACGCTTGATTTTATGTGGATGCCATGGTGTGTTACTACAATAGAAACAATTACTGCTGTATCTTTAACTGTGTTGTCTCCAACTTGTGATATTTAATGCAAAGGTCAGAATTAAGCACAGGTAATCAAGGTGTGATCTGACTGGGGTTTTTTTTGTTTGTGGCGTTTTGGTGGGGGGATTCAGTTTTGTTTTCCCAGTCTCTGGCACAATGGAAGCATTTCCCGTCTCCAAAATACGTGCTTGGACACTCCTTTAAGGCAGCGCTGCCGCGATGGAGGACACAGCCCCCAGATTTGTTCACATAGGCCTGCAGTGCTTGCAGCCAGATGGACAAGCTGGCAGGATTTCTGCCTCTGCTAGCTTGGTCGTGAGCGATGGTTGTGTTACAGCCTGCCAGTGGATGCTTTAAACATTTGCACGTGGACTATACTCAGGCAGCGGGGTCGGCAAGCCCCAGGGCTGGCTGTGCACTGGGCCCTGACAGACCGTGGGGATAAAAGGGGATGTGTGGGTCCCAGAGCCCTGATCCCAAGGGTCTGGCAGCTCCTCAACTCTCTGCTTCCACGCTAGAGCATATGGACAGGGAGGGCGCAGAGAAGCAGGAATGAGGCAGAAGGCAAGGACAGATCAAGAGCTTAATTAGGTAAATGAATATTTTTAAATTTTTCTTTATAAACTGCAGCCCATACAGTTAAAGGTCTGAGATCCCCTCTGTGCCCCAAGCTAGATGCAGTTTGCTGTGCTGAACTGTTATCATTTAATTACAGGCATGTCCACGATGTGTATCCAAGTAAGATGCTGCAGTCCTCATCCATGGAAAAGAAGTTGGCAGGTAGTTGAAGCAATTCACCGTAAATAAACAGGGATTGTTGGACAGCAAACCTCATTTGTGGACAGCTATCAAATATTCTACTGAGAGAACAATGCAGTAACTAAACCTTAGTTACTGCAGGTTTGCAAGTAATTTTGTTCGGTAAGATTTTTGTATCTTGTCACGAGTTCTGCACTGGACAGAGCGTTGCATGGCTTCCCATGGTGATTTCAGGTTTGGTTTGCATGTCTGTGCAAGTCCCCCCCTAATTCCAGTTTCAGTTCTTGAGTAGTCCAATTGCAGAAACACTCCTTGTTTTCAGTGCAAGTTCAGCTCCAGTCTTGCTGTGGTCTAAAAAGAGGCTAAATTACCACTTCTGTTGATGGAGAAACACAAGTAGGTCATTCCTACCTCAGTAACCTGATTTTGGCTGTACTAGCCCCAGACATAAGATCCGACCTTGTCCTTGGTGGTGGCTGCCACAAGTGTTTAAGAAGGCGTCTGAGGATAGGATAGTCGAGGAGTGATACTTCTCCAGAATACTTTGACAGCTTCCAGCACATCACAACTCATAGATTCCCTAAATTACAGGAGAGGACTTGATATTCAATAGCTGTCAATGAATTTTTCTTCCATAAACTTGTGCAGTCATTTTGTGAACTGAGGTAAGCATTGCACATCCTATGGGAAGGAATAACATAGCTTAACAGCAAGATGTGTAGAGAAATAAGTTCTGTTCCAATCTGTCGTGTGATACCATCTTTTGATGCCTCTTATTCCTTGTATAGGAAGGCAGTGAACAAGCATTACCTATTCACCTGTTCTGTATCATTCCAGATTTCTTAGATTTCTTTCCTGTCCCACTCCAGTTTTATTTTTTCCAGGTTCAAGAGTCCCAGTGTATACAATCTTTGTCCTTTTCTGTAATATTTCCTATTTTGCTTTATTTCAGTTTGAGTTACTGTACCTAATGGGCTCTGTATTCATTCCCCCAGTTCTTCTTAACAGTTGACATGTGTGTTGGGTATCTTTCTCTGAAATCCTAGCCTCAAGATCTCATTCCTCAGTGGTAATGACTGTTTCAGAGCCAACCACAGTATACATTTTTTTTTCCTTACATGCATCACTTCACTTGCATTTATATTTGATTTTGTCTTTCATACCATGCAATGTCTTGAAGTTCTTCTGCAACATTTCAAATTTATTCCATGGAATAGTTTATATTCCCTGCCATAATTGTTACTTCACTGTTAATTCCCTCATTCAGATGGAACTTGCCCCCTTCCTGATTTTTTTTCCTTCTTTGCTGATCCAGCTGTAAATATGCAAGTAAAATTGAGATCTCTCTTCAGTTTTGAACAGGCTTCCTAAAGCCTCATGCAAATTTGACTTGAGCCTGTGGCTAAGCCTTGACAGCTCTAGAGATACCAGCTTTGCTTTCTCCTATCACTGACAGGCTATTCCACCTGCCTGCCAAAGAGAAATTATCTGCCTAAACAAGGCAAGAGAAGATACTACAAAGGCAATTAGCAGGAGAGGTATTAAGGTTAGAAAGGAAGGAAGAAGCAGATACTGCAAACTTACCATCAGAGGTAGAGAGGAATGGGGAAATGGCAGCCAGGATAACAGCAGCTTGGTCAGCTGTGGGTTTTCCTCCACCTTTCACTGCACCAACGGAGATACCAGTTTTTACAGTATGTCTTTGCAAGATTTTGGTTTAGGAGCTCAGAGGCTGCAGGTGCTGTGGCTTTTTCTGCTAGTCTATGATAGCAATAGTTATGTTACAAGGAACAGCAAGTGTTTCTAACAGGTTACTTCAGATTAACTGGTAGTTTATAGATTAGTGCCTGTAAATTTGTTGCTTAATCCCTGATATTTTTAGAGGAAATTTTTATGGGTCTATTAAACATCTTAAATTTGATCTTTTAAAGCCACTTGAAATATATGGCAAATACATTCACTTAACAACATTTTATGTCATGATGATTGCTCTAACTTTTTTCCACTTTCAGACTCTATGTATAGCTTATTAAACACACTTGTGGCAATACAACTCCTAAATATTTTGTCATTCAAGATGCATCTCCCTGATATTAAATTAGTGCTCACGCCCTAGAGGGTTTGTTTTCTCTATTAACAAAATAGTCACAAATGTACTTTTCAAAGAAATATTGCAAGGAGCTCTGCTGGTTACAGCTCGATCACCAAATAGGCATGGTGTGCTGGGAGGAATGGTTTCAAAAAAGAAATGATCCATTTCACTGGAATCAGAAATTTTCATATACCTGTTTCCCATTTACAAAGAGCAACTGAATACTTCAAGCCCAGATATTATTTATGTAGTTTACTTTTCTAAAGGACCATCAGGAAGATTATTTCTCATGAAGTAAAATAACGATTTAAAGCAATGTTTGGTTTAACAGTTAACTTACTGATTAATCATTGAACATTTTAAGTGTTCACTTTCAGAGTCAGATGAAGTCCTGTTGCTTCCAAAAGTAGCCATTAGTATGTAGTCTGCTTTAGCAGCTGTGATTAATTGCGTAGCCTGTGCTTATCTATGAAGTTTTGAATAGCTTAGGTTATATTTGGTCAAATAAAAAAAAATATTTATAAATCAGTAAAGACCCTTATGATTCTGTCCCAAAAGAAGCTAAACACCGTGCTGACTTGGAATATGCAGAGTGTAGTGGATTGACTTAGCTGACAATTTAAGAAGGGACTGTCATCAAGTATAGAAGCTGTACTTTACGTATAATTGAAAGTGTTGTTATCATGGCAAAACAATGTAGAACATATTACATCTCCGCTCAAGTTTTTTCTGTAATCTTAAATGTTTTGTGGCTTGTTTTTTTTTGTTTGTTTGTTTCTTTGTTTTGTTTTTTCTTAAGGTAGTCAAAACCAATTTAATCTGAAAAAGAATGCTTTGTAAATTTGAGAAAATTACCAGGTGAAGACATCCTGTATTCATGTGTGACAAAGCCTTAGGGTCTAGCAGGTCAGGATCCCCTGTTGCTCAAACAGTTCTGATAATCTTTTTCTGTCAAATCCAGGTGGTTCTGTTTAACATTGTTGCTTTCTTCTGTTAGAATATGGGCATTCCTAATTCCCAAGCTCTGCTGGTTACTTTTTTTACCGTTAATCCTGAGAATATGAAAAAACAGAATAACATGACAAGATTGATTGCATGAGTTAATAACCTGAGAAAACTTCAGCAAAGCTTTTAAAATAAAACCTGTTAATTAATCCTATGTGCCTGAATAGATCTAAGAGTATTTGAGCTCCTTGACCAGGGCAGTAGTTTAGCATCCACAGTGGAGTATTTAATAGGATTTGCTTGACGTTTTTGTAGGTTTTCCAGTATTTACAGAATCACAGAATGGTTAAGGGTTGGAAGGGACCTCTGGAGATCATCTAGTCCAACCCCCTGCCAAAGCAGGTTCACCCAGAGCACATTGCAAAGGGTCGCGTCCAGGTGGGTTTTGAATATCTCGAGAGAAGGAGACTCCACAGCCTCCCTGGGCAGCCTGTTCCAGTGGTCTGTCACCCTCAAAGTAAAGAAGTTTTTCCTCATATTCAGATGGAACTTCCCATGTTTCAGTTGGTGCCTGTTACCCCTTGTCCTGTCACTGGGCACCACTGAGAAGAGTCTGGTCCCCTCTTCTTGACACCCACCCCTGAGGTATTTGTAAGTGTTGATAAGATCCCCTCTCAGTCTTCTCTTCTCCAAGCTGAACAGACCCAGCTCTCTCAGGCTATCCTCATAAGAGAGGTGCTCCAGTCCTTTGATCATCTTTGTAGCCCTTTGCTGGACTCTCTCCAGTAATTCCTTATCTGTCTTGAACTGGGGGACCCAGAACTGCACACAGTACTCCAGATGTGGCCTCACCAGGGCCGTGTAGAGGGGCAGGATAACCTCCCTTGACCTGTTGGCCACACTCTTCCTAATGCATCACAGGATACCATTGGCCTTCCTGGCCACAAGGGCACATTGCTGTCTCATGGTGAACTTCTTGTCCACCAGAACACCCAGGTCCTTCTCTGCAGAGCTGCTCTCCAGTAGATCAGCCCCCAGCCTGTACCGGTGCATGGGGTTATTCCTCCCAAGGTGTAGGACTCTACACTTGCCTTTGTTGAACTTCATGAGGTTCCTCTCCACCCAGCTCTCCAGCCTGTCCAGGTCTCGCTGAATGGCAGCACAGCCTTCTGGTGTATCGGCCACTCCTCCCAGTTTTGTGTCATCAGCAAATTTGCTGAGTGTACACTCTGTTCCTTCATCCAGGTCATTGATGAGTAAGTTGAACAGGACCGGGCCCAGTACTGACCCCTAGGGAACACCACTAACCACAGGCCTCCAACTAGACTGAGCACTGCTGATCACAACCCTCTGGGCTCTGTCATTCAGCCAGTTCTCGATCCAGTTCACTGTCCACTCATCTAACCCACACTTCTTGAGCTTTCCTATGAGGATGTTATGGGAGACAGTGTCAAAAGCCTTGCTGAAGTCAAGGTAGACAACATCCACTGCTCTCCCCTCATCAACCCAGCCAGTCATGTCGTCATAGAAGGCCATCAGATTGGTCAAGCATGATTTCCCCTTAGTGAATCCATGTTGACTACTTCTCATGACCTTCTCCACATGCTTAGAGATGGCATCTAGAATGAGCTGCTCCATCACCTTTCCAGGGATGGAGGTGAGGCTGACTGGTCTGTAGTTGCCTGGGTCCTCCTTCTTACCCTTTTTAAAGACTGCAGTGACATTGGCCTTCCTCCAGTCCTCAGGAACCTCTCCTGTTCTCCATGACCTTTCAAAGATGATAGAGAGTGGCTGGGCAATAACATCTGCCAGTTCCCTCAACACTCGTGGGTGCATCCCGTTGGGGCCCATAGATTTATGGGTGTCCAGTTTGTCTAAATGATCTCTAACTGACTTGATCCTCCTAAACCAAGGGAAAGTCTTCCTTTCTCCAGACTTTATCTTATACCTCCAGGGTCTGGGATTCTTGAGGGCTGGCCTTAGTAGTAAAGACTGTGGCAAAGGCGGCATTCAGTAACTCCACCTTCTCTGCATCCTCCATCACCAGGGCACCCTCCTCATTCAGCAGTGGGCCCATGTTTTCCCTAGTCTCCCTTTTGCTGCTGATGTACTTGAAGAAGCCCTTCTTTTTGTCTTTGATGTCCCTTGCCGGATTTAATTCCAAGTGGGCCTTGGCCTTCCTTGTCGCCTCCCTGCATACTCTGACAACCTTCCTGTATTCCTCCCAAGCAGCCTGTCTCTTTTTCCACATTCTGTAGACTTCCTTCTTCCATTTCAGTTTTGTTAGAAGCTCTTTGCTCGTCCATGCAGGTCTCCTGCCCCCTTTGCTTGATTTCTTACTCATAGGGATGCACTGATCTTGAGCTTGGAGGAAGTAATGTCTGAATATTGACCAGCTCTCATGGACCCCCCTGCCCTCTAGAGCCCTAACCCATGGGATACCCCCAAGGAGGTCCTTGAAGAGGCCAAAGGCAGCTCTCCTGAAGTCCAGGGTTGTGGTCCTACTTACTGCCCTGCTTCCTCCACGCAGGATCCTGAACTCCACCATCTCCTGGTCGGTACAACCCAGGCTACCCCCAACTTTCACATCTCCAACCAGACCTTCGTTATTTGTTAACATAAGGTCTAGCAGAGCACCACTCCGCGTTGGCTCCTCCACCACCTGTGTCAAAAAGTTATCGTCAACGCTCTGTAGGAACCTCCTGGACTGTGGGTGCCTAGCTATGTTGTCTTTCCAGCAGATATCGGGCTGATTGAAGTCTCCCATGAGAACTAGGGCCTACGATTGCGAGGCTACTTCCAGCTGTCTGTAGAAGGCCTCATCTACTTCCTCTTCCTGATCAGGTGGCCTGTAGTAAACCCCCACAACAGTGTCATCCATGTTAGCCTGCCCCTTAATTCTTACCCATAGGCTATTTGTTCTTCATCCTTCACTAGGCTCAGCTCGATACATTCCAGTTGCTCTCTCACATAAAGGGCAACTCCATCTCCTCGCCTTGCTGACCTGTCCTTCCTAAAAAGTACGTAGCCGTTTAGTCATTCTTCAAAATGGACTGTATCTATCTTATCCAATGATGCCTTTAAAATTAGTCAGTTCAACTGTACTAACTATATCTTCAGTTTTTAAGGGCCAAAATCCTGCCCTGGTTGCAGCTTCTAAAACCAGAAGTGAACAAATACCTAGTTTTCCTAAGAAAGACTCTTAACTTATCTTTGCTGGGACTGCTGGCAGTGGCCAAGTGTATTACCAGAGTATGCCGTTAAAGACTTATGCACCAGGTGATGTGCAGTGAAGGTACCAAATCCTACAGGTAGCATTTAGCTCCCAGCAGACAGTTCCCAACTGTGCTGCTTTGTGTGTCAACCATAAAACGTGTGTTGTCTTTCTGAAGCCTGACTAAGCAGCTTTGGATATTACAAAGGCTCCGCTGAGTGTTTTAATTTGCATAGATTAGTCTGTCTCCTTTTTATTACATTGACTAATCAGGAGAATTTCTTAGCCCAGACATGTTTATAACCTTGTATGATCATGTTTGGCTACATAGATAAAATATCCTCTCATTTGCCTGAAAATTATTGCAGGAAAACAGTGCTCTTAGAAAGCTAAAACACTAATTTAACAATCCGTCCCTGCCTCTCTACTTTGTGAAGGAGGAAAAAGGTGACAAAGTTTCTCAGGCTCAAAACCAAGTGCAAATACTGAATGTGCATTTGGCGGGGACGGGGTTTGCTGTGGCTGGAGATGGCAGTGCTCAGCAATTGCCCCTTCCCCACGTCGTGCCTGGGGAACAGGGCAGTCCAGGCGGGGAGAAGCAGATGAAACCACTGAGGGAACAGAGAAAGGAAAATACGGAGCAGCAGTTTACTGTAGAGAAAGTCTTGGGAAAACTGAGGACAATTTTTTGGGTGTCTGAAGGCCTGCGGTAGAGTGGCGTTTGTGGCTGGCTGGTCTCTGCAGCTTCTTCTCAGGCTATGTGCTGGCAGGCAGGAGGAAACACCCTGACACTGAGCTGCTTCTCCATGCTCAAAAAATAAACTGTCCTAAGCAGAAAAATAAATAACTGATTTCACATAAAATTTAGTAAAATAATAGATTACTGTCGTTTTATTTTGGGAAACAAAGTTATATAAAAGTGTTACCAAATCTGCAGAAATGCAGCTGTAGTGGTTTACTCACTGAAGTGTACGAATGCCTGATGAAGTCTTAAAGAAACTCTTCACAATTTTTCTAACAGATAGGTAAAAGAATGTATAGCACAAATTCAAGCTTGAATACTCATTTCAAGTTTTCACTGAAATCTCTATTAGCAGATTTAGGCTTTGTTGTTTCATATCAAGTGTTTGATACCTCTATAATGAAAACAGACAACATTGTCTTAGGTTCTGATAATAAGGAGTGAAGCTTAGAAATCAGTTAATAGTCAAAAGAAAGGCAAATTTAAGGATGACACATGTAAACCAGTCTGGCATCTTAGTTTTGTAAGATTTTCATAAAGCATAACAGATAAACTTCCAACGACGACTAACGCAGTTTTGAGAGATGAGGAAATGTCATTTGAAAATGCGTGATTTTTTCATCTTGTTTGGAAAAATGGGGATTTTTTCCTAAATGGATTTTTATGGAGATAGAAATCATCTGTGAGTTTAAGCTGAGCTAAACAAATAATTAAAATACTTTGGAGAAGTGACAACTTTTAAAATGAGGAAATTCACATATCCATGTGAATAGATACGAGAATTTTTTGAAACAGTGATTAAATTTAAAAGGATTTAACCTAAATGCAGCTTAAATACAGCACTTCACTTGCAACTTTCTTTTTTCTGTTATTTCACCAGAAAATGTAAAAGACATCTTCCCAATGAGTGGTGTACTTAGAGCAACTGCCTGAGCAACTAAACAGAGCAACAGTGACTCTCTTAACTGTGCTGGGGAGACGCTTCTGTCACAGCCGCAGCTTATTGGATTTAAGCCCATTACAAACCAGCATTGGCTGCATGCTCCCAGTGCCATCAATTCCAGTTTACTCCCAGTAAACAATTCACTTAGTTTCCTTATACAGTCATCTAAACATTGTTTGAAGCGGAGACAACAGTCAACTGTCTTCATAGATGGATGAATGTGCACTCTGATTTATTCTATTGATTCTGCGAAGTCAGCTGTTTGAATTAAACCAAGGACCATGAACTACAGGCCAAGTGGCTATCGGAGAGCAAGGGAGGGTGGCTGATAATTTCAGAAAGAGACAGGTAGAGTTGTCCTTGTACTTATTCTATCACAGAACCAACAGTCAACATGAAGTGTTTTCGTACTCTCATGTGCAGTCTCATTTTTCACGTGGGCTTGCTACATTTATTTCTTTGCTCTGTCGATCTGTCTGTTACCAGTTCCTTTGCTGACATATTCATGCCTTCTAAATTAAACTATAGGGTCATGGTGCCCTGATTTGTTTCAAATCATCATGTATTTGGAATAACTACAGTGCACTGTAGAAGGGTTAACTGCAGAACTATGGCATCATTTGTTGTTTTCTTCTGCTTTTTCGTCTCTCTTGTCTTTTGATATGGGGTTAAAGAGCTGATTTGGAACAAAAATGCGCATTTTACCAGCCTAGCATCTTTCACTGTACACTTATTACCTGTCGCAGTGGGTTTTCAATGCTAAGTAGGGCATCTTTGCACTCCTGAAGTACAAATGCTTCCATACATATTCTAGATGAGTGGGAAAGTGTATCCACTGTACCATACCAGAACGCCCCTTAATAGCACTGTTAAGAACGGTTTCCTGAAAATGTTTCCTAATAGCTATAGAGATCCATTCTTTACCCTTAGCTTCACCTACATACAAACTCTCTTTGCTGGGACTTGTATGGCATAGTGTCTGATATTATTATTAATACTTATTCAAAAGATGGCATTATGAGAAGCCAAATGTGTAATTTTGTATTCATGACTTTTAACAAAAACCAGTCTATTTTTCTGATCTTACTTTCTCTGTCTGGTATTGTACAGATCATCTGAGGTTGTCTAGAAAACTAATTTGCTGTTAGTTCTTGGTCAGAATAGTAAGTTCTAATTTTGGCTTGGTATGTATGAACCATAGTTTTCATTAATTCTTGTTACTACTTTTTGAGGGAGGTGAGGTAGTGGTTTGTGTCTGGATTTGCTCTGCTTTTTTTTTTTTTTTTTTAGTTTTCTTAGAATATTGTGAATTGTGGAGAACTCTATAATAGTTGATTACATGATAGGATTTTTATTTTTTTAAAAGTATATTTAAATGATAGAAATGAGCACAGCAGTTCAAGAGTGGGGAACTGTCAGTATAGGGTGGTCAGTCAGTGCTGCATTCAAATTCAGACCCGTATTACTAACACAGTCATAACTTAAAAGTGAATTTATTGAAAGTTAGTCACCTGACCATCAGTTTCTGGTAAGAAATAAGTTCTATGAGCACATGCACAGTTTTGCCATTGACCAATCAATAGATATCATCATAAACTTTAGTAAAGTATTTACCAAGAGAGCTTACCCAGGCTTGGAAATCTTCTCTACATGCAATCCTTGCAAGTCATTCCATTTACATCACTTCAGTAAATTGCAGAATCAGGCTCTCAGTTTTCTGTTTCACTTTTATTGCTTTAAATTATGAGCTGTATTATTATACTGTGACAGGTAAATCAGAAAAACTAAGGCAATACCTCTTAGGGTTGTCTTAAGCTGCTTATATTTCAGTTGTTTTGCATAAACCTGGCTTGCTTACTTCTTATTCAGCATAAAATAATGTTTGTATTCCTAGAAGAAAACTTAGAGAGGGCCATAGGAAGTATTTAACAGTTGTTGAATACTGAATGGCTTTTCACAAGTGACTGGTTTTAAATTGAAGTAGTTCGAAATTTCATTGAACTCCACTCCTTTAAGCACTAGCAAAAACGTGATAGCCAAGGCTACCATGACACAGCTATGCTCATCTTAGAAACTACTCCATCTATATGATAGCTTTCTTTACATTCATATTGAAAATTAATCTACAATTGTCAAAATAAATGATAAAATCATCCAAATAAATGACACAACTAGTAAATTAGTTTGACCATGTTTTTTAGTGAGTGATTCAAAAGTCATTTACTTATTATTCACTCATGCAATTACATGATGGCCAGTCAAACCACCTGACTTCAAAAATGACTCATTAAAGCATAGATTTATGTCAAATGTATCTCGGTGAACTGCGTTCCGAAATGTTTTCATTTTAATGTCTCAGTTTCCACAATGCGTAAGAGAGGTTTGCTGTCGTCCACGTGGCTAGAAGCAACATCCGATGAGTCTTTTTTCTTCAGTAGTGCCTTGAATATTTTCAGATCTAACTTGTAGTTCCTTTCCACTTTTGGCCGACTTTACGCGGAGGATGTTGTGACTAAAGTCTTGCAGATGGTCTTTGGGTTTTGTCCCTTTACTGAGTGTAATTTTGCAAAAATGTGTTGTGCAAGCATTCTTCTCCCTTTTTTCCTGTTTTTTTTAATATTAACTTTAATCATGACCATGAATAATTAAGAGCAGGATGTTAGACTAGATTTCCACTTAAAAGGTGTGCCCAGTAATCACGCTGATCTCAGATGATAAAAAAGATTAATTACTGTACTCATCCTGGCTACTGCTGGAGATTCTGCTAGAAGGAACAGCAAAAAAAAAAAAAGTGCAGAGCAGTTAACTGATGTGTATACATTCCACTGCTAGCTCTCTTGCCCCTTTTAATACTTTGGATTGTTACTGTCTTTTCTGAAGCCTTTATGAACACTTGTGAGTATTTAAGCACTTTTGAAAAATTACTTAACAAATATAATCTGTGGCACTCAAATCTATTACAGTCTTTTCTCCTCCCAGATTGTCCGAGACTAATAAATCTCATAGGAAAGAAAATAAAATGGCTATCAGTCTTTCCTCCACAGGTGGGGTATCTTATATGTGGCAGTATTGCGTATAATTTTACCTGGAAATTTAAATTCATAAACAAACATTAATATTGAAAACATCTACAGTGTTTTATCTACCATTTTATGGAGAGTAAAATAGGTGCAAAACATGCCCAGGATTTTGTACAAGACTAATTTTATTTGACTACTTTTTTTCCTTTTACATTGAAACCAAAACCACACACTGATTCTACAGTGGATATAGACTATACATACAAGTGATTAGTGCATTTGAAAATAATGTTTCATACTCATTCATAACTTTTCATACTCGTTTCATAACGTTTCATACATCTCTCAGGACTGAGTGTGTCAGTTTTAGTAGAAACCACTTAGAAATGGTGCAGGAAATGAAGGAAACACTAAGCAATGGCATGGATCGCAGTTCAAGGCTGGCCGACAGCCCGTGCCAAGATGAATTGCTGATGCTGCCCTGGAGGTGTTGGTGGGGCCACAGGGTTTGATGGAGTTGGGGTGATGGTTAACTGCTAGCGTGCATGTGTGCACATGATCCTTGGCAGTCAGTCACTCCTTCATTGCATGGCAAACCCCTGCCTTTCAGCAGGCAGTGGTAGTGGGAAGAGATACAGATGTTTTAGTGACCTGACTGAAATTCTTAGCATTTATGGTAGGTAATTCTCGGCACTGCCTTCCCTCGTCCTTGGGCTGATACTCATACTTTTTGCATTTCTTGGTATTAACATGACACTCCTTTAACTTGGTGTCTTGAATAATGCAGTGGACCCCTTTGGTCTTTGTCCAGATATTTTTATTCATGAAGATAGATCACTATTATTTATTAATTATTAAAGTATGGCAGTTAAGCCCTAACCGAACTCACGGCCCTGTTATGCTGGGCAGTGATTCAGCACAAAACCAGAATGTTGCTCTGCCAAATAGTTTTATAGTTCTTATTTTTCTGTTTTATAAAAGGAGTTAAAGGCAGGGCATGAAGATATATCTTTTCCAATGTCACACAGGAAGACCGTGACAGAATCTGGAATTTAAGACCTTATTAATCTTAGTCCACTGCCTTAACCAGAACAGCATTTTCTTTCCTTACAGTAGTTAATATTATTTACTTAGGGTAGCTAAGCTTTCTTTCTTCGTTGGTAAGGAACACTATTAAACTATGGTATAATAATGCCATAAATCTAAAACAATTAACAGTATATTCACCAGAGCAAAGACTTTGTGTTTTTAATATGTAGAGGATGTAAAGACTATTTATTTTTGCTCTAAAGCAAGAATGTGTGTGAACGTTAAGTGCAAATATTGTATTTGCTCATGTTTTGCATTTCCCCTAAAGGAATGAGCCAATTACTCCTCTCAAACAGAGCGTGACATACTGGAGTAAAAGTTAAGAAAAAATAGGCAAAGTTAAAATGAGTAGTTATGGTAAAAACAAAACAAAAGCTCTCTGTGAATTCAAGAAATTTGAGTTAGACTATAACATGTCAAGAAGAAAATTACAACAGAAATTTTCTGTGATATAAATGATGCTGCTCTGCAAGCAAGGATTATGTAGATCTTTCTACTCCATTAGGTTTCATTCACCTTTAAGTTTATCAGTTTCTCTGAAATCCAAGTGTGGATATACCCTCGTGTAGGTGTCTGAAGAACAATGCTGTGACAGTACAGGAGGAGGGGAAGAAATCTAAGTAAAATAATATTGTCTTTTATTACTTGTAATTTATTTGTAGAGGAGGAATCACAGAATATTAGGGATTGGAAGGGACCTCGAAAGATCATCTAGTCCAGTCCCTCTGACGGAGCAGTATTACCTAGATCATATCACACAGGAACATGTCCAGGCGGGTTTTGAATGTCTCCAGAGAAGGAGACTCCATAACCTCTCTGGGCAGCCTGTTCCAGTGTTCAGTTACCCTCACTGTAAAGAAGTTTTTCCTCATATTTCTGTGGAACCTCCTGTGTTCCAGCTTGCACCCATTGCCCCTTGTCCTGTCAATGGATGTCACTGAGAAGAGCCTGGCTCCATCCTCATGACACTTGCCCTTTACATATTTATAAACATTAATGAGGTCACCCCTCAGTCTCCTCTTCTCCAAGCTAAAGAGACCCAGCTCCCTCAGCCTCTCCTCATAAGGGAGATGTTCCACCCCCTTAATCATCTTCGTGGCTCTGCGCTGGACTCTCTCTGGCAGTTCCCTGTCCTTCTTGAACTGAGGGGCCCAGAACTGGACACAATATTCCAGATGCGGCCTCACCAGGGCAGAGTAGAGGGGGAGGAGAACCTCTCTCGACCTGCTAACCACACCCCTTCTAATACACCCCAGGATGCCATTGGCCTTCTTGGCCATAAGGGCACATTGCTGGCTCATGGTCATCCTGCTGTCCACTAGGACCCCCACGTCCCTTTCCCCTACTCTGGTCTCCGACAGGTCTGTCCCGAACTTGTACTCATGCATGGGGTTGTTCTTGCCCAGATGCAGGACTCTACACTTGCCCTTGTTATATTTCATTAAATTTCTCCCCGCCCAACTCTCCAGCCTGTCTAGGTCTCTCTGAATGGCAGCACAGCCTTCCGTTGTGTCAGCCACTCCTCCCAGTTTGGTGTCATCAGAGAACTTGCTGACAGTGCACCCTCATCCAAGTCGTTAATGAATATATTGAATAGTACTGGTCCCAGTACTGACCCTTGAGGAAGAGGAGATAAATGCTGTTTCTCAGACCTTTAACTTACTATGTTTTGTGAGCATCTGTTTTGCAGAGATCCAAGTTGTGTAAATGCATATGCTCTTAGCAATTAAAATCCAGCCCTCGGCTCTGTAAGGTGATAGTGGATCATTTGGTCCAGTAACGCTCCGTGGCGCAGCTTGTGACCTGGGCTCATGTTGCAGGTCTTCTCTATAAAAAGAGGGATCCTCTTTGCTGGGGCTGGAAGAGAGTTACAATCTTTTTCAGCAGATCGTGGGTTCAGAAGTGCCAAGTTGCAAAAGGTTCAGGCACATAAACTGGTTTAGAGTCTGTGTAGTATTGTAGCCCTGTCCTGAAGGCTCTTGCCAGAGGCCACTGGTATGACAGCTGGAATTCTGTTCCTCCTAAACCTCCCTCATCCAATTGTCTTCTCTCCACTACCACACATGTCTTATGGTATTTGTGACATATTTGATGTTTGTAACTATTATCTTGTGACATATTTCATGTCTTTAATTCTTTATGCTTCCATAGAGGTGTTTGTAGCAAACTAATAACAACTAATAACAAGTTGTTAAGTCGAAAAAAGTCCTGTGGACTGCATTATGAGAAGTGGCCTTGGTTTAATACATGTGGGATTTTTAGCTGATATTAATGGATGTTAATAAGGAAGCTGTGTCTTCTGAATTGCTAGGTTAACTAAGCAGTTAACTGCTTAGTTGCAAATAGCAACTAAATAGTAGCAACTGCATAGAACAGTGGGGAAAAGGCCTTAACTTAGCAAATTTGTAACTGTGTGTTTTGTGAACAGCATTTATAGAATCATAGAATGGTTTGAGTTGGAAGAGACCTTTAGAGGTCAGCTAGTCCAATCACCCTGCATTGAGCAGGGACATCTTTAACTAGATCAGATTGCTCAGAGCCCCACCCAACCTGACATTGAATGTCTCCAGGAGTTTAGAGTCTTTGCAGTTCATTATACCCAAACTTTACTACCTTTACCGAATTTTCAAATCAAAATGTCTGGTATTTAAAGACTAGGACTCCTTGTTTAAGGGTGAGCCATAAAAGTATTTAAACAAAGCTCTGTCAGAATTGTGACTGTAGACAAAAATTTCACACCTCCAGGAAAATCTGTTTTGGAACATTTTTTATGTTCCTGCTAAACTTTGGCTTGTATTTCCAGGTTCATTTTCCTGCTTGTTCTTTACTGGTCAACGTGCAGTGCCCTGTGAAGGGCAGTTGGTCACAGGGCATCCCCAGTAAGAACACCCTTCTGAGGAAACTGAGTAAATGGAGAAAATATATCAAAGGCTCCTTGCTTGCTGTTGGAAAAGAAAACGGGTTGTGAACAAGTGACACCAGGCTAGAAGAACTGGAGGTGTGAGCAGCCACGGCTGGAAAGAGCCTAGGATGTGAGAAGGGGAATACAAGTCACTGCCACAACATCCCTGTGGCTCTGAACATGTAGGAGGGACTTCCTAACACAGGGGTTTTGTGTTCATCTGGGAGCACTTTGTGTATCTAAACCAACTTACATAGTTAGAAGTAATATATGTGCTTTTAGGCACACAACTTTTCCGACTGTGTCTAGTAACAGATTTTACCTCTCCCTGAACACTTGGCTATGTAGTCAAGTTGGTCTCAAGATACTACATTTAATACAACAGTTTGATGTATTTCACTGTATCTGCATATTTATGTGTACAAAGACCTCTGTCTCTTTGGTCCTCTATAAAAATTCTTCTTCAAAAAAACCCTAATTTCATCTTTCTGCCTTTAGTGTTTTCAGCCTGTTTGCTGTTCCATCTTTTTCTCCATCTCCTGTGCTTGTCACTGTGCTGACAGCTGGATCTCTGCGCTGCAGAGGGATGTCTGCACTTGCAGGGAGAAACTGCAAAGGTCTCAAAGAGCACCTTATTGTAGTAAACCAAGGCATCATCAGGAATACCTCTCTCTTCTCAAAACAGAATGGAAACTTGGGAAAAGGAATCTGAAGCTTTAAGAAAGAAATTGTTCAATTCCTACTTCTTGACATAAATTTGACATCTTTTGAGTGGGTTGTAGCCAGGAGCCTGTAATTTTAAAACAAAGCACAAGAAAAACCTTTTTCTTAGTCTTGTTGACTTGAATGGACACGCATCAAAAGTGCATTATGTACAGAGGATTTTAGAGCCTCCTGTTTATGCCTTCCTTTTAACCTGGAAGAAAGAATTAGTGTGAAGAGGGGCCTCCTGAGTGTCAGTGTAAATGAAGGCAGAGTGCAAACTTCAATTTTCACTTGTAGTTGGAAGTGAAATTAAGCATTAACCAAAACTGTCTTTGGGAGATATGAAAACCGTTCATATATTGGAGGTAATGCAAATAAAACAAGTTGTACATGCCAGAACAGGTTTTCCAGAGCAGTGATACAGAGTCCTCTGTATCAGGCCCTGATACTTCTTTGGGGAACTCTTCCTGAATAGTCTGAAAACGTTCACTAATTTTGTGGTCTAAACAGAAGAGGAAAGGCAGTCAGTGACAACAGAGGCTTTTCTTGAAGGAAGCTGTAACAACATCCTGAACAAGACAGATTCTCAGGCAGAACACAAAGATCTTTGAGAGCCATGGTGCTATTGTATCTCCTGATTTGTGGAGGAGTTTTTTTGCCTTCAGTTTAACAAAGAGATGATTAAGGTACAGTAGAGGTTTACAAAAGAATGGATAGAAAGGAAAATGACTCCGTCATAAAAATTGGTACAGAGTCACAGTTTAAAATTATCAGGCATTTAGTAAAAGAAAACAAAGTAAGTACTTCATGCAGTACTTCATGGAGAACTTCAAAATTAAGTTTTGTAGAATTAAATTGTAGAACTTGCTGCCATGGGATGTCGTACATGTCAAGAGCAGAAATGAGCTGCAATGTGATTGGAGAGGTTCATTAAAAGAAACAGAGAGAGACCTATTACCATCTCTCAAATGGAATTTCCAGTTTACAAAGTCCGTAAGCAGTGGGTTGCCAGACTCTGGAAGGTACACTGTGGCAGTTCTGCTCTATACTCACCCTGTTCTTAATTGCCACTGTCAAATAAAAGATGCTGACCCAACAGAGATGTTTTTGTCTGCATCTTCTGTTTGCCTTTGTTGCATTTATGTGTTTTTGGAATTAATCCTAAAAAAAATAGATCTCTGAAGTAGGTAAATATAGATCTTTGTGGGATGGGTTATGAGAAGTAATTTTAAGGATGTCTTTGGTGTTGTTTCAGACTCTTGGTTGCACAGTGTTTCCAGCTTGGGCTCTGTGCTGGTTGCAGTTAAGGCCTCAGAAATCCTTGGGCAGTAACAGCAAATTTAGTACATCTTTGTCTGATTTTGTAGGATAAAAGAGTATATATGAGGCAGTGAAAATAAGCAGCAGATGAGAAGAGGTGAAAGTATCCCAGTAGTGGGATATCTGTTCTCTTTTCGTTTTGGGCTATTCATGAGACAAAGTTGAACTTTTCTGTGGCAAAGACATTCAAAGTGGTCCCTTGAAAGAGCTCATTTTCCTTTGGGCAGTCCATGATGGGAAAACCAAGCTATGGAGGGCACACTGTTGTGCAGATACTGCTACCTTTCCAGCAGCAGTCTCTTCCACCAGATCAGACCAGTTGTTCTGCTAGACAACAGTTGGACACAATCTTCCTTTTGCCAAGTCCAGACACTTCCTTGAACTGTATTATTTTCAGCAGCATCAAACAGAGCATCCTGTTTTACATTTTCTGGCCACAGCATCTTGTGCCTTGATAGCATGTTTGCTTAGAGTTCCAACTGGTTCTTCCTTAGACCGAGACCAAGAGTACACTCAGGTTAATTTGTGAGGCAGACCTTAGCTTTCTGGGATCCTGATGATGAGCTTTTGAATTAGCTGAGCCTGTCAGGAGAGCTGGTGGGTAAGTGGGGATGGATGTTGAGGGAGAAATAAGGGATAACTGAAAGGAAGCGGCTGACCTACGTGCAAGAAATGAGAAGGTTTTTTAACTACAGCTTGCAGTTTATGATCATAGAATGAGGCAGGAGATGGGCTGAAAGAGTTATCTGAATGCATTTGGATGTAAAAATTTAGCACAGGACAAGACAAACTTGTATAGTCTGAGAAGGTTTGTAATGAAGCTGTTCTTACTGGATCTTCCTAAGGCTATTTTCTCACTTGAACCTGTTTGGGTTTTTTTAATGCTTTCTGATTATTCAGTATGTTTTTTCATTTTCTTTTTTTTTGTATAACTCCAGTTCATAGACTCTCTTGGCAGAAATTTTAATGTAATTAAGATGCTTAAATTAGACCATTGAAAAACACAACAGAGTAAGACACTTTCTAAATTAATTTTTCTTAATTTGGTTGGAAAGCATGAGCTCCTGCCAGTTTGGAAAACTAAGTCACTTGTTTGAACAGTTTGGGTAGCTATTCATGTTGAAAAGCATAACTTCTTGTGTCTTTTGGAAGACACTGGCTTTCATTGAATGTGTTGAAATGGAAGGAGGCCTATATAGATTGTAGGAAATTTCTTCCATGAAACTTCCAAAATAAGCATTTAAAGCACTTTTGAAGTAGGTCACGGCATGCCTAAGAAATATATTTTTTGGCAAAACTAAATCAGGGTTTCTTTCCTGTGATTAGTCAGTGAATATGAGAATTTATTACAAAAACACCATGATGTGTGGAGATATATACATATACACTTTACGTGATTATTTGACAGTGACTTCTAGTAAAACAATTATTTTAGTGAAGACCTGTGAGGTCAGGAGGATACGCTATGATGTTTATGATATGTTTTAACTGTGAAACATTAAGGTTTAGGTTCGAATTATAAAAATGCTTTTGATGCAAGCTTTAAGGACAGTTACAGAAAATTAACTGCAAAGAAAACCAAGCTGTCTGTGTAACTTCCCAACAGCTTTTGTAAAGTTGTAAAATTTGCCTTTCCCTTATATTTAACTTTAAGAAAAATCCCAATACCAAACTCACATTCTTTCTTTTCTCCTCAATATTGAATCACTTTCTTTGACAGGGAAGAAAATGCACTTGGGTACTTTGTAATGACTTGGGATGTTCTGTGGCTTCTTCTTATTATGAAGTAAGATGTATGCAGTTCATTACAATAGTTTTTAATAAAATTATTTTATTAATACAAACAAAAATAGAGTTCCAGGTGTACTAACAATGTAATGTAAAACTATTGGTAACTAACTGACTTTATATGTTCTAACTGGCAATGAGAATATTTTCAAAGGACATTTCTTTATAAGGGGTTATTTTGAACTACGCCTGAATGAGCTGTTTGGATACAGATTCCACATGGAAAAATGTTGTACTGAAGCACTGTAATATCACTGAAAGTGTATTTATTTGAGGAAGCATCAAAGTTGGGTCTGAACTCTTACAAAATCAAAATATACTGTATTTCTGCTTTTCAGACATTTGGGTCAGTAGATATACCTTCATGACGCAAAATCATCTGGAAATCTTAACTGAAATGCCTTAGTCAAAATCCAGTACATATTGCTGCATCTTTTATATAAATACTGATACAGATTCTTTTAATAATCATATACTCTGCTTCAGCACTGTAACTGCCTTAAATAGTTGCTTTTCTCCCAGAACAACTTCCATTTTTGAGTTCTCAGAAATTACTTTCATCTATAAACAGTTTAGACATGTAATAAAGTTTTTGAGAGGAGGCTGTACCTCATAAATAAGAAGCCAGTACCTCAATAATGTTTTCATATTTAATAAAACAATTAGATAAACTGAACACTCTGGAAAAAACTAGAATTTTAAATGTCACTTCCCTGCTGATGAGCTGACAAAATTTAACAGCAGACAGTGAAAGTTGTTCTGGAAATAGAACAAACAAACAAGAAAACCCCAAAAACTTTACTCTGCTGGCTACCAGCGAAAGTTATAAGCTTTATTTTTTATTATTTTCCTTCTCAGCAAATGAAGTTATTCTCCAAATTTGAAAGAAATGAAGAGTGATATACTTCAAATGCTTGAGCTAGAGGATAGCTGTCTAGTTCAAATTCTATGTTATAACTTAATGTAATTATTTTTAGCACCAATTTGAATTAATACAGCCTCGATCAGATGACTATGGTACTTAGCACTGTAAGCACAGAGAACCAGGAGTCCTACTATTAAGCAAAGTATGTTTGTTTTTGAAAAATTTTTGATGTTTTTATGTATAGCTGAATTCTTTTGCATATATACAGTTTTAAAAAGAAAAGTTTTATACTGTAACACCCGAAGTTGCAGTCTTTGCTTAGCTAAAACTACTAGTGAAATCAATCACTGAAGTTAGTGCAAGTTTTCACCTGGAAAAGGGCTGCAGGTTTCAGTTCATGATTATTAATGTATTCCAAAATGTCTGTCATTATATCTCCATTATAGCTCCACTGTACTCCGTGGCTCTGATTCTAATCTGACAATAGGGTAAATTAGCCATGAGGTCAATGAAGTTACAGGTACATAAAATATGTGTGTAAAGCCTGTCCTACCATCTCTGAGCTGGGGAGAATCAACCTAGAAATGATCCTTCTCATGACTCAGTTGTGGCGGTACATTTTATGTAAAATGGAAGGAAAGCATTAATGATCAAGGCCTAACATCACCTTGTTCTTGATTCATAGGCCACTGTCAGGACTGCAGTTTACCTTAGGCCACAAGCTGCTGTCAAGGTTTAAAGCTGGGCTGACTATTAAACGGATGACAGACCCTCTCTGTTAACTCATTCCTTCCCCCAGAAGCGGGGAAGGAAAAGAGAAAAGGAAGAAAGACTTAAGGGTTGGAAAGTTAAAACAGTTGTAATAAACAATAACAATTAAAAGAGTATAATAATAAGGGAAATTATTAAATATATACAAAACCAAGATCGAGCTCCCACAATGACGATCATGTCAACCACTGATGCTGCAGGGCAGGCTTCTGGAAGTCCTGGGCTGGACTCAGTGACAGATGGGAACTGGGTTCAGGAGCTCACAGATTGGGATCAAAGACAGGAGAAAATGGACAAAGTCCTCTTGGGATCTGGCTATAGAAGAAGAGAGAGGCACTCTTGTGATCCCCCAGCTTTAAACTGAGAATGACGTGTATGGGATGTAATACCTCGTTGGTCAATTTTGGGTCACCTGCCCTGTCCACTTCTCCCTGCAAGTGCAACCCTTTTACAGCCTTTCACTTGCGGACCATAAGAGACAGCAGTGACCTTTACTTCTATAGGAATAAGTATAAGCAAGAGCCTTTCTGCATACCATTCGTACTGTTACTTTAGTAAGAACTATAAACTTCAAGCATTATGAATCCTAGAAGCGGGCACTGTGTGAAAAACACAGTCAGCTTCAGAAAGTGCAGTTACTTGGAATAAACTTAACTGAAAAGAAAAATCAGTGAAAGGAAAATTGGTTCTTCTGTCCTAGTCCAAACCAGGACAGCTGCAGAACTATATTAGTCGATTAAATCCTTGGAGATGAGAGGAATGCACACACAGCATGACGATAATCTTTCCAACTATGTCTTTGCGCTCTGAAAGTTGAAGAGAGAAATGTTTGAATTTCAAAGCCCCCTAGAGCATGTGGGCCGAAAATTAATGGAAGAATTTCTATTAATTCCTTGGGCCACTTTGGAAACATCAGCCATTGTTTCTATGGAAGCTCGTGTTCATTCAGGAGATCAGTGGGTGTAATGCATATAAGGACATCTGCTGAAACCTGTAGGATTTCATGATTCTAAACTTATACATAAGCTGATACACAGAGGAAAGACTAACAAAATTCATTATTTTAAAAGGAAAAAAAAATGTAAAAAAGTGTTACACTACCTCTTAGATCCTGCTTTTTAAATAAACATGCCCTGCTTTATTTCCAGAACATTAAGAGGTACAAGGAACGTGTATTTAACAAATTATGAAGCAGTAAGCTTTCCTTCTGCAGTTGCTTCACTGTGTAGTCTTATCCCTCATCAAGTTAAAATGTGCTCTGAGTTGTACAGTCAAATATCTGACTGCTTCATTACTAAGATGATCAAGGCTTCTTCTGTGACAGCAGGTGGCAAATTAGTTTTTAACAATCTTGCCCGCTGAAAAAAGTAATTAGTTCTGTGCCTTTTTTAAAGGTTTTGTTTTAAGCTGGTGCTTTTCATGCTGCCTTTGTTACTTTCCAAACTTAATGCTCCTTTAGTTAACTGTAATCCATGATTGCCAGACTGCATGCAGCCGCTTGTTTGGACAACTAGAATGTAATATTTCTCGACTAGATATCCATTAAAAGGGATTTGTCTATCCAAATTTTGTTCTTTATAGGACATAAATAGACATTACAGTTTAATTAAAGGAGAATGCTTGTTGTTCATAACAATGTCCTGTTATTTTAAAAATACATTTTTCCTCAAAGATATTTAAAAATTTAAAAAACAGTCTCTAAACCTCTTTAAGTCAGAGTTCAAGTGTGTATCCAAGACCTTATCAGCAAGAAGCAATCATGCCTAATGGAAATCAAGATGAAGAATAAAGATGTGTTGAATCATCTACTTTGTGACACTGGTCTAATTAGAAATACAGGTAAATACATAACCTTTACCATAGAAGTAAAAAAGAAATTTCTCTGGTTGGAACACATTACTTGCCTAAAGTAAAGGAGATGGAAGTCTGGGGTGTCTAGGTTACTATCTATTTATTCCAATCTAAGCCCTCTTGCAGTTAAATTCTCAGATATGTAACTAGAATTTAATCCTTGGCCAACATCCGAGGAATGACACAGTACAAGAGCTTAGCAAAGTAGAGTTAGCAAAACTTCGAAGCTCTGCTATGTGTATAAACACTGATGGTTTTCAAAATAGGAAAATACTTTTTGTTATTAAAAAAATGCTCAATTTTTGGCAGAAAAAATTCCACCAAATATCAGTTAAGAATTTTTTTATGACCTTAGGTAACTGTAGTTGACATGGCTGGTGTTAAGAAGATCTTTCTGTTATGTACTGCTGACCTCTGTTGGCTCATTTCCACTATATGCTGATGTTCTGGCACTGCTATTTTCTTCCCCTGGGAATTATAAGCATATGTTTGTTTTAACTTAGGGAGTTTTGTAGCAGGATGGCAAAAACTTGAGCACATGTGTTACTTGTCACACATGAGTACACCCATTAAGTGACTTTCCAGTCTCAGGTAAGTCAACAGAAAAGCCATTACGTTGAAGTAGTGATTTGGTAGGGGTTTCTCATGTCTATGAATTTATAAATATGCTTAAATGGTTTTATTGAGGTGGGGCCCTAGATATACTATGCTATAAAAATGAAAATAAACGCCATAGTTGCAGTTTTCCTTTGCCTCTGTTAGTCAAAAACTGCTTTTGTTTTAGAAAGGGTAATTTGGCAAATCATCAGACTGTAACACAGCCTAATTGATTTTGAAGGCACAACATAAAATTTAAATTGGAGAAGATATTTAACTGTGCAAAATATTTTATTGATTCCCTCTTAGAAGTCAATGCTATAATGTTGTTTTCTGAGCATTTGCTCTGATCAATTTTTAAGTCCATTCCTAATACCTTAACACCACCTTTCTGATATTTGTACACAGGTGTATAACTTTATTTGCAATAACATAAATGTCCTGGAACAACTCTTAGCCTAAAGTCACCTGCACTGGCAAATGCAAGTATCAAGGGGTTCTATCTCACACTGACCCCCAGACTATGATTTTTGTAAGGGCAGTCTGCTGATGCCTTTTGGTCTTTGAGAAGTGGACACTGTAACGGAGATTTATTTTCCAAGTTTGCTTTATCAGAGAAGGCCTATGGTTAGCTCTGTAACAATTAACACGGCCCTACGGAGTGCATGCAATGGGCAAAGTGATGCTCAGTGTGCACTTTTTAGATGAAGCCATGGTTTGGAATTATTTTTGAAAGGAATATTTGCTTTAAAAATTAGTTTTTAAAGGCAACTGCAGGATTTTGCTGGTTAGAGTACTGCACTGGAATTTCAGATCTTAGTGACTTCACTGGCAGTTCAAGGAAATTGTCTAAGAAATAAGTTTTACATCATGGTGGTGTGCGTGCAGGTTATAGGGGCAGCCTGTAAGACTATGGTGGTTCTCCGTGCAAACCTTCTGTAATCACTCAAGCCAGTGCGAGCAGGTGTAAGAAGCAGGTTTTAATGGCTACATAAGGTGCAAAATTTCAGAGGATTGGGCCCAAAATAGTTTGAGATTTTCTTCTTTAATTCTCTCCAGGGAGACATAGGGAATAACACTAAGAGGATGAATAATAAGGCTTAGGAAGCGCTTAGGGAATGCTGTATCCCTCTGGGTGAGTTATATGACACAAGCACAAAAAGGTGATTTTTCTTATTCTGTCTTATAGCTGCCAGAAAAAGACCAGGAAGTTTCTAAACCGTTGGGATTCCTTCAGATCTAAAACTACCCCATTGTCATGTAGTCCTAAAACAAGCGAGGCCATCGTTTTGAAAAATAGAGAGGAAACTGCTGTTCTGGCGATTCCCTGCTGTTGGGAAGGAACATTTCAAAGGTCAGTTCCTTTAAAGCCAGCACTTCTTAGACAAAGTCTGTTTCCAGAGAAATGTTTCATAGTTCTTGGCTCTCCTAGCAATCATAACTTTGCTAGTGCTTACTAAGTCAAAAATATCCCATTGCATCAAGCTGGATTTACCTATATCAAAATTCTTTATAGACTGCGATTGTTAGTGCTTTTGCTATATACTGAGGATTTTTCAAGCTGAGTACTCTTAGCCAGTGAAACTCTAGTATTTGGGCTATTTACAGTCAAACTTAAGGTTTAGGCTTTGGGCACGTTCCCGGGGTAATGAGGTAGCAGGGATCAGAAAGATTTGCTGAAGGTGAGGTAGAACGAACGGTCCGGCGAACAAAACATCCATGCAGCAAGTTGAGTCAGGCAGGAAGAGTAGGGACAGCTTTGACCAAGGCAGAGAACAACACTGAAAGAGACCCAGAACTTAGATCCAGACTGACATGAGGATCAAGAGTAAAAATTGAGCAGTACTGTCTCTGTGCTGGGCTGGCTGCCTCTGCTTTGGAAAAGCTACTCCTCAGCAAAGGATGATACCTACATCTCCAGCAATCACTGTGGACACTGTGTAGTGTCTGCCTTTCTGGAGCTTTCAGGAAATAAGTTTGGAATAGGAATGACACCAGATCAGGGGAGATTGTAGTGTTACAGCCTCCGTGAGCACAGCCTGGTGTTCCTCCATTAGAGTGAATGGAGAAGTGCCACCAGATAGTTAAGTCTGGCCCTCTTTTTTTTTAATGGGCTGCATCCTTGACTAACTGGTATCTGCTGATTGAAATTTTCAGGTATTTCAAGTGATCTATTAAACTTTGCATTAATGGCTGGTAATCTCTGTTCACCAAATCACTATGGATGCAGCTAACCATATTTTATCACAGTGATAAAGACTGTCTTGTTTAAACTTACCTCATAATGTATTCCATGGCTGTGCTAGGTGTATGCTAAGGATCTAAACACCATCTTTTCTGAGGGATTTTTTTGAGAGGGAGCTTTATATTATAATTATTCTTATTTTCTAAGAAAAAGTATTTTAAAAAAATGTCGGAGAAATTATTTTCCCCTGGAAATGTTATAAAATCAAAGCAAGAAAACTGCTCTCCCATTTCCTTTTCTTGTTTGAGTAATCAGGCTTGAAAAGCTTGAAATTAATAGAAAATGAGTCTGAAAGATTGTATTTTCACCTCAGACTGGTTTATCCCATTCCCACAAGAATTTTACAGATTAGATTTCTCTGTGTGTCTCTGCGAGTATACAGTTTCATAATGATGATATGAGTACTCCTGTGTTGATTTCAAAATAAAATCAAGCCTGGTACTAGGAGCATCCGATAGGCTGGTACCACTCACTTTACAGGTGGGGAGAAGTCTTTTTCTAAAAGGCTCTGCCATTTCTTACAGTGTTTTTCTGTGGAATGGCAATGAGCATGAGGCATCATGGAGGAACACTACGATACCGCTTTAGAAAGCTCTAATTGTAGTTTTCCTTCAAGCTGACATTGTTGTTCAGTGGTATTCCAGAAGTTTAGAAAAATTACTGTGCATTGACTCTCTGTTAAGTCTTTGACAGGAGTGTTTGATATTTTAATCTTGTAGACAGTGTCACGGTTTAAAGCTGGGCCAGCTATTAACCAGGTGGCAGATGCTCTCTGTTAACCCTCTCCCCCCCACCTAAGGGAAGGGGAAAGGGAAAAGGGAGAGAGACTTATGGGTTGGAAAGTTAAAACAGTTTTAATAAACTATAATAATGAAAAAGAATATAATAACAATAATAATAGAAATAACCAAATATATACAAATATGTACAAAACCAAGATCACGAGCTTAGAAGTCCTCCTCAGGCAGAATTGCTCCCCCCAGTACAGGCAGAGGGGAAAAGGCAGTAGCTCCCCCCAGCACGGGCAGAGGGCAAAATGCAATAGCTCCACTGCCATCACACCTGCAGGCTTTTAACAGGAGATTTGGCAAAGCTGGTACCAATCAGTGGGAGACAGGAGGGCCCCTCCCTCCTGGGCCCCACCTCCAGGAGGCAGTGGGTTAGTGATAAACAGGAAAGTGAGAATGACATGTATGGGATGGAATACCTTGCCGGTCAATCCTGGGTCACCTGCCCCGTCCACTCCTCCCTGCAGGTACAACCCCCTTCAGCTCTTTACATGTAAGCAGTGACCTTGGGTTCTCTAAGACTCTTTGGCCTGGTTTGAGCCAAACCAGGACATTCCACCCCTTATTCCATACCATTCATGTCATACTCAGATCACCAGTACCTTTTCATTTTCAAATATATATATACATATCACTAGTCTATGATTCATCTTTATGCGAAAAGTCCATCAAGTTCATTTGGTTCAGGATTGTGGGTTTCCATCTGGTTAGCAGTCTCTCAGCAGTCTTTCTGGCTAGCAGTCTCTCTTTTGTCATGGTTCGTGCCCACGGGTTGCAGGTTAAAGATGTCAGACTCGAGGAGGTTACTGGACGCCACTTGATGAAGCTAGCTCCGGTCGCATCACCACTGTCTTAACCTAAAAGACACTTATGCAGCAACAACATGCAGTTCAGACTTAAGTAGTCTCACCCAGAATCAGATCACCTTCAGGGACACATCGGACTTCACCATCTTGCAACATCACCCACCAAGTACATCCAGGTCCCTGAGCAAAAGCAATCCCACGAATGGGTTTACCTTTGCCTGTTACAGGAAGAATCCAGACAGTTTTTCCCAATAGATTCCTTTCATGCACCACCGGGACTTTATCTCCTTCTACTGTATGTAGAAGGTCTGACTGAGCAGGGCCAGCTCGATTGATAGATCCCCTGGTGTTAACTAACCAGGTAGCTTGTGCCAGATGTTTATCCCAGTTTTTAAAGGTTCCACCCCCCATTGCTTTCAGGGTAGTTTTTAACAGCCCATTATACCGTTCAATTTTCCCAGAGGCTGGTGCATGATAGGGGATGTGATATACCCATTCAATGCCATGCTCTTTGGCCCAGTTGTCTGTGAGACTGTTTTTGAAATGAGTCCCATTGTCCGACTCAATTCTCTCTGGCGTGCCATGTCGCCACAAGATTTGCTTTTCGAGGCCCAGAATAGTGTTCCGGGCAGTGGCATGGGGCACAGAGTATGTTTCCAACCATCCGGTGGTCGCCTCCACCATGGTAAGCACATAGCGTTTACCCTGGCGGGTTTGAGGGAGTGTGATATAGTCAATTTGCCAGGCCTCCCCATATTTATATTTCAACCACCGCCCCCCATACCACAAAGGTTTTAACCGTTTGGCTTGCTTAATTGCGGCGCATGTTTCACAATCATGGATAACCTGTGCAATAGAGTCCATGGTTAAGTCCACCCCTCGGTCACGAGCCCATCTGTATGTTGCATCTCTCCCTTGATGACCTGAAGTGTCATGAGCCCACCGAGCTAAAAATAGTTCACCTTTGTGTTCCCAGTCCAAATCTATTTGGAACACTTTAGCAGCTTGATCCGCTTGTTGGTTGTTTCGATGTTCCTCAGTTGCCCGACTTTTAGGTACGTGAGCATCTACATGACGTGCCTTCACGACTAGTTTCTCTAGCCGAGCAGCAATATCTTGCCACAATTTAGCAGCCCAAATAGGTTTCCCTTTGCGCTGCCAGTTGCTTTGCTTCCACTGCTTTAACCACCCCCACAAGGCATTTGCCACCATCCATGAGTCAGTATAAAGATACAGCCTTGGCCACTTTTCTCGTTTAGCAATGTCTAAAGCCAGCTGGATGGCTTTTACTTCTGCAAATTGACTTGATTCACCTTGTCCTTCTGTGGCTTCTGTGACTCGTCGTATAGGACTCCATACAGCAGCTTTCCACTTCCGATGCTTTCCTACAAGACGGCAGGATCCATCGGTGAACAGCGCATACTGCTTCTCATCCTCTGGTAGTTCATTATATGGTGGGGCTTCTTCAGCACGTGTCACCTCCTTTTCTGGTGGCATTCCGAAGTCTTTGCCTTCTGGCCAGTCCATGATTACTTCTAAGATTCCTGGGCGATTAGGGTTTCCTATTTGAGCCCTCTGCGTAATTAATGCAATCCATTTACTCCACGTCGCATCAGTTGCATGATGGGTAGTGGGAACCTTACCCTTGAACATCCAGCCTAGTACTGGTAGTCGAGGTGCTAGGAGAAGTTGTGCTTCAGTACCAATTACCTCTGAAGCAGCTCTAACTCCTTCATATGCTGCCAGTATCTCTTTTTCAGTTGGAGTGTAATTGGCCTCGGAGCCCTTGTATCCTCGACTCCAAAATCCTAGGGGTCGACCTCGAGTCTCCCCTGGCACTTTCTGCCAGAGGCTCCAGGTAGGACCATTGTCCCCAGCTGAGGTGTAGAGCACATTTTTAACATCTTGTCCCGTACGGACTGGTCCAAGGGCTACTGCATGCACAATCTCTTGTTTAATCTGTTCAAAAGCCTGTCGTTGTTCAGGGCCCCACTGAAAATCATTCTTCTTTCTGGTCACTTGATAAAGAGGGCGTACAATCTGGCTGTAATCTGGAATATGCATTCTCCAGAAACCCACAACGCCTAAGAAGGCTTGTGTTTCCTTTTTGTTAGTTGGTGCGGACATTGCTGTTATTTTGTTGATCACCTCTATCGGGATCTGGCGACGCCCATCTTGCCATTTAATCCCTAAAAACTGGATCTCCCGGGCAGGTCCCTTGACCTTGCCCCTTTTTATGGCAAAACCAGCTTTCAGAAGAATTTGGATTATTTTCTCCCCTTTGTCAAAAACTTCTGCTGCTGTATCACCCCACACAATGATGTCATCAATGTATTGCAAATGTTCTGGAGCTCCACCCTTTTCTAGTGCAGTCTGGATCAGTCCATGGCAAATAGTAGGACTGTGTTTCCACCCCTGGGGCAGTCGATTCCAGGTGTACTGGATACCTCTCCAGGTAAAAGCAAACTGTGGCCTGCACTTTGGTGCCAAAGGAATAGAGAAAAATGCATTAGCAATGTCTATGGTGGCGTACCACTTGGCTGCCTTTGACTCCAGTTCGTATTGAAGTTCTAGCATGTCTGGCACAGCAGCACTCAACGGTGGCGTAACTTCATTTAGGCCACGATAGTCCACAGTTAATCTCCATTCTCCATCAGACTTTCGCACTGGCCATATAGGACTATTAAAGGGTGAGCGAGTCTTGGTAATCACTCCTTGATTTTCTAATTGTCTAATCAGTTTATGAATGGGGATCAGGGAGTCTCGATTGGTGCGATATTGTCGTCGGTGCACCGTGGTAGTAGCAATTGGCACCTGTTGTTCTTCAACCTTCAGCAACCCCACAACAGAAGGATCTTCTGAGAGGCCAGGCAAGGTAGACAGCTGTTTAATGTCCTCAGTCTCTACAGCTGCTATACCAAAGGCCCATCTGTACCCTTTTGGGTCCTTAAAATACCCTCTCTTGAGGTAGTCTATGCCAAGGATGCACGGAGCATCTGGGCCAGTCACAATGGGGTGCTTTTTCCATTCATTTTTAGTTAGGCTCACTTCGGCCTCCAATACAGATAACACTTGAGATCCTCCTGTTACTCCTGAAATGCTGATAGGTTCTGCCCCTTTATGATCCGATGGCATTAGGGTGCACTGTGCACCAGTGTCTACCAGGGCTCGATACCTTTGTGGTTTTAATGTGCCAGGCCATCGAATCCACACAGTCCAATAAATCCGGTTGTCCCTCTCCTCCACCTGGCTGGAGGCAGGGCCCCCCTAATCAAGAAATGGATTCGTGCTGCTCACAGGGACTGGACCTTCATTTCTCCTATTCACACTTGGGAAAAAGTGATTTGAGGCCCATCTCCCCTGACTGGGGTCCTGCTCACTGGTAACTGGAGCAGCCATCCTCCTAGAAGAATTCTCTCTGGTATTTCTTTTAGCTTGCAACTCACGTACTCGTGCCTGTAGGGTACTGGTAGGTTGTCCATGCCATCTGCTCATATCCTCCCCATAACCACGCAGGGCAAACCACAGGATACCTCGTGATGTGTTCCTTTTCCTTTGAGCTGGTCCTGTAGGAGAACGTTTTCTCTTAACAGCTGCAACGCGCGCCTGTGTAGGTAGAGAGTCAAGTTTATTCTCGATCATGGACAGTTTGTCTGACAGTTGTTTAAATGAGTCCTTGTTCTCCTTAGTCAGTTTTTCCACAGCCGAGATGCGTGCCTGCAGTGGGGAAGAAATACTATCTTCATACTGTCGCATACAGTTAGCCATTTCGCCCACACTAGATCGTGCCATAGCATCTTCTCCCCATACTAATATTGACAATGTATGGGTATATGTCGGTGGAGCATTCTTCACAACCTTCCGGAACATGGATCGGTTGCATTCCACTTCATCAGGATCTACAGGATCTACAATGTCCCGTGGGTGTCTATAAATGATCTCTTGCACAGCCAGTTCTCTAAGGTAGTTAATACCTTTTTCTATAGTGGTCCATTTGCTTAGGTGGCTCATAACATCATCTTTATAGGGATACCTGCTCTTTACAGCTGACAAGAGTCGCCTCCAGAGACTGACAGTATTTGACTTTCTTGCGAGCGCTTTATCAATACCACCATCTCTGGACAGGGATCCCAACTGTCTGGCTTCTCTGCCATCCAATTGCATGCTGTCTGCCCCATTATCCCAGCATCGGAGCAACCAGGTAATAATAGGTTCACTGTCATAACGGCTGAAGTCTTTCCTTATATTTCTCAGGTCCTTCAGGGATAAGGAGTGGTAGGTTATCTCTACGTCCGAGTCCTCTTGTGATAGTTCTGCTTTAGAAGGACCTTTCTTCTGTGATGGGTCTGCTTTAAAAGGACAATCGAGGAAACCCCCATCTGTGTCAGGCCCTAACTCTGCCTGAGAAGGGCCCTCACCTGGGTCATATGATGGCTCTGCCTTAGAAGGCTCTGAGTCATCATCCTTCACTTCACGAGCTGATTTCTTTTGGTATTTCTTCCTGGTTACAGGAGCAATTGGTACAGATTCGATAGATGCTGGAGTCTGAGTAGATGCAGTGGCTGTCTTGGGAGTGCTGAGAGTCTGAGTAGCTGCGGTGGCCATCTTGGGGGGTGTAGCAGCTGTGGTACAGGCTGCCAAGGTGTTAGTGGGTTTAGTGGCTGTAGTGGCAGTACACACTGTAGGATCTGAGGTGGCTGCATAACACCTACAACTGTCCCTGCACCGATATTTAATCTTATCCCACATCAGAAACACATTCAGGACAAACAAAAATAAAAACATGCCACCTAGACAGCACCATCCTAATTTCGCAAAATCTGGTGGTATCAGCTTGGCAGAAAAGGAGAAGGTACTATTTCCCAAAGTAAAACTGGAAGTGTGATCATTAACAGAATCAGCTAAAGGACGCCTGGAGCGTGCAGATGAAGTTGCTGCTACTGATTCGCGATTAAAGCTGCCCATCATTGTGTCATAGAGATAAGAGATCGGAATATTAACTGCCCAGTTTATCACAGCATAAATCAGTATCAAACCCCATACCAAAACAATACATTTCGACCAGCGCCCACTGCTAAACTGCATGTAAACATTCATAAGAAGCAAGCAATAACACAGTGCCCACGGCAGGTAAGGCATCATTGCAATACTCAATTGTGAAAGAAACTCCATAAAAAGATGAGATAACACAGCATTCAAAAATGACATCACCATCTTCACTATCTGTTTTAACTTTCCAAACCCTTGTAAATCTCAAATGAAGAAATCTGATATTCTCTCAGCTGAGCTCTCCGGGTCTCCTCCCACCAGAGCCAGGATTCAACTTATCAGAGCAACCTGTTGGAGCTTCTCTCGAGCCCCACGTTGGGCGCCAATAAATCTGTCACGGTTTAAAGCTGGGCCAGCTATTAACCAGGTGGCAGATGCTCTCTGTTAACCCTCTCCCCCCCACCTAAGGGAAGGGGAAAGGGAAAAGGGAGAGAGACTTATGGGTTGGAAAGTTAAAACAGTTTTAATAAACTATAATAATGAAAAAGAATATAATAACAATAATAATAGAAATAACCAAATATATACAAATATGTACAAAACCAAGATCACGAGCTTAGAAGTCCTCCTCAGGCAGAATTGCTCCCCCCAGTACAGGCAGAGGGGAAAAGGCAGTAGCTCCCCCCAGCACGGGCAGAGGGCAAAATGCAATAGCTCCACTGCCATCACACCTGCAGGCTTTTAACAGGAGATTTGGCAAAGCTGGTACCAATCAGTGGGAGACAGGAGGGCCCCTCCCTCCTGGGCCCCACCTCCAGGAGGCAGTGGGTTAGTGATAAACAGGAAAGTGAGAATGACATGTATGGGATGGAATACCTTGCCGGTCAATCCTGGGTCACCTGCCCCGTCCACTCCTCCCTGCAGGTACAACCCCCTTCAGCTCTTTACATGTAAGCAGTGACCTTGGGTTCTCTAAGACTCTTTGGCCTGGTTTGAGCCAAACCAGGACAGACAGCAATGAGTGAATTGTGTTAACTAGCACTACAGCTACTCTACCTCAGTAGTAGCAAGAATGTTGCTTAAGAAAAATGTCTTTTAGAAGGTATCTTTTATACATTGGATGCATAAATTTGTCCTCATAAAATATTTATAATAGAGGGATTGTGGAACCACTCTATTTGAGATAGATAGGTTTGTAAAGAGGAACGAGCCCTCTGGTATGTGCAGTGAGTAATTAGCCCACTAAGGGCAGAAAGCTCTTTGTGTTTTCATGTACAACTGCCAGGAGCAACATGATTCAAAGTTTAAGGAAAAGTCCACTGAATTCTGCAGGGTTCAGTCTTGCGTATTGGATTAAGTTTTAAGAGCACATATCATAGCAATAGACTCACATGAGGTTAAGAATTTAGAAATTCTGTCCCTCGGAAACCAAAGAAAAATCCAAGTGTCAAATAATACGTCACTCTTTCCTAAGATCATCCCCATCGTTCAGTGTAGCACTAAACAACTCTAACACCGGTGTGGCAAGAGATATGTAACTCCACACTTTCTTCTTCAGATGGACTTGTAATCGAAGAGGTTTCTTGCCAGCATGCCTGTTGCATGTAGGGTACATGTGCCCTGTGAAAAGTTTCAGTGGTCTGCGCATTTGCACTTGGTGTCTGTAGGGGCTGTTTTCCTGGTGCTATGCAGACGGCTACAAGAGTCTGATATTTTCTTGAAAAAGCACTATTGTTCCAGAAATAGATTTAATAGTCGTTTGTTCTCACCACCTACAGAGTGCGTATGCCCTACATTCTGCCAGTTCCTCCTTCTTTCTTCTTCATCTGGTCATGGGTTATTAAGTGATGACTGGGGAGCAGCGAGTGAGACATACAAAAAGCAGTTAATTATCATTAGAAGTGCTGTTGTCAGAAGAACATCCAGCTGACTGGGTAAGAGCATGTCCAAATTCAGTTTGTTTTATTTGTCAGTGCCACCAGACTGAATTTGTGCAAGTGAAATAGTTGATTGATGATAATACTTAGCCCAATGGCCTGCTCTACATTAGAAAAGCTTAAAGTTTCCTATGACTGAAACTTTACTGTATTAGCAATATTTGAAGCCTTAAATAAGAGGCATCGGAGCCACAAGTAGTTTTGATGTCACATGAATTAGACTCCCTGAGAACTCTTGCTTATGTCTGTTGACCACAGGATTTGCTACCTTTGTAATGTATGTGGAATTAACCAGTATGGGTAGGAAAGATTTAATGTTTGAGATACAAAAAAAAAAAAAAAAAAAAGAAGGATGAAACTTGTTACCAGTCATTGGCAAAATAATCCCTTGCTTGTGGATTTTATTTGGCTTGCCAGACCAGGAAATGTAGCCATCTGAGTAGCCAGGGGTGAAGAAATGACTATCCTTATGTCCCTATCGAGTGGCAGCAGAGATGGGAGCAAGGCTGAGATGCTCCCCTGTCTTATTCTATACTAAAAATAAGAAGATCTCCAATATTGAAGACAAACGGCTGATTGCCTATTGCTGTCTTGTTTACTTGTGTATTCCTACCACTGTTAATACCTTTACTGCGGAAGAAATTCACATTTCCCAAACTATACCATTGATTTTAGGTAGGTGAATCAATTTACTGTAACTGTAATTTTCAAGATTGTGTGATTCACACTGTACATAACATAATCCCAAAGAGTCACAATTTTGACTGTTGGAGATAAGACTTGGCAGTGACTTGTAAAAGCTGGAAATCCAGAAGAATTTCTTGTGTGAATTTAAATGCAAAATCTGCAGCTAAACAAAAAGCCCCTGGAAAATGGAATATTTGGGGTATTGTCTTCCCTGGCTAGGAGGAGAATACTGATTATGATATTGTATTTTCTACTTAAGCATTTCTTCTAGTCATGTTTTTCTCTTCTGCATTCCCTTCTGTTAAAAAAAAATCCTTCTGCAGACCTGATAAAGGGGAAAAAAAAAAAAAGGAACGTGTCTGCAGGAGGTTCTGTTTTGACAAAAGCAGATAAAGATAAGCCATGCTGCTGATTCATATCAGTGGTGAACATCTTGGATTAACTGTTATTTAGCAACCTTTGTTTGTTTTAACACAAATGAAGGTATTAGCTACTTACTGCTTAAGTAGCTGTGTTAAGGTAATAATGGTGGACAACTCTTTTAGCAACAGCTTTTACTCTGTTATAAGTGATTCTCAGTTGTTTTTATTGTGCCACATTTTCATTCTTCTTACTATTGTTATATCTGACCAGAAGTTCTGTTGGAGGTATTCTGTACCATGGAATTCTGTTTTGAGAAAATGAAATATTTTGCATGAATATGTTGGATATTTAAAGGGGAAATAAAGCGTCATTGCTTGCTGAAGTTGAAATATTTTGGTTTGGAAAAAAAAGTAAAAATCAAATGGCCTTTGAGTAAGGTTGAAAGGTTTTATTATGACAAAAATAATAATTGCATCAGGCTATTTTATAATAAAAATTCATCTGTGTTATAGAACATAAACAGTCTTTTGAGCCTTATTGAAAAATACAGTTTCAGAAAGACCTTTCTTATATCTTAAAATAAATGTTTCACTCCTACGACAAAGTTGGAACGTTGTGTTAATGGAAAATTACCTTCCTGCTTCCTTATAGTCTCAGGGATTTTAGGTCCTCTACTGAGTCAATGTGTGACCAAGTGTATGCCCTAATTTTTCCAAAACAGGGATGAAATTTTAGGAAATTTCAGGATTTTATTGCAATAGTTGCTGCCTGTTAACAATTAAATAGGAAATTCACTCTGTTGCAACACAATAGGGAGCTTAAGTAGAGCTTTTTCTGTATAGATGCCTATTCTCCTTAATTCACCCCTTGAAGATAAAAGAGCTTTATGTGTCTTGGTGCTGTAATTCATTTTTATTATAACTGCAGTAGAATCGCAGAGAAATAAAACTTGAGAAGTCCAATAGTATAGTGAGTTCTTGATCAATTTTCCCACTGAAGTTCTTTGCTATAACACCAGGTTGCAGTGTTCAAGTTTCAGGTGCTACCCTGCTTAAGCTTCAGGTGACTAGAAAGGAGCACTAAAGAAACTATTCGAAGAAATGTTAAAACTCCTCTTTTTGCCTTACAAACATCAAGAAAATATTTATTTGAGGACTTTGTGTGCAGACAGCAAGCGTTCAGTATTTCTGAGATTTCTCACTCCAGTAGTGCTGTAGGGTATTGGTATTTGCATTGTGGAAGCGCTCCCATGCATTAAGACAAAACTGACCATTGAGAAAAGTGTTATTCTCATCTACAGCACAATCAGCTAAAGCTGTTTGCAAATTATCCAAAACTGAGCAACCATTCAGCTAAAGAAGAAAATAAACTATGAATTAAATCACAGAATCTACAAGTACTTTTAAGCACAGTGAAGTTGTGCTTTTGTGCATGTTGGGGGTTGTCCTCACCCCCAACTCTATCAGCTGATGTAAAGAAGTGCACCCTGTGGCTTTGCTGTACGCTGTGAAGCATCTCTAGAAATATTCTGCTATCACTGTCTCACGTTAGCAGTGGGAGGCAGAGTTACAGATCCTGAGGTAACATGGTCAGGGCTGCCAAGGGTGCTTGCACCTGAGTTGGGAACAGAAATCAGATCACATGCTGTTCCCCATGTAATACCGGTTCTCACCATGCAGAGGATTTGGTCTGACAAACGGTCCGACAGAAAGTTGCCACAGGCCTTCTATGTCCACTTGGTTGGTATTTCTGCATTTCAGTAGATTCTCTGTGATGCAGTTAAATACTCACTGATACTTACTATGACTTAGTACTGCAATGGCAGGTATACTTAGAAGTATGGGAGATGGTTTTTTTTTTTTTCTATCCAGGAACTGTGCGTGAACTAGGAAAAGGGAAGGAAAATGTCTTTTAAGTCACCACTTGATCCCTTCAACAATTATTTGTATCCAGTTTGAGTTTTAAAAAAGTGGCCATTTCCTTGGCAGTTTTCACAAAGACTGGATCAGTTGCAGTGAAAGGCTGTCTATAAAGTGCTTATTCCCACAGAATTTCAGACTTTTATATTGTTTTGAGATAAGAGTAGTTTTGCATATTTGTTTCAACAGGCGTTTCAGCTGTAATAATAATACGTAGCACTTTCCAGCTTCAAAGTGCCTTGATGATAATAAATGATAATCCTACAACACCCCAATGATACAGTGAGTATTTTATTTGCCCAAGGCAATGAGGAGTCACTGTCAGTACTAGGATTAAAGTAAAAAGGAGAAGGATACATATGGAGAGGAATATTTTCAGGAAAACTTTACAACCGTCCTTTATTTCCTGTGAACCTCTCTTTTTCCTTTGCCTTTTCCTAAATGCACATTTTAATACTGAAGTTCTGGAACACTAGAACAAAGCTGAGAGAAGTCCTCAAGTTTGGATTTGTTCATGGACTTCTCACTTTCCACAGCTCATTACAAACAGAGATTTGATACTCCTCCGACTGACGTCAGTATCAGTCTTAACCAACCAGACTCAGGTAAATGTGTCTTTTGGGGAGAGGAGAGTGAAATTTAGTGTTTGAGATTATTTAATATACTGAAAACCGTGTAATATTGCATGCCCTTTAATGAATAAGTCAGGGTGTAAAAGTGAGAAATGAAATGCAATTCAGTTGTCCGTGTCCTGAATTATCAGTTTTTGTTTGTATCTACAGAGGGCAGCAAAGAACTTCAGTTTGAAACCTCTGCGGCAGGTAACCTGCGGTGTCTGGTTTGGCTTTGATACTAGCTTTAAAATAACATCATGAAAGTATTTTCAGAGCGTTCCTCAGTTTTCTGACTCCAAGTATAATGACAGGTGGTATTGGGGGTAGCTTTAAGTTACGAGATAGGATGGTCAGAATTAACAACTTGACCACACGCAAAGGATGTTAGCAAATCAAGACAAAGTCTCATCATCACAATCTAAGCTCAGTTTATCAGTCTCAGTGCCTCCAGGTAGTTTAGGATATTAGAAACAAGATTCTTATTAAACCTCTGGAAACCTATTTGTCATCAAACCCATTGCCCTGAAAGAGCAGTCTGGATGCATACCCACCCCAGACAGACTTAGCGGACATTAAACTGATATTCACTGCTTTCATTACTCATTGAAAGGAAATCCTGCTCCTTCATACACAGATGTTGCCGGAGGCTGATACACTAATGGCAGACATGAGGAGTCTTTTCAAAGAGAAGGAAGGAAGGTGGGCTATGGGATATTTGGAAGGCAAATCCATAAACATCCCAACATTAGAGACAGAAGAGAAAGAAGGTGGGTATGAGTCCACCTTCCAGTGGATTCAGTGGAGCTGACTCCTTTGGAGCAGAGGTGTAAGAGCAGTAGGACATTACACTGAAGTCCAGACTCTTACAACATCTGAACTTTGCCTCATACTGTTTATTATTCCCAGCTGCCTGGCTTAAGTCCAAATTTTGGTCCCAAGTAATGTTAGTGGGAATTTTGCCACTGATTTCACTAAGACTAGCATTTGAGATTAGCAGAAGCATCCTTACTGAATTTCTGGTGTTCCAGTGTGCTCATCTACAGCACTGTTGCAATGTATCATGGTCACAGCCACCTCTGATTACCAGCTTGTACATTTTGTGATGTGTAACTATGCCTGCCAGCCTGAACAAACCGCAGGTTTATACCAGTTGTATTTTTCTCATATTCAGGGACCTAAAAAGGGCTTTATTTTTACTGTAGTGTGCCAGTCATGTACTTTGATTCTTTAGTATAGATGGAACAGACTAAGTGTTGGCCCTGACCTCATACATTGATTTCCATAACATCCATCTTGAAAGCAGGAATTTATATCCACCTCTCAGTGGAAAATCACTGAGAGAGAAGGGTCAGCAGGATGTTATCTATGTATATAAATATCTGATGGGAGGAGTAAAGAAGACAGAGTGAGACTCTGCTCAGTGACAGGGCAACAGGCACAAACTAAAATACAGGAAAATCCATTCATACATAAGAAATAACTTGTTGTTGTCGTTTAAACTGTTGGAGTGGATGAACACTTGACACGGGTAACTCGGAGAGCTTGTGGCATCACCATTCTTGGAGATACCCAAAATCTGGACACGACCCAGAGCAAGCTACTCCAGGTGACCTTGCTTTGAGCTGGGGGGTTGGGTGGAAGAATATCTGGAGGTCCCTGCCAACCTCAACCATTCTGTCATTCCCCACGCAGATCTTCTTGTCATAACCTGCTTGAAAACAATCAATGGTTATGCCAATCCAGTAAAAGCTGCATGAAATATTTATTTAGATATAAAAAATAACGCTTGTTTTAAATTAATTTGTTTCTTTTCCCTAATAATCTCAACAAATTAATACAGTATTCAATAAAAATGTAGTACAGTATGTGTTTAAAAGATGATCTCCTTGTCCTGCTGTCTGATTTGCGTAACGAAGTTTTTTTTCTAATGTCTGCAATACTGTATAAATTCCCTTTAAATATTCCAGTTGATAATCTTCCTCTATCATAAAGTTTTTGGACTTCAAATGTCATTTGAAAGTCCTGAACACAAATAAAATGTGAATCATGATAGAAATCTGCCAAAGATGTAGAGAAAATGGACATGCTTTTTTGTACTGTCTTTGTTTTATAAATGTTGTGACCTTTCGAGTAAGAAATAAAATACAGCTTTTATTGAACTGTGAAAAAGTAATGACTGAATTTGTGATAGTCTTAACTGGACATTCCTGAAAGTCAATGTGTGAAGTTCTTACATCACTCTTACAGCCTCAGTGCTGTTGTGTGAGAGCATTCCTAGTCATGAAACAATACCAAAACCAGTAATTCAAAAAACCCAGAAGCTATGTTGACCATTCAAAGAGTGTCTGGCAGAGCGGAACAAAACCAATTCAGAAACCGTTACACCACGCTGTTTGGCTTGCATCAGAGAAAATTTTCAAGTGAGCTCTTTAGCAATCTCATCTCATATTAATCATTCTTAGATGTTGGGTCTATCATTTGCTAATAATCTCTGCCAAACATTACTTTCTTACTCTTGGCAGCAGCCTTTTGAGAAATTGAAGACTGTTTTCATGTTCTGTCTATTCATAGTCATCATATTTTTAGACTAAACTATCCTGATTGATTGGTTTGGGGTCCCCCCCCATCCTTCTGTTTATTCTATTGCTGCCATGTGGACTCTGTCCAGTGATTTACATCTTTCTTGATGTATGGACATACACCAGTCATACTTTCTGCCAGTCAGCAGAAAGACTGATACAACAATTTAGAGGTGCAGTTTTGAAATAGATGGAAGTTTTTCAAAACAGGCTTTCCTAAGGGCTACTCCCTATTGAGCCTTCTTAACTTAGAAGCTTTTCAAATCTTTGAGGTGGAAATCAGAGCCTGGCCCTTGAGGTGTGCATGCTTATTTGGTAGGGAAGAAAAGCTACTCTTCTGAGTCCCTAAGGAGTTGATGTATTGTATCAGGTACTGACTAATGCTGATCACAGCAGTTCGGTTGTGACAATTTACCTGGGCTGAATGGGCTGAAAGGAGATATGTCTGATGATCTCCTCCTAGTAGGGTGTTTGCCCTTTCTACAACAGCCTGAGATGGTTGATATATTTGAGTGGTGAATGGTGGATCCATTGAAATCCATGGGTCCTTTTGCACTATCAAGCCAGTTGTTTCTCATCCTTAAGAAGATATATAAGGATCTCTCTTCCTCATTACAGTTCATTTTCCTGCTTAGAGTCACTTGTCTCCGTCCCCTGTGATCATCTTGAGTAGCAGCATATTTTTTTTAAAAAGTGTATTTCAAATTTGTCAAGATTTAATTATGCTCTTCAGGGTACTGGAGGTTCCTCCCAGCTTGATGCTCTTCTGAAAATTTACTCTCTATTCTGTTATCCAGATCCTTGCTGCTTCTGACAATTGCTATTTTTAGGTAAGGAAGAGGGGTAATGTTGAATGAAGAATATACATCCATCCATAATTTTCTATGTGTGGAAGGTGTATAGTGATGGAAAACATCTGCTGTCTATGTAGTTGTCCTTTCTTCTTCATCCATATTTCTATCTTAAATGCTTGAATAGTATCACTGTGAGCCTCTTTATTTACATTAAAATCTATTACTGGCAGTGGGAATTTCTAATTTGAAAGGTGGTGTGTAGATCCACAATTATATATGAAATGAATGTTTTTACATGTGTCATCTTGATCCATAGAGCCACAGAAATGCCTATATTGTTGTTGCTTGCTAGGAGAAGAGAAGGCAGGAGAGAATTGCCAGTGAGTGACCCTCTGGGGTGCCTGCAAGGGTTTGTCAGGTTTCTGCAGGGGAAGGGTGTAAGAGAATGGGCAAATCTGCTGCCTCCCTGGGCAGCCAGGTCAGCCTGATCTTACTAGCTCCAGTCCTGAGACAGAAGAGTAAAGAAATTAGATAGTAGAGAGCGAGAAGTAGGTGAAGGATAATAAACCTTAAAAGGAAACCTTCTTTAAACACCAACCTGGGAGCATAATTCAAGCTGTGCATTGTTATGTTGTTAGTTCTATTAATTCTGAAAACAGAACACAAGTCAAGAAATGAGTGGGTTAGGTTTGCTAATAACAGTGGGTTTGTTTGTGTTGAAAGTGGTGTTTAAATTTTAGCTATTCACAGTTCCCCATGTTTGTTTTAGTTTGTTTGAAAATAGCTCAAATTTAATGAGTAGAACACCTGAAATGTGCTTGAAGGAAATCATTATGGAGTGAAACACTGTATTAAGAAAACCAACCCAAACCTTCCTGTGTGCATATTCTTACAATGCAGAATAAAAATTAAGATAAAGGGTCCCAGAAGAAAGAAATTCGGAGGCCTTAGAGAAAGATAACTTTGTATGCTCAGTGTTTTCAGTGAATGCTATTTTTCATGTGACCTCTAGACTCCCTGAAAAAATTGCTTTGACCTTTGTGATGAGCAGGAGGAAAAGAGTATGACCAAGGAACAGCTAAGGAACCACACAGGAACAGACATTAATGAAATAAGCATTGCTTCAATCTCAGATCAAAGCTACTTTTTTTTTTTTTTTTAAACTGCCTTGTTTAATGCTTCATAAAGCACCATTAAATCTCCCTCTAGGCTTTAGGAGTCCTACTTTGTAGGTGATGGATCTGAGGCATTGGTAGGTAGTCAAGGACTTGTGAAAATGAATGTTGTAGGAAAGTTCAGAGGACAGAATATGCCCTGAGGGCAGAACAAGAAAAAGCTGGTCCCTGTCTAAGTTTAGTACCTACAGATTTGGAGCCAACTATGTTTCCTTGGACTTCAAATATATCTCTAGTACCTCTGGTTTGCCAGCACTGTATTCTAGATGGTTCTGCAGGTAGGTGTTTCCTGCAATGTCTTAATTACGTTTTTTTCCTTCTTGATGGGATTCCACAAAAGTCACAAGCATGCATTTTAAAACATAATAGTAAAGGAAAGAAGACAGTCACCAAAGCTTTTCCAGTGACTAATGTTCTGTAAATACTGTCATGATACAGTTAGATTTAGTTTTAATTATTAGACCAGCCTGGAGAAGTGCTGTCAGAGAGCAGTGATAGCCTGTCCATTGCTCGTTTGAGCATAACAAAGGGCTTGCCTTGGAGCAAGTTGCAATGAAGATACAGTATTGTCTGAGTTCATTCTGCCTTTCTTGTTCTCAAGCAGCAGAAATGTAATCTAGAGCTGCAATGGAATTTAATACTAGGGCAGATCCCTGTGAAGTAGTAACTCGTCTATACATTTCTCAAATTAACCATAGTTTTCCATTTTATTGTTTTGATATGATTTTGACCAGTTAGGAAATCGTAATACTGCTCTTATCAGAAATGTTGCTCTCATTGGTCTATTCCCTCCTTTATTTAATGTTTTTAAAATCAGACTTTGTTTTCTTCTGAGAAGTGTCTCATTATATTCAAATCGTCATTGGACCCAATAAAATCTTAGGATTTTTTCCTGTACAGATTTGTTCACATTTTATTATTTTAGGTTTTCAGGGGGTTTGCACATATGGAAATACTGTAAGAACAGAATTGGAATAAGGTGAGTGGGAGTAAATAGCTTACATAAAGCATATCTTATTGTATTGTCTTGCATACAATATGTTGTCTTTTCTTACCCCCTACTACAATAGTTCTGTTTTATAAACCCACTGTTCAGTCTGACTCAGTGTTGCTGCTTTTCAGAAGTAGATGTGTACTAAGATGCTGGTTATTTTTTCTGTTGCAGAGTTGAGACAGATTGCTGCAATTATAATATTCTATTTGTTTGAAGGAAATGGTGATACACGGGAGTAGCTTATGTTGAGACAGATGATTGATATTTGGGGAGAGGAGTTAAAACAACCTGAATAATTCTGCAGACTGAGAGATCAGTAAATAGCCAGGACATGGCATCTGGAGCAGGACTCTATTGCATGAATGTGGACACCTAATGCCATTTTAGATGTCCTGGGATAACTGAGGCATCTGCAGAGGGTACACTGATGTGGCACAGGAGCTACTGGAGACATCTGCTGTTCTGAATGGGCAACTTGATGGCCAGGTGTCCAAGATGCCCCAGATGTCTTCTTTTTGATGGGCAATAAAAAACTGCCTCTGCACTCTTAAGTTAGCACAAGTCTTGCAGTGAGTGGTGGATCTCAGATGCTTTGCTGTCTTTATTTCATTCTCATTCTCCCTGCATTTTACTGCCACTTTTTTTGGGTGGGTTTTGCTTACTTGTTTGTTTCGTGGGGTTTTGTTTGTTTGGTTTTTTCCCCACAGAAGTACGGAACCTCTGGAAGCCGTTTGGAAGGGAATACTTGCAGAACATGTGAAGTTTAGGCTAGTTTTATGCATGTGTTTATATATAGATTATAAAAAGTTTTAGGAGCCTAAATATGGGCTCTTAAATCCACAACTTGAATCTCATGCCCACACCCTCCCTGCGGAGGTGGTGTGCTGTTCTATGCAGGTGATTTCAGCACAGCGAATGTAGCAGTGCACTGCTGCGGCTGTGAGTACCGAGATATCGGGAGAGCCAAACTCATCTCGAGCTCATTGAATTCAGAGGATTATTGTGGCATAAGCTGCATTTACTGTCTAAAGGAGCTATGCTGTATTTCATTCAAGTCTCTTTCAGATGAAATCTTCTTCTCAACGAGGCTTAAGTACATACATTTCAAATGTTTTGCATCAACAACAACAAAAAAAATCCAGAGCTCATTCTCAAGGTCTAGATGAGGAATGAAGGTCATGAAACCACACTACACAATGCCAATTTTCTGCCTTTTGCACTAGAAAGAAGTCATGGAAGTGCTTGTGACTAGTCTGGTGTCCACAACTGGTGCGTAATATCTGGGTGGAAGAACCATTCTGAGTGGATGGGGAAAGGCTGCAAAGCCAGAGGAGACAGATATGCAGAATTATTTTAACTGTACGTTTTGAAGCAATTTGGAAGGTCCTGGGGATTCTGGATGGGAACATAGCAAATATTGGCACTCACTCCTTGCAGAGCACCAGCGTATTCTCACAGTGCGAAGGAGATCTTCATGCAGCTGTTAAAATATTAGAATTTAAAATGTTAATGTGTTTAATTGCAGGAAGTTCGACGAAGGTTGCAAATGTCACGTACAAATTATTTTTCATTATTGCTAGGCAGAACTATCCAACTCATCATTACAGCCATTTTAGTGAGTGTCAGCTCTAAGCCCCTTGAGAGAAGGCAATTCTCATTTTATAAAGGAACAGAATGGCAGAAAGGCTAAAATATTATTGTCCAGAGGATCAGGTGAGAAGAATTTGTTATTTGAGGCTCTGTATACATATGATAAGGGTATGTTCATGAAATGACAAATGATGAAGGTAGCTTCTCCCTCATCTGAGAATCCCTCATCTGACAAATTGTTACTGCGTGTACTCTTCTTGTCATCTGGAAATAAGTAGAAAGATACATTAGCTAATCTGCTTTCATGGCTAAAGGAAGATACAGTATGTTAGTTTAAACCTTAGTGAAACCTTCTGTTCACAGTTGGCTATAAACATATGCACGGTGGCTTGATCTGACAGACAATGGCTTGGTTAATCTCAGTAGCTAGATCATGGGCATTTAGCCCGGCCAGAAAAATACAGCTAACATCATGCTCTTCTGTATGGGGAGCTGAGGAAGCCTGTGGGAGAGCTTGAAGTTCAGCCCCCATCTGTTGATTCCCAGCTGAGGTCTCTGTCCACCAAAGATCTCCTGTAGTCTTCACAATCTGAAAAATCACTAAAAGCTTCAGTAAAGTTTTCAGTTTTCAGCATTAGCAACAGAAATGCCAGGATGTGTTTTTGATGAAGTCTGGAACTCAAAGATCTTGCAGTAAGCTCCGAGAAATGTAATGAAAATCAGAATACATTCTCTAATTAGTAATGTGGTCTTAAAATCTATTTTTATTATTCCTTAAATTTCCTTCCCTTTTAGTCTCATGTATAAGATGATTAGCATGAGCTACCTGATTCTGCTCAAGTAAATATTTTCATATCTGTGAGTGAGATTAAATTACGTCATACGTACTGGAGCTTGTTCCTGTGATGCATATGTGATCAACGGCTTGATGTCCAAGTGGACACCAGTGACGAGTGGCGTTCCTCAGGGGTAGGTACTGGGACTGGCACTGTTCAGCATCTTTGTTGGTGACATGGACAGTGGGATTGAGTGTGCCCTCAGCAAGTTTGCCGACGACACCAAGCTGAGTGGTGTGGTCAACATGCTGGAGGGAAGGGATGCCATCCAGAGGGACCCTGACAGGCTTGGGAGCTGGGCCTGTGCGAACCACATGAAGTTCAACAAGGCCAAGTGCAAGGTCCTGCATGTGGGTCGGGGCAATCCCAAGCACAACTACAGGCTGGGCAGAGAACGGATTGAGAGCAGCCCTGAGGAGAAGGACTTGGGGGTGATGGTTGACGAGAAGCTCAACATGAGCCGGCAATGTGCACTTGCAGCCCAGAAGGCCAACTGTATCCTGGGCTGCATCAAAAGAAGCGCGGCCAGCAGGTCAAGGGAGGTGATTCTGCCACTCTACTCCGCTCTCGTGAGACCCCGCCTAGAGTACTGCATCCAGCTCTGGGGCCTCCAACATGAGAAGGACCTGGAGCTGTTGGAACGAGTCCAGAGGAGAGCCACGAAGATAATCAGGGGGCTGGAGCACATCTCCTATGAAGAAAGGCTGAGAGAGTTGGGGCTCTTCAGCCTGGAGGTGAGAAGGCTCCAGGGAGACCTTCTAGCAGCCTTCCAGTACCTGAAAGGGCCTACAGAAAAGCGTGAGAGGGACTTTTTACAAGGGTGTGTAGTGACAGGATGAGGGGTAATGGTTTTAAACTGAAAGAGGGTAGATTTGGATTAGATGTTAGGAAGAAATTCTTAACTGTGAGAGTGGTGAGACACTGAACAAGGTTGCCCAGAGAATTGTGGATGCCCCGCCCCCCGGCGGTGTTCAAGGCCAGGCTGGATGGGGCTTTGAGCAACGTGGTCTAGTGGAAGGTGTCCCTTCCCATGGCAGGGGAGTTGAAACAAGATGATCTTTTAGGTCCCTTCCAACCCAAACCATTCTATGATTCTGTGATTCTATTTTCTGTGAAGACATTGTCACAGTCTTTCTTCCCAGAAGTTGCAGAGGATTGTTGCAGCTTTTGAAAACCTTATTTTTTTTCAGAGACCTTTTTGCATAATAGGTTAGAAATATAAAGGCAGTTTCATGAGAAAAGCATGTGTGTGCCCTAATGCTAACAGTTTAATCATTTTTTCCCCACTTAGACTTACTTCATTCAGTACTTTAGTCAAGCACCTTTTTAAAAGGCTACCATTTCATTATTTCTGTTTGGATAAGAAAGTAGTATTAAGCGTTTCTTCTTGAGGAAGTGTGGTCTGGATGATCGGGTAGTGAGGTGGATTGTGAACTGGCTGAAGGAAAGAAGCCAGAGAGTAGTGGTCAGCGGGACAGAGTCCAGTTGGAGGTCTGTGTCTAGCGGAGTTCCGCAAGGGTCGGTTCTGGGACCAGTTCTATTCAATATATTCATTAATGACTTGGATGAGGGATTAGAGTGCGCTGTCAGCAAGTTCGCTGATGACACAAAACTGGGAGGAGTGGCTGAGATGCCGGAAGGCTGCGCAGCCATTCAGAGAGACCTGGACAGGCTGGAGAGTTGGGCGGGGAGAAATTTAATGAAATATAACAAGGGCAAGTGTAGAGTCCTGCATCTGGGCAAGAACAACCCCATGTACCAGTACAAGTTGGGGACAGAGCTGTTGGAGAGCAGTGTAGGGGAAAGGGACCTGGGGGTCCTAGTGGACAACAGGATGACCATGAGTCAGCAGTGTGCCCTTGTGGCCAAGAAGGCCAATGGCATCCTGGGGTGTATTAGAAGGGGTGTGGTTAGCAGGTCAAGAGAGGTTCTCCTCCCCCTCTACTCTGCCCTGGTGAGGCCGCATCTGGAGTATTGTGTCCAGTTCTGGGCCCCTCAGTTCAAGAAGGACAGGGAACTGCTAGAGAGAGTCCAGCGCAGAGCCACGAAGATGATTAAGGGGGTGGAACATCTCCCTTCTGAGGAGAGGCTGAGGGAGCTGGGTCTCTTTAGCTTAGAGAAGAGGAGACTGAGGGGTGACCTCATTAATGTTTATAAATATGTAAAGGGCAAGTGTCATGAGGATGGAGCCAGGCTCTTCTCAGTGACATCCCTTGACAGGACAAGGGGCAATGGGTGCAAGCTGGAGCACAGGAGGTTCCACTTAAATTTGAGGAAAAACTTCTTTACTGTAAGGGTGACTGAACACTGGAACAGGCTGCCCAGAGAGGTTGTGGAGTCTCCTTCTCTGGAGACATTCAAAACCCGCCTGGACGCGTTCCTGTGTGATATGGTCTAGGCAATCCTGCCCCGGCAGGGGGATTGGACTAGATGATCTTTCGAGGTCCCTTCCAATCCCTAACATTCTGTGATTCTGTGATTCTGTGATTCTGTGATTCTGTGATTCTGTTTGCAGTAGCTAGCATTTTTTTTTTCATTGCTCACTGCAGTTGTAATAGTAGAAAGCTGGCATCTATCCATGGGTTATCTACAGCTATCTCCTAGTTTCCTTCTATTCATAAAAGTGCTGGGAAAAATGCAAAGAAAATATTCACAGAGATTTGCTCAAATGAAGGTAGAGCATGTACTTTGAGCTCAGCCTTGTCTCTATTGTGATAATGCCATATAAATGTTCTAGTGCAAAAGTTAAACATGGAGGTGTGCCTTCACTCAAGTTCTGGTCTTTAATTATTAATTCTCAGAGAAAATGACCTAGCCTGGACTCCCATTACTCATCCCATTACCTAATCTAAGGTAGAAGATGTGAACCTCACTAGTTAACCTGCATTGAGTTACATGCCAGGAGTAGGCCATGATTCATCAAGTGAGAAGTGCGTTCCCATAATGTAACTTAAACAGGGACCTCAACACTTACCTTGTTTTCATTTAAATTTTAAGGGGCATCATAGACAAAATCCGCATTTGGCATAGCTTGTGGATGTGCAACAAGATGAGTAATAAGAATATTGTCTTCTCTAGCTCCTACTGAAGATTTTGCTGCTTATTGAATGTTTAGCAACAGTCTTTATGGTTTTACAAACATATTATTGGAGCTGATCAGTTCTTGACACAGTTAATCTGGTATCTTTAAATATCAAGTAATTCAGCTGATATATTTTGTAAATGTAAAACAAATCTTTACTATTCCTCATAAAATAGTCAGATATCAGTGCTTCTGGCTGTGGACAAGGACTGCAGAAAACAGAGCAAAATTCTTGCCTGCTTACCTTGACATTAATTCCAAATTAATTACATGCACAGTTTCTCCCTTCCTTTCTCTTTCCTTGTCGTTGTTTTTATCATTATATTGCACCTCCCTTGGCTCTGTAATCCACTGATACATTTCACAGTCCTGATTTTCACATTCCAGCTCTACAATTTTTCCTGTGCCAGTCAGCTTTGTGTTCTCCATAGTCTTTCCTGCTTTCATACATGTTTTTATCTTTCCACATCCCCTTATCTATTCCCTCTCAAATCTCCTTATCCTAGATCCAGAAAATACTCTAACCTTGCTCATGCTTCAATCTCCCCCTTGCTTTGATGATGCCCAGCCCTACATGTATGTCAGATGTTTATCCCTTTCAATTGCTTTTTCGCTGCTACAACTCTTTCTGCCCCACTTTGGTGTGGCATGGTCAGGAAAGCTTGAATGACTAGTAAATACCTATTAGTATCAATGTGAAAGTCCCTTTTTTTGTCACTTTCTGCTCAGTGATCAAACTAATGTGCTGTAAATCACTGCAGGAAGCTGAAGAAAGACTGGCTGTCATGTTTGCTGCAAGAAACGTGCAGTGGTCCTTATTCAGTCCTGGGTCCATAAAAACCTATGAAAAATTCCCATTATCTTTATAGTAGGAGTTAGATCAACTCTGGTATTATTGTTGCCTTCATTCACTAGCTATAGAGTGTGAAAGTTTGCAAGGACACTAAAAGAACATAGATCTTCTGAGCATAATCCTTTAAATAGCCTGAAAATCTCACTGTCAGTACTAGAAGTAATATCCTCTGTTATGTACAGCACACTGTAGTTACAGGTTTATGTGGAGTGGCCTCAGCAAGAGGTCCAACCAAGGATCTCCCAGCCTGCTTCCACAGTTTGGAAAGGTGACTTTACCTGGTACTGAAGTAGTTGTCGCCTCTTACACTCCATTAGTTCATAGACATAAGTGACTATTTAACACACTGATGTGTGTCCTACGTTTTTTGCTGATTTCTTGCTTTACTGTATTAAGTTGAGTCTAGTCTTCTCCAGTTTTGAAGAATTTTTGGTGGGAGAGTGCGCTAAAACTATATATATACCTTACTATCCATCTATCTACACACCTTACTTACAATACCTTATTGTGTTGAACTGAGATGGTCAGTTGGTACAGAGAGTACTTTGCCTTATTTGAGGAAGCGTGCCTTGAGTTTGTCAAATTTGCACTTATTTTGAAGTAAATTAACATGGGGAAGCCACAGAGCTTTCAGGTGGGACTGGATCCTGCCCCATGTTCTGGCAGTCAGGAGCAGATCGAAGGGGAGCATGTAGCTGAAATGTGCCAAGGCTTTGCCTTTCCTGCCTCGCTCCTCCCCAGTCAGCCTTCTCAACAGAGAAGTGATGGTGACTGGGTGAGTACAACAACAAGGAAGGGGAATGTGATTTCCTTTGATGCTTGCAAAAATATTTTTTCTAGCTTCTTAACAGGAATCTCTGTTCTCTTGGAGATGAACAATTTAATGCACATGGGCACCCTTTGCACTTCTGGTTAATATAGTATTGTTTAGATGCTGGGTAGCATGTCCCTTGAATTCAGAGGCTTTACTGACGTAGACATACAAATACCTCATGTCCTGGGATGCCTTTGTAAATGAATTTTGTTTCTTTTTTTTTTTGTCCTATCCTCAGCTGCTGATTTGTGTTATTCAACATCTGTTGCCTTTTATCACAGTGAATTTCAGCAATAGGGAGAGTGATTCCCTTCCGTTTATTTATCATTTTTAGTGTAGTTATGGAAGGAGCAAGACTGAAATGCTGTACAAATACTAAAAAAAAAAACCCAAAAAACAAAACCCAAAAAAACTCCAGCCAAGCAATCAAACCACACTACTGCTGTGTGTAACAATAAGTGAAATATGTTGAGTTTGTGTTTCTTCTTTGGACTGTTTTGATCTGAGGGGTGATAATTCTGAAAAATACTCTTATAAATCCTAATATTTATGGAATTCTAAATTACAAAAATAAGTAATTGGATTTGTAAGACTATTTCACAATTTTGCCACAAAGAGCCAAGACTGCATTGCACTTAATCAGCTTTAGAAAGAAAAGGTGAATTTTGTAGAGAAAAGACCAAACATGACATGAAGGTGTCACATGTCAAATGGATGTTTTAGACGTCCTTCAGTCTTTTGACAAAAGCTGAAATTGAAGAGATTTTTGTTTTTGGATCATTGACATTCAGTGAGTGATTCAGTGAAAGCTTTACCCAACATCTTCTGAAAAGTTACTGACAGGAATATGATCAGATTTGGGTAAGCCAAAACTGAATTAGAGTGCTATGGGACTTCCTCTGGATTTCTTTAGAGAGAAACTAATTTTTTTAACATTCAAGAGAATGGAAATTTTACATTAAGACTTAGAGGTCCCAAAAGGATCAAATAATTAATTATTTAGTAGTAGTCAGGTTATTTCATTAGCATAAAAAGGCTAATGACTCATAGTGTGCATGAGAAAGAAAAGTACACAGGGAAGAGAAGCAAAGGCTACTCTTGTCTCGTGCAAGGGTGAACAGTATTTGGAATATGCCATAAGAATGAACTTCGGAGGTCCTCAGAGAATACGTGAATGGGGAAGGGGTACAGGATGCAGCCTTTGTATTCTAGAGGCCTTAGTCTGTGGGAGTTAAAGGAGTATTCAAGCATGATTAGACTAATTGGGGGGAATTAACTGATTTTTTTTTTTGTAGCCGCTTTCACTTGGAAGGAGCCTGGGGAAGTTGTTATGCTGGAACTGTTCCTTTAGAGAAGCAGAGGATCTGCCTCAAGTCAAGGTGCCAGTAGGCAAGTTATAGAAGAATAAGAGAAGAGGAGGATAAGATAAGAGAGAACATGCTTGCGTTGACTAAAAACAGTCAGGAAACAGGATAAGAATAATGATTTTCATATTAGAGGGTATTCATTGATAGAGTTTTAAAAGAGTTTGTGTTATTCAACCTGGTCATGAATCATCTGCAAAATGATGGTAAAGCTTGCTGATGATAGTAAATTATTCTGTATACCAAAGACAAAAGCCGACTTGAAGAACTACACTGAATAACTGAGAAATTCAATGGCAGAGGACAGGATGTTCAGTATTGAAAAATGTGAAATGATGCAGATGAGAGAGAAACATTCCCTACTTTTGGCTCAGCAGTGAGCACTGGGATAGCATCGTTCTGGTTTCTATGCCTTATAAAACATCTGAGATGCTTTCTTTTTGTTTTATTAATAATTTGGGAGCTGAAGTTACCAGCTGGTGGTTTTCCCTAAAAATAGTTTTAGTGTGAGTGGAGTATGTGCATTTCCTTTCACTGATTTTGTAAAGGTACATTACTAGTGATACGAAATAGCCATAATTTACTCTTGGATACTAGAACTGCACAAAAAGATGAATGGGGCATATACGTACTGTATAGACAGCTTTCCTTTTGTTGCTTTGGGCAACCATATAGTTAAGTGATAATGTTCCTGGAGATTGAGTCTATGAAGCAATAAATGGCTTTTATAGTTGATTAAATGCTGAAGTGCAGCTGGAGCTACAAAAGCCATCTCAAGCAGTTAAGTGTGTTATTACCACTATGGAAAGATAAAAGGAGAACATCATAGAAATATGAAACTTTAAAATTTTGAGGCAGGGGGAAGAACAGAAAGGATAATATTTTCATTAAAAATATTTGCAGGGTAGATGTGAACCAATACTGTTAGTCTATAACGTTTGCATTTTTTAACAAATCCAGATCCATAATATTTAATTAAATGCTGTTAAGATAATCTGTAAAACTTTAAAGATGTGGAGACACTTAAAATCTGAGCTAGTTTAGATCTGAATTGGGCTGCTCATTTCTCAAAATAAGCATTGAGAAAGAAGACTAGTGGATTTTGCAGCAAGAGTAGTTTTGGACAATTCTCTTAAATCAGTGCTAGTTCCACATTACGTCGGGCTTGGAAGCTGGCCTGTTAATTTGTCTTTATAAGTTCTGGCCTCCTAAGGCATCCCCCTCCTCCTGGCAAATATCTTTTATCTCTACAGGAGATTCGGAAGAGAAGGAACTGTAGAAAGAACAGGACTGAGGACTTCCTGCCTCTGCTTCTGGTTAAGCGACACAAGTCCTGCAGGAACTGAATGTATACATTCGTGGTTCAAACCCACAATAGATGTGAGGTTGCAGCTCCTTTTCCCAGGGAATGGATACCAAGCTCCATCAGGCTGGGACTGAAGCGTACGGGCCCTAGCAACTAAGTGGTCATTCCCGCTGTGTAGTCTTGGGCTTCCAGGAAAAAAATCAGGATGGATTATGCCAAAAATTGAATGTCATAAAGTAGTATGCTTTACCTGAAATATCTGAAGTGATTCATTTTCTCACCCTCTCTGACCCAGTGAAAGATGTAAGAATAGTTGTATGACACAAACCAAACCATAATAGTGTTGAAAATTATCAAAAGTGCTCAAAGCGTATGAAATAAATCTTCCCAAGTAATTACTTGAAAATCATATCCTCGCTTTTGAGCCAGCTTTTCAGGGCTGGGCAGGCAAATACATCAGCACCTAAGTGTATGAACTGAATGATGAACACGCTTTCTCTGCCCCAGACCATTTCAGTCATTGGCATTATTTTATCCAGAAAAGGACTTGGGTGAGCACGGGAATACTAGGAGTTTAAAACTGTGGGCATGAACTGGTAGCACCCAGAGGACTGATTTTATGTCATGTTTAGACAGCTATGTCCAGATCTCAGGCTTTATAATCAGAGCCAAACCTGCAGCAGCTACTGTCCAGTGTATCACAGAATCACAGAATCACAGAATGTTAGGGATTGGAAGGGACCTCGAAAGATCATCTAGTCCAGTCCCCCTGCCGGGACAGGATTGCCTAGACCATATCACACAGGAATGCGTCCAGGCGGGTTTTGAATGTCTCCAGAGAAGGAGACTCCACAACCTCTCTGGGCAGCCTGTTCCAGTGTTCAGTCACCCTCACCGTAAAGAACTTTTTCCTCATATTTAAGTGGAACCTCCTGTGTTCCAGCTTGCACCAGCTTGCACCAGCTTGTATGTGTCCCTGAATTCAAGACCTAAAGATGAGTCAACAAACAAATAATGTGCTGAGCAGAGCTGCTTCTTCATGGCTTCTGCATTGCCTGAGATGCTTGGAGGTCTCCAGGGCTACAGCTCCTGAATCATACATTTAGATTAACAGATGTGTCTCTTTTCCACTTATTTTAAGATTCATGAAAAATGGTTCAGTCATGAGGGCCCAATCTATTCCCATTAAGTCAACAGAACTTTTGTCAGTGACTTAAATGAAAGCAGACCTGAGTCTAATACAAAAACATCCTGTCACAAGAAAAGCAAACTGAAAAAGCTCAGTTTAACCGGGCTTGCCTTGGGTATTGTATTGTTTGGATCAGGATGTCTACAAGCAAATGTTTCTTGTTGGTACCATAGCTTTAGCTTTAACTATTCATTGAACTTGAAATATTTTTATTACAAATAACATGGGAAAACAGTTATTTTCACTAGCTCTTGTATATAGATCTGTAATGCATTATGTGACTATAGAAACACAGTCGTTCATGACACCTGTCTTTCTGTAAAGTGGTCCTGATGAACGAAAACTCCCAGGAACTCAAGGCCAATCTTTATTCTGAACTACAGTTTGCTGCATGTCCCTTTTTTCAGCCATTTGTCTAAATTCGTGCCTTGTTACTTCAGAGTATTTTGAATGTGTCTGGGGGGGAAAAGTCTTTATATTGCATTACTTTTTTATGTATAAGTGACAGTATTTATGCCCATGTTGATTTATTTTGCTTTTCTTAAAGGCATGAGTGAAAATCCATACCTGCACTTTTCTCATATAAGTGTATTCTTTTGGTCAGCCCTTGAACAGGTTACGGTTCTTAATTGGAAACTTTAACTTCATCGGGTAATTATGGCAGCACGTATTCACCCAGGTGGGAAGGGTCTCAGGAGGCCATCTGCTCAAAGCAGAAGCAACACTGAATTCAGAGCAGGTTGCTCAGGGCTTTGTCCAAATGGGTCTTGGAAACCTCTGAGGAAGGAGATCTCGCAGCCTCTGGGAAACCTGTTCCAGTGCTTAATTATCCTCACAGTGATTTTATTTTTTTCTTATACCCAGTAGGATCCCTCTCTTTCAAGTTATGCCCATCATCTCTCTTTCTCCTGCATTTCAGTAGAGAGCCTGGGTCTATCTTCTTGGTGACCCTTTTGTTAGGTATTGGCAGGCTGCGGTAGTTACCCCTGAAGCCTTCTCTTCTCTGGGCTAAAAAATCCCGGTCCCTTAGACTGTCTTTGTAGGCACGTGCTTATGGAATTATATATGTTCTGTTACACCTACAGTGTCTTGAGCTGCAAAGCACATAAGTAATTGCATATTCTGCTGTGTTTTTCCTAGGTCAGATAATTTCTAGTATTATTCATTACAAATCTGAATGTCTTTTCAAAGTGGTAACTAAGCAAATGGCTTGTAGCTATTAAAGATTACTCATAGACAATGTCTATCTGAAATTATTTGAACCCGTAACTGAATTTTCAGTCAATAGAGTCCGTTATGATTGTGTATTTATCTCAAAAAATGCTGATGCATACCTTTATACTTTATGTGCTTTAATCCTTAAACATTAAACCATATCTCTGTCTAGGGAACTGTTGTGTTACTTCAGGCTGCTCTCACGTAGACATATTAATGTAGGGTGCATACAAATGCATACTTTATGGAGCAAGACAGGAGTTGAATGTCTGCCTTCTGATACACACAGAGGGATCTTTTCTTGCTTCAGTTGAATGTTGTGCCAGTCCTATGGTCAGCTTCAGAGGCAGCAGATCTACTGATCACATACAAAGGTAGCCTACACGAGACATCATGCTTTTATTACTAGGTAATTACCTACTTCGCCCAAATGAGGCACAAAAGATCTTTCATTACTATATTAGTAACAGAAATCTCACGAGAAAGTCCTGGAGATTTTAGTGTTCAAATAAACTGAGTGTGGTGTCAAGCCAGTGCTTCAACATGCATGAGTTTTGAGATTTCTCAACATGATTTTTTTGAGATTTCTCAACAGGACTCATTCCTGTAGCATCTCTATAAGCTGTTGGGAACTGATGAAATAGTCAAGCTCATGCTATGGGACCCATATTGGAAACTAAATTATATCCCTTTTTTCTCAGTTGCCAATATGTGGATGGGTATTCATAGCTGGTGTATGACTTGGTACCTATTCGCAAGATTTTCATGTTCATTTAAAGAAAGTGTAAACACGGCCATTTACTTGTTTCCTACTTTTATGACTAGTAATTGAAACAAGGTAATGTTTTCACTTTTCAGCAAATGACATAGGCATCCATTGCTGGCATTTCAGTAAATGACATGAAATGCTCCTATTCTAACCCATATTCCACTAGAGTTGCTATGGTTTGCAGGACTTCAAAAACACAGTTACACAGTTTTTACTTTTTTTTTTTTGAGTAGCTAAATTAAAAAAAAAAAAAAGGAGGGAAAAACCCAAACAAAACAAATTATAATGCTTATCTTCCACAAAGATTGACACCTGACTCCTAGCAACATAGGATATTTTTTTTGTTTTGTGTTTCACCCATGGAAGCAACCGTTAGGTAGGTGAAGCTGGTATCGATGAAAGAGCATCTGTGCAAGGTAAATGGGATTTTGTAAGCCACTGCATTTGAAGGAATAGGATCTTTTGGGTTCCTCATTTATGCGAACTGAAGGAGATTGATAGGCATATGAACAAGATATTCCCAGTTGCATGAAATATATATAGACATGCTCCTATATGTGGGAGATGTGATTGAAATTATACAGGTCCTGTACAGTTCTAACACGCAGGTCATATGTTTCTGGTGAAACATATAATTTGCATTTCTGTAAGGAAGTGAAATGCCTGTGAAGTGTAGATTTGTAGCACTTGATGACCTTTGGCAATGCAGTTTATACAGCAAATAATTTTCTGACTTGAGGCATTCATTGAGTCTTTTTTTCTCCTTTATTTTATCCTATGTTCACACGGTAGGTTATTCTGTCATTAGATGGTGTGTTTCTGTCTTGTAAACACAGACGTGTGCAGCGGGCAGGTTAATGACAGTGAGAAATGAGCGGAATCTCACCTGCTCTTGCCAATATTATTGTTATTTATTATTTTTACAGCCACCAATAGTGTGCTACGTACTTGGAAGAACCATTAAAGCAATTTAATTCTTGTAATACTCCAATAACCAGGGAATTTTTTACACACCTATTTACCTTTATGTAGATAATTTTACAACTGCTGCAAGCAGTCACCTAACAGCTCCTTGTGTTAGCATCATGTGTGATATGTAGGGCCCTGGTGTTTTTTTCCCGCTCTCTTGTTCTTTCCATTTCACAAGGGAGGCTGTGATTCTGGCTTGTGTTGTCATGGTGCTTTGTATCTAAGTGTGACAGTGGGTTTGCATTCATTACAATGTAATTTTGTACTCTGCTCATTCTTAATAATGCTTGTATGTATGAAACCTATGGGTGTACCTAGAGAGACCAGCTAATGTCCATGGATGTTCTTATGAGTCCATGCTTGCTTGCTTGAGTTGTACCCTAAGGGAGAGTTTGTTTTAAAGGAGAACCAAGGTGCCTCATTCTTCTTGCTTAGAGTTAGCTCTGGTTCTTTTATAGCCAAATCTCTACATGTCTATTTGCATTTGGAGCTATTGCCAGTTTACTGCAAGGGTTTGCAACCTGAAAAGGTCTGTCGCATCATGCCTTAGCACCTCTGGTTCATGTGTGTGGCTGCTCAATGCTTTAGACATGGTCTAGGTTAGTACTTGTGCTTAGCACATCTCTGTGTACATCCCTGGTGGCATAAATGCAGAAAATTTCTTGCCTACCACACAAGTCAGAATTCAGTGCTCATGTATGATACAATTCCATTGCACTTGGCTTTACCACCCAGATAAATTTGTTTTAGTTTAATTTATATTTTTATATATAATATTTATATGCTATATTTATGTTGTATATCTTATATATTTAATTTTCTTTGTACAATTTTATGCTTGGAACAATCTCATGAACATTTTTCTACATAATTTGTGATAAAGCTTCATCATCATGTTGTTAAATCAAATGAGGATGCTTTTACATATAATATTGAATCATGCACGTTTAAGTCTGTAGCCATCAAGAATGTACAAAACAAATGGACTGTGACCATTTCTTGTCATTCTTAAGCAAACCTAAATCACTTCTCCCTGATTAAATTTTAACTTTTTCTTTCATTTGCATTGACTAGGAATGAACTGGAATGAAAAGCAAATGCTGCTAGGTTTAATAAGAATAGAAGTTATATTGAACATCCAAGTGGAGTGCTGGAAGCACAGCTTGTTAATCAGATTGGGAGTATTATATTTGACATTGTAAATGAGCGCAGTAGCAAAAGACCATTAACTTTAAGTGCTATTTGGAATAGAAGTGTACTATATGTATTTGTATATGAGTTTTTGGAAGCACGTACATACTAGGAGGAAACAAATTTAGACTGCAAAGAATGTGCTTCTGTATTTAAAGGCTAGACAGAATTCATAAGCTATTGAAACCAGCCTGTTAATTTCAGACAGTTCCATTATCTAAAAAAATAAGAAGAGGGAGAAAAAAGGAACTTAGTGAAGCGTAACTGATTCCATTTATGTGGAATCACAGTGATAGAGATTTATTCAAACTGCAGCTCAGGGCAGATTGAAAGTTGTTCTAGAAACAAGTTTGTGTTTTTTAGTTCAGGTTTTTAATGGTGGAGGAGCTATATGAATATTTTTCATTTGAATTAGAGAAAGACTGGGTGTTTGTGAGTGCATGCATCCTCTTGGCATTTGACAGCATTTCCCTGGAGTGGGGATTATAGAAATTTGTTCGAAAAACTCTGTAAGACAGAGACAGTGAATATCCAGTGAGTAGAAAGAGTTTTAGTATCTTTTTATGATAATAAAGATATCTTATAGTACCATTCATAGTAACACATACCAGAGAGCTCTGCAGGTTGAAACACAGATCTGCATACCTGCAGGTTCTTGTTGCAGGCACCTGCCAGCTTGCAGGTGAAATAGAAAATGCTTATTGGTGCTTTGCTACAGCATGCACCTGCATCAGACAGGAAAAGGGAGATTTCTTTTAAGATTACCTGCCCATGTTAAGGTTTGCTGAATTATTATTTTAACATCCAAGTTCTCCTTGGGTCTATCAGACTTGTGTAAAAAATGTTGGGGAGTTGTTTTAATACCTAGATGTCCTACATGGTATCACCTGCTCTTCCATCTTCCTGTTCATGAGAGATTGTTTGGGCCACATGTACGTACATAAAAGCTCTTTCACAGCCCTCAGCAGTGTAGGATCCTTCTTTTGAGCTTGGTTCAGAGATTTAAGTGAGGTGATTGGAGTTAAAAAATGACCCAGGCATGACTGAATTAATGTAGTAAATTAGAAAACTTCTGGCAGTAGTTAATTAATTGATTTGTCCTTAAAATCTTACTGTGGAAACGGGGAGAGCTTTGATACCCGTGTAAAGGAGCTGTGTAGCAGTGGGAGATGCCCAAGAGCTGCTGGCTACAGCTCTGCAGTGATCCAGACGGATGCTGAGACCCAGCCCCACGCCAGTGGCACCAAGCACCACCACTGCCTTCGCAGTCGGGCAAGGTATCGTTTCCCAGAATTAATAACGGCTGTGGGAATGTTCTTCTGCCTTTGGAGGGCAAAGATCTTTCCATAATAAAACATTATTAGCCTTCAGATGAAATGTGAAATTTTTTTGCCATTTCACTTCTGTCAGAAATAGACCAAAAAAACCTGTTGAAATCCATTAAATTAAATCCTTGAATTTAAAAGGTCTTCAGATTAATTTGCTTATTGAAGCTGGCAGAATATCCTTATTCAGGGTTTTTTTATGCCCTGTTCAAACTGCCAGGGCTTAGGAGTTGTTTGCACTTTCAAGTGTAAAGATTGCCCTGAGTGATTTGAAGCTTCAGAAATAAATTGCTACATATTTATTGCTATAAAGATGATCTTCCAAAAATGAATTGATGCTGCTCTGACTTCTGGAGGGTTCAGCACTTCTACTGTAGAAAACCTTCCCAATCAACAGAAGAGGGAAACTGGCAATTCTTTGGTAAGGTTTGTTATTGCTACGTGCAAGCCTGAAGGACAAAGAGGATGTGATCTGCAAGCGTGAATACTCAAGTATTCATGGGGTGGGAAAAAAAAAAATCACTTGGATACTTGGTGTCTAGGAAATGCTTCTGAGCATTATGATTAAAATTCATTTAATTAAAATTAATTTAATTGTAAAACTATGCCTGACATCTTGTTCAGTAAACCAGCCTCTCTACACCTTTAGTAGATCTAATAGTTGGAATTCCTCAACTGAGATTGTAACTGCCCTCTTGTATTTGTTTAAGTTAACTTCATGAAATATAAAAAATGGGATCGCTTAACTGGGGAATAGGTTTTTACTATGTGTCTACCACTCCACTTACAATTTTCTTTTGCCTCTGTTCCCTTGGAGATTCTTTGCAAATAGGGACAGCACAAATGGTGAAAAACAATCCTTTCTCATAAAAATTATTCTTGCCATCCTGTTCTTCCAAGTCTTCAGGAGAGCAGCTTGGATAAGGCAACAGTTATGTGTAATATGTATTTTATATTTTTCTTTAAACAACAATGGCAATAGAGAGTTTAAAATATTAGGAATTTTAGACACTGTGGGTGCTGAACAAAAAAATTCAGAGATTGAACACCAGTCAAAAATGTCTGTAAGATGAATGACTAAAGGGACAGAATCAGGATGTACTGGTCAAGATTGATGGTTTGTTTCACCTTACCTTTTCTAGAGCTGCAACACGGGGCATGTGAAGGCTGAGGTAGAGATAATGAATATGTTTGGAGGAAAATTTTGAGGAAAGTGGATCAAAGCATTAAGTAGCAAACTTTTAAGAAAAAGCAGATCAATTTTACAAATTTCTTTTCATTTTTAAGTAGAAAAATATAGCAGCATTAGACAACTAAAGCCCCTTAATGTTTTTTATTGGATGAATACATTATCTTTGACTGAGAAAACTGATGCATTGTTGATGTGCTAGGCAAAGATTTATGCTCATCAGGATTGTTCCTGATGGATTAAATTTCAGGCTAAAGGTGCCACTGTTTGTGACATATTTTTGTAATGCTTTGAAATGACTGAAATTGCTGCCTTTGGAAAAAGAAAAAAAAACAACCATATTTCCTGTGAATACAAATGTACAACATGTTCCTTCCCCTTCTAGGAGCTAACCTTTGCCTTCTGTTGCAGTTGTTTTCTATGGGTGTGCTGAATTCAGTCACAGTGTGACATGACAGTCACGTTTGTTACATGTGTGACAAAACCAAAAATATATTTTAAAAGGCGGGTTTTTTTAAGACACAATCTAAATGCTTTGAGAGAAATACAAGATACACATATTTCACATCTGTAATTACATATTCAGTGTCTCTGTTAATCATGAAAAAAAACATATGCATTCTGTTAAGGATGTGATCCACTGCTACTGAAGTGGATGGTGAGAGTCCATTAGATTTTAATGGGCTTGGTGCCATTGGCAGTGAGAAAGGATATTCTGGAACTGATAGCCTGGTTGCCTCTTGGTCACTTCAATTTAAACTTCCAAATCAGAGAAGATGAATCACGTAAACCCCATTCGTAATCAGAGACTGTATTTCGCTGCAGTTATTCAGCACAACAGAAGTATACACCATAATTTCATCTCTCCTGTTAAGACTTACAAGCTGTTCCACTACTGCATAACTTATAGAAGTGAAAAAGCCACCAGCTTCTTTTCTTTTCTGAGTTCTGTAATCCACTCTAATCCATTTCAAAGATGTAAGTGATACTGGTGATGTGTGTTTCACAGAGCTCCTTGGGATCAGTCATCTTTCCTGTTGCTAGAAGGTATCTCATTATCTAATAAAATCAGGAAGTTAACATTAACAATTAATATTTTTTGTTAGATCGGATAGCATCATTGGGTTTAAATGACATATTTTAATGTTTCTTTACCATGTCTTTGTATGTGTTGTGCACATATTTTGTACTGAGCAAAATCTTGTTAAAAAAGCAACTCAGTGCGGTGTCAGACCAGCTTACCGCCAACTTGAGACCGAAGTAAAAGAATTAGAAGCATCAGGTGATTTGATTGTACTGAGATTACATCTTTTCAATACTTGTACAGCTTTATAAAAAAATATCTGTTACTACCCAGCTGTGAGGACAAGAGAAGGAAAAAGCTGGTATTAAATATAATACAAGGGACATCTACATACTCCCCAGCTTCTGAGTAAATATTTGAGTTTATAGGGCTTCTTGGGATGGTATCCACAACAATAAAATATAGGACTAAAGCTGTAGAAAATTTTCTACCTTTAATAAAGTCCTTCGGTAAAGCCACTTTCCTACTAGCATTGAACTGTGTTCTTCTCAGTAGAATAGAAATAATTCCAATTGATTAATTGATTAGAAACTGAAGAAATCCTACGTGACATTCAGAGAGTGAAGCTCAAAGACTCTTTCTATTCTGGTTAATAACGTAAAGTCTGTTCTCTGGCCCGTGGAGCAGGTGGCATGGTCTGGCTCACATCCCCATTGCTATACTCTTCCAGTCAGAGACAGTGGCAGTAGCTATACTGCTGGAAACTTGATTAGCCTATCCCTTACACTTCATCCACTGAAAAATCTCTTCAGTTTAGATATGTTTTTCATAAATTAAATCCTTATTTTGGGGCTTCAGAAGATTTTCAAGTCAGTCATCTACACCTCCTGTAGTATTTTGTTTGCAGGCAGCTTTATAGCGGTTTGTACAATTCCCTGTGAGACTTTTCAGTTGAATTTCCATTCTGGTTTACTTTGTAATCCACTTTGTTCCCAAGATGTTAGTCTGCTATTTAAAGATCAGAGCTGTGCGTGTTTTTTCTAAATGTCACCATGAGCTGCATCTAATATTTTTTTATGAATACCCTAGTCATCTCTGAGTGCTTTCTACTGTACGAGGCCCCTGAATAGTTAAACTGAATAAGCTTGGTGCAGGAACTATTGTTGGGCATGCTCTGGTTTTGTACTTATAAATCAATGGCATAAGAAGGCAACACTGGGAAGAAATATGTAAGGAGCTGTTGTGGTCTGTGGGGTCTTCAAGGTGAGAATGACAAGCTGGAATTTCGTACTGTGCTAGAGAAGGTGATGGGGTTTATGACTTCGGCTCCATTCCAACAAAGTACTTAAAGCCAAAGCATAGTCCCATTATGTAAATCTATTTATAGAGGTAGATATATTCCCTTTTGAATAAATGCATGCAACTTATTAGCATTAATAGAATTTATGAGTTATCACTAAGGAGAAAAGGTAGCTATTAGTCTGAACAACAATTGAGGGTTTTTTGGTAATAAAATCTGACCTTTGTCCACAGGAAAAAAAAAATCTGCGTTAGGGTTGTTCACAGGATATCTCTGAGTCAGATTGTCTTGGCACACAGAAAAGAACTTGATGTCTGTTACATTCATGATTCGAGCTGCAGCTTTTAACATATAGCTTGTATAAAAACCCCATAAATGTAAATTAAATTATAATTAATTAAAATCAACAAGAAAATTTAAAGCAGCAACTGCAAGTATGCCTGTTTTGCAAGAATGGAAACCCAGTGATACTCTCCCTTCCACAGTGTATTTTAAGAAAGTATTCTCAAGAATTGTAAGTCATTGATACGTCATTTAGTACAAGATCCTGCAATTATTGGTGAAAGTTCAGAAGATTGATGTCTAGAGGTTCAAATAAGCTTGAGAGATACTTATTCAACAGGCTCTGGGGGGAGTAAAGAGATTATTTGACATAAAGAAGGCGCTACAGGCTACTAAAGTTTAGACAATGTATATGTTTGAATTATGCTAGAAATTAAGTAAGAAGCAGCAAAAGATTTATTGTCTGTGCTCTGGGTCCAGGTGCGCGTGGGTCAGGTTTGGTCTAGTAGTGCCTATTACAGAACTGCTTTTAGTTGCTGAACCTTAATAATTCAGACTTGAACCCTTTGGGAGCTCTGAGTCTGTGGGGAAACAGTGATTGGAATTTGGTGGTCAGCAGTGAAAGCAGGAGAAGTCATGGCAGAAGACACAATGGAAATTGGAAGAATTTCTGCAAGGTAGGGTGAAAGGAAAAGTTCAGCAGAGGTGGAAAAGAAAAGCAGGAACCAAAACAGAGGAAGTGTTGAAGAAGTGAAACTGGAGTAAGGCTGGAAGACTCACAAACCTGGGGTAAGGGATGCAGGGGGCAAGGAAAAGCCAGTGACGATGTGGTAAAATTGTGCGCCACTGATAGGGCAGGCTTACTGCCAGCCCCAAAGCTTGGATCTGTTATTTCTCAGCACTGCTTTGTAATGAAAAATGTTCATCGTCAGAATCAGCTCGATGCTCGGCAATTTAGGCAGAACTGAGTATTTTTGCCCTAAGTAGGAGGAAAAAAATAGCTCTTCTGGCTGCTGCGGTGTGGGGTGGGAGTGGGAGCACCTCCATCAGCTTGCACTGTCCTCTCCTGCGTGCTCAGCCTTGTTGTTGGTGGCAGTTATAGCAGCAAGGCCATCTCCTCAGAACCATGCCATTAAGGAGTGCTGGCAGCATGGACACCTCTTACTGGGACAGTCTGCCACCTTGGACATATACTTATTTCGCCTCTGCCTGAAAATGGCCCTATGTTGTTCCTCTCTGGGTGGTAAGTCCACATAGAAAGAATGTCCTCTTACTGCCAGCCACTAGTCTTTCTGTGTGACCAAACTATCTTAGTCTGGATCATGTCCCAGAATAGGAGCAGAAGAATTTTTCTTTTCATTTTGAACTTTTTTTTTTTTTAAATACAGAAAATTGCTTACAGTTAGCTACCTCGTTCTTTCTTCCTCAATGCCCCTCAATCCCTGTTTTTCTCCACAAAATTTTGTCTCAGTCAGAGCATGGGATAAATGGTGATCACTGAACCAGTAACTACCCAATATTTCTTTTTAACATCAGCCATATGGTAAGTCTGTGATCATGGCCTAACTCGGTCAGGGGCTTAGAGATGTAAAGCTTCTTATGCGTTTGTTAGGCCAGCTGTTTCTTTTGGGAGGCTGAAGATCAAGCACCCATACTGCTGAATTTATCTAAAAAATCTGACTGTGTAAATCTCAAAAAGGGAAGATTTAAAAAAAACTGACTCTAACATGCTGAGACTTCTTACCTAAATAAACTGTCCAAGGCTAGTCAGAAAGTGACATTCCTTCTTTCCCATCCTTCTTGCTGGTTTTCTCCAGTTCTTAATCACAATATCAACCATCCATTTCTTTTACTGTTTAACCCATTTCAGCAATATGTCAGAAGGGAAAACAAGAATATTTCATTTCCAGGTTTATTTTATGCACAGTTCTAAAGTTTCCGTAACAGCTGGTATTAATGCGAGAAATATTTTCTGTCAAACTATTTTAAAATAAACTTTCCAGTACTATCACAAAAGCAATAGCATTATGATTGAAACATTTAATTGTGTATGACACTGCAATTACATGACAGATTTCTAGTAGCTTCTGACTTTGCTGCAGATTATAATCAGATGTGCTTTAAATGCACCTTATCAAATAACACTGTCCTTAGAGCTCTTCAGGACATGAATAAAATTCCTGGTGATGTAGTTGCTGGGAGTGGGGAGGAAAAGGGTAGTGACATAGAAAAATAAGAAGAAAAGCTCATGTTTTTCCAATATACATAATGGCTTTACACTGAGAATAGAACTGGCTAGTGCATCGGCTGCGTGTGTGCGCTCTCTGGTCCCAACCAGAGCCCACCCAGCTCTTGCCTTTGGCTTGCTCCAAAGCTGTCCCGTCAGCCCAGGCACTTGTATTGCTGATCCCGTTCCCAGAGGTGTGTCTCCTGATATTGTAAATTGAAACAATTGGATAGACAGAAATTATGGTCGTCTTTCTAAGCCTTATGTTTGAAAGGGGAAGGGTAGTTGGTTGAGAGGATCTGAGAATGTCTTCTGGAAATGACCTGTCATCAGATGGGTGAAGCACTTCCCCATCTGCAGAAGGGTGGTTGCTTCTGCCTCTCCTCAGCTTAGGAACTGTGGTAGAAACAGAATTTGTCAATCAAAAAGTCCTATTCTTGAGTGCAGAACCACAATTAGGAGTTCTCGAATGGATTCTTCAAGATCAGTGTTGCAGAACCATTCCTGCTGCAGAGCGTGCACACAGGCAAAGAGAAGGAGGAGTTGCAATTCAATAAACAGAGACGCAGTATCTGAACAAATGGAACTACTCCTTATTCTAACTTTCCACAGGATCTCACAAGACCTGCTTCAATAACTGCTGGCAAGTATTGACTTTGGGAACACTAGTCTCACCGCCGGCTTGTTCAGGGTACCAGTGAGTTGCTGTTACGGTGTGTCAATGACTGTAGTTATTTCCCTTTCCACTTCTGCCTGTAGGTTAAGGGCATTTTCCCATGCTCTGTAATTGCCAGCCAAACACCAAAGAATTAACATTGTCCATCTGACAGATTCTGTGATACAGTGTGATTGTTCCCACTAAAATAATCATTCGCTAACCTACCAGTTCTTGCAGGAGGCTTGTTTTATAGTTCAATTCAAACACATTTAAGAAAACAAGAATCTGAGAAGAGACTCTATGGGTTGATATAAGTAAGGCAAAAACATAGTAGATTACACACTGACATTTTCGAAGCTTTAATTTCAGACAACAAATGGCACAGTCATCGAGGCAATCAATTTAGAATGACAGAAAGCATTTAGATAAACACAAAATCATCTACTGTATAAAGACAGGTACAGGATAGGGAAGAGATAAGTTTGCTAATGGAAGGAAACTTAAATTAAAAGCTTACCTATAGAAGAAAACTTAAATAAAAACAGAGTAATGGAAAGGATCTCACCAAATATCTGTTTATAATGCATAATCATTTCAGTTTATTACCGTGAAGACTGGAAAGTGTAAGCCAGGCCTTTTCAGCATCAAGGGCTTCAGGCCAGATCTAGTCTAGCTGGTTGTCAGAAAATGGTGAAAACGCTGTCAATTAGCAAAAAATGTTCTCTGTCCTCTCGCACCACAACAGTGATAATGAGCCCTTTGATTGCCTGGCAGCATCAGCATGAGAGGAGGCAGTCCTACTGATCAGAAAAGGCCCAGGGAAATAAGAAAACCCTGTGAATGGCTTGGAGGGGCTCAGGAGTGGAGGTGTAGCCATGTCTTGACTGAGTGCATATGGAAGAGTGGTGATGTCTGATAGGCTCTGAGGGGAACAGTATGAGCCTGGGGTCTGGAAAAGGAGGGGGAAACTTTATTTTCCTGATTATTTATATAACGGTGATTCAGCTAAGTCATCCCCTCTGTTGAAGGAATGAGGAAAAGGAGGCAGTGGATCCCAGGTAGAGATGAAGGGTTTTTCATTACATGTTTAACGTTTCAGGCAGGTATATGCAATCTGTATCTCGGTTCTGAGATGCAAAGGAGAGTGAGACATTAAGAGAATCAAATCCAGTATCAAGATGTTGCCAAGAATTATTTAGGAACCATAGATGCAGAAGTACAATCTTTTTTGTTTAGGAAAGTGGCTTCATAGGCATTGAATTAAAATCTGATCTTGATTATATAGCTATAAACCACTAACTTCAGTAGTAAGTATAGCTGAGATCTATAAAAATCAGCCGTAAAGCTGAAAACAGAGAGAGGTATTAGGAGTTTGTTGAAGTGGAAAGGGATATGAACAGAGTGTGCGAGAGCCAAACCCTTCATCTGGAGATTCAAACGTGGTTCTGCTCATCACAAAGTTGAGATCCGGCAGTGACAAGATCCTTACAAGAAATTAGACTGTACAAGTGCAAAGATAAGCTGAAGACTCTGGTCACCTTTTGCTTTAAATTGTGGTAAATGGAAAGCAATTTTTCATGATCTTGTTCTCTCAAGTTTTCAGTTTGTTACGTTCAACAATAAAAACTGACATCAGCAGCATAAAGTTTAAAGTAGTGAATTGATTTTTAAGCTTGGACAGCCAAAGGCAAAGTTCTCAGTAACATAAAACTGTTAAGCCACGGGGTTCTGAGTCTGAATGCTACCATAAATCATTGCCACTTGTAGTGCAGTGTGTATAGGACAAATGCAGATCTTGGTAAATGCCTTGCTTCAAATCCCTCTAGCACAAATACATTAAAATCATTCATAGGTACTTAGAGCAGCAGCGTCTGAGTAAAAGGTCTGAATGGGAATGAATTTTCTGCATCTCTACAGGTCATTGTCAGTGAAAATTCCTTATGACAAAAGTGAAAGCAGTTGCTAATAGACATTCAATAGCGAACTGCGCTATTGAATAATGTGAGAAAATAAGACCCAGTCAGTGCGCTGCTTGTAAATGTCAGAAGTACTGCTGTCCCATGGTCACATCTTTGGATGGATGCTTCTTTTAATCGCAAGGTTCTGTGCTGCTCATTGCACCTTTTTGCTGTCCTTCTTGCAGTTTTGTGAAGGTTTTAAGCTTTTGAGAGCTGGGCCTTTTTCTGACGCAGGCATCCTATACCTCATAGCATAATGCTCTTCTCCCTTGCCACAATTGCTGGTACTGCAGTGGTAGGGAATAATAGCGCAGGTTGCATCTGCCTGTTCAGTGCATTTGGAACTTAATAGAAAAATCAAAATATTTTGTTACTTGGAAATTTTAATGAGAGGTTCGCATCAGTGTTTGAGCAATTGTCATTCAAGTAGTTACCGATTTTCTTAAAACTGCCTGAGCTTCTCATAGGGATGGCAGAAGTGAATGTGCTCCTCACCTCTGTCCCCCTCAGGCTATCCTATCGCAGACTTGCTTTTAACCTTGCAGTTTCTTTCACTGTGTAGGCAAACCTACAAGGCCTCTCTTGAGTAATAAGGTTTGAGAAATATAGTATAAAAATATTTTAACAAACAAGCTAAAGAAATGTTAAGCAGTTGGAGAAAAAACAACATCAAAATTAAAACTAGTTCCAGCAGAGGATCAGTGAAATTAAGAGCTTTTAAAATTCATGCATTATTTCCCCACTGAGCATGTGTAGAGTGCAGGTAAATAGTTACAAAGCAAAATGTTGCCATATTAACTTTTTCTCCCTATTTTCAGTTCACACAATCTAAACACTGCACAGGAACACAGATAGTTCCATAAGACAGTTATTCAGCTGGAAGAAACATGAATCTTATATTTAAAGATTGTTCAGTTTGTATTCTGTTACAGATTATTTAGTGCTTTTCATGTACTATAGCTCAAAGTGTTTTACTAAGCAATGAATTATAGTAGAGATGTGCCATGAATGCAGAACTCACCAGAGCTACGGATACAAATGCATTAGAGTAATTTTTTTGTGTCTGAATGCTGTCACTTGCACCTATACAAATGATGGATAGGGATGAGTCCTGTGCAAAATAGATGTTTGCTTTTATGGACTAGCCAGAAAATTTGAATCCAAGAGTAATATTTGCAAACAGGAAAGATGTCTTTGAGATAAAGGTTTTCTTGCCACCCCATGAAAACACAACAGAATACGTGTGAAAAATGCAGGCAGGAAAAATATTAGTAAATATGAAGTAGTATTCTACTTTTTTTTTAAAAAAAATTGTTTTTTATTTCACCAGCAGCTGGAATTCCACGAAGCAATCAGACCCCACATTTTCTCGTGGATTGGAAATGTGCATGGTAGGAGACAGTTCTTCCCAGAAGATCTTGCAGTTTGGATAGATAAGACAGGAAAAGGTTGGTGGTGGCAACTAAAAGATGAGGTTTGATGTTTGAAAGCAAAAGAGTTAGAGTTGTATCACAAATTAATGCTGAGCAGCTGCAGAACAATGCACGTATTTTTAGCCTGTTCAGTCATGAGGTTGTATTAATTTGCTTCATCATCCTTCACTGGAAAGACAGGAGAGACCTTTCACGTGGTGATACTTCCTTGGCTGCTCTGAGATGACTTTGTTCACCATTGTGACTTGACCTTGTTTGAGAATTTGCCTACATCCTCAGTCACGTAGTGATTGGAGTGGTATGTGCAGTCTTTGATATTTGAATCTTGATATTTCTAGTCCTCTTTCCGGTATCTTAAACCCTCTTATCTTCCATGCAAGCCCCTTGTCTTTTATTGTGTTTAATGAGGCTTACAAGAAGATATAGAGTCAGGATGGAATTAGAAAAGATCAGAGAATATTATACCTACTGTGCTAGTTTTCAAAGGTGTTTGCTTTAAGTCTCATCTTTCTGTAGCACAACAGTGTGAAAGCAGCAGTCAATAACTCTGGGAATAAAAAAAAGATATCTTGAAAATGAGGGATTACAATAGAGTGAGTATCTTCAGTCACTTGGTATATTGTTATAGCATTTCTTAATGGATCCCTTGGGCAAAGTGAGTATCTTCACCGCTTACTGCTCTTACTAGTTATCACAGAAAGGAAACTAATCTGAAAATTGTTTCAAATAAGAGAAGCAACATTACACTGCAGCAGCTACAATAGCTTTTTTCTCTCTCTTCCTGTTCTTCCCATTACTTTTATTCAGATGAGTTAGGAGGATCACCAAAGTCAAGTTTTAATAATTTCCAGTACTAATATTTTTTCTTATTCTAGAAGAGCAGAACTCCCATTTTTCTCTGTACTGCAGGCTGATGTGTACAGTATTGTATAAAAAGCACAATTTGATAAATAAAATAATTGGCCTGATATGACATCAGCAGCAGAAAAGCACGAGAACATTGCCTTTTGGAAGAGATGGATTATGGTCTAGGTAGCCCACTTCCCCAGTATCAATTCTTCATGTCACAGAATCACAGAATCAGAGAATGGTTAAGGGTTGGAAGGGACCTCTGGAGATCATCTAGTCCAACCCCCTGCCAAAGCAGGTTCACCTAGAGCATGTTGCACAGGGTCGCGTCCAGGTGGGTTTTGAATATCTCTGGAGAAGGAGACCCCACAACCTCCCTGGGCAGCCTGTTCCAGTGCTCTGTCACCCTCAAAGTAAAGAAGTTCCTCCTCATATTCAGATGTCCTGCTACAGGTAACAGTCCAGTGCCTCATCCTTTGGAGTGGAACGGTCAAATTTACTTTTTGAAGACAGTTTTATTCTGTTTTGTCGTATTTTTCCATCTATGCAGAAAGGTTGTGGGGTACTTTTCCTTCAAGCATTGGGTAAAGTTTGATTTTTCTATGATTATTAGACTGTTATTCACAGTCTCTCTACCCATGGCTCTTGAATTTGAAGCCTGAGGTAAACAGACATTAAACTCTTTATATAAATTCATCTTTATATTCTAAGTAATAGATAATCTATTTAGGTGTGCTCTGAAACTTCGGGGTAAGTGCTCCAAGCAGGTCAAACAGACCAGAGCCATTTCATTCAAAACCTTTCCTGTGTTATTCTCTGCCACCAAGGGAGGTCAGCTCCAATGCCCTACATAATCTCCATGGAAAGTCATTAAAAATACAGTTTTCTCTGTGGTTATGTTCTTTTTTGCTGTGTGGGTTTAATAGTCTCTCTGTTCTTTGTTATGAATTGGTTGGTTCTTGCTACAAGCACAACAGTGCATTATTATTTTTTAAAAAAATCAGTGGCCTGTTAACATGAGGTCTTGGTTCAGTGTAACAGGACAATTTTTTATACTAGAAGATTGGCTATGGGTTAAAATAACAAGATCTGTGTTCTGCCTCTCACTCTCTAACAGCTTCTTCACTGTCCTCGATCAAGTAACTTAGTTTAACTTTCTTCTATGAGAATTGTGGATAATAATGAATACTTTGGTATTTCACAGGGTGCTGGAAAACAAAATTTCTGCTGGATAATCCACAAGGAGAAGGCAGTATGGCAAAAGAAAGATACATTATTAGTCATACTTTAAAAGCAAATGCTATTAAAAATAGCATAAAAATCAAGTGTTTCAGGGAAAGGCACCTTCCAAGTAGCTAATAACGAACAGCATCTATTATAAGCTGTCAGGAGGGGAGAAGAAAAATGTCAAATGTGCCGTGCTTTGTCACAGTTTTCAATGCACATTGTGTATCTGTGTCCCTCGCTGGACTGGCTCCAGTATGCGGATGTCTGTCTCACGCTGGGGAGCGCAAGCCAGGACGTACTGCAGGGCTCCAGCCATAGCCTCGCTGGTGCCAAAGTGGGGTGGGAATCACTTCCCATGGGAAAGTCACATGTAGTGCAGAAACAGCTACTCCCTCCTCCATTTAATCTCTTCCAGAGCTTTGCACATTATTTCTCTCTTTAAAACCACTGAAGAGGTCTCAAACACTTGAAGACTGGAGCTATATTAATTTAACAGTCTTCTGCCCTAAGGATCCTGCAGCGTGGGGAGGACTCCTTACAATTTTCTGTACAGAAGACCCAGGGTCGGATTCTTCGCTGTTAACTGTTATGGACCAGTCTCTCTGTGGAGCAATTTTATTCTTGTTCTTGCAGTTGGTGTTCAGTGCATCTGATGCATTAGTTGACACAGAAATAAAAATGTCTGACTCCTCTTGCATAACTTTTAATATTGTCAAGATTAAAATCTTGCTAACAGAGACCAGACTGTAGTCTGGCATAGCAGGAGGGACAGGGCTATCCACCTCCACCTAGCATTTGTATAGGAAAAACACCTTGAGAAAAGTCACCTATAAAACAAATGAAATTGCTTGGCACTGATAAATACCATGGCAGTTATGTAGAACTTAAAAGTGATAATAAATGGGAAAATGTGAACGTTCATTTACTGAAGTGCGTAAGTATTCTAACCAAAAGAGTGATTAAGACCCTGTTTGTCATTGCTGTAACACATCTCAGTTCGTGGTACAGAACAGCAGGGCAATATTCCAGTATTTGACGTGCTGAGCATAGCATAATGAAATAAAGTCTATCACTTTGCAACTTGTCAAACAACTGTGTAAAATGTGAAACTAATCTGACAGGTTATGTTTTCTTATTCATCATCCAGCACAACTGATTTAAAAACCTGCACATTTATATAAATAAAGCTTTAGTCACCTTAGAAGAATAACAATAGAGCTAAAATTCTTATTTCTCTGGTTATGGTGTGGTTTGGTGAAAAAGTGTTTTCATGGAAGGGGCAGCAATCAGTTCTTAAAGTACATAAGCAATGTCTTATACTTGACTAACATTTAAAGCTGTCTTATGGAATCTTTTTCTTGCCTTGCTCTCAGCCATTTGAACTTTCCTGTTGTCAGTAAAATCTATAAAAAATGACAAGGGGATTCTGGTTTATACACAAGTGAACTTGGAGCTCTTCTAAGACAGTGGTCACAAGCAAAACCTGAACATCTCTGAATTATTATTATTAGTTTCAGAAAGCAGACGTTCAGCTCAACCAGCAAGATTCCAAAAATGGATAAGCATTCCCGCAGTACTGCCAAAATTACCCTCAAGTAACTGCTGTCTAGTATGGGAGATAGATAGGGTGTTTCTGAAGTTTCTTACTTCTTTGCCCGTCGCTATATGTTGCACTGCAAACTGTTTGAATAGATCAGTTGTAGCTGGTGTTTGGCAGTGACTTCTATGCAAACATGATCAGTGCTTCTGTGGTCTTCAGCTAGAGAAACTGCTGAAATATTGCAGTAGGAAAAAACATGGTAAGCGAGTCATTGCTTCACCTTTGAACCACAGCAGGATGTTTTTCCTTAGTCAATAGAATACTGAAGTCTGAATAAAATATTGCTTGGTTTGTGTTTATCTGCATTCATCTATAATGCATTAGCTGTATTTCTATATCATTTAAATTTTATGCACTTTGTGGAGCTGACTTAGAATGATTTTTTTATGTTTTCATGGCATTTATTTTCTTGGGTAAGTATCAGCCAAGGTATTGGTCTGGGAAACAGGTATTCTGTGAATGCCTAAATGAGCATTGCATTGAGGTTTTAGGTCAAATTCTAGATTTTATTATGTATTTGTAAGAAATTACTTTTAAATTAAATATGACATATCCTTCAATTCTCAATAGTTTAGGAGGTGACATCCAGTAGGAAATATATTCAGAGACCTCAGGTACTAGATTTATAATAAAATTGCTTTCCTGATTCCATAGCATACTTTATCAAAGCTTTATGAAAAAGCAGATGTCATGTTTCCTATTCTTTGCGGATTAGCTTTCAGTATTTGGAATTTCTTTTATCTAAATGATCATCTGTAGCAGTCTTGCAACAATTAGTAGATGGCTTCCTGTTTAGAAGCTATATACCAGTTTTACAATTGTGCAGATAATTTTTATGAGGTAGGCTGTAGCTTTCACTGTAGATGACTGAAGGTACTCTTTCAATGAATAAAAATAAAAGCAGTTTCTTAGGCATGCTGTGTTTTCCTTATAATTTTTCAATACATATAATACAGCACTACTATGTTTAAGCCAAAATTTAATTTAAGATTAAAATTCATCATATATTACATCATAAATAATATTTTTCTTTAAATAGAAATAAGAATAACCAAAACCTGTAAGGTAAAAATCTCAGATCCTTTCAGCTGGTGTTAAAATCCCCATTGAGTATGGCGTGCCAGGATTTCACAATCAGCCTTGCTGAGCCTCAGAAATGTGTTCCTTTCTGGCAATGTCAGCTGAGGATGCAGTTAGCCTGGTGTCACTTCGAGTGCTCCTGGAATGCCACTAACAGGCACTGGCAGCGTACTTGCAGGATGTGATGCCTTCTGCCTTCACACCTAGACAAGTGCCGCCAGTGTTTTGTGTAATATGCTGAACATATACTATGAAAGAAAACCCTTCAAATAATAGAACTTTCAAAATCTTTCCCCTGTGTAATATTGGTTGTCCTTCAAAACATACCTAATACATGTTGTTAGTGCTTCTTGGACTCTAACATGGAAGGATTCTTGGATTCTTCTGTGCAGAGGGGTGTGAAGGTGTAAAAACTGATGGATGTTTGACAAGTAGGTTGATATCTTTAATATAGGAGATATGCCAGCAGCAGGAAGGATGTAAGAATGCCTTAATGAAATTTGGAAAATCCAACTATATTGTATTGAAGGGAAAAACAGCAGAGATTTTGCTCTATTGTAAGCTGTTTGTAAGTCACCAGTCACTTACCAAAAGGCCAACCAGGACAAAACCAAGAAACCTCCCTTCAAACAGAAAAAGGAATTTGATGATCTTAAAGGTCCTTTCCAACCAAAATGATTCTATGATTCTATGATACTCTTTTAATTTGTTTTATATTATTAAATATACTTTTCAGATTTTGTATTCATGCTGAAGAAATAAAAATCCATGAGCAGAATATTGCCACTTACAGCTTCTCTTTTCAAAATCACATTTAATTTTCTTGTTGGTTATGTTACTCACTATGACACTTGCAGTCCTTACAACTGTTATGCATCTTTTTTTCATTTTCTGTCTAAAAGAGAGTTTGTTTCTTGTTCTACAGCAAAATTAGGCAGTCACTTCTGAAAAACATGAACAATGCAATCAAAGAGAAAAAAACAGCTCTTTCAAAGACCTGTGTTAGTATCCATGGAAGGCTGTGCAGCACAGACAACTGTAAAATAGTAAGGCTGGGAGAGAGATAATATGAAAAGATTTGTTAAACCAGAGGTGCTGCAGGGTAATGAAAAAGAAAGATTTAAGACTATTTTTGAGGGAAAAATCCTTTAAATCTTAATCCCAGTGTAGAGATGTAAACAGGAAGGCAAACTGTTTACTGAGGTTTTGCTCTACCTCATTAATTATATATATATAAAATCTTAAAAGACTTAATATTCTTGCTATTGCAAGTCACTGCTTCTAATTTAAAATACAATACTTTATCAGGACTGCCTCCCACCCAGAGTTCAGATGTGCCAGTCTCTTACTCAGATAGATGGATACACTGTGGTATACAGGAAATTGTTGGGTCTGAACAATAAACGCAACAGTTTTCCTGCTTGAATCTTGACCTCTTTGAATTTGAAAATAGACGTATAATTCTGCCACTCTTCATTGTAAAGCTGCTTGGACAGTGCAGCAAGAGCCTTTGGACAAAGGCAGCAAGGGCTGGTTAGGCTGCTATGCAACTGGAGAGCTTTTCAGGTTGAGTAAGTGGCAGGCTTTAACAGATGTTACCTGATAACCCTTGTTATCAGCACCGGCTCAAGAGGATGTGCAGGTTGTCACTGACCAAATTGCCAAAGCACTGAGAAAGGGCAAAATACAATTATCCTGACAAAGATCCAGTTCAGCAAACCTCAGGTTAAAGCAGTTACTCTTACGGATGAGTATTTCATTATATGGTATCCAGGTAGGTTGTTGTACAGTGACTTCTTTACAGATTGCAGACTTCTTTATGGATACTCTTTAATATCAGATATGTCAGCTTTGCTTTTTCACAGCTGTGTTCCTGAGTACATACATAAACCCCAGTTTAAACATATGTGGCCAATATAAAATAACGGAGTTGAACTGAGCTACAGGAACAGCCAAATTCCTCCGTTAAAAAGCCACATTGTGAATTTGTCTTTATTTCTGTGGTCACAGCAGTTCAAAAAATAAAGCAATACAAATCCTCCAAACTGTATTATTAAAAGTTTTTATGGCCGTGCTCAGACAATTTGTACTGAATATTACTGATGAAAAAATCTATTGAGCAAGACAGAACACTGTAACTATGATAAGCAATATTTCATGTCCTTTGTAATTAAGAAATGCAGCAAGAAAATATTTCACTTATTTTTCTGTAGTAATGAGAGTAAGATAATTAATTTTTTAATAGAAAAAATTTAAGTAAATGACAGCAAAACAATGCACTTTCTTTACCCCTCAGATATACTTTGTTATAAAAGAAAAGTAACTGTTTCTTTAAAAGTCAAACAAATTGATAGTTACGTTGCCACAATCACAGTATCAGACACATGTTTCGAATATGTAATTTGATAATAAAACAATTATTTGTAAAGGCAAAAGGAGTGGGTAATAATAAATATATAAAAAAGGTATACTTAGAAGGGCAATAGAAAAATAAAAACTAAAAATAATACCATTTTCTTGTTTTCCTTCTCTTTTTAAGCAAAGAATGAGTTAACAGTATCTTTTACTGGGTCCACTTTTGAAATACTTATGCACTTAATACAGTTTGTATAGTTTTAAATCGGCTACCCCATATCCACCCCAAAATGATACTGTTCATAGGCAAGTGAAGACCTTTGCATGACCTGCAACTTACAGCAAACCAAGGAAAATTAGAACAAATAAGGAAGAGAATGGGTAATACTCTGAAGAAAATTGATTCGGTACTGATCACCTCCTCTCAAAAAGAGTGTAACTAAACCAGAGGGGTTTCACAGAAAAGGAATGCATTTGATCAGGGACTTTTAGGAAGAAAGTCTCATATAAAAGTGTGAAAAAAGCTAAGATTGAATTTTTTGTAAAGGGAATTAATAATAAATCTATGTTGGAATTGAAGACCTAATAATGTGAAAAATTATATATTGATCTTCAGAATATTTAATCATAATTGATTTCTACCACACCTCAAGGCTTATAGTAATAACCACTGTTAGAAAAAGATGTCGATCAAATGTAGAGAGTAGATTACCGCACTTATGTATGATACGGGATTCTTGCACCTTTTTCTGAAGCATCTGTTACTGTTAGGAACGTGATACAGAGCCAACTAGAAATGTGTGTAGAAACAGCCTGGAATTTCCTTCTGGTTTTGATAAGCTCAAATCAATCAGTGGCTCACTGCTGTGTCCAAACTAAAACTATCAGTCTGTGAGCAGTTTTCAGTATTTACAGTTTTGCATCCCCTGTTCATAAAAATAAATCTGTTCCGTTGGATAATTTTAGTTTCAGTCTTCCTGATTCATCGCCAAGGAATTCATCTTTTTGTCCTGGAGCCTTAAAATTCCAGAGGATCCCATTAGAAATGAGCTGGATTTTTTTTGTTTAGTAGCTCAATACAAAGTACTTGAAATGTAGCAACGGCTGTGAGTATTTTGAAGACTTTATTACTCTTGACGTTTAAGTTCCTCAGCAGTGGGATCAGCAGGTATTCTGTTTTTAACTTGCATTGTAAAATGCCTCGTGTTTTGTGTTATAGTAGGAAATAATATTAGTGTATTGTTGTTCTCTAGAAAAGAAAAAAAAAAAATGAAACTCTCAACTTTTTGCATTTTGAAGTTGCCATTTTACCCTTGCTCACATGCTGGGGACTACATTGGCAAAGGAGGTGAACAGTTAAGGTCCATCTATCGTCTGCTTGACAGGCCTGGACAGAAAACTGACTTTTGAGGCTTCCAAGCCTTGGAGGCTTATAGCTTGCTTGATCGCACCTACCGACAGCTGTTTCTGAAGTGCATTAGCTCCCTGCTATGTCAGTGGAAACGGGATGGGGGGGCAATTCCAGATCAAAATTCAGGTCTGATTGATCTGCCTGATAAAGTTGCCTATTTCTTTTGTTGACTTTAGAAGCAGTTTATGATAATTATGGTGTGATTAGGTTCACCTAATTTTAGATATCTGCAGGCATTTGTAGAGTGTGGCTTGTGTGGTGTATACTAAGCAGCTGCTTTAGGATGAGATGAATCATGTCTAAAAGTGCTCATTTCTCCCCATTTACTATAAGGGAAGTCTGTGTAACTGCCTCGTAAGTAAATGTCTCCGTTTTCAGTGTAGGAGAATAATTAGGCCACCAGCAATTCTGTGATGAGGGATTTATTCTAAATTCCTTTTGTAAGGGCCGCTCCACTTGGCCTAAACAATTAAGATCCACTAGCTAAAAAGAAAGAACATTAATGACTGTTAACATAAAAAAAAGAAGAAGAATGTGGTTGTCATAGTTAATTAGCCATACCACTGAGGAACACATGAGTTCTGGTTTCAGGAAATGCTGAATGAAAAGGTACAACAAGGACTGTAAGCCAGATCTACCATCACAGATAAATGCCCTAAAACTAAGCCTTGTGCTGAATCTGTCTTTTATTCAGCAAATATTTATGCACAATGGAAAGCAGGAACAATTTAAAGCTGCATGCAACCCTCCCTGGAATACCCTATGGGCTTGCGCTTGGCATACTGTGTTTGTTGAGCTGAACCTGGATGTGTTTGAATCACCTTCTGCAGAAGAGGGATTTGAACACAGGTTCAAATCACAGGCCTCCTAACACATTTCTGAGCACATTTCTTAAAAGCTGAAAGGCAGAGAAGTACCACTAGAACAACAATCACCATTTCCTTCAGCCATGTTTTGAAGGAGAGTATTCATTTCTGGATGGCTTGTGAAAGACAGGGCTCATGCACATAACTGCAAAGGTTGGCCCATGTGCCTCGGAGCCCAGACAAGGTTCCTGTATGTTGCAGAGTACAGGTTGGAGTTTGAGGTTGGGGTTTCCTGTTCCTTACCTTGTGTATTTTCACATGCAGCATATCTGTTGCAAATCCATTTTTTTTTTGTGGCATCCAGCTCTTGTCAGCACTGTCCATACCATCAGCCTCACTCAGTACTGTGGATTCTAAGTGGGAAAAGGGAAAAATCTGTGTGTTCCTTCATTCCTTTACTGCTGAACTTTTCCAGCCATATTCCTATATGACCAGACCTCTTGAACCACAGAGGACATACCTTCTGTCATCTCAGGGAAGCATTTCAATCTCAGCTGAAAGCCTGAAGGTTATTGAAATAAATGGAAATAGAATATACATATGTGAAAATTACTTTTTCAAGGAGCAAAAGACAGCTCAGCATCCGCTCCTTCCTTATATTCTTTTCATTACCTAGTATGCTACCTGTATGAGATCTGGTTCATCTCTCAGGGATATAGTCTACCCTCAAAGTAAGTGAGAGGGTGCTGTATTCTTTAGGATAGTGCTAATGCTGTATCTTGAAAAACAAACAAACAAAAATAATCCCAGGCACTTCCAAGGCACCTTGACCAAACAACGGCATAATTTTACTGGGTTCAATCTAGAATGTGTTTGATAGTAAGACCTTACAATTATATAGAACTTTTCAATTTGAACAATCCATATGTGCTCTGTAAAGAAACAATGAGTTCATGTGCCACCTGAGAACAAGCAGTCGATGAGCAGTGATTGACGCTACATGGGAGAACAGGGAGAGAGTAGGAATCACCTGACCAAAACCAGACTTTTGCTAGGCACTTGAAATAATTCCTTACATATTACTTCTTTCTGATTTTTGACCTTTTTTTAATCTGAATTAATGGACTAATGAAGTAGCACAACAGTTTTAAATGCTGTCACTGTTCTTTTTTTATTAGCCAGTTTGCCATGTGAATGAGTGTACTTTCATAAGCAGACATTACTATTGAATTTTTTAATGCCAATATTTATCATAATAAAAATGTGCATGCTATTGTCACACAAGTGTTAAATTAAATACTTTCATTTCTGAGTGGAATGAACCAAACAACAGTAAGGGAATCCAGGTAGGATCAAGGGTAACACTGAAGATAAGCTAGAAGTTTCAGATTCATCAGTAATTGGATAATGTAAATTTTGAGCTATATTTTTTTAAATTAACAAGCTTCTTTTTGGTTAAAAATGCAGAATTATCCTACTAATTTTTAAATGTATTTTCAAAAGGAATTGCAACCTATCATACTTCAGTGTGTAAAGAATGCAATTACCAATTAGTATGTAAATATGCAATTTAGGCAGACATAAAATCAGGTAATCTCATATCTGTGCTGTCTTTATTGCAGTTTTCTTTGAAGCATCTAGATTAGCTACGGCCAGGAGTGCTTTGGACTAAGTGGACCCCCAAAAGCAAGTCCATTTTTTGATTTCTGAAAGTAATTTTTCTTTATTTTTTTAATTTTTGTTAAATATGAGCTGCAATAAAATGTACACCATAAGAAACAAAAATACCATTCTTTAGAGTGCCTTGATGGAGCTTCTATATAGTTTCTATATAGTCTCCATACAAAAAAAAATAAAAAAGGAAAAGAAATGCATTCTGTCTAGAAGCATTTGTAATTTGTGATCATTTTCTGGTTTTCTCAGAAATCGTTGTAATTATGTAATCATTTGTAATATCTGAATGTATAAACTTCTTTAATTCTTGTTAAATTGGTCATAAGATGCACTTTGTCCCAAGAGAGCATCTTTGCTGGTGTCCTGTTAATAAGTAGCCAAGGGCCAAGCCAGACCTGTAGGTAGCTCTCAGCAGAAGAGCTGAATGGGGTGTCTCCAGATTTCAAGCTGCTCATGTGGGAAAGCTGCATGCCCACGACTGTGTGCACTGGTGGGTCTTCAAGGGCTTCTCTGCCTTCAGCATGATGCTTCCTGACCTTGACACACAACCTCAGCACACAGCACATGCAGGGCTTTATCCTCCTGAAGCTCAAGCATCTCACTTTGCATGATAGAGCACGGAAAAATAGGTCTTCATCAGTTGGCCCTAATTTCAGGCTTCACAGATCCTTGTAACCATAGTTTACAACAAACCATCACTGAACCATCGTATTTTGCTAGCGAGTGTTATGAAGCTGTACAGAAAAAAAGCAATTTTTCTTACTGCTTTGGGACATATTAGGGCAAACATTTTGCTATTTATAACACAGACCATATAACTTACTGAGCTACACTCAAAGATACCATTAGCCGTCTAGGGAGTTTTAACTATGTTAAACTTTATTGTCTTCTGGAAAAGTACTTTTCAAGACTCCCTCTTCTGCACTGAAGAAAAATTACTCTTTTTCACACTAAACGTATTTTATTCCAGTGGAAATTTAGAAAATAAGAAGCTGGTTAAACTTAGCTCTAAATAATGTATGTGTAGTTAAGACCTGAACGTTTGCTGTGTGCAACTATTTATTTTTTCTGTCTAAAGAACAATGACAAAATGTTGACCTGTGATTCAGATTAGAGGACACATGAGTCAACAGCATGCCATGAGAATATCCAGTTGTCAAATCAAATTTATCATTTGTGTTAGCAGACTTGTTAAAGTAGAAATAATTATTTCACATTGGACTTTAGAGAATTAGGTCAAAACTTTATTTACAAAACAGAGAAAAAATAAGCTGCCATTCTATTTTATTATAACATTTAGTTCCCACAGTAGTGTTTGGTCTTACCTGAACTTCTGTCTTGGTGAGGGACACCACTGTTTTCTAAATGAATCTATGAGTATAGAAGAAATTACCAGATTCTTAGGCAAGCAAGTAGCTTCAGAATATGTATAATGTGGAAAGTATAAATATTCTTGTCAGGAATCATCAGAGTTTATTAATGTACATAAATACACAAACATCTGTCAGTTTGGGTGGACTCATTGATAGCAGAAATATATCTGTACTGGTGTTCAAAAATTTCAAAGTGAGTATATTTTTTTTCCCCAGGAGAAGTATGCCTCTCTAAAATGTCTCTTGGAACTTCAGAATAGCTCAGATATGTTCATTCAAGGTTTTGCTCTTCTTTTAGTTCCTGAAACCAAGGCAATAAATTAAACGAACAAACAAATCCCAACAAACAGATAGAGAATTATTAAAATAGACTGAACCCACCATTTTGCACTGCAACTGCAATTGATGGCATGTGGAATAACTGTTACTTCACCATTTAAATGTGGTTTTTCCTAGTATAGATCCAGATGCAAATCCACTTTGTTTCTGGATGACAGCAAAGAGCTGTTCCTGAGGGTCAAAACTCTTCTTGCACAAGTTTTCCTTTTCTGTCGCGGGCTTTGTGCCCCTGCAGTGTGCATGGGGCAGTCAGTGCCCTACAGCAAGCTGCGTGGGCCTTGGTGGTGGCTGGTGAAGAAGGGGGAAGTGAGTTGGTCTTTGCAACAGCCAAACTGATTCCAGTTTATTAGCTTTAATAAACAGTCTTTACAATTGGCTCTTGTACCCATCCCATAAGACTTTTGACTTGGATATAAAGATAAAACTGAAACCATCTCTTGAGAAAAGCTAAAGGACTGCCATCCAGAACTGTGAATAAACTCCTTAGCCAATATCAGCTTTTTTAGCTTTTCTGAGCAGCTGTTTAGTTCTTCAGTAATTACATACCTCTGCGAAAGACTGCGGCTTCAATGTGTGGTAAGGACGAGTGCGAATTCAGTTCATTTACCCTCAATGGCTATTCCACAGCTGAGATACTAAACTATCCCTTGTCTTTGTGTCTCTGTTTAATGTATAATTATGGTTTCTTAATTGCATTTTAATACCACCTGGTTTTTAATTCTACATGCTCCCTCTACATGCACTTTTATTCATGGACAAGATGAATGAATATTCTTATTGTAACATTTTTGCAAATAGGTTATTTTGTTTGCTTTTTAGTTACAAAATTTATTTTAAATGATAAAAAAATGCCTAGATCAATCTTTCATATATGTTGCAGCATTGCCATTAAAAATATCTGATTCAGAAGAAAAAAACACAGATTCCTTCTTTTAAATGGCAGCTCATCTAGTGATTAAAATCATGATTAAAAATTGCAGCTTGAACGTTATCTGCCTCTTCACACTTACTGCTACCCAGAAAGTTCTCAGAAGGTTTTTTAAATCTTAAAAAATGGCTAGAGTCAGTCCTGACTTGATTTCTTGTGAAAATGTCTTGGAAAAAGTCCTCCTCTTGAGGGCTTCATGCTGAATTTTGCCCAGTTATGTTACCAACTTGGGAGTACCCCACAGTACCTTTCTGAGCTTTTCCTGTTCAAAAGGTACAGACTCTTACGCAATACCCATATTTGCCAATTCTTGTTACCTACATATGCAGTGTCTGTGCAGTTTGGTTGACGTTTATTTTAGATAAAGAGTGGACAAAGTGGCTGTTCTGGATGCAAATGGCCCATTGTGTGAGTTCATGGCTCGTTGTGCTAGAATTCAAATGAGACCTTCCCAGCTCTGCACAAACTTTCGAAAATAAAATATTGTCAGAAGCATGTCCTCTGAGGAGGAGTGAGGAATCCTGTCGAGTGGACCTTCCTTTCAGGAAAAATGTTTGATAGAATTTTGAGCAAGCAACAGAACTAGAAACCTTGCCTCTTCATATTAATGATAGGATGATGGTGAGGAATGTCTGTTGGTTTGTGTTGGGAGGCAATTAGTTGTGGAAATGGAGCACTGGAATAGAATTAGCCTGTTGGTAATGTGTTGGGGACAGGGGGAGGAAGTTCACAAACAGGTGGTTGAAGTAGAAAGACTTACAGATGCAACATGAGAAGTTACTGAAAAATCTGCTAGGTCTGTCTTTGTTTTGCAAGAGCAAGCTTGATTAGACTTCTTTAGAATCAGATTCATTGAAGGATTTAGGTACTTGAAGGTTAAGAACAGTAGTCTTGACATTTTAGGCCCCTGATCTCAAGAGGGGAATCTGAAGACAGAGTTGAACAACCAAATTCTCTCCATGAAGTATAAGGAGAGAGAACTAATTCAAGCAGTCGTTATTTTAATCTCTAATGTGTGAAAGATGAAGGAGTGTATTAGGTACACCTGAGCAAGGGATTTTTATTCTCATCTAATTTCCAGATCCAGATGTAGTTTGTTTAGGATCTCAGCCGCCTTCTTCTCAGCCATAGCCACACTGGTCGTGAACCAAATGCATGTGACTGAGAAATTTTCAAACCGTGAAGCAAATGCTTCCGGGCTGAGGGTGTTGCTTTGGGAATCTCAGCTGGGTTTTTTGTGTACCTAAAGTACAACACACTGAAGTATGTTAAATCTTTTTTAATTGGGCTCGAAGCACATAATATGCAGATATAAAGCAAATAAGGACCTGTACACAGTTTACTGTAGTTCTTCAATAGCATGAAATACAGTGTGAGATATATATGTTCTCCTTCTGGTAGCACCAATTAGAAAAAGGGACACCAGGAGAAAGGTCAAGTGATGTTAGCATGAATCAGTCAGATGTAGAATTGATATGGTTTAGCTTCCTTCACAGGAGCCTATTTTTTATGCATTAATGCATAGTCTCACATATTTTTGTCTGACTTGGAAATTCTTTGCAAGTAGTCACTCCTTTTTTGGCAATTTAAGGAAGGTCTTCCATTTATCAGTGGTTTGTGCTTGTGCTTTGGAAATTAAGATTTTTTTTTAGAAAGCATTCAGTTTAAGACGTTTCACATGGTAAATACGTGCTGAAAGAAAGGATTATAATTCAGTTAAAGCACTGGACAGGTCATGCTATAAGGCCATAAATGGTTCAAATCCAAGTCTATGGCTGTTGTGAGTGTTTGACTATTCAGAAAGTAGAAAGCAGCAAATCAGCCAAGGATTTTGGTAAGCCTTCAACAAGTTATTTTCTCTGTGCTGATATGTACAGTAATCTTAATAGGTCTTCCTGATGCAACAGACCATGAACTGAAGTTTATAGTATTATCTTGTACTGTGTCACCTAAAACACCATACTCCTGCCAGAAGCACATTGCAAAAATAGTTTTGCAGTAAAAGACAAAGAACGGTTGTTGAGTCATACATGGGTCACTACGGAAACATTTAAAATAAATGCTACCAGCTAATGGTTGCAGTGCAGGACACCTCAATTTGAAAGTCATTCTTTCTGACAGAAACTTCTGTAGAAAAATAAAAGGGTTTAAGGTTTGCAGAAGAGGTTAGAAGTTAAGGAACTTGAAAGATGACTTACTAGAACTCATACATATTTTATTTCTTTCAATACCTCACTTTCCACCCCTCCAAAACAGCTTCTAATGGATTCTCAAGTGACCTTGAGTCTTTACTCTAGAGACAATTTTTAATATTTTTTTTTGATACGATAAAGTGCATCCATATGTCTGCTTTATTGAATGTTCCTAATGCTCTCTGGAAAATAGCACTTCTGTTGACAGCAATACTTTTTTTGCTTTCAGTTTCTTCAGTCAAACCTCTTGGAAGACTAATCCATATAGATTTAGGATCAAATTCTGATTTTGGTTACACTGCTATATAATGTGGTGTAAGCAGGCTTAACATTTCCACAGATGCCTGAAAAGAATGAATTAACAGGTTCCAATTTCTATGTCACTTCATCACTGTTGTGTCTTAAGTCAGGTGAGGAATCAAAGTGATTCTCAGTACAACACGAGAAAAACTTTAACAGCTTATTCACTTCCCATATGGTATTCAAAAAAAAAATTTAAAATGAGGCTTGGTGGATACTTTGGCAAATTTTTGGTTGATATTTTGGCTAGGAAACTAACTGTACCGTCATGAAATCTGGTCAGGAATTACGCCAAAATGCTGGGGGGAGGAGGAGGAGGGAAGTGTGTTGGAAGGAGTGGGGAGACTGTTGGTAGAAAGTTGGAAGTGGGGAGAACAAAAATTTCACTGTGGGCAGTCTTACTGAGACACTTTGGTTTCTAACTGCTAGTGTCACGTTTTCCTCTGTTAGCCAAGGATAAAATCTTTTTTTCTCTTTCTCCTTACTGATCCCACTTCTCTTTTACCCTGTCTAAAGGCATGTCTACAGCCAGGCCTTGTAACTCACCGTGCATAGCTGCAGTTAGGCTAGCCCAGGCAGTGGAAGTAATACACCACTGTCACAGCACTGTGTTGGGCTCGAGCACATCAGCCTTGCTGGGAAGCAGGACTTTCAAGGTGAGCACAGCTTTGTGCTGCTGTAGCTGCATCGAGCTTCAGTCTCCTTGTGCTCCGCTGTGTGCTGCAGAAGTGCTGGGCAGGACATCTCCTCTCAGTTTAAGCATGTAAAAGTTAGACACATAAATTTCAGCCCCTCTGTTGGCAGGCTGTCCAAAACAGTCATTCTTCCATCTCAGACATCTGTTTCAGGATTGGATGATGGTACCCATCTCACTGTATTAACTGCAGTGGGAGACCAGATGACTAGTTCAGACGGGACGTCTGACTCTTACATAGCTAAAGATGAATCATATTTGTTCTATATTAATATTTAATTTATCCCCAGTAAGTGAAGAATGGAAGATGAGTGGGGCTGCGAGAGTCATGAATCCCTCAGCTTCAGTGGTTTGGGTTGTTTTCAATTTTAATTTTCCTTTTCTGATGGCTGTAGCATTAATTCCTTGACAATTCAAAATGACATCAGGGAGGCCTTTAAGAAGTTAAAAGCTGAAAGAGAATGAAAGCAAGTAGAGTATGACAGCGAAAAAAGGAAGGGGGATAAGGACCTTTGTAAGAATTGCAAATAGCCCGGGTGGTGCCCCGCAGCCACGGAGAGCAGCCAGGCATCGGCCGCCTCTCTGCCTCTGTGGCCTGTTTGAGTTTGTAACTTCAGAAGATTAGACATGGGTATCTTCTTTTGCATCAAAAAATACGTGCCTTCAGTTTTGTAACTGTCCTAAAGGGATTTTGAGAGGAATCTGAAATTTATGCACTCACAGATAATAGAGCCACAAAGAGTTCTGGTTTTAATACAGAAGTGAAAGACGAGAAGTATAGGAAGTGGGGACAAAAACAAATGGATAACAAGTAGAATAAAAGGAATTTGATTTAGTGACATAACGCCTTTTCTCTGCAACTGTCATTCCCCTGTTTTATAAACGTGGTATTTTTATTCAGGATTACGCAGGGCAAGACCTACAATGCTGCCTTACATTAAGGGAAAAGAGTATGGGAAGAAGCAAACTGATTGATGAGATGAAGTGCTAACAGCCTAATACCTCTACTTTTATACAGTTGGATCTATGAGATTGTAAAATAATTGCCTTAAAGAAAACCAAAGATTGTATTTCTGTAAGTATGGTGAAAATCCTATTGGAATGGATCTCCAAGACTTTTCTGAGACTCATCAAAACATTTTAAAAAGTCTTTCTGTAACAACACAACAATTTCCTTTTTGTTAGAGTATAGCATGCTGCAGCTGAAACCTACTGGTGTGAAAACACCATTGAGATATTTTACTACAAAGATGTTCATGTGCAAATCACAGGTTATGAAGCAGAGCAGCAGATTATCTGTGAAATGTGATCCTACCCATTTTCTGTAGGTATGGGTAAAATTAGAATTTCCAAACAGTAAAATTAGCAGTTGCATGGTCCGGAATGCAACTTCATAAACATGCTGGTTTTACAAATTGCTTTTAGATGGTGGTTTCAAATGCAGAGGCTGGTGAATGACCTTCTCAGATAGCACCTCAGCAGGAACTTATTAGACAGCCCAGGAGGTGCGTACTTAAAACTGATTTCGTTCTGTGGACTGGGGGACAGCATTATTCTAATTGATCTTCAGCACATAAAATACATGTAGTTTTTTGACCACCTGATATACAAGAGAAAGAGAACACGGTTTTATTTTAAAAGTGTATGTACTTTACTGGATCCTTTAGCTTTCTGGTGCATCTAACATTTTTAAGGTAGCGTTAATATCGAATAAAGAGCTATATTAGTCTTTTTATAGGCTTTTATCACTTGTTAGCTGTTCATCCTTGCAGAGAAAAGTCATTCGTACTACCGTGAGGTAAGGAAAGTTTCATTGATTTTCAGCATGTCTCTTCTACCTCTAATGCACTCACCAGCAGTGGACATGGCGCCTGTAACAAATCTGGTTCTGTTCCAGGAATTCCTGTATAAACAATTGCTTTCAAAGCCCAACACCAGCGACAGCACTGTAATGTGTGAAATCCTATTTTTAAGAAGCTAGTTAGACATTTCACTGAAGTTCTGAGTTTTTTAATGAAAATATGTTGTAAAGAAATGTTTTGTTTCAAGAAAAGCATCTTCCAAAGTAGTTTTTGAAGGAATATATGACATTGTAATGAATGGAATAATATTAATTAATAGTAATACCATTTCCAATCCAAACTTAGATTGCTTTGAAAATAAAGCCTGTAAAATTTTTAAATAATTAAAGCAAGCAAGCCATATTTACTGCTTTCTGTCTTGAGACTTTTAAATAAAACAGCTGGAAATGAAACTTGGTACCTCCTTTCTTAAGCACACCAGCACTGGAAACACAAATAAAAATTCCTTGTTGAGAAACTGGCTCAAAAAATCAAAAAACCTCTCTCTCTTATACGCTTCTTCTAGCGGAATGATAGTTCATATTTCTTGGAGAAAGGATCAGCCCAAATGCCTTTCTTTAAAATGCAGAAAATAATTTGCAGCAAAGAGCATTTTCTGTAGTATTTGGTTTGGAATGTAAAAATTAACATACCAGCCAGAAAGGGTTGTACCTGTTTATGGAGGCCAAAACAAAATCAATTCATTTTGAAAGCAGTGGGACTTCTGGATGCTGAAGGAAGGTATCTTAAGGCCTTGAGTGATGAAAACTTTTAACTGCAGTGCTTACAAACAAGATAATAAATATACTGTAGGAAAAATCTGCCCAGGTTACAGTATCATTAATTTTACATGTCCTGTTATGACACAGGAGCAATTCAGAAAAGTGACACTTCAGTTGACCAGGTCAGCAGTCTTTTAGATGCAGGAAATCACCAGAGCTCCCATTGCTCCTAGAAGAGTTGTCTTGGTTATGGAAAAGGTGCGAGTGATATACCATACCCATCATTATAAGCATGTGCCATAATTTAGAGCGTGGTCTAGGAAAAGCTGAGAAAGTTTATTGTTACTGTATGTTGAGAGAAATTGATTAAAAAATAAGAATTATCATGCTGGATAATCAGTGATCTGCTTCTGGGGGTGTTGACTGCTATATCTTCCTTTTTTGAGGGACTTAGATTTTCAGAAGAACAGATTTAAACGTTAAATTATATAGAAGAATCACATGTTAAGTAGAATTTCTAATATAATCATGTTATGCAGAGTGCTCTTCTGTCTTCTGTTGTGTGGCAAAAAAGAGTTTGGAATTTTCAAGAAGTATCTTGTGTTTGTTGGAATAATTTTCTCGTTATTTTGTTCATCAGCAATACGTATGTTCCTCTATAAGCATAGGAGGTATTGAACTATCTACAGAGTGCTTTGGGGGGAAAAAACAAAAAAACACCTAACTACAATAACATTTGCCTTAGCAAAAAGACTGGTATAAAGTACATCCCTAGAGTGTAAGATGAATGTTAATGTTAGAAAATTAAGCCTTCAGAAGCAGTGAAATGCCAGTTAAGGTTGAATGAATAGTGTTAACTCTGTCCCTTGTGCACATATATATTCTGATATTCCTTAATGATATGATTGCTTACAGTTTATCACTTACTATTGTATAATGTCACATGTTTGACTTCTGCAGCTTTAGATCTGTATCTGTTATTAGTTATGGCTAATAATAGCAAAACTGTTAAAAATGAAAAGGACCTGATTTTCTGTTGACCTTCCTATTATGTGTACAGTTTAAAGTGAGTAACATTTTAAATGTTTTTTTTGGATGAGAATCATAGTTTTGTACTCATTTTAAATTTGTATAAATGTCTACTAGAAAAGAAGTTGAGGGGTGGGGAATCTCAATGATTAGCATGTCCCAAAACACGCATTTTCCCATAAAATTGCAATGCTTTTTTTTCCTAGATTTAAAAGATTTAAGAAGATACTTTTTCAGTAATAATGAAAAACATGATTCTACTATAGTATCTTTGTGCTGTAAAATACTGAATTTGTTTTACATCATAAACAACTTCACCATTTAGGGATATCAGTACCTATAAACTTTAGGCAAGTAGGTGAAAACTATTGAAATATATGAGTAAATGGACACCAGGTTTTTTAGAGATATTTGTGCAGAAAGGTGCAAGTCCAGTTTTCATAGAGGAAATAATGTTTAAGACTTCATTTTTACTTCTTGCAAACTTTTTTCTGTTTGTTTTATCATCTTTCTTACTTCAGCTTTTCTCCTTCGTTTTTATCTTGCGATGCTGAAGTTTTCTAGGCCTGGATCAATACAAATATATAGGCATCCACATCCTGTTTTAGTGCCTGACTTTGAAATCACAGTAAATACCTTCATCTTTTCAAATAGCTACTTAGAGTACATATTGTACTGGTCACCTGTGCCATTGAACAGCGTGATTGATGCTGTTACTAAATTATTTCCTACTTTGTTGTGTAGTTGTTCAACATTTCCCTTTCCCTAAATAGTTATCTTGCATCTTCTATTTTTCTGAGTCCTTTGACTGCCAGTTGGAAGAGCATTACCATCAAAATCTTTCTTATTGTGATACTGAAACACACTTAAATATACAGCATTCTATAGACAGTGTGAAAAAATAGGGGGATTTTCAGAAGAGCTAAGAGTTAATTTCAGTTGGTTCCTTTAAAAGGCATTAAACTCCCCGTGGTTTCAGCAGTGGTGGAGTCATGGGCGTGCTGTGGCTCTTGGTGAGTCAGTGGGGAGTCTGTATGCAGCTCCGCTTTCTTTTCTTTAGACGTGATGTGGACAACTTAGAAATCAGCTGCAGGGAAAAACATCCACGAGATGTAAAACCAGAAAAATTCAGTCCCTTGGTTTATTCAGCTCAACAATAACAGGACAAAAAAGAAAAAAAGAAAGAAAATAAAGTGGTTTCGTTTGCAATGTACACATTTTTTTTTTCCATGGAGCTATTCCAGGTATTTCATTGTTGCAGGGAAAGAGAGTTACTCTACTCCGAGGACTGGAAACTGAAATCAGAGACATTCAAATTAAAATTAAGGCATAAATTTTTAAGAGTAAAGCTAACTAAATTATCGAAGAAAGAGGGAGATCTCCATCTCTTCTCACCTTCAAGCCTGTAGACCTTTCTGGAAAGTGCTGTAGCAAACATAAATTAATAGGCTTAATACAGGGGTCACTGGCTAAAATAGCATGTCCTGCAGCGTGTCGGAGGTCAGACTAAATGATCTGATGTTTTTTTTTCTGGCCTTGAACATCAAGCATTAATATGTGTAGTCTTAAAATATAACTGCATGTCCCTGTCTATCTTTGGAGCGATTTTTGATCTTTCCAGATCAGATGATAAATCTGACTTCTCCGTGCGATGCTTTTAAATTCCCCACATTTGCAATGCAGAAATTCAGAAAATGGAATTTGCCTTAAAACATAAAATTAAAAAAGAAGTAATACTAAGCCTGTGTCATGCTCAGTTCCATGTTTGCAGACATACAAATTGCTCAGTGACATTTTTCTAACCCAGTCATTGTTTCAGTAGCCTTTGGCAGCCTGGCTACTTTGAATATGAAACTCTGAATAAATTATTTATAATATCCAGTATTTTTCAGTAACATTTTTCTTGTTTGTGGTGTAGTAGTTGGCTGCTATCCCAAAACACATCCTTTTTCCCCTTGTGGTATTATGTTTTGGGCACAAATTAATACATGGATGAATAATAATGATAATAATAAAACTGAAAGTAGCAATAGTATCAAGTATCTCTTCAGGTACTTGTTAGGACAACGATAACCTTTATGTTTTGCCTTTAGAAGAGAAGCAAAACCAAGAGGCATAGCATATATTAGTATGGCATGAAAAGAAGGAATTTATAAAAGCAGGAGAAACCTACTTGCAATGAGAAATTCATTTTATATTATTACCAAATGATTCTAATTTATTAATGGATAGTGATTTATTCCCAGCACCAATTAATCAAATTTATATAATGATTGTAATCTAAATTCTTCTGAACTGTTACTGAAAAAGTCATAAATATAATCAAAACCTGCTTTAGTCACTGCTTTCATCAAAACACTCAGTGAAATATGCACATTATACATGACATCTCCAGAGCTGTTGGATGAGAGATGAAATGTATGGTCATAGCAAAGTTTTATCTTCAGAGTTCAGTGTACCGATGGCAATCAGCAAGAAAGCAAATATAAGTGCATATGCATTAGCATTTCAGTCGAGATCAGGAATGTTCGTCTGAAATAAATATCCCGATGGTCCCTACTTTGTTGCATTTTAGTCCGTCCTGCAGATCAGTCTCACAGGATGCGGACAGGGTTCATTTTAGATGAGGGTAAACCAGGAGGTGACCGGCTATGAGTGGTCACTGAGTCTGTGGGATTAGACTAGAACAAGTACTAAGTGACACCCATAAAGTATGTACAGTCTGGATGTTAGACCAGTCTGCTGCCGTATACCCATTCACAAAAGCATGCAGTATTAGTTGATAAATTTTAGGAGATACTACAGTGCTGGCAGTACCCTCGTATGCTAGCTTTCCTCTTGGTTTTCCTTGATGTGCAGCATTCCCTTTATCGTTGAAATCTCTCCAACCAAAAAAGCTGTTAACTCCAGACATTGGCTATTGCCTTTCTGAATTAGGGCATCTGCCAGCTCTTCTGGTGAATTAGTACATCTTTTATGTGTTCCTTAAGAACAAAAAACAGATACTTTTTTCCTGGTGTCTTTCATCTTGTGCTGATTAGAAAGATACCTGTATCTTTCTTTCTAAGGAGAGACTACTCTACTCAATTTTCTTTGAAATGTCTCTCCTCCATTTGTTTAATTAAAACACCAAAAAACAGAGGTCTTTGTGGAATACCTCTGAATTCACCTCATGAATAGGATCACAGCTTCAACTGAAATCTGTCTTGAAACAGCCAGCCATTTTTTCTGATTGTCCTCTCCAACCAACATTGCACATTTAGAAATTTCTCAAAATGTTTCAGGTTTTTTTGCTGGGACAAATGTGATTTGCACTTCCCTCGCATTCTCAGTTCCTTGGCTCTAAAATTCCCTCTCAGTAGTTCACTATTTTGATGTAGAAAGCTAGTACTGAATCTGGGTTTTGAGTTAAACTGACGTGCCAACACTATTGCAACTTGCCTTAGGTATTTCTGCAAAAATATTTGATTATTAACAGGGGCTCTAAATGGTATTTCTTTTATTATGTTCTTTAATTGCAAGCAAAAGCATTTTTCCCCCTCAGTATTATAGTCTGAAAGTTTTTAGGCTGCTCTGCCTGTACTATACTGATATACACACAGATAGATCTTTCCTGTTTTGTAAGGTATTTCCTTAGCTCTGACAGCTGTTGCATGAAATAGGTATAAGGACATAGATGCATTAGATTCGTGCAGATATATACAGACCCATCTAATACTTGTATGTGCTTGCTTGTTTGGGACATCAAGAGCTTTGGCCCTTCAGGTATTTCTTCCTCTGTGGCAGACTCAGTGTGACTGGCACGCCTGGTGCTTACTCCAGCACTCACCACCTCATGGCAGACTTCAGTTATCACGCTAGAAAGCAAACAGGTATTGAGAGCACCCAAAAAAGAGAGGAGGGTTGGGAAAGGCAAGATGAGAGTGTAATAGGGGAAGAAAAAGGGTAGAAGGAAAGGCTAAAAGGAGACTGGAATTCAAGGTAAAAGGAAAGATATTGAGAAGTAAGGAAAGGCTAAAGAGCAAAAGGAAGAAAAAGAAAGCCACTTTAGACAGGGTCTCTTTATGCATTTCATGCCCTTTAGCAGTGAATTGGATTTTTGTGAACTGAAGTCTCAGATTTAAATTACTCAGGGTAGCTCACTGAGCTAATACTAATGTCAATGCAAATTTTTGTGCAGGATTCTTCATGTGTTAATATGTCCAACATGTTTCAGGCCAAAGAACAACTAACTCCTTACCAGAACTGCTAGTATATGAAAGGTCAATAGGTAGGACATGCTGTCTATTAATATTGATCCTCAAGCCACATGATCTTTTCAGATATCCATGCAGTTTCTCAGAACTTCAAACAGAGTTAAGTCCAATGCAGTCTTTCAATTCTTCTGTCATGTAAACTAACTTACGATTTTGGGGGATCACTTGCAGCTCAAGGATCCTTCAGGAATCAACCTCAACATTCAGATTGAACACTTAGCACGTTTTAGTCTGGAGAGACTCGTGAAACAAAAAAGGTTCTTCCTGAAGTGCAGTGAATTATATGGTTCATTTGTTGCAAGAAATACGCGTAGAAAAGTCATAGTTTCTTCCTGTGTTATCATCCTTCTTTGTCTGTCCTCCTAAAGCAAGAGAGACTTGTAGAGTCCCTAAGTATAACCCTGACACCTTATACTCCCAAACCTGAATGCAGACCCACTCTGGCATAAGCATAATTTGAGTTTATTAGTATAGGATGAGTAAACAATACGACTTGCACACTAGCATTGTTCTGCATATGAGGCCCAAGTCCACCAGTATGTGTCCCAGAAGGCCTCACGGTTGTGTTTCAAAATGGATGTAGGTAAAATAATTAAAGCCAACTGCTGAAGTTCTTCTGTTTCCTTTCAGTCTTTATGTGTGTAGAAGAGAATCCATCAGCTGAACAGAAGTTTTTCTTCACCATAGCTGCATGAGGATCCAAGAATCTGGCCCTTTATTGTTTTAATTTTATTTTTTATTGCAGTCTTGTAGAAACAGAAAAATTGTACTAGCTTTCCGATTTAAAAACATAAATCTGCCTATTATTTCTGCATGCTAGTTTAATGCTGTCAAGCTGGAAAAAAAAAAAAAAGAAAAAAAGTCAAATTAACTGCTAGCTTTTCTTATATGGTGTAAAGCTTACTTTTAGTATATTAGGTCTCTAGCACTAGAAGAAGGAAATGGCATTGGGAAAGTACAGATCTAATCTGTGCAGATCTAATCCATGAGATGTGCATCAAAATCTCAACAGAGAAAGGCAGGTGAAATTACAGGCACATCCTCCTTGACAATAGCCGTATCTGAGGCACCTTCATGGCTTTGTACCATATGCACACTGATACTGACCTTAACATGCACAGATAAAGATGGAAATGTGTAGCTATTAATCCACGCCTCAGTGGCTTGCCAAATTCTTTATTGTCCCATGATTTTAGCCCACTAGTTTTCTCTTTTAATTAAGTAACAACTGTGAAAATGTAATAAATTCTGTATGAAACAACTAAGCATTCTTCTGGCCTCCAGACTATTGATTTCAGTCCAGTAGATCATAGCCATGGGGACAATGTGCCTGAAGGGTAAAAAAGTGAACCTAGAACTCTGTCATCTCATTTTTGTCCCCCATTGTGACACCTTCCTGCTTCTGGGGATGCAGAGTGAGCAATTTCAGTCCAGCTGTAATCCTGTGTTTTGTTCTGTGAATCAGCAAACTGGGGTATTACAGAAGTGCAGCAGCAGTCTCTTCCCCAGAGGTTGAGGGCATCGTGTCTCTGCAGGCAAAGTGCATGATCTTTCTGGAGTACCCACCATCTGCCTGCCTAGACCTCCTGGGAACAGGAGCATTTTCTTTCTTTTTTGAAACATATTATGTAAGCACACATATTTTCACAATGTAATTTTGCATAATGCACAGTGTCTCTTTTGGTCATTTACATTTTCCAGCAGTGCTAATTAAATCAACACAAGGGGACTCAGCTAACCAACTGAGACTGTCCCAGAATATCACAGCTTCTTCGTGCACTGAGCAGCTGGTTCAGCGCTCTGAAGCCAAGTCTGTCTTTCATGCTAAAGTACCATACTACACAAAAGGTACCTTTGATTGCCTAAAGACATTGCTTTATCGGCTGGGCTTAGCAACATACAGTAATTTGGAAGTGCTTACTGAGTAGCACTACAAAGACTTTCATTTTTTTTTGTTTAAAAAATCAAACCTATTTTTATAGCTTTTTGTGAACAAGCTAATTTGAAACTATCTTGTATTTGAGTGCTGGGGATCTGCTATTGTTGACTGATAGAGAGTTCATGCAGCCTGTGTCCCTGCCTAGAAGTGAAGAGCGGTATTGTCACTGCATAGAAAGCACTGTCAGCAGTAAGTACATGGAAATAATTTGCTTGGTCATCTACAAATCTCTGTTGTATTTGGTGTCTAGTTATTTGTTTGCTTGTATTTTATCCTGCCAGCTTCTCTCTGGAACAAGTAGTAAGATTTTCCTTTTTCTATGTGTAAAACAGAGGGACTGTATGAATTGCATGCTAAGTGTGAGTGGTTCAGAGGTAGAATTAGAGAGGTTGTCTGCCCTGCCACGTTGCAGCAGCTGGAGCACTCAGGCTCTGATGGGCACTTTGGTTTTTCCTTTGCCTTGGCAAAGTGCTTGCCAGAGACAGTCTGATAAGCATAACGGCCCAGAGCTAGACGCAGAGCAGTCGTTCTTCTGATCTGAAATGTCCTGGTACCTGTAGCTGAGTGCTTTTATGACAAAAATTGCTGAATTTAATTAACGCATGAGTAAGGCAAAATGACAAGTTGTTCTAGAGACACTGTAGTGATCCCAATGCATGGTGCTGCACAGTGCTATTGAGGCCTCAACAACTTCATTTCAATTTTTCATCTTGAAGTATGACTCAGTCATTTACCAAAATTTACACTGCTTTGATTTTACTTTTACTGTACATATTTGATGCTTGCCTAGTGTGATGGATTGGGTTAGAAAATACTTTGAAGGGGTTTTATATTAAGGTAACAGACACTATCTGCCACGCTGTTGTGCTACAATAGCTAACAAGTTTGTCACGATAAAAGATGCTTCACTGACAAATTAGTACGTTTTTTAACCTTACATGAAAACCAAGCAAACCCCTTGGCTTGTTTGTACCTTCACTTTTCTTTCCAAAACTAAAATTTATTCTTTATGCCAGTCTTTTAATTCTTAGTATTAATTCTTATTATTGTAAGACTACACGAACAAAGATGAGGTTTTAGATGTCTTCAAGAAATAAAATAAGATTACTTATGCCTTGTTACGCAGTCATTTTAAACAGTAAATGCTTATTTCATTATAGATTTTTCTAGCTATATCTAGTTTTTTAAAATATTAGTTTTATAGTGAAATTGTGTACTATTTCCAACTTTTTACATACATTTTATCAGAATTCTTTTTTTTCAACAGTCACTTACATAATATTTAACCATCTTGGATGCCTTGGAGTGAATGGACTCCCCCAGGCAGGGAAAGCAAACTTTTTGGTTAAAGGCTCTAATTCCCAAGCCAGTGTAGAACAAAAACCTGAATAATATATAGCCTTATTAATATGTCTGTTACACTTTCAATGGGATTATCTGTGCAGTCTTGGAAAGCTCTAAATATGATGTCCACTGCTAGTCTAGTTATTTCTTGATTGATTTGTTTGTAAGCCTAATAATGGCCTGTTCAGTTAGTACTGCAACTTCCATTCCAGAGAATCCCAAACACTCCACAGACTTCATCTGCTCTTCTGTCTTGACTGAAATGCAGGTTTCTTAGCATGTAGCATGTATCACCACTTCAACACTATTCTACAAGGACTAAATAGTGCATCCACTGGTCCTGTGGCCTCAACATGCTGAGGCACTTTCCCACACTTGGTTTAGAAAGAAGAGTGTCACTTGCTTGGTTTCCAGCATGACTTTCCATTTGGATTCATGTGCTGAGAAATTTTTCTGTTCGGTTACTGACTGGGCACAACCCTGGTTAACTTGTGTGATAGCTGCAAGACGGTATCGCTACGGACTTCAAGCTGAAAGGATCACACAGAAATGAAACAGAGAGGACCATGTCACTTAATTGTGCTGAGTATTGTGTTGTGTATAAAGCTGGAGGACACCTCGACTTCAGGCTTATTTCCATGTTTTGTGTTGTGTTAATTTCCTGTTACTGAAAAATAGCTGTAAAGCACCTCCCATTTTAATTTTTCTCATCATTTTACTCTTGCTTTGACTTGGTGTGAATGCCATGACACTTAATTCAGGAAAATAGTTTTTTTGGATGAAGAATATGCATTTGATAACTTACATGCAATTCAGTCTCAGAGATCAGCAATAATTTTGTGAACTGCTTTCAAAGTTCAGTTTATCTATTGCAAGTTGAGTTTGCACTTCATAAGTTTCCTGAGTATAAAGTCTGCAAAATGGTGTTCTGCTGTTTATGCAACAAGCTATTAGAAAGCCAGGAAGTAATGTATTATGGTAGTGATTTTTCACGGTACATTATAGGTTCAGACTGAGATGCTGCAAAGACTTTAAAAAACTGGGCTACTATGATTCAGATACCAACCTAAATCATATTTTGTAGCTATTATTAGAACTCATACAATGGTAGCCTCTGTGAGCTTCTTCCCTCATAAATTGTGTGTTACTGGGATTTTTTTACCCAAACTAATCTTTCTCTTTTTACAAAATGTCAGCACACAATTCACAGCCTATTAATATGGCAATATTATTTCCAGAAGTAAGGAGAATAAGTCTCTATCTCAAGCAATTAAAATTGTGCAGCTATGGTTTAAGTAAAGTACCTTTCAAATAATTCAAGTCTGGTAAAACTATGCCATTATTTTGAGCCCGTCTTTCATATTTTATTCTAATACATGTCAAACCTCAAAGTCCCGTCACAGTTGTCTTCCACAAAGATAAAATTAAAAGAGTATTAGAGAACAGAACGTTTATGTCCCTGGTAGATGAACAGTCATATTGCTGTATTCATAGCAAAAGAGTATGAAAGAGAACGGTAACTTTTTCATTAAAGGTGAGGAGCAATTGCTGTCTACTTTTAAGAGGAGCTGGTTTTACCCATTGCAAAGCAAAGGCAGGAGAATCCACAGTAAGACAATTTTGAACATATTCTTGTAAGTTATGCTTTTGCTTGAGTAATACAACTTCTAACAGTTTCTTCTTGAAGACCAACAATCTATCTATGTAGTTTTCAGCACAGGCTTTTAGGAGGAGGCAGCCCAGAGGGGAGCACAGAGAGGACTGTAGAGGCTGTGGATGTGGAGAGCAAAGGTGGCTTTGGGTACAAGTGAGATGTGTGTGGTTGGTTCCTGAGGAATACTGTCTGAACATGCCCTTCTGGCAGGTGTTCTGGGCATTAAAGTTGCTCCACCAGATGACCCCAAGGGAGGTTGCAGAGTTTCAGTGTTAGGTGACTCACCCTTACAGCAGAGAGAATTAACGTGACGCAGTGAGGCATAATTTTTACACAGACGGAATGAATGAGCCCCACATTATCACTGTTCTTATGTATCAGAGATTAATGCTGTATTTGAGCTTTACCAGAGAAGTCAATTTGTAAGTGTGTTTTTTTCTAATTAGGATGTCGGTAAGCAGCACCCAGAGAGAAGCTTTTTTCTAAGTATATACGTGAAACAATATTCTGCTATAGTTTGATTAAAAAATCAACTTCTTACTTCTTTATGACTTTTTTTTTCGCCTTTGGTTAACTTGTCTATTGGACATTTGTGGCTAATGTGTATTTTCCTAGAATTCAAAAGAGCTTCCTGGCAATATATCCAGCCCAAATAACAATATAAAAGTTTTTCTGAAGCTAAAACCAGCCTTATTAGTTCTGCTCAAATGTTTTTAGTATGCTACAATCAATCTCTGGTTAAATTTATTCTATGAGTTTTCATCTTTATGTGCCATCAATTTTCAAAGAGGTTTTGTCTTTAGAAGAATACCAATAAGAGATGTTTTATTTCCCTCTTCCAACTGTTCTTGTTGAAGTCAGTTGGGAACTTTCTATCATTTTCTTTGAGAGCTGTATCTAGGAGTTAGGTCACATAACAAACATTGCCCTTAACAAGTTTCAAGCTCAGTTGTGGTACCCTTTGTCCAAATAAAAGGAGATTTCTATGAGTGGGAGCATCTGAATGCCAGGTAGTGTTTGAGGTAAGACTTCTGTAAATATGTTCAAATTTCAAGAGAAGTCTGTCCTTGCAGATATTGCTGGGCTCTATATGACTGCACAGGCTGAGTATCATTTTTGACCTTCTCACTTTGTAAGTAAATGTAGTACCTCTAAATAGCAAAGCGACAAAATGGTTTTACTGGTTAAATAGAAGGTTTTTGAGCTTAATTTGGGAGTGCCTATCTCAAAGTCAATGTTGCATGCTGCCAGCAGGCTCTGGAAGATGCTGCAGCTGGTTTCACAATGGAAGGCTGTTTCTATAGCCATGAGGACTGGAGATCTACTATTGTAGTACGAGCTGAATTTCAGTAATCTGAGATAAGGTACCAAATGCAGATGTGTTTGGCTCAGCTGACTCTCCTACTGGCACAGTCTCCCCGTATCATTACAAACTACATTTTCGCTTCCAGCACAGTGCACGCTGGGTTCTCATATTTCAAACAGAGGCTTAAGGTTAGCCACAAAACTAAGAACATTAATCCAGGGCATGATATGCTTTCACAGTATTCCAAGGGTCAGCCTACCCCCAGTGATGCTGCTCTCATCTTGTTGCTGTTGCAGGGTTTTCTGTTGATCTAGTCATTACTCATACTGCCCCAGTAGAAGGTACCACAAGGGCAGGTGTAACACAGTGGTTAATTGAACTCAGCTCAGAACAACATCGGTGTGCTCAGCTTGCTCCCTGAAATGCCTGTACACGCAGCATGGGGAATAAACAGGAGGAGTTGGAAATCCGTGTTCGGTCGGGGGGCTATGATCTAGTGGCAATTACAGAGACTTGGTGGGACACCTCACATGACTGGAATGTGGTCATGGATGGCTATGTCCTGTTCAGGAAAGACAGGCCACTAAGGAGAGGTGGTGGAGTTGCTCTTCATGTGAGTGAGCAGCTAGAATGTATTGAGTTCTGTCCAGGGGCGGATCAGGAGCGAGTTGAGAGTTTGTGGGTGCGAATTAAGGGGCAGGCTGGCAGGGGTGATACTGTTGTGAGTGTCTATTACAGGCCACCGGATCAGGATGAGGAGGGTGATGAGGCCTTCTACAGGCAGCTGAGAGCAGTCTCGCAATTACAGGGCCTGGTTGTCATGGGGGATTTCAACTACCCTGATATTTGCTGGGAGGCCTACTCAGCCAGCCATCCCCAGTCCAGGAGGTTCCTCCAGTGCATTGATGATAACTTTCTGATGCAAATGGTGGATGAGCCAACTAGGAGAGGAGCGCTGCTGGATCTTATCCTCACTAACAAGGAGGGTCTGGTTGAAGCGGTGAAGGGTGAGAGCAGCCTTGGTTGTAGGATCTCATGTGGCAGGAACAGAATAGCTAGCAGAATTACAACCCTGGACTTCAGGAGGGCCAACTTTGGCCTTTTCAAGCAATTGCTAGGGGAAATCCCATGGGACAGGGTACTAGAAGGTAAGGGGGCTCAAGATAGTTGGTTAGCATTCAAGGACTGCTTCTTCCGAGCTCAAGATCAGAGCATCCCAGCAGGTAGGAAGTCAAGGAAGGGTACCAGGAGACCTGCATGGTTAAACAGGCAACTGCTGGGCAAACTCAAGTGGAAGAAGAGGGTGTACAGATCATGGAAGGAGGGGCTGGCCACTTGGGAGGAATATAAGTCTGTTGTCAGAGGATGTAGGGAGGCAACTAGGAAAGCTAAGGCCTCCTTGGAATTAAACCTTGCAAGAGAGGTCAAGGACAACAGAAAGGGCTTCTTCAAATACATTGCAGGTAAAGCCAACACTAGAGGCAATGTAGGCCCACTGATGAATGAGGTGGGGGCCCTGGAGACAGAGGATAAAAAGAAGGCGGAGTTACTGAATGCCTTCTTTGCCTCTGTCTATACTGCTGGAGGCTGTCCTGAGGAGTCCCGGACCACTGAGGCCCCAGAAGAAGTCAGGATAGTGGAGGAATCTGTCTTGGTTGATGAGTGCTGGGTCAGGGACCAATTAAGCAACCTGGACGTCCATAAATCCATGGGCCCTGATGGGATGCACCCGCAGGTGCTGAGGGAGCTGACGGAAGTCATTGCTAGGCCACTCTCCATCATCTTTGCTAAGTCGTGGGCAACGGGAGAGGTGCCTGAGGACTGGAGGAAAGCGAATGTCACTCCAGTCTTCAGAAAGGGCAAGAAGGAGGACCCGGGTAACTATAGACCAGTCAGCCTCACCTCCATCCCCGGAAAGGTGATGGAACAACTTGTCCTTGGTGCTGTCTCTAGGCACATCAAGGATAGGGGGATCATTAGGGGCACTCAGCATGGCTTCACCAAGGGGAAGTCATGCTTAACCGACTTGAAAGCCTTTTATGAGGACATAACCCGGTGGACAGATGATGGTAAAGGTGTGGATGTGGTCTATCTCGATTTCAGTAAAGCGTTTGACACTGTCTCCCACAGCATCCTCGCAGCTAAACTGGGGAAGTGTGGTCTGGATGATCGGGTAGTGAGGTGGATTGTGAACTGGCTGAAGGGAAGAAGCCAGAGAGTGGTGGTCAATGGGACAGAGTCCAGTTGGAGGCCTGTGTCTAGCGGAGTCCCTCAAGGGTCGGTCCTGGGACCAGTACTATTCAATATATTCATTAATGACTTGGATGAGGGAATAGAGTGCACTGTCAGCAAGTTCGCTGATGACACAAAACTGGGAGGAGTGGCTGACGCACCGGAAGGCTGCGCAGCCATTCAGAGGGACCTGGACAGGCTAGAGAGTTGGGCGGGGAGAAACTTAATGAAATATAACAAGGGCAAGTGTAGAGTCCTGCATCTGGGCAAGAACAACCCCATGTATGAGTACAAGTTGGGGACAGACCTGTTGGAGACCAGCGTAAGGGAAAGGGACGTGGGGGTCCTAGTGGACAACAGGATGACCATGAGCCAGCAGTGTGCCCTTGTGGCCAAGAAGGCCAATGGCATCCTGGGGTGTATTAGAAGGGGTGTGGTTAGCAAGTCAAGAGAGGTTCTCCTCCCCCTCTACTCTGCCCTGGTGAGGCCGCATCTATTGTGTCCAGTTCTGGGCCCCTCAGTTCAAGAAGGACAGGGAACTGCTAGAGAGAGTCCAGCGCAGAGCCACGAAGATGATTAAGAGGGTGGAACATCTCGCTTATGAGGAGAGGCTGAGGGAGCTGGATCTCTTTAGCTTGGAGAAGAGGAGACTGAGGAGTGACCTCATGAATGTTTATAAATATGTAAAGGGCAAGTGTCATGAGGATGGAGCCAGGCTCTTCTCAGTGACATCCCTTGACAGGACAAGGGGCAATGGGTGCAAGCTGGAACACAGGAGGTTCCACTTAAATATGAGGAAAAACTTCTTTACGGTGAGGGTGACCGAACACTGGAACAGGCTGCTCAGAGAGGTTGTGGAGTCTCCTTCTCTGGAGACATTCAAAACCCGCCTGGACGCATTCCTGTGTGATATGGTCTAGGTAATCCTGCTCCGGCAGGGGGATTGGACTGGATGATCTTTCGAGGTCCCTTCCAGTCCCTAACATTCTGTGAACTCAGGTTGTCCTTAGACAGTGAGGATTCCTCCATTCTCAGCAACAGAGAAAGTGGAAACTCTCCACTGTGAAGATCAAAGAGCGTGCAATCCTCAGCCTGTCTCCTGGTCTGAGGAGAGCAGGTGAAATACATCACCCACAGTGATTAGGGAGTTACATATTTATGCAGAGACATACATGCAAATATGAATGCTCACCATGGAGAAAATTATTCATTGTTTGGAAACGGCCTCAAGTTGTGCCGGGGGAGTTTACTTTGGATATCAGGAAAAATTTCTTCACCGAAAGGCTTATCGAGCATTGGAACAGGCTGTCCAGGGAAGTGGTGGAGTCACCATCCCTGGGGGTATTTAAAAGATGAGTAGATGAGGTGCTTAAAGATATGGTTTTGTGGTGGACTTTGCAGTGTTAAGTTAACGGTTGGACATCGATGATCGATGATTGAAGGTCCTTTCCAATCAAAACGATTCTATGATTCTATGATTCTATTTTGTTGGGTTTTTTTTTAATACAATCTATAGTCTGTATATAGCACCATCCCTACGCAGTTTATCCTGTAAGCTCTGCACTCCTCTATTTTAAAACTTTGAATTTAAAACACTAGGAGGAAGAAATCAAATGTTATATCTAAGGATTGAAGTGTAAGTGTGTGATAAATACAATATACATGTATATTATATAAAATTTAAAAGATCAATAAGCAAAAAGGTTAGTAATGTAATGTAATCCATACACAAAGAGAAAAGGAAAGACTACAAAATAACAGGCTATAAAAGAGAAGGCAATTTCCCCATCAACGAACTAGATCTTAAAATGTTTCTCATCCTATATGGCACATATAAGAACTCCAAGATGTACATTTTTCCAAAGCCTTTAGTCTTGAAATTTGTTTAGATCTTCAGTAAAGAATCATGAAATAGAATTTATTGGAGTAGTCCCACGTATGAAAGAAATTATTTTTCTTCCTGAGGAGTCTAATTTTCTTGCATAATTCCCTCTTGGTTCTCCATCACAATTTATCTTACCACATGTTCCACAGTGATGATAGCTCAGCCTTGATGGTTTGAGACTTTGCAAATAAGTCTAATGGCAGACTTGGCTGAAGGTAGTGATGGAAGGCAGACAGAAGTTCAGAGAAGACCCGCAGAGTTTAATCTAGGCATAGAGAGGCTTTAAAAATAAAATGTGTAATCTTCAGCTGATGACTGGAATGTAATACATGCTGCTTATAATTTACTAAAGTTTTGTTGTACTGTTTTCAGACTACTGTTATAGTGATTACATATTTTACACAGAAACCTGAAGGAAGTTCCAGGGTTGATTATGCCCAATATATGATGATTACTGAAATACCAACATTCATCTTTACACTCCTCTGAGCACTAGATAGGTTTGTTGAGAATAATTTCCCTTAAATAATAGGCTTAGCTGCAGGCTGTATTTTAATAATGAATCCCGATAAAATCCAACTGAGAGTTTTCATTTTACTTGAAATTTTCATATTCTCTCTTAAAAGTGATTTTTTCGTTACTCTTGCCAGTTGAAGAAACTATTGCAGCAAATCATCTCATACTGGTTCAGAAATGTTAAGTGCATGACATCTTTATTAATCAAGTACTAAGACATACTTAATTTGTTTAAAAAGTATTTTGTACTAGAAACACTAGCAATTAATATGAGTAATGGTAATCATCGATTCCTCTTTAATGAATGTTTTGTTAAGGATATCTTTTCGAAGTTTATTACAATAAAATATCACTGGACTTGTGGGGAAAAAAAAAAGTCTAGTGCTCTTCTCCTGAGAGGACCATCTGGGGAAAGAAACTTTAAGAGAAAAGGGGATGTGGCAGTTACTATTTATTTATGTTTAAATCTTTTCACTTACGTTAGGGAGGTCACACTGAGAAGTGTGCGTTGGCAGGAGTGTTTCAGAGCCTTGGCTGACACAGGCTCTCTTTCACAGCTGGGTAGTGCCAGTCCCTCACTGATGCTCAAGCTTGCATTGCTGATTTTTGTGCATATACCAGCCTAGAGCTGTGTGGGTCTGGAGAACAGGACGTATATGCCAGAATGAAAAAATCTTGGAGATTTTTATAGGTAAGTGGGCATGGTGTCAGTGAACTGATGAGGGTGACTGAGAGGGGTTGTATATGGTAAATTCAGGTATTCTGAATTCTTACTGGACCATTAAAAAAAATAATCAGAAATGAGCAATTAAACCATGTACGCAGCTTTTTTTTTATGATGGCTATGATTTTCTTGATATATCCCGGAGAGAGTCACAAAAAAAATTCTTGCAGCCATTTTCATGGGCAAAAGACTTTTTTAAATCTCATTAGTAGAGAAAAAAAACTAATAAATCATATATTCCTGATATCTTGTTTAAAGAATTCAGGCCGTCATTTGGGCTACTGATTGAAAGGTCACTTAGGTCATCTGTGAATGATGAAAGATAAGTTAGCCTAGCATGCTCCAAATTGCATGTCTTCTACTGAAGAGGTGCAGAAGAGACTTGAGCTATTATCAGATGTCCATGGAGGCATACCATAGTATTGATATAAAGCTCCAGGTAGCACCTGTGTAAATATTTGGGGTGAGACTCTCCAGTAGCATAGTTCTACTGAAGCTGGTGAAAGCCTGTTCAGCCAAGGCATTTGACTTTGCCAAATTTTTTATAGATTTTTCATTTACAGTCAGAAGTAGGACCTTGTTGAAAACAAGGGGAGACACAGATGGATGCAAGTAGGGCAGTAGAAGAGGGGAGGTAGTTTATAGTAAAAGTTTATAAGCTTGTCTGCTTTAACAGGGTACAGATCCTAAGATATTTCCTTTATTGTCCTTAGACACAGGTCATATACAGACGCAAATCTAGATGTAAGAGTCTTACTTGCTCATAGATATTTCTAACCAGGAGCAGAAATATCAGGCAAACTGAAATCTTTTAAATTTTAATCCCAGCAAATAAAATATCTAAGGAAAATTATTCTTGGCTGAGATGAAATGGATTATACTGTTAAAAAACAAATAATTGACTGCACCAGGTTTTGAGAAGTCAATTCACTGAAAGGTTATGATACAAGATGAGAAAATACTCATGGGTGAATATTCAAAAATGTTTGTTGAGAAGTTATAACCATAAAAATTGTGTTAAGGGTAAGAAATAAATTATTTAGAGCTAACATTGTGGGAACAACAAGAGGGATGTTCATGTTTCACAAGCAGTCCTTCACTGAAAAATAAAATAGAAGAGTAGACTCCAGCTGCAGCATCAGTGGTTTACCAAATAGGAAGTTACAAAAAACCAGTTACAATATTTAGGGCTAGAGAAAATGATAAACCTTTATCCGTGTCGTTTTCTCAGAAATGGCAATTATCTTCTTCATTTTTTAATCTTTTAATGAGCTACAAACTATTCAATACCATTTTGTATGTGTGTTCTTTATTGTACTTCTTTTCTGATTGGACTTTGCTACTAGTTCATCCAAGTGTATCTAATTTTATAATCTCTGGAATCAAATTAAGTCATGGTTATGAGTTTGCCATCATGACTGGTAGCTGTACCTAAACCAGACATACATTATGCAAGAAATCATTACTGGAAGTATTTAATTCACGTCCTATATTTCCCGGCTAGCAAAGCAATGGGATCCCTTGGAGTGAAATGAAACTGAAACAGAGTACAGGCCTCAGGCCAGAAAAAAGAAAAAAAAAGCCCTGCACGGCTGCAAGCCAGTGCATGCTCCATCACACAGTTGTCAGCCTCCTCCCATGGCAATGGCCGAAGAACAGGTTGAATTATGGTCTCTGGGTTGGGTTTCTAAAGCTTGTGCTGTATAGTACCTCTGACACGCAACAGCCTTTCCTTTTCCTATCATGCACGATGAGCAGGATGTGGCCTTCGTGAGCTCCTTCTCTCTGAGCTCCTCCTTGTGAGCCGCTGTGCAGCTGCGGCGGGGTTGGTGCGACAGGCACCAGCGGTCCAGGAGCATCGTTCTGAGGTCCTCCACTGTGGGCTGGCTGGGAACAATAGAAAACCAGGGAGTTAGGTTCATGGCAGGAATTTTTCAGCATCTCAATGGTTTTCAATGTACTGCGAAAAGAGAAAATAAAGGAAAGTTGAATTTTATATAAACCAAGTCAAGTCACTTGTCTAACTGGGCTGGATGGGACCACTAAATGGTGGAGTATTGTTGCCACCTGTAAAAGCAGTTTCTCTCTGATTGCTTCTTTTTCAATGAACTTATTGACAATGTCACTAGATTTCTTTTTTCCCTCCAAAGTAAACCAAATTAATAGTTTCTGTGTCTTATTTCAGCCTTTTGGAGGACATAGTCCTATATAATTCAGATCTAATTCACTGATGCTAAATCAAGGCTGGTTTACATACTTACGAATCACTGTAGTTTCTTGCAAAAATTCTTGTGGCCCCATACTAGCACACTCAAGATTTTGTTCTGCTTGTACTTTAAAAGGATCAGGCTGCTCAAAAACTCAGGTACTATACCTGGAAAGCACATCTGGAGTCAAGTATGCTTTGACAAGCATCAGGTAAAACAACAAAGCTTTTTAGGGGAGAAAAGCAGAAGAATGACAGTTGGAAGGATGAAATAAAATTATTGCATCTGCTCTTCAGGACTCTCAAACTAATTTATTTTTTACACTTTCCAGGATGTAAAATTCATTGTTCTACCCGATTCAAAAAAAAAAGGTAGCTTATGCCCAAAGAATTGAGAAACATCAGTTAGGTCAGAAAACAGAATGACTTTTGAAGAAGAAAATGTGTCAATTGTACATGTGCTGTCTGTAGTTCATCTGACTGCTCTTCAAAATAGACTTTGCTAATGTTACAGTATATACTCAGATATTAAGAAAAAATTCATATATTTCCCTTGCGCTTGGAAGCTGGTAAGTTTTTTTCCTCTGTACCATGTAGACGTTTTATTTCTATCACAACCTTATGCTTTTGAATCTGTATGTAACAAATACAAGGCTGTAGGTATCTCCTCTTATATTTTTTTGTACTCCAGTTTGGAATACGCAGTTTGCCAAAAATATCAGGTGACTCTCTTTATGAAGTGCTTAGGAGGTTTTAGTGCATTCGTTAACACATGGTGAAGTAAATGGCTGTGTTTGAAGCAAAAGGCTGTAAATAAAAAATGCACTTTGAGGGTCAGAAATCTGTGTAGGTTCCTAAACTTACTTATGTCATAAGTTGAATGATTCAGGTTTATGTCAGTGGGCAGGCTACAGCTGTTGTTCTCGAGCTGGCATTTTCTCAGGCTGCCAGAAAGCATCTGCATCACTGGGCATATTCTGTATATTAGAGCCAGAAGAACAAGAGCTGCAGGACCTTTACTCTCTGCAGCCGATCAGAAAGGACAGCTGATTCCAATCAGGAGCAGAGCGTCTCTCTGCAGCCTCCTCCAGCCCTCACCTCCTCTGAATTCTCATAAGAAATTGGCAGTAGTAAGGATGGTCTGGTCTTCAAACAAAGATCATTGCTAGGAACAGGGTTAATGGTACCAAAGTAGCAGACTAAGTGGCTCAGCTGGGATCCTGGAAAAACAGAGATCTGGATGGAAGTTCTCAGCAGCTGGGAACTGGGCACACAGGTATTTCTTTGTGTCTGTTATGAGGTGGAGTGGTTTTTGTTTTGTTTTTTTTTTCTTCTTTTGGTTATGAAAGTCTGCTGGGTTTTTTGCCTTTAGCTAAAGATGACAGAAATTATTTATAAGCTTTTTATAAACCTGGAACAAAAGGTTTTGGAAGTTACTGACAAAGAGCAGCAATAATAAGATTATAGAATTGTAACTGGCAGATAAATAGGAATAGCTGTAAGGAGAAATACATTTTAATTTATAGCTGTTTGTGCTCTGCAGTGACTTTCAAATAATTAGGTAGGAATGTTATTTGTTCCTTTTTACAGGAAAATCTTTATATAGTCCGAGTCAATAAGACTTTTGGCAGAGGGTTCAATAGCAAATGCCATTTGAAAGAATGTTTTAAGGTTGAATGTGTGAAGCAACAAGTTAGGATTTTATCTGCTTGCAATTTTTCATCTCGGGAATGTATGTCAGAAGTCAGTGTCGTAATGATTTTCTATATTTTTCTTATGTCAGAATATCGGAGAAGGAAGAGATGCAGTTATTTATGGACTTTTTTCCATAATTGTAGATGTGATTCATACTCCAGGTTAAAAGAAATGGAGAGGAACTATATCAGTAAATGTTTATTAATTATGTTGGATTAGATTTATAGGTATGCCTTTAATAGTGGAACATGATACACCAGTCAGTAGCTAAACAATACTTTAAGTTGTTTTGTCCTAAAGTTATAGTAAAAATGGCAAATACAGTTTTTTAACTCTTTTTTTTCCCACATTTGCAGTGGTATGCTGAGATGTTTTATTACTAATGACTTTTCAGTGGTGAAAGTAAAATCTGTACCCTTATTTGCTATAGTATCTTTTCCAGATGTAAGTGCTATTAGAAATAAATAACACAAGGTTATATCATATTTATATGATCATTAAGTACAGCTTCATTTTATTCTGGTTACGCTTGGACTAAAAACACTGAACATTACAGAGATATTTTGAAGGAACATTTCTTGGTTTAATAAGCAGGTGGGAAATTGGTATAAGGTCATGGGAAACATAATACCTAGTGATGTATTATTTAAGTATATATTTAGGTAGCTATGTAATAACAATACGTTCCAGTTTGTGCAGAAAAAAGTTGACGTCTCTGCCTATAATCCTAAATGTATTTTCTGAACTGTACAGATTTATCCAGTTCGTTGTCATTAACTGTTTTAACCTTTGCAGTTATTGATCCTAAGTAATATTATACCAACTGTATGCCTTAACCAGAAAGCTCTTTGTGCTTCTGTCATCCATCGTGACAGAAACATGAAGGAAAATGAGCCACTGAGACTTTACAACAGATTCATTGCTTCCGTCAAAGCAATATATTTTTAAATCATGCTTTCATTTGTCTTTTCCTTGACAGGAGGCATTGTTGATAAGGACCTTCGTCACTACCTCAATTTACGGTTCCAGAAAGGTTCGGTAGACCATGAGCTCCAGCAGATCATAAGAGACAATCTATACCTCCGCACAGTGCCATGTGAGTAGGGTGGAGATGAACAAATCTGTTTTCTTAGTGGCAACAGACTATCTGAATTAATGCTGCTGAGGCCATTTGGAAGGCATGAAGAGGTGGACTGTAGATGAAGCAGTCTTCCTCTAAATAGATTTGTGGTTTGGTTCATGTCTTCCACATTATTACTGAGATACTGAACTGTCTAATGCTGAATTAATTTCTGAAACTGCATGCTGCTTTCAAAGTTGTAGTTCTCATAAACTGTGGCTCTAGAATAATAATATTTTTCTTCTGCAGTTTTAAAAAGCACAAATTTAAAGAAAAAAGCAATTTTCAGGTCTGGTTAAATTGATGTCTAACAGAGAGAGTTTGATCTACCTCGTATTTCACAGTATTATACTTTACATAATAATACCATGGGGTTTAGAATGCAATAGGGCAACAGAGGAAACATATAAACTAGGAAATTTTGTCATTTAGATGCAGCAGGCATGGCAATGAAAGTTTGTATTGTCTTGCATACATGTTCTTCTGTTGTTGCATAATGCTATCTAGATCTGAAATATTCTGAAACCTCTAAAATCATTTTTGTAGCTATTGACACTATTCACTTATTTCTGCAGTAGACATGAAATTAAGCATAGTAACATAAGCTGTGTCTGACTGTCAGGACCGTGCCTTTCAGAACAGATCTACTTGGCTGACAGACAATATATCATTTAAAATGGACTCAAGTTCTATTATTCTACCCTCGTAAAATAACTGCTTAGTAGACAAAAAAATAGAGCTTCTGGTTTTGGCAAAAAAAGGCTGCACCTTTGAACTTGCAGGCTTGACCCTGAAATGATAGACAGAGAAAGGTATACTAAGTAAGGGACTGTGCTATTTATATGGTAATGAGCGGGCGCTCTTTGAAAGCTGTGTTGTTTTGAATGCTACTGTAGGTACGTTACATTAAAGAATGGAGCTTTGAGAAGCTCCGCCAAAAAAAAGGACACTCAAGCATTTCCCTTTTCTTTCGGAAGCTGAAGATAAGTAAATATAAAGTCTTCATTTCAGGAGTTTTATTCATGCCTGATTAGAAAGGAAGATGTAGAAAAACAGTAAAAAATTATTACCTGTATGCAGAAAATCAAAACCGTTACATTTATGTGAGGTTTATGATGAACTTAGGTTTGCCTGAAGTTGCTGAGAAACATCACAGCTGAAGTGCAAATGCAAGTACAAAGATGTTTTGAGATTAAATCCCACCTCTTAGGATGTCTGGCGCGGGGGGTTAGCATAGGAGTGTACTTATTACAGCCCCAGCACATGCTTGTTAATGATGGCAATCCAGATTAAAGAGAAAGAAAGCCCAACAATATTGCAACTACTGCACATGTATAACAGGTAACTGTCTGTCAGCAGTATGGGCACGATGAGTAGTTTTTGGTTTTGTTTTGGTTTTAATCAAGGCAATAATAAAGTGTTCTCATTTGTCGAGTGAAAAACAGTACTCACAGAAGGAAATCTATCATTGAGAAAGTAGTGCTACAACCATAAAGACCACAATTTGGAACCTATAAACACTTAATATTACCTTTCCTTTCTGCTGTAACTTATCCATCTTCTGTGTCATTTTATGCGGTTAGATTCTTAGGTCATTATTCTATTACATATTGAGAAGCTTTACCTAAGTAAGAACCAGGTCTTCAAAAATAGTATAGTGCTGCAGATGACAGCTGCTGAATTGCTAGGTAAGCAGGCATGTTCTTGGATAGAGTGGAAGACTCTCTTCAATAGTGGTAGTAGAAAAAAATATGAAAAAAGTAGTGCCTGAGTGGCATTTTTTCTTTGAAATTTTTTTGAAAATCCTGAGAAAGTAGCCCTCCTGAAACGTGGGTATTTTAAAATAGAGACATCAATGAATGCAGACAGGGTGATATGTGGTAACCTAAAGAAGTTTCCATAATCAGGTAAAAGAAAAGGACATCATCACATAGATTGCAACCCAGATTTCCCATCATCATAATTGAGGAGAATCTTTTTTTAATGCAATTTTATTGTATATCCAGCATTCATATTTAGGAGGAAAAATGTTCTCAACTGTTTTCTTTTTTTCATAGAACTTGACTAATTTTTGAATCATGAACTTACTTTTCAAGGGTGCTGATATTCAAAATTTTCTGCTTTGTGCAGTTATTTTTATTTTGAAGATCTGTACGTAGGCTAGGAGTAATGGTAAGCCATCCAGTGTATTTTACACCTGGTAGGGAGATTTCTTTAGTTTGCAGCAGTAATATTTAACTGACTGTACCAGTGCCCACAAGTTAATTTAATGAGTACAGACTAACCATGTACTTATTACAAATATTGCAATGGATGCCACCACAGCAAAAGCAGCAGTCAATTTGGTCAAATTCTTGTGCAGAAAAATAGAGAAAGCCAACCTCATGCAACATAGACTTTATTTCCAATGACAAGGTTGTAACATAAACAGAAAAAAAAAAAATCTGAAAAATAAGTGGCAACCTTTTCCCTTTAAAAGGCACCTACAATCTTTCCTTGGTTATAGAGGTATAATTGCCAGTGAAACCAGGAGAACCTTTGTAAAAGAGTCCTTGACTTTGAGTTTTTACTATCCTTTGCTTTTTGTTCAGACTGACAGCATTGGCCCTAGCAGTGCCATGGGCATGACCACTGGTTTCTCAGCCTTGCAGACCAGCCTAAGACATCTTTCACTTACGTTAATTGAGTGAGTATTCTCTGTGAAACTAGGAAGCAGGAAACTAAATCCATACCTGTTTTAAATCAGGATAAGCCAAATGTAGTTAGAACAGGTAAGCCAGTATTTATTGGATGAGAATTTGAATTGTACACTACACGAGTGTACCATCCCTGTGTGCACCAAAGGATGGATGGGCCAGAAAAGCATGACATGAGGATAATGGATCAATTCTGCCCTGAGAAACTGGCCCCTGTGGGTGGGATGAATTGGTTGGGTTTGTGATCCTTGCATTTCTCTATTTTTAATAATGCAGTGCCACTTTCTACCAAATTAGAAATGATTGTGTAACCCTAAGAGTCAAATGCTGCCTTCCATAAGTGGTTGCAGTTCTCAGTGCCATATGAAATTGATTTTCATTGCTTTGTCAACAGGAATTACACGCATATATCCCAGGGCAGAACGTGTGACTGTATTGGCAGCAGTCGAGATGCAGACGTTAACTAGCTCAGTCCCCAGACCTGTGTGACAGCAGTAATGAAACTGATACATAAACAAGGAAATGAAGAAAAAGTTCTGTTAATTTGAAGCTGAGTTAGAAAAGCAATAAAGCTTTCAACAGACAAGGTCAAGAAACTGAAACTTTTTTAAAGATACAGTATTGCAAATGATATAAAAGAAAATGTGCACTCTTTAGAAGGAGGACTGGGCAGTGGTCTTCTGTCAGGGCACAGGTCTTGTTTTAATGCAAGCAGGAGGACTGGACTTCAGGTGTTGGGGAACCAAAAGTAATACAGATGAGAAATATGCTGAGCATCTCAGAGGAAAACAAAAAATGACAAAATGCAGTTTTGAGGGAATTAAAAGTTCACAGGTCTCAAAGTTTAGAAGACCTGACTGAAGTTGGTTTCATGCATTTTCTTCCCCCTTGTCTTTTATGGGTTTTTAGCATAATTTTCTTACCCTAAACTTATTCCTGAAGTTATTTCTGAGCGCTAACAATTGAGGTTGTCCTACAATACAGAAAAATAGCCGGGGTAAGAAGTAGTAGTTGTTAAACGCAGGTAAGCAGTAGCTGATGCTCTCTGTCCAAGTCCAGGGATCTGGAGAAAGGCCACGAAACACATCTAGGACTGTGAATACTGTAGGCAGACAACAAATTAGTCATGCTGCACCTTGTGCTTGGTAGTGCTCTCGGCAAGCTGCAGTTGCCATGTGGGCAAGCAGCTTTCCAGTCTTCACTAAGGTGAAAAGAGAGAGCTCTAATTTTGTGTCATAGCAAGAATAAAGCTTTGGGGAGAGTACGTGACAGGAAAGTAGTTTTGGTAGTGACAGTTATGGTCAGACCTGTCTACTTTGATATGTCCTTCCAAGCAATTGCAAATTCCGTTTCTTCAAGAGCTGGCAAAGTAGTGGAACTGTGGTTGAAAATAGAGTCTGTGTGTTTCCTTCCCAGACAGGGAATATGAAATGATAGTGGAAGACATTGTGATTAAACAGCACTGGAAAAAGTCAGACAATGACAAGCTGATTGATAGAAGTAAAAAAATAATCTATTAATATGAAGAGATTCTCATTGATATCCTCTGTGATATAACCTCAGATTGACAGTAGCTCAGGTGAATACTTTATCCCACTGCACTGATTTACACCACTGGAGGATGCAGCCCAGAAGTGCATCCTCCACTGGCCATGTATCAGAAGTGAGAATGTGAAATAATTTAAAAAAACAAAAACACCCAAACAAAACAACACATGGAAAGAAAAAAAATTCATGGGGATGAGGAAGTTTTCTTCCTAGTGTTTGCATTTAGAAAAACAACAATGATGAAAGAATGGAGAGGACTGGGTGTGTGGCTCAGGCTTATTGCACTGGATAATGCAGTACTACTGTTAACACCGAAGACTTGGAGGAAGGATGGTTTATTTAAGACATTTGTCAGCGACATAGGAAAACAGGTTCAGTTTGTGACTCAGCCACATGCTATATGTGAGTGACCACAGGCAAGAAATGCAGTCATTATGTGCAATAGTTCCCCACATACGAAATAGTGATAATAATTCCTTCTTTTGCTTAGTTTGCTTGTTGGCGTTATGATTGCTTTGTGTTAGGTGTGTATAGGTAACACACTGAACTGCAAATATGAAACCTATGCACACGTAATAATATCCTTCCTTTCTGCTGTGATTTCTTATTTTATCCATCTTCTGTGAATAATTAGATTCTTGGGTCATTTTGAGTGCCTTTAAATAACAACAGCCTCATTTTCAAATGTGGTTTTGTTCTATTCTAGTATAACCTGGTCTATGTATAAATATATTTAACCTACATGCTGCAGTATTGTCTGTGTACTGTTGAAGTCTCATGTATTACAAAGTGCTTCTGTTTATCGTCTAGTCCTCTTCCCAGAAAAGAAAGTGTGTGCAGTGATTTTTTTTGTCTTCTTTGCTGGACTTGCTTTTGTTTGTCATATATGGCAGAGGTAAGTGCCATTAGCTTTTTTTTTTTTTTTTTTTTTTTTAAGATACTGAAGTCAATAAAATGTGTTTCTACTTAAAGCAGAAATTGCTGCAGGGTGGTGAGGACACAGCCTCAGGGGAATTCACTCCACACTTTCAGCCCTGGAGAAGTCTCCATCTCTCAAACAGTCAAGGTCTTTCCCTCTGGCAGTGAGGGAATGTATTACATTAGGAGACCATGGTCATTCATAGTCTTCTTCATAGGTACCAATCAGAAGTAAGGCACCTCTGGGTGTGTATATACTGAGTTATGATGAGGCTTTTCTCTCCTGCCCCTCCTCCCGGGGGCTGGATCTAATAGGTATTATCATAGAACAGTAGTTTGTATCAATTCTAATACCTTTTATATTAGTCACTATAACAAGGGATGCCAATATTGAGTAAATACTGAAGGAAATCCTAGTCACATATCCAGGTTTTCATCTGAGGTTTCTGAATTTAAAGGTGAGGAAAGAGTGGCAGAAGTCAAGTGATCAATAAATATATATTGGGTGAGGGTACAGCCCACTCAGAAGCTTTGTGTGTAGTGCTGCTGCTCTGGTTAAGGATGTGAGATCTATTTGACTAATCTATATTTGGACAAACATGAGGCTTTTCAAATTTCATTTTTAAAATACTTCATTCCTCTTCTAAAAAGTATATAGCCAAGAGCATTCAAAGGGGAATGTGTGAAACAGATTTGCCAGTGGTTTCATATTTTTCTTATAAGTTTTTTCAGTGTCAAAAGTATCTTTCAAGAGTGGAAATTTAGTGCACAGCTTTGTTCTTAAAAGAAACAAATTAGAAAGTCCAGATATTGTCAGTTAAAAGATCTGCCAGTTTGATGTCATATGGAACTATTCTGAGGATAAAATAACCTGTGCTTAGCACACCGTACTGCCAAGAGCTGTCCACATCACTGGAAATAATAGTACCTAACTTTAATGACTACTTTATTCTTTCAGACAAGTGTTAGTTATTGCTTAGACTGAACTTTGATGGCTCAGAATAGAGCAATGCTGAGCTCCAGGGAAATGTTCTTGTTGTTGTGTATCTAATGGAGCACACCTCCAAGGTGTACTTAAAGCAGAATCTTTGGCAAGCGTGTTCAGCCTTTTTTGTATCTCAAGCAAAATTAAACCAAATCAGGTCATTATGTGAGATGAGGGCCCCGCTGTGCTATATGCAGCGCAGCCACGTGTACCAGAAGATGATGAGGTCACTGCTTCAAATAACTGACAGCCTAAACAGAAGAGGCAAAGAACAGTCGACAAATAAACCCACAGCACAGACAATCCCGAGTTGACTTGCATAAAGTGGAGTGGTGGTTAAACTAGTGCCCGTGGACCTTGCTTTCTTTTCTACTGCTACATGTAGTATCCCTAATTACCTCCTGGAAATGCACAGTACACTGACCTGTTTCTCTGAAGATGCTGGGAACATCTGGTTATAAGAGACTGGCTCATGCGTCATCACATTGACTTTTCCATGCAATTTTATGGGGTTTTTTTGTCTGTTTCAGAGCATAGTGGTAAAGGTTACCATTGGCACTGCGCTGCCTCTCTGTCAGTGGGCATGAAGCATTGCTCAAGCTCAGAGGGTGTTTGGGCTGCAGGCACTGCATTGTCATCAGTGGGAAGCAGTGGATGAAAAGAAAACCAAGCAAAAAACAAGTGAATTACAATTTTATCTTAACTAGGATCTAGGGTAAACAGATGCCCAAACTTTGTCTACAAATAGCAATGCTGATAGAAAATACTGTACTGTTTGTTAGTTATGAGAGAGAAAACACACATTATTTCTGTTGCTTTTTCTCAGAAATTTCTCAGCTCTACATATTGAGGACATCAATTCTCAGCTACTCAGTGACTAATACATCTGTTTTTAAATACTTATCTTAAAATAACGGGTATCCAAAGAAAATAAATACTCTTCAAGAAGAAGGGATCTTGCACCCAGATCACATTTACGAGAAACAGAGACTGCTAATTCTGCCCTGCACTCCCATTCTTTCCACTCCTTCATTCCCTCTTTTCTACTTCCTTAAATAGTATGCTTTTCTCTCCCATTTTCAAAATCAAATCATCCAAAATAAGTAATTTCTTTTTTTTTTTTTATACTTCAGTGCCAATATAAATTACTTGTATAACAGGTAATCTGATGCACTGCCAACTGGAGAGGTAATATCACTAAAGTATCTAGAAGTTTTTGCAGTGAAAAAAAAGCAGGAAAAAGTTCTGAAATTCCAAACCTGATGTTTTTTGAGCAGTTTTCCTACAAAAGAATATCAACCATCTTCCTTAGGTGATGTTAACCAGCGTGTGATTTAAAGAATAATGTCTCTGGCAAGCAACTTGGGTTGCTAATCATATCTGTCTGTAATTATTTGTATGTGATATAACACATGCGTAATGCCAGATGAGAAGTTTAGTTTCTATATTGGTGCTGATTGCCCCCAAGAATTGATCCATTTTTCATTTAACTTTGAGGAGGCTTTCTAGTGTTGCAAAATGAGTTCTCGAATTCACATGATACCAAAAGGATAAAGGATAGTGACAGTTTTAAATGAATTTTGATGATAGCACTAATCTTATTGATTACTTGAGAACTAGCAGGAAACTAGCGGGGCAATAGCATAAAACTGATAAAGTACCTTGTCTGTGCAGAACAAGAACAGCAAATAATAGAAGAGGCCACAATTAACTTATTTTGCAAGTACAAGTCATAGCTCTTGAGTCGCCTGAGGCAGCTTGAAGTTTGGGTAGAGACTATATCTCTCTATGACAGTAGGCTTTTCCAGCCTGAACGTCTTAGATGTACTATTGACCTTTTTCCTGAAATAAAAAACTATCTTTGAAATCAGGAAAATTACAAATATGATTAACAGAAGTTGCAGCGTTATTGAATGTAAGTATTTCTGATTTCTAAACCATTTTTAATTGACTAAATGGTAGTTTTGAATTGCCTTCTTGATATTAAAAGATTTTAAAATATACCACCTAGATAAACTTAGCCTCCATCTACAGTCAAAAAAAGACAAAAAAATGTATTTTTTTTTCTCGAGGGAAGCTGAGATACTTTACATAAAGGCAGAAGTGCTTGCCAGATTGTATAAGTTTTGTGATAAAGCACGAGTAATGCAATTCACCTGGAAACGTTAGAACTGTTTGGACTGAAGTTGCCTCAGAAAGCTTCTTCATTTTGTAACTTTTCATGTCTTTGGATGACCTTTGGATTTGTTGTCTTTCTTAGTATCATTTAAAGCTTTTTTTTTTTTTTTTTAATCTTCTGTGTCTTCTCTCGGTCTGTAGAAGATACACTGTCAGACACAGTGGATAATCTTTACTTTACCTGGTGATTTTCTTCTGAAATGAACAGTGAACATGAAGCACCAACAGCTGCTCTTAGAAATTCAGAATGACAGCAACAAAAGAAAAACAGACTTGTGTAAAAGAATTGATATTCAGAATTGCATGCCCAAATTAAGCTACTAAATCCATATTTACATCATTGAATAAAAAGGTCCAATATCAATTTTGGCAGGATGTGCTTCTTTTGTTTTTTCTCTTCTGGGGCTTTCGTCTACAGTCACAACAAAAGAAAATCTCTGGTAGTGAGGATGGACTTGCTTGTGAATAGATCATCTGGTGCATATTGATCAATTTATGTGAATTGTTAAGCAGTTGGCCAAGTCTGGATTCACCAAATAAGCAGCTTGCTCGCATCTATGTCTCTCAAATGCACATGCAGTTCAGTAGCCTTCTCACACCAGCTGGAGCCCAGATCCTTGCTGATGTTTGGACACCATGCTCTGCCGCTGCTCCCTTCCTTTAAAAAGGTCACATGTACATTACATTAATGAGATTATACAACTGAGACTACTTTAAAGCTTTTTTTCAAGCTTTGAGATTTTTGTCATGCCCCACCTTTAGAGAACAAGGTACCCCTCGTGTCTTCTGGGTCTTATGAAAAAAGAAAGAATTTCAGACCTTCTGTCCATGGTAAGCCGAGGTCAATGGACTAGTGCCTCTAGTGGCACCGTATCTTAGATTCAGAAGGAGCCTGGTTAGAATAAATCCTTTTGAGGAAAAAAAAAAATACAGAATGAAGATTAAAGAGGTGCTTTTTAACACCTGAAGAGTGAAGAAAGCTTTGGTTTTACCAGTAGGAGTGAGATTAATTTATAATTTATTGGTGGAAAACTGTTACAACAAAAACTTTTCTGCAAGTCCTTTTTATTTTCATTTATCCTGAGGGTACCACTATCCTGTTTTTGTCCCATGACAGTTTTTCACAACTTTATATTTCTCCTGTATCTCCAGGTTTTGATTCTACCCAATGCACTTTTTTTTTCCCAATGTATTACTGTTATTAACACATCATCCTCTTGACTAGCTATCAGTCTAGTATGGATTATTCAAATCATTCTGTCAAATTTATTTCAATGATTGTGAATAGGGAAATGTTCTTACTGGGGAGATGGCAGAAATATATTTTGGTTTAAAAAAAATAATATGATAACGCAGAGGTTCCAGATTGTATTTCAAATGAAAACAGTGATCTGGACTTAAATGCAGAAGATTGTTGTAATTTCAGTTTTAAAATTCTTATCTTCGAATTTTAAAAGGTTGGCTGGACATATATAAAAGGGTCTGGAAAACAATATGCTTTCCAGCGAGAGATTAGATATTTTTAGTACTAAATTGCATAATAATAAATTATATGTGCCATTATTTTATCAATGTATTTCCTTTCTATTTTTGTTGAAAATAATCGTAATATGTGTGATATGTTACTCAGATATTTTTACATCGTTCACAAAAATAGTGGATCGTTTTATATGTAGGAAAGAATGAAATTCATTCTAGGCTGCTGATGGTGCAGTCTCTACCTGCATTCTGGTGGGCTTTTGCTAATGACAAAATGCACACCACCACTCGTTTCAAGTCATCTGTATTTTCTGATTCCCACTTTTGGTTTTAGTTGACTGATAAGCTTTCTTTTTCAACTCATATTGGTACTGACTTGACTGGTTGCTTGACCTGTCATTTGGCATTTGTTAATCTTAGAAGAACACAGAAATGTATTTTTTTTTTTTTTTTTTTCCCCCAAGCTTTAAATCGAAAACACCCTACCCTTTCTTGCAAAAATAGAATCCTTTTTTTTTCCTCCACAGAATAAGTTGTGGAGCACTCCTGGAAAGTTTGATCGCACGTGTGTCAGGAATTATGCTGTAAAGCTTTGTCCTGCTACGATTCTCTCTTGTTTCACAGGAGACTTCATTTTAATTGGCAAATGCACATTGCACTGTACTCCATCTTGAAGAGCTCTTAGAATCCAGGGAATAGCCTGTCATTTAATGACCTTTAATTCATTGAAAAATGTAAACTATGGTGGCATTCAAAATGGTGATTTCACAAGATTTCTTTTCAAAAGCTGTTTTTACACAAGATTTCCTGGTAGTAGTAGCAGCATCTGTAAAAAATCTCTTGTCCCTTTAGAGATGTTCTGCATTGTCTTCCACTAAAATACGTCTAATATTGAGTGATTCTGAGCCTCTGCAAGTTCTGTTTGCTTGTGGAAGATTATCGGCACTACCTATGTTTCCTGACTGGGCTTGCATTGCTGGTGTAGCAGCTCTCTTCCCTTCACTGTTTTGGATACCACATGCAGTGAAGAGCTGGGCTACCGCCTTTTCATTCTATCCATGCAAATCCTCTGTAAATCTGTGTAGCTGTTCTGTTCTGTGCAGTCTCATACAATAAAAAGGCTTTTCCTCATTTGCCCTGCTAGAGGGAGCAACTGGGAAAAGAGGATATCAGGAACGCATTCCTATCAGTGCCATTATACAGTTGTTGACGTTCTCAATTAATAGTTGCCATGTACAAAAGTTAGGTCAAATTGGTGCAACGCACCAAGTTGTGCAAAGCCACAAAAGTTAGCACAACTTGGTGCAAAGCCTCTCAGTCCGCTGTCATTGTGCAGCTTCTCCTGGTTGCCCCATGCTTTGCTCAATTGCAGCTGATGAGGCCCAGCTGCTGCATACTTTATTTCTGTTTTTCATGTCTGAATACAACAATTTGTTTGCAAAAGATGGCAAAATCATTTCATGTGTATGAGCGCAGGTACTCTAAAGCATTATGGGCAGACTGAGGCTCTTCCAGTTACTTTACAGCTTCTGGCAAAGACTTAGTCTTGCACTAATTGGAATGTATTTGGTTATACCAGGTCTGTCACATGCACATTTTATCATTCCTCATTAAGCCCGTGTACCTATATATTTTCAACATCCGTACCTGATCATTCTTATTTTCTTGTTATGAATAGATTTGTATTATTTGAAAAGTGTAAAGCAGAAAATTGTATTTTGTATGTTAATTTCATCTCGTGGTGTTATCTAATCAGAATAACTTAGAATAATATGGCTTGCGATTATATTTTTCAGATAAAATTAAAAAAAATTTAAAAATATTTTTGAACTAGAGGCAACAAAGACAATCTTTGATTAAAGAAGATGATGCTGATACACTACTGAAATTTGGGAGGTGCTAGGGTAAATTAAAAATAAGTTAAAAGCATTCAAATTCTTCCATGGTGTTTGAGTTGTCACATCAAATTTGCTTAGCGGCCAACACTACCAGAATACTGCTGTGAAGGAACTAGTATTGTTGCACCTAAAACAACATCTTGGTAGTATATGCAGCTTACAGTGCCAAGTTTTCATGTGTCTGAACAGAATGAAATAGGAAGTAGTTGCTTGTATGTCAAAACCTGCCATAGATGCCTGAAGTCATAATTCTTATTCACACTCCAGTGACTTTATATTTCCATAGCAATGTAAAGGACCTCAGGGTTAGAACCCTGAGGGACATAGGTAGATTTAGGTAGACTTTTGGTTCTTGTCTAGATCTGTGGTCATTAAAATCCATGTTCTTTTGCCATCTAACTTTACAGAGAGAAAATTCTTAATTGCTGAAGTTTTCATCAGTACAAGTACTTAAGCACCTATAACAGTGGTCTGGGCAGTCATGTCAATGTCGTAGCTCATGTCAGGATTGATTCTATTAAGGCAAACATTCAAGTCCCCTGAGCAGTACGTTTTCTAGATGGTCACGTAAAACAAATCAGGTACCATATAAAGCATGGTAGAAGTCATTGCTTTTGTTTGAAAACATTGCTGGTGGAGAGAAGAGAGAAACACCCCATATTGTTGGATCCATATTACTAAACCTTGGCCGACTCGCCGCTCAGGAAGCTGGTGGTTTGGTGTCTGAGTCCAAGCCTTCAGCAACTGGGCAAGGAAAGGAAGCTTATGACTTGAGACTGTAAGTTTTACACAGGTTGGAGAAGGTGGCTTACACCTAAGCTAATGCTTAAGTGATGGAACTTTGTAAGTCTAGCCCATACAATAGGCAAGGCTCTTTCCCAAATATACCTCAAGGTTTATGTCCTCTAGATAATCTAGTACAGCTATCTATACCTCAAGGACAGGATAAAAATCAGGCTAGTTTCATATTTCTCTCTTTCTCTTCTTTCCTTCTAAGTCCTGTGAGGAGATGGTGAACTGTACAGCTGAGTATTGAGTCATTCTACTATTCAGGGTTTCATTCAAGGAAGATGCGAAATAATGTAGAGTTCCCCATCAACTACCAAAGGGTATGGGGTAGGTTTCTTTCCCCTGTGCATCATGTAGAATAAGGTTAGCTATAATATATATTATCTAGTCTTTAGTTTATCTTTGTGTGCTTCAAAAATAATGATAATTTCCTACAGTGCTTCAAAACTTGCCATGAAATCATCAGTCACTTTTATCTACAGTGCAAATGCATCTGTACTTGTATCAAGATTTGAGCACCAACTCACTACTATTTAAATACACGGTTAAAATTGTACTGACTCAGAAACATGGCAATTAGAGCCAGAAACAATTTAGTAATCTGGATTTTAAAGCTGTCAGAGAATAGTTGTCATTCTGGTTTTGTACTTTATAATGACATGTCCTGGAAGAGAGCGTTGAATTTCGGAGAAAGTCCTTCCTTTCATCATCTTCACAAAAAGAGAGCATTTTATGTCTCCTGTCTTTCCTGTCACTATCCTCAATTTGCATGTCCCAACTCTGATACATGTGGTGGGATTTTGTAGAGATTTTTACTTTTCAGGCTCTTCTGAGTAAGATGCAAGATTATTTCTGGCCTGGATAAGAGCTGCTCATTCTGGACTGGAGAAAAGAAGTGGAAGAAAGGCCAGGATATCTGAGGGATTCTGTGGTGACTGTGCTTCATGCTTCCACTAGCCTCCATTTTTTTCCAGAAAATACTTGAAATCCATGAGGCACTGTGTTTCTAAGAGCTTTTTTTGCCTACTAAGTTGAGCAAATTATCCAAACTCTATGCTTTAAAGAATTTATTCCCATTAAGTAGTTCCTATTTTATTGAAATTCCTTTAAAATTTATGAAAAAGCAGTAAAGTGTAAAAGAAAAGAGGCTTCTGCAAGATGCAATTATACTGTCTCTCTTTGTCCCTCTTTTATTAACTGTGAAGACTTGAGCAACAATAATAAACATATAAAAATGTTAGTTCTTGTATAATCCTCCATTAACATCATAAAAGAGAATTCTGAATAAAGATTAAAGGTTTGGTTTTTAAAAAAAGGTTACAGATTTAAGTTCTCCTACAAAAGAAAGAATCTTAAAAGGTGAGCATAAAGGAAAATGGAAACGAAAAAGTAGAAGGGCTTGTTATAAAAACAAATTTATTTGCTTCTTGTGCCTGATATTTTTTGTCCATCAGACACTGGAGTGGCCTGAAATGCAGACACATCATGGGGGAAACTGAAGTTCAGCTTTGTCCTTTAGCTCAGTACAGACTTTGGAAGTGAGATTGTCATTTTTCAATAAGGGTTTCATGCAGTGAGCAGTGTGCACATATACCAATGTTTTTGTTACACTGTGGCAATGATAAATCTTCTTTTGGTATCTTTAGGTCAAGTGAACCTACTAATGACTTCAAATTTAAAGATTCTAACTGAAATTCTGAAGTAAGGTTGCAGTGTTTTGTACTGAAGGAACAATCCTTAGAGAATTGCCTTTCAAGATCATGAGTAAAGCTCAGTAAAAAGATGTTAAACATTAATGTACCACATGTATCACTTTCATTGTCTAAAACGAAACTCCCCTTATAAATTCCTTACAGCTCTTTAGTCACTGCAACCTTCTAATGGTATTTTACACTGAGTTTGGAAACATGGAGGGGTTGCTAAGGGCATGTGTTTAAATGCATTATGGCCAGAGGCCAGATCATGCTCTTGTAGAAAGGCAGAAGTCTTCCTGACTTGGGCAAGAGCTTCCTGAGGCTCACAGGATTGCTGTTGTTGTTAAGGACATGGTATGGTATGGACTGAAATTTAAAGTACAGTAACTGGTCTTTTACTCTGCTTTGGAAATGTCTGTACTCATAAACTGACAAAGACTAGACAAAAGCTGAATTTTAAGAGGATAATTATGGTCTTGGAGACACAGTAAGCTCTGAGCAAAAAATGCACCTCTTATCCTCCCATCTAGTGACTCGAGTGACCTCCCAGGTCTCAGGGTACATGACACAGGATTAGACCAGATGGCAGTTGTGTGCGAAGCCGTTTGGGTGGTGGAGGCAACAAGTAGATAACTTCTGAAGATAACGTTACACATGATTGTGTAATGCACTGAAAATTTTCTACAGTTTCCTGATTTTTTTAATAATCTGAAAACAGAACATTGTTTTAGACTGAAGAGCACCTTAAATCCAAGGTATGCTGTACATGCAAGGCAGAACAATTTGTGTTTCATTGCATGAAGCCTTTTCTGAAGTGATTCCTATTTGTTTACCCAGTTCTGCTGTGACTGTTCTTAAAAGGAGGAAGAACGCTACCACCTTAGTGTGGCTTAGGCATTGGGGAAAAAAAAAAAAAAAAAAAAGATGCTTGAGTGGTGATTTAACTTACAGAGTGAGAATATAAGCAAAGTTACGTAGGAAATGTACAGAGGCACAGTCATAACTTGGAGCACATTTTTTACTGCTCGAGTGAAATATCATCGTGAACTTTCATTGAATTGAAGTGAGAATTAATTGTTTTCTATGTCCCTGGTAGAATTTTGTTAAATTACTACAGGCCTTAACTTTGTGCATCTTGTAAAATAACGCACAGCTTCCACAGACAATACAGTGATGTTTATAGCAGCTTAATTTTCTTTTCAAACTACAAAGCACTTCACGCTGTTGGCCAGAAGGATTAATAAAGGTGTAAGAATTATGTAGAAATAAGGAAACTGTGAGTAATATGGAAACTAGATGCTCAACCTGATTATTTCAGAAGTCATGCACAGGAGGCTCTGCAGTGCTCCAGTGCTTCCAGTCCACTTCTGTTCTGGTGCAGGATGGTGGCACGAGGTTGAAAATGTCTTTTCTTCCTGTTAGGTACTCCATTGTAGGTGTTAAATATATGCTTATAGAAACTGCTTCTAATTTAGTGCCATAACAACAGAGGAGCTGGAAAGAAGGGGGATTTGCTGGAGAGAGGAACATTTACAGTGGGTTGGTCTGTATTTTGGTTCATACCATGTATGTACATCGTCATGCAGAGCTGCTCTGTTCCCCGTGAGTTGTGTACTGTCCCCGTTCAGACAGTATTGCACAGAACTGCAGTGTGTGGCAGAGAAACATGTTCTGTAGTCTCCCTTCATGCCCCAATTCTCCTTTCATACCCTGAAGAAAGACCACTGAAAATGTGGGAACACTTAAAGAGCAATTTCCTTGGCCAATATGGGGTGGCCCGTGGCAACAACACACAGTCATACCCCTTTCAAGGTGATGGCTGTGTCTGTGCTAGAAAAACCACATAGAGATGAATAGAAAATAGTGACCCTGTAGACTGATGGGAAGGGTTTTCTTTCTCTTCATAGAATCATAGAATCATAGAATCATAGAATGGTTTGGGTTGGAAGTGACCTTAAAGATCATCTAGTTCCAACCCCCCTGCCACAAGCAGGGACACCTTTCCTCTAGACCAGGTTGCTCAAAGCCTCATCCAACCTGGCCTTAAACACTGCCAGGGAGGGAGCAGCCACAACTTATCTGGGCAACCTGTAGCACCCAGGTCTCACCACCCTCACAGTAAAGAATTTCTTCCTAATATTTAATCTAAATCTACCCTCTTTCAGTTTAAAACCATTCCCCCTCATCCTGTCACTACTTGTCCTTGTAAAAAGCCCCTCTCCCTCTTTCCTGTAGGCCCCCTTCAGATACTGGAAGGCTGCTATGAGGTCTCCCCGGAGCCTTCTCTTCTCCAGGCTGAAGAGCCCCAACTCTCTCAGCCTGTCTTCATAGGAGAGGTGCTCCAGCCCTCTGATGATCTTTGTGGCCCTCCTCTAGACTTGCTCCAACAGCTCCATGTCCTTCTTATGTTGTTTATCTCCACTTATAAAAACATATGGCGTAGTTAAATGTTCCATTAGCTTTGTCTCCCCAGCTCCACGAATCTCTCACAGAAGTGTACTTCCAAGCTTATTTTCCAAAGACACGTGCTGCCAAGTTTGAGATGAGAAAACTGTTTCTGAATGATACAGCCCTATTCTCACTTCTGGGAGCTGAAGAATATCACATCATCTTGGCAAATATTATTCCGCAGCTATTCTATCAAAGCAACCATAGTACTTTTAAAATATGTCCTTTAGCACACATGTAGGTTTTTTTGCTTTTTCTTGTTCTGTACAGGATTATTTAAACAATTGGGAGTCAGAGTTCGGGTGATGTTCTCATTGACCTTGGTTAGATTCATGATTCTGGCCAGCTGCTTTGTTAAATCTGGGCCGTATGCTACTCGTCTTTCTGTGTCACTAAAAAGTTTGAACAGAGGAAAACAGCCACAGTCCTATAGCATGGGAGGACTAGCAGTAAAGAGAGTTCAACCTCACCTTGCCATCACTTTCCAGCTCCCCAAATGAGTTCTACAATAGCATAGGGAAGAGCTGAGTGTAGATAATCGGAGTCTACCCTAACTACGTGGGTTCACTCATCAAGGTCAGAAATACATGAACATAACTTGTGTGTTCCTTCTCTGCAGGCAGCACAAGCACCAATATCACTCTGCTAAGAATTTGGGCTTGTTTGCCATCCACAGAGGCGAGGATTTGGTTCTCTGTACTTCACTCTATCCATGAATACAGTTGTGCTGCAATAATGCTGGTGATTGGATATAATACTGCTATTGTGTATTGTTCATATGGAACACTTGAATGATGGGGTAGGATTCTGCAAGATATTTCAGATGAGCAGCACCATAAAAGTAAAAAAAAAAAATATTATTAGAGTTGTTTGGTGATTTGAGGAAACATACTATTTTACATAAATGCAAAGAAAAGGAGCGGGGAACTAAATAAATGACTTCTTAACTTCTTAATTTTCTTTTCAGTTTCATCTCTTTTATTTTTTTCTCCTTTATTGTATTATTCAAATGAAAATCCAGTGCATGACAACTAAAGCATAATGCATTACAATTCTATTTCTTTTTAAAAGGCTGAAATTTCTATTTATCCACTGGTTTTGGAATCTATGTAAATGTTATATTAATTATGATACATGATGTTGCCTATTCATACTGCCTGCATTTATTGTATTCATACGTGTAGAGAGAACGCAAAGCCTACGTGGATTGCAGATGTGAAGGGACCCATACGTTCTTGGTGAGCCTGTGAGATCAAGGTCTAAAGTGTAGTACTCACAAGGACTTTGGTAGAACAGGAGACTTGGAGCGTGTCAAAAGCTGTACCTTACTGATTTAATAGCTGAATTAGGTCTACAGCTAGAACTCTTATCCTTTTTTGGAACTTACTCTGTACTATGAATTTTAAGTTAGTATTCTTAAGAGTTTCCATTATTCTGAATATGTACCAACAACCAATTCTCAGCTGATGTCAATCAGTATAACTTCATTACTGTTGGGGAGTTTTGGAGATTAACACTGTTTTAGGCTTTAACCTTGCTGTGATAGCCAGGAAACATTAAGTTCCACTTCTAAATGATTACTGAATGCTAACAGCTCTCTTGACTTCACTGATAATAGATTGGCAGAAATAGCTCTGATCATTGCTGAGCTAAATATGTTCCTGAAATATCAAAACAATTAAATTGGTAGTTTTGCAGTATTTTTCTATGCTTTATTCTCCGAAATTACAAAAGAAATCAGGTGAAAGTTTAATCATAGAACTGTAAAAGGTTGCAAAAGCAGCAGCTTTGTTGTTTCCTTTAAATAAGGTGGTGTTATTGTCAATTCCATAGTTAAAAAAAAAAATCCTCACCTGCAAGTTCAAATTAAGAAAACTATATTCATTTATTTTTATGTTTTAAAATAATTCACTTTTGCAGGCTAATTTTGCAGCACAGTGAATTGCTGATTGTCATAATTGCTGCCTGGGAAGGGATACCTTTGCCAAGGTCATTTCTGTCACTTCTCATTTTTTTCTTTAATCTTACCTCTGAAAATAGATGTCGTGTGGTAGCTTGAACACTATTATAAGCAATAGCATGCCTGAATGCAGCTGTAATTGAGAATCTACCTAGTCTTCCTTTACAAAATTGGTGCAGGCTTCACTGCTAAACCCAGGTGCGTCAATCTCAATTAAAGGCAGGGTGAGAAACTGCAATTCTGTATGGTCTCATTTTCATAAATGTGATTTTAATTGGGACTATTTTATCCCACATGTGCCTCTGTGAACAGGTGCGGACCAGCAAGACCATGGGCTAGGACTGTTCACATAGGCAAACTGTATTCATTTCCTTGAAAGAACAGTAGATGTTGGAGGGAGACAGTATATTATTATAGGAGGAGGAAGACCATGTTTTGTCTTAGCAATCAGTGATAAACCAAGAGATTATAGGGAGCAAATGTAAGTCATAGGATTCAATTACTTCAGTGATGATTTTTGGACTAGGAATGACTTTTGTAGAGAAGGAATTCAAGCTGTTACAGGGATTTTCACCACAGCACAAGCAAGGTCAAAAGAAACAGGCGTGAGTGAGCCAGGACAACAGTTTGGTAAAGAAGATTTAACTAGGGGCAGAGGCAGGGGAAAAGAATGAAAAAAACAGAAAGAGTTGGCAGTGATGGATGATGAAATGATGGAGAATAGATTCAACCATTGAGATCTGACCTCCTTCTAGAAAGTCAGAAGCTGTGTAAACAGGCTTTTGTCAGTGGAAAGGTTGAATTATACCTTTTAGATGAAAAAGGACATGAGAGGTAGAAAATATGTTGCAGCATGGCTGTTGGAGTCAGCAGGATGAATGTGTCAGGTTGAGAAGCACAGAAAAGAGAAGTGAGAGGAGCAATCCAGGAAGGTGGCTAATGGAGTTGGTCGACGGCTTGGCTGTATATGACAGCAATGAGCAAACAGAGAGGGGGAAGACTGCACTGAACAGTGCAATCAGGAGGAGTAGGGCAGATACAGGACAAAGACTTCAAAACAAAAATAGCAGAGAAGGTGACAGATCACCAGGCTGGACCAATTCAGGGTAGGGATTGTAGGAAAATTAGAAGCCTTGTTGAGAGACGGCAGCTACCCAAACAGTGCCTGACACATGCAGGTATGTTAGAATCATAGAATCATAGAATTGTTTTGGTTGGAAAGGACCTTTAAGATCATTGAGTCCAACTGTTAACGTAACACTGCCAAGTCCACCACTAAACCATGTCCCTAAGCACCACACATACATTTTTAAATACCTGCAGGGATGGTGACTCCACCACTTCCCTGGGCAGCGTGTTCCAATGTTTGACAACCGTTTCGGTGAAGAAATTTTTCCTGATATCCAATCTAAACCTCCCCTGGCGCAACTTGAGGCTGTTTCCTCTCGTCCTATTGCTTGTTACCTGGGAGAAGAAACCAACACCCACCTCGCTACAACCTCCTTTCAGGTAGTTGTAGGGAGCAAGAAGGTCTCCCCTGAGCCTCCTTTTCTCCAGACTAAACAACCCCAGTTCCCTCAGCCACTTCTCACAGGACTTGTGCTCTAGAACCTTCACCAGCTTCATTGCCCTCAATGTCTTTCCTGTAGTGAGGGGCCCAAAACTCAACACAGTATTCAAGGTGCAGCCTCACCAGTGCAGAGTACTGGGAGACAATTAATTCCCTAGTGCTGCTGGCCACACTATTTCTGATACAAGCCAGGATGCTGTTGGCCTTCTTGGCCACCTGGGCACACTGCTGGCTCATATTCAGCCAGCCATCGATCAACACCCCCAGGTCCTTTCCACCAGGCAGCTTTCCAGCCACTCTTCCCCAAGCCTGTAGCTGTGCATGGGGTTGTTGTGCCCCAAGTGCAGGACCCGACAGTTGGCCCTGTTGAACTTCATACAGTTGACCTTGGCCCATCGATCCAACCTGTCGAGATCCCTCTGCAGAGCCTTCCTACACTCAAGCAGATCAACACTCCCACCCAACTTGGTGTTGTCTGTGAACTTACTGAGAGTGCACTTGGTCCCCTTGTCCAGATCATTGATAAAGATATTAAAAGAGAACTGGCCCCAACACTGAGCCCTGGGGAACACCACTTGTGACTGGCTGCCAACTGGATTTGATTTCATTCACCATACGTTTATGTTGATAAACATGAGCTTCCTCTGGAAGGACTGGCTGGATGTGATCTAACAGGGTGATCTGGGACGTTGCAGCACTAGCGTAGGCCTCAGCCAGAGGTGATGCAGCCCTCCTCAGCTGGTGTATGAGGTACGGTGACATACTAACATTGCTCTCCAGGTTTCTGCCCAAACTGCAGGCAGGTTGAGCTAGTGTACATTTGCACTTGTTTATGCTGATTTTCTGCGTGAGAACTAAGAATCAGAGGAGGGTGAGACGAGGCTCTGGGGGCTTGTGATTATGGGTTCAGAAATAGCAGGAGGGTGGGTGGAGGAGGTGAGCATGAGGTTCTGTAAGGCAAATGGAAAAAAGAGGGTGTAATTTTCACAAGACTGATTGAAGTGGCAAACCTGTGGGGAAAATACTGTGTGACAGGATCATTAAAGATTGCATTATAATAGAAATCCAAAAGGAAATTAATTAAAAGAACTGCTAAACTATGACATTTTCTAATTTTTGAGTGCTGTGGTTTACAAGTGTAATAATGTTCCTCTGTCATAACTTACAGAGTAGAGATAGTCATAAAACAATTCTTTTTTTCTTTTTTTTTTTCTTGAAGGAAATAACATTTTTAGGGGGAGTTAAAAAAGAAATTTAGATTTTTATCTTACTTTGTTCGTGCTTTTAGTTCTGGCAACACTAAGTAGTAGTCTGGAAAAAATTTCAAGCTTGTTTTAATGTAAGGTAACTACAGCTCTCAGTAAACATGATCACTGAAACAATTTCTTAGTAGAAAACACAGTATCACTTAAAATATTTTAAAAAAATATTAGTTGGCCTCATGGGGGAGACTTTCTGCACATAGATTTTTTCAAATCTCTTATTAGTTTTATGCAATCATTCTGACATTGGGAGGAAAGAACAATAATAAAATACGTTATGGCAGTTGCAGCTAACAGTATGGAGTGATACACAAAGTAAAAATAAGGAAAGATTCTGAAAAAGTAGAAGCTTGCTTAGAGCATCTCTAGCCCAGTGTTCATAAAAATGAGATTTTGTTGTTTATTTACAGTAGCTGCGTCAAGTTTATGTGAGCCATGAAATAATTAATAAAATGTGAGAGAACTAGCTCATGATCTTTGTGCCAAGCAGGCATTCATGTACCAGCTGGGGAAGCCAGCAGCAATCTTTAGAAAAATGCAGTGGAGCTATGGTGAAGGAAAAGAACAACAATTAATATTTTCTGCTGTTAGTTAATGTAGATTATGCTCTTTTAATCTCAAACATTTCTTCAGGGTTTCTGGTAAAATCGAAATTCATAGTGGGTGATGGGGAAGCTCAGAAATGCATTGCAATGATATGCTGTTTAAAATGAGGACTGTTTTTGTCTAAATGACAGTGTGAACTAAGCTTTCAAGGAGTTTTCTCCACGCAGCAGTACTACGCAGTGTTCCTTACCAAGAAATGTCCATGGACTTTCTTACAGGCAGAGGTGCTCCAATATAGTACTCCAGGTGGGTTCTCATGAGAGCGGAGTAGATGGGGAGAATCACCTCCCTAGACCTGCTGACCATGCTTCTTTTAATGCAGCCCAGGATACGGTTGACCTTCTGGGAGGTGACCGCACATTGCCGGCTCATGTCCAGCTTTTCAACCACCATTACCCCCAAGTCCTTCTCCTCAGGGCTGCTCTCAATCCCTTCATCCCCCAGCCTGTATTCGTACCAGGGGTTGCCCTGACCCAGGTGCAGGAACCTTGCACTTGGCCTTGTTGAACTTCATGTGGTTCACACAGGCCCACTTCTCAAGCTTGTCCAGGTCCCTCTGGATGGCATCCCGTCCTTCAGATGTGTCGACCGCACCACTCAGCTTGGTGTCATCAGCAAGTTTGCTGAGGGTGCACTCAATCCCAATGTCCATGTCATTGATGAAGATATTAAACAGTACTGGTCCCAATACGGACCCCTGAGGGACATCACTTGTCACCAGTCTCCATCTGAACATTGAGCCATTGATCACTACCCTCTGGATGTGACCATCCAACCAATTCCTCATCTGCGGAATAGTCCACTAATCAAATCCATCTCTCTCTAATTTGGAGAGAAGAATGTTGTGGGGGCACTATGTCAAAGGCCTTACAGAAGTCCAGATAGACGACATCCATAGCTCTTCCCTTGTCCACTGATGTAGTCACTCCATCATGGAAGGCCGCTAGGTTGGTCAGGCAGGACTTGCCAGAAGTCCAGTTCTTATCTGTTACTCAATTCTGAGTTAAAGATTTGCAATTAAATTTGATGATTGTAAGTTTATTATGGGCCTTAACACATTTCTACTGCAGCTGAGAGTGTCTCTGATTATTATCCATTAGATTTCTTATTTATAATTTTAAATACGTAAACAGAGGTTGCTAAAACTGTTAACAGTGTTATGGCCTACTGTGTTCATCACCCTGAGAACTGTTTTGTAAAGTATCCAGTTATTGTCACTTGCACATTCAAGCACAACTTCTGTGGACAGGACACAGTCCTGTTTCTTTTTGGTGATCCATGTTGAAAAATGATGCTTATTCTGTAGATAGAAACATCTCCAGTTCAGCTGTGGCACAAAAAGCATTATAGCTAACACAGTTAGTGACTCAGATATCGAGGCCCCCAATTACACATTTTACCATAGACACTTTTATAGGAGAAAGTAACAGTTAAGTAATATGTGAAGTATCATTTCAATGGTGTACCACATATATGTGAATTAAGCTCCAAATATCCGTTGTCAGATAATGTCTCATAGCTTTCCACTCAGTAAACACTGAGTAAACACTCAGTGTTTTGATCAGTAGGGTAAGAAAAATGTCATTCACTTCCACAAAGTGTGCCTTTCATTTTTTCCAGTTTATTTTCTCCTTTGATAATAGAAGATGAGTAGTGTATGACTCAGTTGAACATGAAGAAACCAAAAACAGTTTGAAGGATGCTTTGACAAATAAACACGAAAACAAGTACACATATTTTCACATATTAAAGGGTACACTTTTATTATTTATAGATTTTATTTGAAGATATTCTTTCTGGAAAATTAAGGAGCTATACTAAATCAGTTAATTTGGGAAATTTCATAGCCAGGGGGTTGGAGCTTCTGTAAGATGAAAAAGTAAAACCATCCAGAATTTTCTTCCAGGCAAAAGCAAAAGAAAATCAGAGAAAGATTTAACCTTTAACTACCCTAAAAAAATAGTAGGAGTAAGTGAAGAGTATACAAGGAACAGAGAAGTCATTTATCAGCCAAGAAAGTAAGGTCTGTACTAGAGGTTGGAAAGTAAGTTTGAGAAAATTAAAGATGAATTTAGACCTTCCAGAGAACTAAACAAAATAGTAAATATTTTTGACCACATAAATAGAAATGAAATAAGGAAAGAAGACAAGGGTTTCATTAGGCAGGGGGAGGTAAGGATTAGCTATACTCCAGACTAAAAAAATGTTCAGTAAGGATCATTCAGAACTTAGACGTGGAAGAAGAGTAACTAATGAGAAAGTGTGTGAATTTATGAGGTTTGGGGTTCATTTTTCATTTTGTTTTGGTTTGGTTTTGGTTTTTTTTGGTGTTTTGTTTTGTTTTGTTTTATTTTTTTTTTTAAAAAAAAAAAGCAATTTATTGCATCTGAGATGATAGACACAAAACCAAGAACTTGACTTGGGAAGTAGGGGAGCAGATTAACTCCATATCTGAAGAATTTAAAGATGAAATTGCAAGTTTGACATGAAGGATGTTTAGTGCATTTATAACATCACAAGTAATACTACGAATAGCAAATACAGCTCCTTTTAGGAGTAAAACACCTTTCAGGAAACTATGTATTTACTTGTTCAACTATAGAAAGCAAAACTTTAAAATAATTTTGAAGTGTTGACAAAGCAAAATCATAGAGATGAATGGAAAATGAGATAAAATACAATAAGACTTTTGTAAAGGGTTTAAAATGTCACGCTAATATGATAGTTCTTTGGTGGAATTATTGATTTCATCAGCTGAGGATGTGCGCTGTAGAATTAATCTGTCTGTGATTCACTGGAGAGATGGGAAGGAGTAAAGCTGCCATACTGGAGTTTGGCGAGACCTCATCTGAAATTCCTTATATTGCATGCTTGCGTTCAAGAAATGTAGATTGGAAGAAGCTGCTCAGCAGACCAAAATGCCTGTCTTACTGAAATAACTTAGCTTAATTACTTTAGCAAAGTAAAGATCGATACATAAGAGGGATCTTATTCATCCTCTATAGACAGATTCAGGAATGAATACCAAAATGAAAAAAAAATATTTAATATAAAAGAGGTTAAAGAAATGGATAAAAGCTGAATATGAAACCATTAAGGCCGGAAATTAATGGCACTTTTGAAAACCTGATGGGTTTGGTTTTAAGGGAGCAAAAAGAAACTAATTTTAAATTTATGAAAGAGGCTACTTTGTGTTTTGCCTGAACTTGGCGATAGAAGTAATTTCTTTCTAGCTATTTCTTCCTATACCGTACATGATACAGCCATTCATCTTCAATTATATGTTTGTATGCCACGGTCCCATTGACAGGTCTGGGATACTTCTTGATACGAGTTTAAGGTTTAGTCCAGATTAGCAAAACATTTCAGTATGTGCTTAAGTCCCAGTGAAGTCATGAATTATTGAATTTAATTACTAAAACATAACATCTTTGTGTAAGAAATAATTAAAGAAAGGAACTATGTCATTATTTTGTTCAGACCTGGGAATAGATTATTTCATTGATATTTTAATGCCATAAAGATGGAACTTTAGCTATACGAACTCTGAGGGACAGTTTATTTTTCTATCGATTAGATTTTTATTAGTTTGTTTATTTAATCATAGCGTAAAGGATATCCATGTGCAAAGTTCCATGCAAGCAGTTATTTAAAGACAGTTGTTGATTTAAAAGTATCTTAAGTAAAATAAAAATATAATAAATCTAGTGAATGGAGTGGAGGGCTTGTTGCAGAATGAGCAGGTATTCATAAGCACAAACACCTTTTCTTCCTCACGTCAACTGTTTCTAGTGAAGAAGGGCCTTTAGAGATGAAGATAAAAATGTGTCAATCCAAAACTGAAGGCTAGTTTGTACAACACACTTAGGTACCAAGAAAAAAATGAGTGGTAAGTTAAACCTTCTCTGATACCAGAGGAGAAATTTTGTTTATCCTATTCCCCTCACGCTTCCTCTAGAGTGTGTGTGTGTAAATTAATTTAGAATATAGCTGTACAAATTAATTGTTAATTAAATAACTGTTTTTATGAAAATGAGCTCTACAGAGCAAATAAAACACAACACTTCTACTATTTAATGTTCTCTCATCAGTACAGAAGTGCAAATGGCCACCCACCCAATGCACCAAGTCTGGAGGAAAGAGGCATTTTGCAAAATGGAAGTAGCTTCAAACACAGATTCTGTTAAAACAAATCATGTACGTTAAAAGGAAGGTGGCTGCAGTCATCAAATAAATCACATAAATATGCTCAGACCTCCAAAAGGTCATTTACACAAAGATTGTCATTGCCAAAAAAGGAAAATGTATCAATGATACAGTAGGAGATAAGTGCCTTGATACTTAATAGCATTAAGCTTTTGCTGTTTTCAATAGAAACCTCTTTACCCAGAACCCCAAAAAATAAAGAATATTGAGTGTGATATTGAGTTAGATATTTGTTCCTAGAGTTTCAGATACAGAAGTTTCAACACAGAATTTAAAGCAGTGATTCTCTTTAGGAGTTACTGATAGAGGGACAAAGTATTTTAAGGCCATTTAGATCATTGAACAGCAGTCTTCCATGGACTGTATATAATCCGACATAATTAATTTTCTTGAGTATAGGGAAAGATCACTAGTAAAACTTGTCCATTTCCATCTCTATAATTCTGTTTCTGGTTACTGAAAATTAAAAACCTTATTATATTTATAAAACAATAATTTCTATATTGTTTTATGGTTTTGACCATATTTATATACGTTTCTGCCATCAAAAACACTAATTTATCATCATTCGTACTTTTGAGAAGACTTTTATATTGGCACAAAGTGGCTGCCTACCTCCTCCCTAAGTGCAAAAAAGCAGACCCATCAAGAAAGGGGCTTGGTTGCAGAATTTGTTCACAGGAAATTTTACTCTCTCTCTTATGAGAGAGTGGCAACATTGCTTGTGAATTTCAATTGTGGACGTGAAACCATTCTGCTAAATTTCTGTATCTTTGAATAGTAAGTTTATAAAGGATTGTTGCATCATGGATTTTTACTAAGAAAATCGGTCTAGAAAATCAGCAAAGCCACATCTATTTATGCTTTTATTCTCATTTTAACTTTCTTATTGACTGACTTTTTATGTGTGTGTCTGACTTGAGACTTGAGAATTGCTCAATGATTACAGAACATTTTCAATAATAAAAATAATGTCTTGATTCATGGAAGTCTTTCAAAGGAAAACATTCAAAAATATTCAAAAAGCTATCCAGGGAGCCTTTTAACGGGGTTTAAACTGCATGTGTCTTTCATATAGATTCAGAAAGCTACTCAACGAGTTAGGCAGGAATTTCCAGACTAGTTGGCTCCGTTACGACCCATCAATGGCAGTGACAGCTGCTATCATTGCAGATCTACGTTTGTGCACAGAAAGAGAAGCATAATTTCCCTTCTCACTTTCCAAGCTGGAACTTACATACTATTATCTTCTTATTTCCCTTATGCTCTTATCCCTCTCCCTCACAGACCTTCCTTCATTCCTGCAGGAGCCCAGAGTCATCCCTTCATTGCTTTAAGGAGCATCCAGTCTAAGCCATAGCGTAATCATCTTCATACAGACAGAGCTTAATGTTGTATTCTCCAGCTGGTGCAAGTTTAGGTAATGAAAATTTTGTTCCAGATCACGGAACTGATATGATTGCAAATGTCTAATGAGCAGATTTCCTTGCAAGAATCTCACTTCTATATAAGTGCTAATATATGTGGAATTTATTTATTACCAGCTTTGAACTTGGCATGGATACCATGTTCACAGCCTGTCATCTTAATGTCATTAGCTTTCAATATCAGAAACTACTGGGCCTTTTTTCTTTATATATTACTTACTGCTACAATAATCCTTTCCCCAAACACATCATTTTGGGATTCCAAAACTATCAGTAGACACTGCTTCCTTCGGTACCAAAATATTTCTTTGGTCACATCCCACTAAGTAGTGATGAGAACACTAATGTTGCCCCTTGGTCTCACTTTTACGCAGCAAGGCTGCAAGTCTGCACCACTGTACAGTGTGTTTTTGTTTTGTTTTATTTCTCATTGTATCCCAAACGATGCATTTGATCTGTTTTGACAGCTATCTGGGAAAAAAATGCTCATTTCTTTTCATCGACTATATACATAGGCTAAATAAGCATCTTAGACACAGATGTCTAGATGCATGAAGTTGGAGGGGATGAATTCCACCCCAGTGTAACAATTCTGTTAATTCATCCCTTACATTCATGGTACTAATTTCACTTTTGCTTGGTAAATTTTTCAATTTCTCCTTCAGCAGGTATTTTAAACTCTTTAGCTGTCAAAAAGCCCTTTGACAAAGATAGCTTTTTCAAAAGTTAAAATCTTTTATCCACCAAATTATCAAGGAAACTTATTTCACTTTGATGTATATATGAAGGAAACTGCATTAAAACTGACTCTTCTTCAGGACTTTTTTTCTCTAAGGTGAGCTTGGACAGGCAAAAGAAACCTTCAGCAATGGGATCCCAGCGATGCCTCACTTATAGTGATTTTTGCATCTAACATTTTATAGAAACTCTTTTGTAGATATTATGTAAGTGATCTTCAACTGATTCTAAGTTAATTCAAAGGGGGCTGAAAGAAAACCTTTGGAAAATGAACAGAACTAATTTTTAAAAATTAACAAGTACTGAACTGCATTCAGCACTACCAAATGCAGCCAGAGAGCAGATGGAGGTATTTGTGGCTGATTCCTCAGCAGGTGAACAACTCACCACCACTCCCCCCACGCAAATGAGGTGTAAAAAACTGGAAAATGCTGTCATCAGTAGTGCTGTTGTCCATTTACTCTTATTCCATGGAAAGTGAAACTCTGCCTGCAGTAGCAATTGATGGAATTTGTCTGCTCTGACACACATCCGTTCAAACTCTGTGGTTCATACTTATCCCCTTACCTTAGTTTACATTTCTTCATAGCTCCCAAAATGTGATAAAGTTACAAAGCTCTAAAACCCAAAGTAAACATTCCCTTTAAGTCTGGCTTTTCTGAGGTGTGCTCTTTGCAGACATCCATTTTGGATCTCAGAAAACACCCTATAGCTAAACAGACATTGACAAATTTGTCATATGTAAGCAAAAACCAGTTATCATCCTTTTGCCATAAGGTAGGATGAATAGGGGAAAGAGCTGAGGTAAGTGAAGCATTTTATTGTATGCTAATGAAAGCTTGAGATTGCAAATATTTTCATTATGACTCTGAGACATTTTTTTCCTTTCGTAGTGAAGAGGTCAAGGATCTATCAAGCTACTTCTGGCCAACTGAATCTTTTGTGTTCATACAGTACTCATAACAAGACATTGACACTTCTCAGTGCTTCTGAAATACCACTGTATACAGATGATTATAAAGATAACACTGCCAAAAAATATAATTAGTATAATCCTAATTTAGTTCATGTACATTCTCTGACCTACTGCTGCCATTTTGTTTAAGTCAAATGAAAGGAGAATGCTTGATATAATTTAAATAATCTAAAGTCATGTACAACTGTTTTTTATTAAGTGTTTTCCAGCCTGAATAATGATATGCTTTCTTTGGCATGTCATAATAATGCTGTAGTAGAGTATATACATTATGATTACATGAGTTAGTAACCAAGGAAACAAAATTGATATTGTACCAGTGTCCTCCAGGACATGTATAATTAAGGGCCTGTCAGGTTTTCTGAAAAAGATCTCCAATGCCTTGGGACTTAACAACATCCTTGTAAAATTCTGATGTACAGACTGTAATGTAAGAGGTGAGAGAGCAGGTACTGCATCAACTGTAATGCAGTTGTCGTTGTCTATGATGTTCGTCAGCAAACTATACATACAGTTTTTATATTTGTCAATGCCTTTTTTGATGTCTTCTCAGTATCTCACAGGAAGCAAATGCCTCAAAAATAAAGATTTAATTTAAAATTCAAGCCAGCTATTGCACTGAAATCAGTAACTGTTGAAGATATTGGGCAGCTTCCAGCTGGATAAAGTTGTAGGATTAGAGTTATTTTAGGTGTTGTAGTTTTCTACATTGACATCTTCATTCATCTCACCTAACCTAACTTTAGGTGAAAACCCAGTCCAGTTTCATATGTATGGAACTTGAGTCTCAGTCATATGGGCACCTATTCAAGACATAAGGCAAAGGTGCCTCATGTAGACAAAGATAAATTGTACATCTCTTTGAAGAGCTCCAGAGAAAGATTATATCCACTTGAGTACCTGCACCTAAATTAGTCAGGGAGACGTTTAAAGACATTTACCTCTTTCTATTCACTACCTAGCTCCTTAATGTACTCAGGACAACTGGTTCACTAAGTGCTTAAAATTTAGACAAAGTTGAGATGGCTAAGATTGGCAGATGGGATCCCATACATACCTGTCACAGGGCAAACTTGGTCAGTTCATATAGTTAAACCAAGTCAGGATCAAAGCAGTTAATTTATGAGCAGCATGCAGTTTTCTGGCAATCAGTGAACTATACAGGATCAACCAGTGACCACCTCCAGGAGGTCCCAGACACACACCGATGTGGGTCCCCAGGCACTGTGCCCCACACTGTCACTTCTCTAGTGGGGTGCAGGTTCGCCACTGTGCCACTTGGGGAGGCAGTTCGTGATGCCATGAGGCAACTGCTGGCAGTGACAAACCCGGTTTTAGCTGCTGCTGTCCCCACTCCCAGGTCTCCCCCCAGTGTTACGAATTTCCATGTTTCTTTTACACTTCTTTAAAGCTGATGCCTTCCTTGTTTAGAAAGTCTCCTTATAACTCCCTGTTACCGTTTAATCCAGCTAATGATCATAGAATCGTTTTGGTGGGAAGCGAACTTTGAGATCATCGAGTCCAACCATTAACCCAGCACTGCCAAGTCCACCACTAAACCATGTCCCTAAGCACCACATCTATGTGTCTTTTAAATACCTCCAGGGATAGTGACTCCACCACTTCCCTGGGCATCTTCCTCTAACATAATTTTTGGAAAACACCTGCTTAGATGTTCTTAACAGTCCTGGTTACCCAGGCCATTTTGCCAAGGGTTGGCCATGACAGCACCCCACAGATGCCTCCTTCTTCTCCCATGTTCACTGGGGACAGGTGCTGTGTAGGGAATGGGTCAGATCCTAGGTGAACCAAACAAATTTGGAAACTGAGCCCTGGTGGTAAAGACAGCCTTTGGCATTTCAATATTTGGACTCTGATCTTGAAGAGGACCAGAGCTGATTTCTACATGGTTGTCCAACCCTTTGGATTTGATATATGTGGTTCATCATTTTGATTTTGGATGCAAGCCAGAAATGCACATAGAATTTGCACATTTTTCATGGGAAGTCTTAAAAATTATATATGTCACAGAGGATGCTGCTATTTCTAAACATAGAGTTCTAAAGTTCTGATGTCTTAGTTTTATGGACTCTTGCAGTCTGATTAAATTTTTTTTCCTTTTCTTTTTTTTTTGTCCATACAACAAAAAGAGCTCTGTGACAGCACAGATAAAATAATGACTTAACACTTCCTTCAAATCAAGCAGCCAAAGCTTGACAGCTTCATAGTATTTCTGATAATTTTAAAAGAGCACATACTGTAACTCAGAATTAGTTTGCTGTGAGACACAAATAAAATATTGAGGAAATATGCTCATAATAAAAAATCTTAGAACATCATTTTTCCTTGACTGTCAAACATGGTGATATCGCGTTAATCTATATCACTGGGTAGAGTCAGTAGTAGAAAATAAGTTTGGGTAGTATGCAAAACTTCTCTTGGACTAGGGAATAAATTATCTGACATCACATCTATTTATCAAATGTTCAGGTGCAGAAGACTTCAGAGCACAGAAAAAGAAAACACAGCTTTATCTCAAGATGCTTATTTGTTTAAACAACAACAACAAACTCTGCTTACTTTTCCTAATATTTCCATTATTAAAAATGGAATTCTGGTATGAACTGGATCATGTAATTACTAAACACACAAAACACACAATGGCTAGGTCATCAAGTTATAATTTCCTGAAATGTGTAGAACACCCCCGCCTCTTGCATGAGTGTGAGGCAGGATGCCCACAGAGTTTACTGCAAGTAAGTTTCTGTGATTTCATCAAGAGCTGGCTAAAGATGTATTGTTGTAGAGGCATAGGACAAATACATGTAACATTTGTCCTTTCAAATACAGAAAACAAATACAATGGTCCAATTGCTTCTGTGTTGCCACATATGAAAAATGTTTATACTTTTCACAGGTAAGAGGTTCTACGATTTGGGGACTTTTTGTCAACTTGGATTTAAATACAGCGTTGTTTTCTATAAAAGAACCAGTTTGGTTTTGAGGGCATTTAGGCAATTGGGTCTGCTATGAACTTTTTACTGTTGGCTAACTGGCCATGATGTGAGTTACACATCTGAAATCAAAGACTATTGAGCAGACTCAAAGTCACTTCTCGCATGCAGCAGAGACCAACACAGAACCTGGTGATTGTTATTGCCACACACTATATCATAAAGATGCAGGCACTTTAGTATTTTTCTTGCAGCACGCTCTACAATTGCATGAAAATAGTATGGCACAGCACAAAAATTGTATCATAAAATTGTTCTGAAACCTCCAAGCTGTTGTCATGGCAAAGGAATCTATTGAGAATGCTTTTAATTCAACAGTATTTCAGTGGGCTTTAAAAAATGTGAGTTAGAACCAGCTAAAAAATGTTCGTGAGTGAATTGCAACCTGGTGTTGTATTGTCTCTGTCTTGTCTCTGTGTATTTTAGATTTTGTTTTTCATTATAACCTCAGTACTAGGAGTATGGAAGGGTGTGATCTTTCTGCTTTGTGCATCTGTCAGAGATAATTGCTTGACAAGTTGTAGTATAATAACAGTGAGGAAGGAATCACTCCGTTGTTACCGCCAGTCCTCATATCGTGTGTGAAAAATGTCACCACACTGGGAGGACCTGGTCTTTAGATCTCTGAACCTGAAAGATGTAAAATTACCCCTGTCTGCAATCTTTTACAGCACAACTGAAGCAATCTCAAATTACTTCTGCTTATGATTTCAATTTAGGAGTAATTTCGAAATAATCTCTTTGGAAAAAACTTAACAACATTCACTTTTCTCAGTAATTTTCACTGTTTCCAAGGAAGAAAATAAAAAGATAGGTCATTCATCTGTTCAGTGTGGTGGCTGGCGTCTGTGTGCCAGTGAACAGAGTTAGGGAACAGATTTATTATATGAGCGTTTCAGAATCAGTAATAACACTAATTAGTTTTCTCTTTTCCTGGAGAGAAACCTGAGTAACCCATCTTTGTGTCTGTGAAAGAAAAGTAATTCAAGATCCAACTGCTGGAAATAGAAATTTGAAATATTCAAATTGGAAATAAAATGCTGCCTTCTAACAATGAGGGCAATTTGCCACTGAAAATTTGCTCTTAGAACAGCTGATCGGAGAAAATGGGAAGTTCATCTTTACTTGCAGTCACTAATTGCAGAATCGCAGAATGGCTGAGGCTGGAAGTGACCTGTCAAGGTCATCTGGTCCAATGCTCCTGCTCAAGCAGGGCCATCTAGAACCAGTTGCCTGGACCCATGTCCAGACAGCTTTTGAATGTCTCCAAGGATGGAGACTCCACAACCTCTCTGGGCAACCTGTGCCAGTGCTCAGACATCCTCACAGTAAATAGTTTTTCCTTAAGTTCAGAGGGAACCTCCTGTGTTTCAGTTTGTGCCCATTGCCTGTGGTCCTGTCACTGGGCACGACTGGAAAGAGCCTGACTCTGTCCTCATTGCACCCTCCCTTCAGGTATTTATAGACATTGATGAGATCCCCCTGAGCCTTCTCTTCTCCAGGCTGAACAGTTCCAGCTCTCTCAGCCTTTCCTTACAGGCGAGGCTCCAGTCCCTTCATCATCTTCATGGCCCTTCAATAGACTCTGTCCAGTATGTCCATGTCTCTCTTGTACTGGGGAGTCCAGGACTGGACATGGTACTCCAGGTGTGGCCTCACCAGAGCCGAGCAGTGAGGAAGATCACCTCCCTTGACCTGCTGGCAAAACTTTGCAGCCCAGGATACCCATTCACCTTCTTTGCCACAAGGGCACGTTGCACATGTTCAACTTTGCGTGCACCAGGACCTCCAGGTCCTTTTCTGCCAAGCTACTTTCTGGCTGGGTGTCCCTCAGCATATACTGGTGTGTGGGCTTGTTCCTCTGCACTTCTCTGTTGAACTAGCCATCCACAGAAACTGGAAAGATTTTTAATTTCTTTAGTTACAAGATGATTTTTAATTTCATAATTGGAAAGAATAAATAATTTTCCTTTAAATTAAATTATTTGCTGGGGCTGCATTGTATAGGTTTGTCAATACAATGAGATTATTTGTTCTGGCCTAACATTAAGAAGTGACAAAAATGTGAAATGCCTAACGTGAATCAGCAAGAGTGGCTTGAGTTTCAGAAATATAACTACATTTTAGTACTATTCTGTTTTATTTTTCATTCATGTTCAAAAAAATAGATGAAGTAGATATTGCCAGCTAACCAAATCTGTAAATTTAGTTTATCATTTCATGTTGTGAAGTTCAGAGCACAACAGTAATGACCAAATGGTTAGATATTTCCATGGTTTAAATGGTGGTTAGGTATTAATTGGTTTATTTCTATAATCAAAGTTTTTATAGCAAAAAAGAATTCAAAAATTTAAAGTAGGTTGCAATTTTTTATTATTTGAATTAGTTCTCACAAAATAAATAAATGCTCCTATTATAGTTGACTCGTTTTTCTTTTTTTTTAATTTCAATTTTAATTAAAATTCATCCATCAAGCAGAAATGAAAGATGTGCTACCCTGTCATTTTCTTTTCAAGAAGGGTGAAAGACAGTAAGCAGCAGCTCTCATTCTAAAAGCAAAAGTTGATGATTTCCACCTAGTTTAGAAGTAGTGGGTGTTAGTTTCCTGATTTTTAATATGTAAGAACACATAACCCACCCCAAAGCAGAAGGATGTCAGATTTCCCCATTTTAATAAGAACAGAAATGGTCAGAAATATTCTGGATGTTAATTACTGATGACCCCATTACTGACCTCGAAAGTAATTGCAAGAAAAATAGTATTCTACTTTCCGCTCTGAGCCTTAGCTGAATTGGAACAGAGCTCCTGGCAGAGCGAATTGGCAAGGTTGTGGGGCTTATTTGAAAGAGGAGCTGGATTTTGACAGCAACTGTGGCTCCTCCAGGTCAGAGAAAGATGTCTACTAGCCTTGTAAGAAAGATAATCCTGTCACCAGGAAAGTGAAAAATAAATATGAACTGAATGGGCATCAGGCCAGTTTGAAATTGGATGCAGTAAAAGCAATGAGAGGATAGGTAAATGCTGAAGGAAAAAAGGCAAACATGCAAAATTAGGTTAATCTACTTGAGAGAGAAAGCAACTTAGAAGTGTGAGTAGGGCATGATCTGAGATAACTGCGTGTCAAAGAGTTCTCCCAGTCCTTGTGATACAATGGTACATCTTTTCTTGGCTTTCCATTAGTGTGTCACCTAGACTTGAAACAGAAGAGGTGAGCTAAAATGGATGCACTGGAAGATAGTGATTAAATGAGCATTCCTGCAATGGGTGTAGTGAGCAACCTACATGTGTGACATAACCTTTGACTACAAAGTGAACAGCAGGAACAGATTAAATTGTAAAAGAGCAGTACTAAGCTAAGTGTCTCTTTGTTGTAAAGAAATAGAATGCCTGTGTAGCTGTGCCTATGTGTTTAAAAATCCCAAATCAGAAGGACGCATGCTCCCTAGTACCCCCATTGCACGCTAATCGGAGGAAGGATATCAAGGGTGCCATGTTGCAGGATAGCAAAGAAATTATTGAGTTGAATCATGAACAGTTTCAGTTCTCTGTGTCAGAGCAGTCCTAAGGTAAAAAAGCAATTCTGTGATGCCTTAAGTGACTTAGGACACCTGATTACTAAAGTACACTAGAAGAAAAATTAGTATTGACTTAGTCCTAATAAAAATGCAGGCCTTGGCCCATTAAATAACAATAATTGAGTGTGAGGAATAGTATCCATAAAATAATTAACTTCTCTTTGTGATTAATCCCAAGGAAAACTTCCTTTCTGTTACCTCATTTTTTAAAAATAGGAATGTCAAGGAAATGGGGTAAGAATTAAAAATTATGCTAGAAATGAGAACTCAACTTAGAATTTAGTTAATCATCATGATAGAAATGTCACAAGTGAACAAGCTCCTAAACAAATCGTCAGGAAAGCAAGAACAGAAAAACACCCTTGTGGACAGGAAGACACTGTTTTGAGTGGGGGCACTATTCACTTTCTCGTAATTTAAGAGAACTTAAATAAGCTCTAAGAATGGCTGTACTGAGTCATTTATCGTTTTGAGTTGCTGCCCTTAGAAAAATGTTGAACAAAATGGTTGACAATTCTGAAATGTTAAAATGTCATCTGACATGCTGACATCAGTTTTTGTTCTTGCATTTCTGCAAAGTTATAGCCTACTTGAATAAAAAGGTATGATGAAGTCTTTTACTTGTAATTTCCGGTGTTTCCAGTAGCAGGGCATGGCATTTAATCACATTTTCAAGGCTTCCTGGTCCTTTTTGTCCTCCTCAACTCACAAGTATTACCAAGATGTATACTAATCATTAAAGGGAATCTTCACCTTCATGAAAAATAGAGTGAAGCTTTGTTTAAGGGGAATGGGGTCACAGAAATAGTGATATTATCAAGGGAGAAAATAATCAGGAGCAGTGGATATGAGCACTCTGTGGTGTGGTGGGTAGGGATTCTTTCCAAAAATCCATGGACCCACTCTTTGGTCTGCCCTCAGTGCTACCATGAGGAGAGGTAGCAGTGTCTGTGTCCTCTCCAGATGTACTCATTCAATTTTAGATGCTTTTTGCCCACAGAAAGACATGGTACCCCTCAGAGAATACTTCGCCTTTTTTCTTTTTTTGTGTGCCTAAGACATTTCTAGAGAGCTTTTAACCGCTTGAATTCTGATTTCAACTATCTCTGAGAAAGCCCTATTCAGAAGTGCAATTACATGTGTGGCAACTGTCTCTTCCTTTTCTCAGTAATTCTTCAACAGCTGGCATAACAAAACCTAAAAGCAATGCATACAAACAGCATTTGTTCCAACACTTTTTTTAGGAAAATTGTGTTTAAAGCCACTGTTTTCTATAAATTTATGGAGTATGGAATTGTAGAATGTGACTCTTTTTATATTTTTCGTTTTTAAATGTCTCTTAAGTTCAAGTGTTTCAGTCGCAAAAGTGCTCCCTTGATTACCCTGGTCAGACTTAGCTAGAGAGATGTGAGATGAACGGTTGGTTCCTCCATAGTTAAAGTGAATAGCAGTGCCTTGCCCTTCTCGAGATGAAACGTGGCAGAATACTGATGCCAGCACACAGTTTGCACATCTCCGGCATTTTGTATCCAAATAGTAAAATAAGTTATGCAGGCTGGTGCCTACCATCTTTAAAAAAACACCAGATCCAATGCTACCATAATCACTGTGCATAAAGTAATACAGAAAAAAAACAAGCAGTAAAGAGAAGAATAAAACTTATGAGCAGTTGGAAAAAAAACAGGTTTGTACCAACAATACCTTCATTAAAGCCAATGGAATAACTACAGAGCTTTTTTGAAAGAAAAATAATGGAAAGTCTTAATTCCTAAACTGAAGCCTTCAATAATGTCATTTTTATTTGTTTTTAAACTGAATGTGTTTTTAATAGGCTCCACTAGAAGATTAAATGAACTGTTCCATTAAAAATGTTGTTTTATTAAATGTTTATTTTGGGGTTAGACTGCAATCTGTTAAAAAGAGCAACCCTTCCAAAACTGTCAGAGTAGATCATGTAGGAGTTTGAAAGATGCAGAATATTTACTTAAGAGGAAATGGACTAAGGAATTATTGCTAATTTTAATTAAGTTTTTTCCATACCCAATTGGTCTGCTATATCTGGACATCCTTAGATCTACTTGTTTCCTGCAGAACACATTGCTTCATGACCGCAGTACTTTCTGGTAATTCATTCACAAAGATTGCTTGTCATTTGATCTTTATTAATGCAAAAGAGTAAAGAACAATGTGCGTTTTAGTATGGTTTAAAAAAACCTATTTTGTGAAAAAATAATTATGTGTGATACTGTGTCTTCAGAGTACTTATTACATTCATCATTTCTCTCCTTTTGCTTTTCACAATGTGTGTATTGAATGAAATAGCCTAAAAATTTCTCAGTGATGTATACATGTTCTCCTTTTCCTATACAAGGTAATACGTTGGCCATTTGAGAGGCCAGCTGAGACTATTGAATCACAGAAATTTTAGTTCAAAGTGACTGGCGTAGCCCAAGCTGCACTCAAAGCCAATTTGCTACCTGACCCATGAAGTTTATGTAGGACATGAACTTGCTTAACGTGCCGTCTGACAACCACTAATGGTCTATTTGGGGTAGCTGAGGCTTTCTGCTCTTCTCCATCTCTTCACTTGCATCCAGAAAAACTTTGCATACTGTTCCTTTTTAGAAAATTTCTAAGACCTAAGGAAGAGTTCAATATTCCTGTAAAAAAAGTGAAAAAAGCCCCAATTCTAACAAAAAAAAAAACAACCAAACACACACACACAAAAAAAAACCCCAAACCAAAACCCCTCTGCTAAAGCTGTATTTCAGTCAGGGTAATGATACAATTAACAACAGTCCAAGCTGGGGTGTTGTTTTCGTTGGAGGCTTTTTTTCTGTACGTGTGCGTAGTCTGTAAAAATCCCTAATCCAAAGAGCTACAAAACCACAGGTGCAAGATGATTGTAAGAAGTCTCTGGGTAATTACCTGAGGCATTGTTTTTGTTTTTTCCTATTGTCTTTATTCAATGGCTATAATTAGAATACTTATTTTACAAGAAGCTTTTCATTGAGGTTCCCATTCCGTCTTACATGGCAGGTACCCAGTTTATCTCAATAGATCCTAATTGCCTCCAGTGAGTTGAAGGGAAATAACTTGCCAAAAATACCACCATTCTCTGACCAGGGAACCACTTTAACTCAATGAAGATAAGGCATTTAGAGATAAAGTTCCTTAAAAGAGCCTTAACATTCAGCAGTGACTGACTCCTGCTGGAGAGAAGCCCTTCCTGGAAGCTAAGAAGTTGGTAGATAATCTTGTAGTTCCTCACAGCTTGATTGCAATGAGTTTATTGCCATGACAATCACCAATTATTTTTCCCAAGTGAGATGCTGTTTTGTTATAGTCCAGTACCAGCAGGCAGTGAAGGTCGCTTCAGAGAACAAAGTGGGGCTTCTTGCATAGTTCTTTGGATATAATGCCTTTGATATAATGTCTTTACTCAGATCTTTTCTCTTCCCTCTTCTTCACCACCTTAGGTGGGAAAACTTTGTTTCTTTAAAAGAAATGGTTTTGTCTGAGTGTCCAGAACTTGCACTGGATTATTTTTATTTGAAAAGAACATCTGATTGATAAGAGATAGCAAGACAAAATGGGAGGCCTTTACATCAGAAGAAAACCAATCGGCACAAGGTTTTTTGGGGTAGAAAGAGTGATTCCATGGATACGTTTGTTGTGCAGTAAGTTAGCTTTCACTGTGTCAGTGACAGTATAGCTTTTTGGTTTTCTGTATTTATAGGGATCTGCCTGAAAGACTTTGAAAAGGCCTATCTCCACTTGACTGAATAACTGGACCTGCAAATGCCAGTCTTCCACAGGAGGTTTTACTTTGGGTAAAACAGCTGTGGATCTTGGCAAACACAGACATGAGTCCTCCAAATGGATCAGAATAACCACAGATGTCAGCTTCATAGAAGCTGATACACCAGCATTCCACCTCAGGAAAATTAAAATCCTGTAGTAATAACAACTCATTAAAAATGCCCTTCCATGGAAGGATTTCAGTATTGAGTCTCACAGCCGTCCTGAACCCTGCAGCAAGGTTGTCGTGGGCATTTATTTGTGATCAAACAACTCAGCACCATGAACAAGAGTTTGGCTGTTGATGCTCAGAAAGTGCCTTTGTGGACAGAGCAGCCTTTTCAGCAGCCTCTCTGCGCTCAAGAAAACTAGACACAGCAGAATATCTCTACAGGAGGGTATTTGCATTTGGAGAAACAGCAGTTTCAGTAATGAAAATTTTATTATCCTGATGCAAAGCTAGGTGACATTGATAGTGACCTGATAACACTGAAATACAAGCTTGGTCTTTAAAGCAGAAGTAAATGCAGAACCAATACAAAGAGAAGGTCGATCTGTCCATAGGAAATTAGTTTCCATCTGTGCCATGGATAACAGATTGCCTAAAAACTATGCTAATGTATATAGTGCTTGCACACTACAACGAAGGATCTATGTCTTTAATGACTCCTTAACCGCTTCAGATATATTTTACAGTTTCAAAGAGTTGACGTGTCTGGAAGCAAGTAAAGAACCATCTCTCTCTCCACTTCCTCTCATCCAGCTCTTCACCACTGCTATCCTTCCTAACACATGCTGTGTGTCCAAGAATAATTTCAATGCGCATGATATGCAAAAATTGTTAAAAATGAATAGGGCAATGTTGTCCACAGATCTTGGTTTTACTTAGAGCACTTGTTAGATATTTTCCTTAAGGATGAATCCTGATCCATTTTTTATGGTAATAAGAGATCATGGAACCAATTATGAGGTTAATCCAAACAAGGCATGCAAGAGCTAGGGAGTAACTCTTCATCCCACCAGAGTGAATGTCTATGAGGGCACTTTGGATAATACCTTTTGTCTGCTCTTTCTCTCTGGTTTCACACAAACACAGACACACACACACACACTCTCACATGCATTCCAGCATGCTGGTCACCACTGCCAAGAAATTGAAGGAGGTTATTCCCTTTTAAAAACAAAAATAAGATTATGAGTGGCACTCAGATTTTGTGTGGACCAGTGGACCAGTGACGATTTTGGCGTTCCTAAGTCTAGGTAGGAACCTAGTCTTATCAAAATAGCACAGTAGGGTAAGGCCCAGGAAAGCCTTTGTGGGAAGGAGGACAAGAGCATAACCTAGAAGGGAACTGTTGATCTCCAGTCTGGATAGGTAAGACGCCGGGGCTGACCACGGAGTGTATCTGTCTTTCAGCCTATGTGTAGGCAACCTGTGTGCTGCCCAGGCTGTCCTTTCCTCCATGGGATGTGTTAGATGGCAAGCGTGCTCTGGTGTACCGCCGCTTCTGTGAGGGCTTCTTTCATCTTCTCCTTCTTAGTAGTGAGGGGTTAAAAGTCTTTGAGAAAAAAATAAGGTCAGCTGAAAGGGCCTTTTTATGACTGTACTTCTTGGTTGTACAAAACCTTAAATCAAGCATCTGACTTGGCATGAGAGCTCAGTGCCACTATAATTAACATCTGAGAAATGTATTCATGTTTCCTAAGCAGTTAAGGGTGCAGTTGTAATTTCTTTCCTTTTAGATTTTCGTCAAAAATGCCAGTACCTACCAAAGGGGTGCAGCCTGTAAAAGAAAAAGAAAAAAAAAAAAAGAAGACATCCACAGTGTGAATACTTCCAGGGAGACCATCACTGTCACTCTTAAGCAGGAGAGAGGTTCTGCCATCTGCATATACAGGGTATGAGAATGGAAAAGAGTTTCTAAAAAAAAATAAATCAGTAGAGAGAAAATGAAGAGTTAGATTTGACTATCCAACCAGAATTTGAATACAATTTAATGTTTCATCCTTTTTTCTTTCCTGAGAGGAATCAGTTCAAGTTCTTCATTTCAAACAATGAAATAAAAAGAGCTTTTAGCCTAAGGTAATTACTCATTATCATAATCTTCACAAGAACCTCCTCAGATGGACACGAGTGTACCTGGGGATCTTTAATCAGATTGAATGGATATTTTCCTCGTACTAATTAAAGCTAGGAAGTTTTATGTGAAGCAAATTAGCTAAACCTGGTTGTTCTATGAAATGATAATACAGTACTTTATTAGCACATCTCTATCTAATTGAAACACAGTATATCACGCATCATAATGGTTCTCTAGAAATGCATACCAAAAAAGAATAGCTTTTTGAGGACTGTGAAGTATTGTACTTAATTTAGGAGGTGGAAACTCATGCTGATACTGCAGAAAGCCATGTATCTCCACCTGTTTTGAATGGATTTCAAAAATATTCATGTTTCATACAACGCTAAAAATTCCATTTCATTATTTTTACTCTTTGTGTTTATATTCAACATAGATTTGCCAGGAGAGAGAGGGATTTCAAAGCAGCTGTAATTGCTTCTCCCGCAGTCATTGACATCAAAGGTGATTCATGTACGGGGTGCCACATGTTTTGGGACTGTCTCCGCTGCAGATCGGGAGTGACTGCAATGAAGTTGGGTGTTCGGTGCGGACATTCAATTTCCATTTTTTTCAGAAGTTCCACTACTTAAATGTTTAGGCTAACATACCTAATATAACTGAACTCATATGTATGAAAACTCAGCTTACATGAGCCTCTCTGCTTTTTCTCTGTTCCTTTTTTGCTGTTATCGTGTACAGCAAACATTAGCTTTAGGCAACAGTTTCATTTGAGAAACGTAATCATCAAGATGAATTAAGCATAAGGCATTTTTGTTTTAATGTTAAAATGAGTGTTTCTTTAGAGAACTGTGTGAATTTAAATCCACCTGGAAGGATAGGCATATCTGAACAAAATTAATTCAGCAGATAAGATTAACATTGGTTGTTTAATTCATATCATGCTATACTAATGTTAAGGTCAACCAAAGCCAGACTTCTCGTATTTTGTCAGTACTACTGTAAAACCTTTTCTGCCCTTCATTTTGCATGCTTTGGTATATGAACTTCCTACCGTTATCCTTAATACTACCAAGCATGTTGCACCTTTTTGTTTTTACCACTGTCATGGTATTGGAGGCCCAGGTCAGCAGTTTCACAACACAGGCAGTTGTTTGATGCTGTCATCTGTCTGCCTGTCTTTTCAGTTTTTCTGCTTGTTTAGCTAAAACCTTGCATTTTTTACATTTACAATTGACAAGGAGCAGGAATCCAAGGGTGCAGAATTCTATTGTGCAAGAAGGTACACTGACCTCCTAATGGACAAAAAATGTTCCGTTACGTTTAAACCTGTTTCAGGGACTTTCTGAAATACAAATGAATTTAAGAGGGGCAGACAAGGTTATTCCATACCTTTATTTTTTTTTTTAATTTATAGAAAATCTCAATTACTTAAATTTTCAAGATGAAAACAAAAAGTTTAACTCACATGTAGGTCATTCCATTCTTCTGGGCTATTCATTTTCTTTACAGATCAACTGGATCATTTGGTGTCATCATCTCAATAGCAGATGGCTTGTGTGCAGAATGGGTGCTTTATAGATGGGTTTGCTAAACTGGGACCTGGCCCTTCTCCTATCCTTCCAACCTCATATTTTCATTTTGCTTTATCCTTCCTTACCTCTATTCCATAATATGTTTCAAACACTCCAGCTGTCTCTGTGTTCTGTCACCTCAGCTCGTGAAGGACTGCATACTCATAACACAGGCCAGTCAGCCTTATTTTAATGCATGTGATGACACTGAATAGTCTGTTTGTCTTTGCACCTATTTAAAAACAGATAATACATGCAACTGCCTGGTTACTTTTAAGTATAATTTAATCTTGTGTAAGCTTACTGAATTGACACCACCAAAATACATCAATCCTTAAAAAAACAGTTAAGTCCCTGATGTAGCAGAAGCAGTTGAATGGAGATTTAGCTTAAATCTGTGAGTTGTGCTATTGGCTTTAGTGAAACCACATACTGACACATGGAGAGTATTCTTAAATGGTTTTCAACGATAAAGTCTTAAAAGGGTTATCTTGTAAAAAATGTCTGAATGTGTGTAAGGTATACAGCCACCATGCTATCAACAAGGACTGAATTTAAGATCTTAAAAACGCAAAGCCCAGCATAATATCTTCATTAAATATTCTTAAGAGATGGATTCTCACCTGTGACATAACTAGTCAGGAGAGAATGACTCAGTTGCGGGTACCAGCGTAGCATGATACATTGGCATTCTTTGAACATACAACTCAAATGGATTTGGGAATCTGTTGCAGCATGTATTTAACCCTATAAAATCCAGTTAATACTTCATCTTTGCTAAAACTTCAAAGATTAGGTGTTTCTTTTAAAAGCAAATTCAGTCTGGGGCAAAATATGAATATGTGCAACTCTAGTGATCTATCCTTTCTTCATTAAGACTGTAGGAAATACACAGCCTCATTGATGATGTGCAACTGTTTCCTAGCCAATCTGTAATTTGTATGCAGTTCCTTCTCACCTCCGCTCCTCCACGTAGATACTTGACATTCACACTGTGTGAATGTCCTCCTATGGAGGATTTTGACATGAAAGTACATAAAGCCCTAAAATTAAGCAATGATATTCAAGCTTCCAAAGACCAAGCAGTAGATCTCAACTAGTATATGAAATAGAAGTTGGGCTTAGTTTAGACCTCATTGTGGATTTCAGTGCTGTATGATAAGTTAGCATCAGAATGAAATTAGAAAGGACGTTATGACTGCTTGGCATTTTACAATTTTCCAATAGTTAATATTCAAAGCAGGATATTTCCTTTGTCACAGTTTAGTAAGTGGACTTTTTCTGCTGGTGTGACAGTGGTCCCCATATACCTTTGAAAATTATAAATGTGTTCCTGTATTTCTGTGCTGTGAACATTCAGGTACCAGGTGAAATTCCAAGATTTTTAGTAACTCATCCACCATCTTCAGGCATAATCAACTGTGATTCAGGAAGTGATGAATCCTGCAAAGCTTGCAGGTGGCATCTGGCTCACTTTTTATTGTGAGTTTCAGAAAAACAATTGTCACAATATGTTCTGAAAGTGCATTGCTAGTAAAGATGAAAGAGATGAGTGGTAGCAGAGGATCTGAAACTTTAAACAGCAGCTGCAAAGTACCATGGCCAAGAAATTACTCTTCTTATTAGAATACAGTAAAGGTCTTGACTAGTCCTAATTAAACTTTCAGAGTTCTTTAAGGAAGTCAGTTTTTGAATCCTTCTTCACCTCAATGAATTCTTGTGAAATGACTAAAACCCATATAACTTTCTAAATCGTTGACTAAGCAATTATCTGTGCATATGCAACGTGTATATCGTTGACATTAAAATACTATTTCCATTTCAAATCCTCACATTTCCCTGAGGCTTTCAGATTATGGAATCTTCCTAAGCTTCTATTGTGGAATAAATATGTTCCATGTTCAATACTACTTGTATTGGACACTGCATTATTAGCGAACTGAAAGAAGTATTCCTTCTAAGACAAATGATCAGGGACATCTGTTGCTGTGTGTATGTGGGTTAGTCTTCTGGTTCAATATGTCACCAAGAGAAAGCTTTCCTTTTCACTGTAAGAACTTCAAGCTAGTAGACAGAGTGAGTAAAAGTAACATAAAAGTTTAATTTACTTTGCAAATTCTTAAGGAACAGCTTCAGTAACTCAGCCAGTAGAGGGAAGTCTAATACAGTACATGGCAGGTGACCTGGGATTGCGGAAGAGTAGCATCACAAATACAAGACAAGACAAAAGTAAAATGTATTTATGTCACATATCATGTGTAAAGCAAAGTACCTACCTCTTATGTCCCATTTATTATTTAGCGAGTTCATAGCTGTTGGCTTATTTCCTTTCCTTTCCTTTTCCTTATATCCTGTGGTAACAATTCACATGCAACATCTGCCAAATTTAAGAGATGGATTGCCAATAACAATGTCACAGTTCTAATAGTTCATAAATATTACAGATCATGTACCATTGACCATTTTTTTAAATGTGACCAGAATAAAAAATTAGAATTTTGGATTTATTTTGTGAATCTTGTAAGATGTCACAGTTATGTGACATAATGGCAGATAGCAGTCTCTCTATCTGAATGACTGGCACATGTCCTTTGGAGGAGAGCAGAACAGTTTACAACCCTAAGACATATCAGTCACAAAAAAAAAAACTTGTATGAAACTGCCATTCTATGTGAGGCCCTGAAAAGGAACTCACTCTCTTTTTTTCTTTTTTTTTTTTGACCTTTACTCACCTGAATATAATTTTAGTTGGTGTATCAATGTTTCATTGTTTTTCAGGCTTGATGCCTTCACTCAGTCATCATTCTGTCATTTACTGCTTTCCTTTTTTTGTTGTCCCTAGGGATAAAATATCACCATGTGGGTTGATCACTAAATAGATTTCTTAGAGAAATTGTTTCTTGTTTCTTCTGAACTGTTAGAAGTCAGTGAGTGCATGAAATAGATGTAACATTTCTCTGTGGGAACTTGAACCTAAGATCCTTCCTGAGTCTGTCTTCATCAAATAGCCTTAGTTCTGCTCCTACACTGCCTTGAGACATTTTGTTATTTCTATACATTGAGGTATTCTGTGGGCTTCTATGAAAGAAAAAGAAACATTTAAAAAAATGCAAAACCTGCTGACATCACTGAAGATTTTTTAAAGCTTTTTCAAAATATATGTGCATCGGTTGGTGCATTCAGTATGAAAATCTCACGTGAAAATGTATTGAATAATATGGTTTTAAGGACTATTTATTCTCATAGAAAGGACAAACATCCCTGCACATATGATATGTTAGTATTTCCAGTGGCAGCATTTCAGACTCTGTGCACAGCTGTGAAACAGAGCAGAAGTCTAACCCAGCATCTGCTGTGGACTTGGCAGGTGCCTCGGCCATGACTACTGAAGCACTGTACAGTTGCCTCTGCTCTACTTATATACATTTCTAGAATTAAAGTTGCAGAAGGATTGGTGTATTAGCTAGCTAATATCCCTTTTTCATGAAGAGCCATACAGTACTGTCATTTTCAGATAAACTCAACTTAGCTTTCCGTTATAATTAGGTAGTAGCTTTCTTTTTGAAAGAAAATCATTATGGGTCATGTAGAAATGATTGTTAATAAAAGAAGTTGCAGGGATCTGGGTTTATTTTGGTTACGTACTTACGTAAAGCCTGGTCTTTAATGCCATAAAAGTCAATGCAAAGCTATTCTTTAGCATCTGCAGAACCAAGAGGCAAAAGGTGCAGGTATGCATATTATTTTTACCAATAATACCTTGTAATTGCAGAAGAACATTTGAACCAAATGAAGTATAGATGTGAAACGTAGTCTTTCTCTTCACTCAAATCTTTTGCTGAGTTTGGATGAAGTGGATTCTGCTTCCATAGGAATTAGTCTAAAATGCTAATTCTAAAATGTAGCACAAAACCTAGGAGAAAATGAAGCCATGCATTCCAGAGGTCAGTTCAGGGTGTCCTGAGGATGCCATAGCTAAACCTACCAAAAAATAAGGAGGAGTTAACTTCATGTTTACCCTTTACCTCATGGACACTCAGAATATGTGTTGATTTCCCAGTACAGAAGTAGGTGAGATTTGCAGCTCTGGTTAGTAAAAACCATGCTGTTAACCATTTCTGTTAAGTACCCTGCTATTCTGAATTGTAACCCGAAGAAGATATCTCTGAGGCTCCAGGCTGTGTGCCTGTTCATAAATTCCCTGTGCTTAGTGTTTTGTATTAGCTACCTGTAGAGTATCCTCCTACTCAATGTATCCTGCATTAAATGCGTTAAATGCGTTAAATCTTTCTTTAAATGTGTCTACAATCAAGGGGAAGAAATAGATGCCTCAGTGAGGCTGGAGTCCTTCATCAGAGTTCTTCAGTGGGGTCAGACGCAAGAACATCACTTAGGCTCCCAGAATGATTACACTAATGCCAGATATTTCGTTTCATGTACTACATGTCTAAATTAGGCATAAAGTGGACAGTCAGAATATGACCCTTCTTCAGAAAACTTGTGCCATGACATGTTAGTTTCAGTTTGGGTTTTCTGTTCTCTGATCATTCAGGGTGGCAAAGCAGGATAGCTTGCTTTGTTTAGAAGAAGAGTTTCAAAAATAGAAAACTGTAAATGCGTATTTATCCACCTAAATAATTTGAAAGCACCAGTCTTGACAGATTAGCTCTAGCTGCTGAAGTACAAATGCTAAATGATAATAGTTGTGTAGCCTTGACACACCATGTCTTGTGTGTATTTACTTTTGTTGGTTGTTTCAGGATACTTTTTGCTGATTTTATTCTCTTTGTTTTCTGATCTATGTCTGGAGACAATTAACGAGCACCAAACATTTACATTGCATCTTTTTCATCAAATAAGCAAGTTTGTACTGCAAGAAAAAGACTTCTATCTTGTATTGAATTCAGTGCCTCCTCCAAGATGCTATACACTATCAATTCCAATTGGTATTGACAGAGATAAGAAAACAGTATATAGTGTGCAGGACAACAGGATAAAAACAGAGCAGAAAAGGTGTAAGGACTTATTTTCATTAATTGTTCATAAATTAATTGTTCTTTGTGGGAGGAGTGCTGTAATGATGCAAGATTGCTTGTGTGGCCGAGCGTTTCCCTTTTGTTGGCATTTCCACTAATTGCATAGGGAGCTTTTACATTTTTTGTGGTAAACACTTTTCTGTACATAGAATGCAAGGTGAGTCTGTGCAAATACATCGCCAGTTTATGTTTTAGTTTTCCTGCTCCTGCTGTTGGCATCTAAAATATTTCTCATTTAGCATCTTAGAAATTGAGTTGGATTGTTACTGTGTTACTCTAAGTGACGGAATGGATAATAATTTCCTGAAGTAAATGCAGGGCACATCATACAATATTAAAGGAAATGTGTAGAGGGCCACATGTACAAGACAGGAAGGTAATTTGATCTCTGTTAAATTATTTAGAGCACATTTCCATTTAAGTAGGAACTAATGATAAGCAACCAGGTGAAGCTTTGTACATTGATTTATGGATTTGTATTAAAGATTTCACATGGTTGCTTACAGTTCAGCAAGCTTGCAGGGTCTCTCCTGTATATGGAGCATTTCATATTCTGCATGTTGAAATGAGAGTTGGTGTTTATGTTTCCAGTGCAAACATGTGTGACAGAACAGACACTGAAATAATAGATTTCTTTGGTTATTACTTCTGTGATATACAGCATTAGGATTGGATCTCAGGAATGATGGATTTACTTAATGAATTTTGTCAGTATGTCAATATGCTATATTTGAAGAAAACATTGAGGTGTTTTTAAAATTATTACTATCTTGAGCTGTTTGGAGTGTTACTAATTAATAGATTATATTACACCTAATATGCACTTGATGCCATTGGTACAAACAGTGGGATGGCTGAATCTGATTTACTGGAAAATATGCAGTAGCTTTTTTAAAGCTGCTACTCTTAGCAGGTGATTTGATTTGTCACTGAAGCAGAGACTAAATCCAATGTATTAACCAACATTATAGTTTTATATTCAATATATGATTACTAACTTGAAGGGGTTTTGTTTTCTACATTTATATTTGTAACATAATATTCATGGATGTTCTGCATCAGAAGATAACTGACATGCTGAACAAAGAGGAGGTCCCCAAATGCTTCTCTTTCTGAAGTCTAAAACGAGACAGAAATCTAGTGCTTATCTGGCATGGCATATAAACCTTAGATTGTGGTACATGAATGTGACTGAGCTCATTTCCTGGTTAAGTGACAGTTTGGCCTGTGATCTGCTGACCTCTTAGAGCATTTAGACTGGATGTTCCAACCAGTAGCTCAGAAGCAGCTCTTGGCGTTCAGCATCCATTCCCATCCATGCTTAATCTTCATTTCCCTCTGTGAATACCCCCCTACACAATTTGAGCCAGCAAGATGCACTAAAACTGCAAGATAATTTTGCAGTGCTTATGATGCCTTGAGCAATGTACCTGCTCAAGTAGAAAATCCAAAATGCATATGTGCTCCCTGCAAACCCTTAAATAAATAAAATTTATGGAGCTACCATACACCCATGCATCAGTGGGTCTAGGAGTCTTGCAAGTACCACTGATGGGGAATGCATTAGCATGATGTTCCAGAAGCTCTAGCTGATGTTAAGTATATGTCTTTAACCATTAGTGTAATCTTTTTTTCTTTTCCATTTGAAATGGGATTACTCTTTTGAGTAACAGATGAGAAATAATTTAGTAATCCTTAGCCTCTTCTAACTGGTTCAACCAAGCAGCGTAAAGAGGTGTACAAATTTCCTATATATAAAACAGGAAGAAAAACAGCATTTGATCAATGAATCATGAAGGTCAAAAGAGCATTTGTAAAAATAGCTATTATTCCATTCACTTTATCTGCTTGCCAATCTGCTTGTTTCCAAATGTTTGCTTGGTGAGAGAAGATTATAAATACACAGTGAATTTTCTAGACCTATATGCAAACTATATAGGGGACACTCATGCCTTGACAGAAAGCAAAACTATGAATATAAAATATTTAAAATTTTCATTTCTGAGCTTAAATTTTTATTATGTTCAACCTCAGCATAATGATGTAGTATGGGGGATTTATTTCATTCAATTTTGAGGCCAATCAGCACCCTTACAAGTTCATATACAGGTAGTGCTGTATACAACATCTCTCCCAGGTACTTATATGATCCCATTATCATGTTATCTGGGTACTTCACAATTTTTATTGTGTAAATTTACAGCACTTTTGCAAGGAAGAAACTGTTGTTGGCCTTGTAATTCAATTAGGAACTTAGGTACACCATTAGGAAATGGTTAAGGAAATAATGGTTAGTGGGTCTAGCGTGTTTCAAAGTATTTTTTTCAGTTTTCTGGTGTGTTTTGAATAACTTTTGAGTTTTGCTTTCAAATTCAGATAAAATAGAAATTCTTTTATATCCAGTGTGTCTAGTCTAGCCAGATCGGTAACGCCTAACAAGATTCCTCTCACCTACCTTTGTACATATATAATGCAAATTTTACATTTGAACTAGTTGCTAGACTCCTGTTGTAGCCCTCAGAGAGAAATGGATGTTGAGGGCATGAGTCATATCATCCTATTAACCACACAGGGAGTCTGGATAACTAGCTGAGTTATCTACAGGAGAATGATTAATTAAGATGAATCTCCCTCAAAGCAATTAGATAACTTGACCAAGACGACAAAAGAGCAAAACGCTGAGTTGAAGTAATACACCCCCATTCCTAGGTCTGTGTCCTAAACACCAAAGCATCCTGTCCCTTCGTAGCCTCCATTACATTTTTGTCTCCTGATCTTAATACCTGTGACAGTACAGCCATAGGGTGAAGTTCATCCCACTGAACTTCCAACACCAATGATGTGGCCACCAACACAAGCACTAGTCACTTGAGACTCCACTTTTTGAAAATGTATTGTAGAGATACTTATTCCATTATCAGTCGAGATTAGAGGATTATCTCAAAAGCAAACATTGACATGGTCTCATTGACAAATAGTGTGAGCTTTTGTAACCATGAGGAATTCATTTAAGACGGATCAGATGAAGGCAACCGAGAAACCCAATATTTGAAAAAAAAACCAAACACATTATTTGACATTTCCAAGATAGAGAAAAAATTGAACAGGAAGCCCTTGCCATCATTTTTCTCAGTATTTTATTCGTGATGCTGCTTTTTGTGATTTGGTCACATTCTTTATTCCCAGAACAGGAGTTGCTATGAGGAAGCATTTGTGTATGCATGTTACACACATTGTGATATACTTTGAAACTACATTCCCTTTATTATAAATTTCTTAGATGTCACAAGCTCAATTCTTTACCTGTGGTTGAAGCACTGTCATGAAATAATTGACAACAGGACCTATATTCCTAATGTAATTTTGAAAGAAGTAGAGCTTTGTATACTCTTGACAGATTATCCTGATTTTTCCAGTAAGAGTAGAATCTGTAGCACACAGAGTGTTTGCTGGAGTAGAAGTTTTTGTTTTATTTCATGCTATGTTGTTTGAAAGTAAAACCTATGTAACCCTGATAGGCAGGTAGTTTTTATATTTTTCATGCTCCTGTCTAGTTAGGGAATCTGCTGAAGGTGATGCCAGCTTTTTTTTTTTTTTTTTTGTGGTTTTCTATGGATGATATGTGAAGTTTTGAGACAGGAGATTCTGTTGTAGTTCATGAGGGCCCTGAAGTCAACGAAGGTGATGAATCGTGTGACCAGGAATGTCTCTGAGAAGCCTCTGGTTTGCAGAGATTTACAACTTAGTCAAGGCTAGTCTTGTACAGTGACTCAAAGAATATGTGAATCAACTACGAGATTTTGATTCAAGTATCCTTTTCATTCTTTTGAGCCCTAAAAAGAGCAGAATTCTTTCTCTGCGTCCCATTTCTATCCCTGAGTCTCAGTTCAATGTCTGAGGCTTAGAATTGTTGAAATGTGACCTGCTTTTTTATTTCAGACTATCCTTTCCCCCTCTCCCCTCTGTAAAGAGCATAACAAAGACAGCTCATGAAAGCTGAGGAAATTTTTTTAGAAGTGTGAAAGGGGACAAGGCAGAAAATAGTGATAAGTGGAGTGATTTTCTGCACCTGGGGTTTGCGTTGAGTACTTATTAATCACCAGTACTCTCTTTGCCCTCTGAAGTCAGTGAAACCACTCAGCTGAGTAATAGTGTAAACTTTCAGAAAAACAGATCTCAACAGGACAGACATTATAATGAATTTAGATAAGTTATAGTACCAGTGAGCAGAAATGAATGAGTATTGATTGCAATGAAAACACATAAAAACTAAAGGGAGAATAATGTTAAAAACAACAGAAGAGTTAACATGGAGAGATATGTGATCAGTAATGACCTGCTGTGCCAGTTGGACACCCACAAGGCTATGGGCCCGGATGGGATTCACCCTAGAGTAATGAAGGAACTGGCAAATGAACTTGCCAAACCACTCTCGATTATCTACCGGCAGTCCTGGCTAACTGGAGAAGTTCCAGCTGACTGGAAATTAGCAAACGTAACGCCCATCTACAAGAAGGGTCGGAAGGACGATCCAGGGAACTATAGGCCTGTCAGCCTGACCTCGGTGCCAGGCAAGGTGATGGAACAGATCATCCTGAGTGCCATTACATGGCACATGCAGGACAATCGGGGCATCGGGGCCAGCCAACATGGATTCATGAAAGGCAGGTCCTGCTCGACCAACCTGGTCTCCTTCTATGACCAAGTGACCCGCTTAGTAGATGAGGGCAGGGCTGTGGATGTAGTCTATGTAGACTTCAGTAAGGCATTCGACACTGTCTCCCACAGCATCCTCCTGGACAAACTGGCTGCCCGGGGCTTGGATGGGTGGACTCTTAAATGGGTTAAAAACTGTCTGGATGGCTGAGCCCAAAGAGTGGTGGTGAATGGGGCAAAGTCCAGCTGGCAGCTGGTCACTAGCGGTGTTCCCCAGGGCTCAGTTCTGGGGCCGGTGCTGTTCAATATCTTTATAGATGATCTAGACGTAGGGATTGAGTGCACCCTCAGTAAATTTGCAGATGACACCAAGCTGGGTGGGAGTGTCGATCTGCTGGAGGGTAGGAAGGCCCTACAGAGGGATCTGGACAGGTTAGATAGATGGGCCGAGACCAACAGCATGAGGTTCAACACGAACAAGTGCCGGGTCGTACACTTTGGCCACAACAACCCCATGCAGCTCTACAGGCTGGAAGAAGAGTGGTTAGAAAGCGGCCCGGCGGAAAGAGACCTGGGGGTGCTGATCGACAGCCGGCTAAACATGAGCCAGCAGTGTTCCCAGGTGGCCAAGAAGGCCAATGGCATCCTGACCTCTATTAGGAATAGTGTTGCCAGCTGGTCTAGGGAAGTGATCGTCCCTCTGTACTCAGCACTGGTGAGGCCGCATCTTGAGTACTGTGTCCAGTTCTGGGCCCCGCACTTCAAGAAAGATGTTGAGGTGTTGGAGCGAGTCCAGAGGAGGGCGACCAAGCTGGGGAAGGGTCTGGAGGGTGTGACCTACGAGGAACGGCTGAGGGAGCTGGGGTTGTTTAGCCTGGAGAAGAGGAGGCTCCGAGGTGACCTTATTGCAGTCTACAACTACCTGAAGGGAGGTTGTAGTGAAGTGGGAGTTGGCCTCTTCTCCTAGGCAACTAGTGATAGGACAAGAGGGCACAGCCTCAAGCTTCACCAGGGGAGGTTTAGGTTGGACATCAGGAAGAATTTCTTTACAGAAAGGGTTATTAGACATTGGAATGGGCTGCCCAGGGAGGTGGTGGAGTCACCATCTCTGGATGTGTTTAAGAAAAGACTGGACATGGCACTTAGTGCCATGGTCTAGTTGACAGGGTGGTGTAGGGGCAACGGTTGGACTCGATGATCCCTGAGGTCTCTTCCAACCTGGTTGATTCTGTGATTCTGTGATTAGCACATTTTGAGAATAAGCTTAATGCGCATTATCAAAATCGCTGTTTTCTGAAAATCAAAGAAAAATATGGAATTTGCAAACTGTACTATAATATTCCATAATCAAAGCCTTAAGGATGTCCCTTATTTCTTTTCTTTGTACTTTTTCACGTCACTTGCTGATAAAGACACAGAGTACCTGTGTTTCTAATGAATACAACTGTCAGATTATTGTACAGTTATACAAATAATTTTATGTCTGTGTTATGAAACAAGATGCACACATGTTGAGTGCATATGGGAAAGGGCAAGGCAGAATCCAGAGGTTTGGGCATAGGTAGAAGCTCCAAAATAAGGAGTCAATAGTGCAAATATTTGATAATTTTTTTAAAAAAAAGTTTTACTAGTTGCTAAATATCATACCTATCAGGGACTTGAATTAAGAACTTGAGTCACTATGTGAAACAAGTGCCGAGTGTTGAGGATTCAAGGGAGCTGAAGTATTCAGAGTTTGCTGTACTGCAATACTAGTGAAGCTGCAGCAAACAGAAATTAATATTTTATATGTATAGTATGGGCAGAGGAAGGGAAAAGAAAATGAAAAGTAAACCATGATATAGAAATGACTGTTCCTTCTATTTAGGTCAGGTTCTGTATACTATGGTAAAATTATTGTTTTGACACTTTTTTTTGTACTGAATGTTGGCATTATTGAATAATTTTATTACTTGGCCGAAGAAATAATGTGAAAGGGTCCAGTTCTGAATAAAGTGCAACGATATTAAAATGTTAGTTAGAGCCAAAAGCTGTATTATGGTGATGGAGTAATAACAACATTATTATGAAATATAAAATTTTTGGCTTACATCCCCATAAACACAGGAGTAGCAAGATCAATTTATGATTCAAAGTTAAGAGAATTAGACTTGATCCGGGCAAGTACTGGTCTTGCATCCTCTCCAAGGAGGGCACAATGTGGGATCCTTAGCTTTTCCTAAGGACGCAAACCAGGGCCTTGCACTAGTGGAAACAGGAACAGCTCCAGGTTTTTTTGTTGTTTCTATGGAAACAAACTCCCACTATGTTTACGAGGCAGAGGAAATGCCTTATAATGCCTGAATTAAGGGGACAAAGCACTTCGCAGAACAGGTGAGCTTCCAAAACATCCTAGGAGTCAAGACCTGCAAACCCAGCAGTTGCAAACAAAGCTTAACAAAAGCTCATCTGAGCACTTTGCTAGTTAAATGGAGGAGAAAACAAAAACATCAGCTGCTGCTTTAGGGAGGATGGATCGCTGCTATTATGCCAACTGGTGTTTCAGAGGTTCCTAAATTGTCTTCTGTCTCACACTCAAAACTGCCACATTTGAACACGGAAAAATATTGTTTCACTTCCAGCTAAATGCACTTTAATGGCTTCTAGACAGCCGTAAAGCTGTGCAGCAGGCATAATTCTTCAAACAGGATATAACATCTAGGGTGTTTCTTGATTATCCAACTCAATCTGATTCTCTACAGATTTCCAGTGCCTCACACTTTTGTATAAGATATATTTCTAATAGAATACATTCATTTACCAGCTTGGATATCTTTATGTTATACTGTGAGGATTTATCAGTCCCAATCAGTCTGTATTTTATCAACCTACCCTCTAAACTTCTGTAACAAGAAATGATTTTATTTCATGATCTACATGAACTTGAAGGTCATATTTGGCTTTCTCCAACATTTTTTCAACCCAGCAACTTCAGGAAGTTTGGCTGCAGGTCAGTAATTTGATCTGAAGTGTTAGGCCCAAGTAAAAGGCTGGATGATGGAAATTATGGGGTGTATAAATGCTTTGTAGAAAGTATTTTCTTTCTTAGAATTATTAGAAAAAGCTCATCAGTCAAACCTGTGCATCCACCAGTCACACAGTCTTCACTGATATCCCATGTATACCTAATTTTACCTGCAATGCTACTCAAAAATCTGTACTGATAAAGTAGAATATCATAGAATATGTCAAGTTGCAAAGGACGCATAAGGATCATCATAATTCTAGATATTTGGTATTTTACTTTACCAGTTACATCTCTGTAGTAAATGAATATTTTGGAATGATATCGGGATAAATGTTCTTAAATAGTATCTTCCTGAAACTCATTGCACAAAAACATTTGCACATATGTGCTTCTACTTAGTAATATTAGAGTTAGTAATTCTTGGACCACTGTGCTATCTGCTTCAGTCACTGTGACTTTCTGGTTGCTTTTCTTTCGTTCATATTGTTTATTCCCCCGTCTTAAGTGATTTGATAAACTTCAGTGATTTTAGAGGCTTTCATGAACGATATCGAATGGGTTTATTTTCTGCAATAACTCGGAAGAACACATGGTTGTATGTCTGATGAGGCTCATGCATGTGACAGCAAATATGAAAAACAGGAGATGGACAAGTATCCAAAAGAATGAGGTTAGGATTAACACTGAGTTTTTTTGTTTGATTCATTCAATCAAAGACATTTGTAAGAATCTCTCATGTCAGTTCTTTTTCAAAGTTACCCAGTAATCCCAAAGGCAATGGCATTTTTGTTAGGTTCAAATACAGTTATATTGCTCTCCATTCTAGCTCTCTGACATTTTGATAGTTAAATAGAAAAAACCTATAATCTTAGGCATCATCCTAGGGTCATGCAATTTTGAGAAAATAAGATTGGATAAAAAATTAGGTAGTACTTGTACACATTTTTATTTCTCTCAGCCTTCCATTTCAACTGACAGGTCTTCCTGATGTAGCGTGAATACCCATTCAAAAACAAAATGAGGATTCATTTACTGTGGTGACAGAGAAATCTATTTATACTGACTGTGACGCAAAAGGCAATAAAAGATGAAAAAGGAGGGAAAAAAACCAAACTGGACAACGTGTAGTATTGTCTGATTGCCCTGAAATTTTGTCATCATCTTTTTTGGTGCTGCATATTATGCAGTGCAATTAAATCTTATTAGTTTGCTTTTCTCATTATTTTCTTGAACAGCATTTAATGCCAGGAAAGCTGTTGAACATTGCAAGCTGGAAAAATATATTGGCTACATTTTACTTTCATATATAGCTAGAAGACTATTAGTTTGAAGTGGGTCTTACAAGTGGAAGTAAAAACAGAGTTTATGCCTTCAGTTACTTTGTTAAATTACATGCACAACTACCCCTGGAGTTTTCCTTCCTGATGATGCTGTCTTCATTTTGAACTGCTGTTTTGACATTTGTAAAGTTTTAGCAAATGCTTCAGGAAAAGGTCAGTTTATAGTGACATTTTCCCTTTTCAAAAACCTGTGGAGAGGACACTGAATACAGGTTTACATGATAAGCCATTGTGGATTTAAAAACAAGGCTTTTCTTACTGGGTTTTAGAACACTTGTTTTTCAGTCTTGTTTTGTTTTCAAACTGCTACTCTAACCATTTACTAGAAAGTTCTTTTCATATAACTCAGTTCTGAATGTCTTCTTTGCACAGCGTTGACTACAAAAATATTTCACAGCTTGGGGTTTTTTTGATGCAAGAGTAGAATAATCAGAAAACATAGGACGAGGGTATTAATATTACTGACTTAGATCCAAATGCACTGAAATAGCTCCTGCGAAAGCCTCCCCACGTACCTCAGTTGTTGTGCAGTATTCGATCCTGATCAGCCATGCTGGGGCTATATGTGCAAACATATTTTTTCCCATCCTACCACTGGGTCATTTCCATCTGTCACTCTGTTTTGTAATGGTTTGAAATACACCAAATTAATTAGAAATTGTTCAGTAACATGCATCAATACTTTCTAACACAGTCAGAGCTTCTGTAAATGGTGCCATAGAGTAATTTACTGTTTGGGGGATAAAAGTCAATTAATGAATGAGAATATGTCACCAACCTTTTTTCATGTTTTCAAATAAAGAAAATTCCAGTGCTTTTTCTCTGACGTATTTTATGACAAAATTTATAATTCTTCAAGGAAATTCTCTAAATACTAAAGAAGAAATATTGCACTTTTTCAAAAATATAGATTTATAGAATGAGAAAATACATTGGGGTATGTATTTTTATCTGGATATCAGTAGTTTTTCTGTCCCTGAGAATTCTGTGCCTTGAACTCTCCAGGAATTATGCTGGTGCCCTAGTGAACACAGAATCCGTTTCTATCAAAGCAAGGCCTATGAACTTTAAATAGTTAAGTGCTTAGAGGAAAATTGTAAGAAATTGTTCGATGTTTCTATTGACAAAGTGGTTCTTAGGAAATAAATACCATAGAAAAATGTCCATAAATATATTTTTTTAACTGTGGAATTTACAACACCATAAGTGCTGTATGTTTAATGACTGAAGGAACTGGCCTTTAGTTATTACGTACTATACACTTCTTATACAGCAGTGTGACAGAATATGTAAACTGACCTTTTCTTTGAATGAATTAGAATAGAAATTCTACTGAATTTTCAGGACTGTGTGTATGTAGCTCATTAGAGCTGTCAAATTACCTATGCTCACTGATCCATTGGGATAATACAATAGCAATACTTCATGTGGCCAGATGATAGAAGTCCCATGAGCAAAATGGCTCAGTTGAACTTAGATGAAAAGACTAGTCAGGACATCTCAATGACATATATTTAGTCAAACATTATATAGCCACTGTACCATCAGAAAGCAGAGAGATTTGATTAGACATACTTGGTGAATTTGACGGATGAGGAGGATGAAAGTGCCCACAGCAACATTCTTCATTTCTTGAGATCCAGCAGACATTTATGTGAATGTTCAGTTTTTCTCAGCTTTCTAGTTTTTGACTTTCATAGTTTTAGGGCGGATTTTTTTTCAGCTTCTACATAGCATGTCCTGATTGGTACACTCACAGAAAGTATCTTTGGTTCCATTAAGTAAAAGCAAATATTTCACAAATTGTTTATCTCTGTTTTGGCTGACCTACTTTGTATCACAGAGTGTCACCAAGTGAAATCTATGTTCATGTGTAGTTAATGAGAAGCGCATGATTATTAAGCAGATGTGTTAACTATGCCAGTGAGAATATACTTAGCATATACTCTTCTGAACTGCTGCTGCACCATTACTTTTGATTACTTCACTTACAAAGTAATAATATTCATGGCGGAACACTTCACCAGATCCTAAGCAGAGATAGCATATATATTTATTTCATTAATTGATGCTTTGCTCTAAAGGAAATACATATTTACAAGTTGTTTATAACTTTGTGCCTTCAGCTTTCAATTGCAAAGTCTTGGACTGAAAATTGCAAGAAAACAGAAATGTAGCTGATACGCACTATAGCACTTGAGCATGAACACTATTTCCAACCTTGAATTTTGCTTTTCTTCTTCTAACAAAAAGTTTAATTAACAAACCCACAAGAACATAAAAGAGCTTTCCTTAAAATATTAGCCACATTTACAAAAAGCATGATTTACAAGATTTGTGCCGTTTTGACCTAACTTGATTTAATATTGTTTCATGAGTTTCTCTTGGTAACCTCTTCAACTATTATAATTTATTACCTTTCATGTTTTTGTGTTCAAGCCAAATGAACAGATTGCATTAATTATTTCTTTTCCATACTAATGAAATAATTCCATTAGATATTTGAGAGCTTTTTTTCATTTTTCAGCTCAAAGCAGTGAAACTTTCTAATGTACAGATTAAGCTCTATTAATGAAAATCTCTCTTTTCTTTCCTTCCTTCCTTCTTTCCTGCTTTCTTTCCTTCTTTCTTTCTTTTTCTTTCTTTCCCTTCTTTCCCTTCTTTCTTCATGAAATTTCGGTAGCAGTGAGAAACCTGCCAGCAGAGCAATTGCCCATCTGACCTAGTTCACTCAATCTGAGCAGTAGTCCATCCTGTTTGTAATTGACTGGTGGTTATTTGGGGAATTTAAAGCTCCTGTCTTTTATGGAAGGGACTAATTGAAATTTTTTAGCCTGAATTTCCAGTACCAAAAGGTTTTAGGATAGACTTGACACTCCTAAACATATGTGTAAGCAATGAAATACTAAATGCTGAGAATGCAATTGAGTTTTGATTTGATTTTGCAGTAGTGGTTCAAAACTATGTCCTTACCCGAGGTTTGTGTACCTGCTGAGATTAGAGCATGACTGGCCCTTTTGAAATCATTGAAATTAACTATATGCATAAAGTTAACCACATATGTGTACTTTTGTTGTCTCAGTCTATGCCTTTAATATGAAAAGGAAAAACAGTTTAATGAGGTTTGTAAGCTGCTGAAACAAAAGAGAAGACTTAACTGTGCTCCTTTATGCCACTGCACTTTCTTTAAAGCCTATGATAGTTGTCAGCTGGAGTTACTTGGAAAGCATCATTTTGAGTTTTCAATAGTCTAAGAGAAAAGAAGGTTCATGACAGAAGTAAAAGATATATTCTGTTCAGTAAAACCTGTGTATTTGGAAAGTATTCAGAAAATAGCAGTAAGACTGATTCAAAGTCTAGAAAACCTGCCACAAATCCAAATAATCTGAACATATTTAGTATAACGTAAAAGAAATGAAGAGCTGACTTGATTATGCAAGTAAGTACTTAAGGAAGAGGCACTTACAGAAAGAATAGTTTCTGAGAGCAGAAACTTTTTACTTTAAAAGACAAAGACATAACAAAAGCTGTAGCCGGGGACTGGACATAGATCCAAAGGAAAACTAAGGAGAGTATGTAGCTCTCCAGCTCACTCTGAAGAAGGGCAGTGGATTGTTCAGTTGATTGTTCAGACTCTTTCTAGAGGCTTTTACTGTGTTGAATCGATGTCTGTTGAATGTAATGGTAGTTAAAATACCTAGTTTAAGTGTAGGCACCTGTGTTTAGGTTTCTTAATCCCAAAGTAAATTGTTCCCTTCATGTTTTTCTAAGGAATATTCTCTAGGTCAAGGAGACATACGATTTGCTGTAAGTAATCCTGTATGGGCCATGCTATTGAAAAGGTCAGATTAATCTATCATATAGTCCTGTGAAAGGCATGTATTTTCTTACAACCTGGAGCTTTTATTAATTGGTAGGTGTGCCTACACCAGTAGTAGAAATAATAAAGGATTTTCTAGACACTTTGTCCAATATATCAGCTGAGCTTTCAGGTTGTTCTGTGTATGTCTGTGTGTTTTTCCTAACAACCATACATTTTTGCAGTTATGTTAAAGAAAGGAAAATCATGTTTTATCCTGTAGATAAGTACTGAGCCTTGCACTTGATTCAGACATCTCCAAGTGAGCGTGGAGGGAGGTGCGCTTGTGTGTACTCCACGGGACTGAGAGTACGCAGAGTAACTTTCAGGACTAGCTGGAGCTCCTGAGTGCTGATGATGTAAAGTGAGATGATATAAAAGCCATATGCTGGTCTGGTGCCTCATTTACATTCCTGGATGATGGGGGCCAAGTCAAACACAATAACAATTGGTCTGTAAGCCAATTAGTAGTGTTCAAGATGCCTGCTGTGTTAGAGGTTAGCATCTAGGATACTTCTGAATTAAGACAAGAGTTTCTAAGAGACTTTGGCATAAAATATATATATCATAATTCATATCTACTGTTTTAACTAGAAAAACATGGTTTTTTAAAAAGATTAAAAAGTAATAAAATAATAAAGAAATCATTGCATTTATATATTTTTGCAGTATACAAATGTTAAAGTTCTGTGTGAAAAAGGCAGTGCGTTGATTGATTTCAATATGCCAGGTAATCACAGAATTACATATCTAAACATTTCATAGTGCTTTAGAAATAATGCTGCATATTCTTTCATGTTAATGCAGTGCTATGCCATTTTCACTATCTCTGGATTAAACACAGTATTACTGTCTTCTAGCTAATTTGAAGTAAATTTCAAAATTTTTGTTCATTTATTCCTGTTTGGTCATCCCAGTGTGCACTTACATTATTTACTGTATTAAAAAAATGAAAATTTCTTCCATTTCAGTCACTAGAATAAAACTTACAGCATTCTGTAGAAATTATGGATCATTCTAAAAAGTCAAATTAGGAAAAATATGTATTAAATGTGTTTTCTAAAAGGCTTTAAAATATGTCAGAGGGTAAATGAATGCTAAATTTTACAGTTGGTTAAGAAGTTCACCTATCTTCTTTTTAAATTTCTGAATCATCTCTATCTCTAAGCTTTGTAATCACTTCCAGTGGAGCACTAAATGTTGGTAGTCCATTGGAGCAGTGGTGGATTTTTTCTGCAAAATGCTTGCTTGATCAGCTTTTGATTTATTACTATGTAAAGTGCTTTGAAATACCTTGGTGTGAAAGGAACTTTAAAAAAAAAAAAAGAATTATATTCTGTTCTGTGCAATTCTGTGCGCACATTTCCTAGGATGGAAAATTTGTTGGAAAGATTACAGAGGAGGTCAGACTAGATGATCACAATGGTTCCCTTGGGCCATACAAAAATCTATGACTGAGTAACTAGTAGCAGTTTCTGTGAAGAAGTGAAAAGATAAAAACTATTTTAGTACTGGAAAAGTATTGCATGGGTTTTTTATTTCTAATAAAGTTAGAGAAATTGCAGCTCTCTTTTCACTTATGAGATATCATGTATTAATCTCTTTGAATTTTGTTTATCCTGTTTTAGGAGAGTAAGTGAATCATTTCATCAGTTTTGTGTTACTTCAGTATGTTCCTTCTCATTTGTAAAGAAAATAGAACCATTGTAATGCTCTCTAATCATTTACATAACATGTTTTTACAGCAGGAAGAAAAACATCCTCAAGCAATAACCTCTGCTGTCTATTGTGAAATTACTAGTATTTATTTAGGGTACGAAGTCTGAAAATATAGTAAAAATTCTTATCACATGACATTATGGAGATTAGCAGAAGGTGACAAAAATTTAACTGGATTAAAAATTGAGAAGCGGCAGGCCTATTACTTAGCTGAAGTGTTCAACCATTCTCTCTGATTAGATGTGCACACCCAAGGACCTAGGCCAGGAGTTTAACTTTACAAGAAGGAAGATGGGTATATATATTTTAAATGCTACTTCACAGTGTTGGTTTTGTTGTTCCATTTTGCTATCAGCAAGCTTCTAGGAGTGTTGGTTTAAAACAGTAATATTCCCTGCTAAAAATCAAGGAATTCAACGCTTCCCCCCATTACAGCAATACTAAGTCTAGGTACATTTTGAAAAAGTTAAGGCATATAAACTTGTTCAGCTGTCTAAAGTACATAGAAAACCTGCCATTTCCTTGGCATTCTTTGTGTTTTATACAATAAATAACATGTAAAGCTGAACTGAAAGCTAAGAGCTTGTAATGCTATTGGCAGTACTACTACTGCCCAGCTGAAGAAAGGTAAAAGATATCTAGGACCCTGTAAATCATTTTACTGCAGTGAAAAAGAGTAGCAGTGAGTCTAGGCATACTTCTAGTTTGTTGAGTTTTCTTCAGGTTTGCTCTTGCCCCAGTAGTCCTTCAATACAGGTTCTTGCAAGCCCAAGACAGGTAAATCTTCCATTTCAGGGGTCTCAGTCCAACCTGACTCTCAGACTTTCTTCCTGATGAACTCACTGGAGATGGAGTAGCAAGGCAACAAGTGATCGTCTTTGATGCTTGCAACAGCTCCCTCCAGTAAAGTTTTCTGCACAGCAATGAGGACAGGGAACTTTTCCCCAAAGCTGGACAGAACTATTGGGCCAGGAAAAATAACTAGTCAGATTAAATGCAGTAACTTTTATGACTTGTATGACAGAACCATGCGGTGACACTCACGATGCAATATGATTACAGTATTACAACTTTCAACCCACAGCACATCCTGGAACCATTTCATGCACTCTCTGAGCATGGCGTAAGGCAGTTTGATATAGAGCCACTTGGAGCAGGAATAAAGACTACCCTAAACATGAGAAATTCTAAACATAATTTTGATGTAGAGTAGAAACTTATGCAAAAAGACCACAACTTCATGATAGCCAGAAACAAAAATGAAAGATAGAAGAGGAAAACCCAGATCATTACAATAAATATTTAAGAATTTTCTATATCGAACCAAAGTCATGTTGCTTACTATCATTCTCATGCTATTCAGTCTGTGTTTCCTGTTCTCATAACCTGATGGGAACTAAAGAAAAAAAGATAACAGAAACATTCTGTCAGCTTTGCTTACAGTTAGTAAACCTGTCTTTCACTGACAGAATTTCATCTCGCAAAAGTGAGATCTGTCCCTTTAACTCTGGGAAGATAAGAATTAAAGAATCCTCTTTTTGAGTTTTTGTGTACATGAAAAACTACATGGCCAACAAAAGAGTTCTTTGTGCATGTAGCTGCACAATTTGCAAAAGATACTTTTGTGGTCTCTGACTCCAAAACTGCAAACGTCTGCAGAGAGGATCAGGCCTAAGCCTAAGCATAATACTTGAAAATACGTTTAACTAATTTTAAATAACCATATGCCAGATTTCGTTAGTATTAAGGAGTAGTTAGAAGGCACATTCGTATCTACTGCATGTTTGAAAAGTCTTGTTCCAAATATAATCTTGTTTAGAAACTGACAGGACTTAGCAAACAGTAGTAAAAGCTCATCTACAATGTATGTTTTCTCCTGTAGTCCTGGTTGTTTCTCATGGTGGCTTTGAAGACTCATAAACCCATCCTCCCTTAGCCAAACATAACAAGATAACTTGATCTGAAAACAACTATCTTTCATGCTATTTACCTTTTTCATGCTGCATCCAGAGTACCTTGCAGACTGGTTTGTACGCTAATAAAACCCAGTGGAAGGCATGATTGGGGACCATTAACCTTTAGAACACAAGAAGCTTAAGCTCAAGGAATATTTCTGAGCTGCCTCATAGTGCTTTGAAGCCACTGCCTCCATCCTTCATCTAAATTGCCTGAATTCATTTTCAGGGCTGATAAACTGTCAAGTGAATTATGAGACATAGGCCTTGGGTTAATTTATAGAAATGCTCCTTCACCAATGCTGAGTAAATCCACCTTTCTTTGTTGAGTATACTCGCTTTACCTTCCAGAACTATCTTACTCTGCTCCATTACAAGCTCTGCATTTCAAACTCTACTTTCTTCATTTGTAAAAAACTAATTTCCTAAACAGATTATTATGAGGGACATTTTTCTATCACGTGTTTACACTCCTTCAGATACAGTAGTAGCAATGCAATATGTAAAAAGTTGGTCAAGATGGCTTATTAATTTTTTTAATAAGGTGAGAAAGCCTGTCTCACAATAGTGCCAGGACTTCACCTGTCAAAGATGAGATCAAAGGAATAATTCATCTTTTATCTTCCCTTATTCAAGGGCTAGACAGACTGCAATTTATGCTTATCTGGCTAGCTGAGTTCAGAGGGAATTATAAGAAAGTTCTGTACTAGCCAGTTCCCTTTCACTTTATTATTATTCACTCTTTATTTCCATATATATTCAGTATATATAATATAGAACAGGAAATAGCTTGGCTGTCTCTTTTTAATTAATTATTTTGCATATTTTATAAATGAGGGAGACAAGTATCTCAAGCTGAGATATTTAGATTGTATTCCCATGAAAACTGCTAACAAAAAAAACAATTAATCACTGCCATGTTATATTTACCTTTGGGTACATTAATGTTCATCTTTAAATATTTTTATGATTGGACATTCAATTGTGTTGCCGCTTGTCTGCGGCAAGCTCCGTTCGGTTGCTGGCTGGCCTGAGGCTATCCGCACCCCAGGGCCATTGAGCACTGACACCAATGTGAGGATGCAACAAATGGCGTTTATTTAACTGCGCAACAGCCTTATATAGTCGTCTTGTCCCGTACGAACTTGCACGATAATGACACATCCTGCTCCTTTCGCCACGCCTACCTTCCGTTACAGCCCGAGATTTTCCGGTCGCCGTACCCAAATCTACCTACAAATTGTTTGATGATAACTAGAGTATAAGTTGTCTTACTGAGAGAAAAGTGTGAACATATTTCTTGGGAACGATAGATGTAAGCACATTTTTTATACTATTTTTTTTTTATTTTGCATATATCATTGTAGTCTCTTAGCACTTCAATTTGGGTAAAATCTACTTACACGTCAATCTTTATAGTAGATGCATGATTAGTTCTCAAATCCTGTATCAACAAGATCCTTTTCATGGTTAATGGTTGTAAAGACCTCGCATGTATAGCAATTATAGCATAACGTGCCCCTAGAGAATGCTTAGATTTCTTAGTACTATGTAAGCATCCAAAAATCTAAAAGTCTTTGGGGCTGAACAGTTTTCCAGGCAGTCATAGACTGTAAAAGGGACTGATAGAAAGTATTTCTTGTTCAGAGAAGGGGTACCATGCCTATCACCACATTACTAATAGTTATAGGCTCTGTTTTGGTCACTTTTCTGCCAAGAAATCTCCATTTTTGGTGCCCCTGTTACAATTGTTTTCAAGAATGAAATAAGGCTTAGTTGTAGAGGTTTGGTTGAGTGAGAAGGGGCACGATCCTGTGTCAGTCACTGAGCAGTCTGAGCAACCCAGACTTTGAGCAAGGGTTAAGCCCAGAGCTAGCAACCTTGCACTCCCCTTGCACGGTGCAGAACAAAGAACCCCGTGGTGCCTGCTTCGCGGGAAGCAAAACTACATCCGGGAGGGGGGGCGGTCACGGCTCTGAATATGTAAACCTATGGACCAATCACAAGTGCGATCGGGGCGCGTGATTAACATATGCATAGTCTATATAACCACTGCTTTCTTTGTTAATAAACGAGAAGCTTCCATACTCACATTGAGATCAAGTAGCTTACTCCAGACCGTTCCCCAGCACCTGCGAGCGCGCCTCCCCCGGTTTTTCCCCTTACTACACTTAGTAAATATGCATCCTGTTTACTTCAGTATATCTTACTAAAAAAGCACCACATAGGTATGACATACTGCAAACACTTAATATTTGAAAGCAAAATGCATAGAATGGTAACGTAAACCCAACTGGTACAGCTTCAGAGGTCTGTAAACTTTGTTATATATTTGGCACAAAGAACTGTGAAGTTCTGCAAGGAGAATGAATATTTTTTTTTCCAATTAGAATACTTTGAAGCAAGTTACTTTTTTGTATTGAGTTTTTTCCTGACCTGAATAATTAGGATGGTAATGTGTTCATACTTCAGAAGTGTATTCTGAAACTTAATTCACTCAGCACCATAGACAATTAGTATTGAAATGGTAAGCATTATTTACCAAGGTCCTGAGCTTACAAAGAGAACCATGTGAGAAAAACTTGGAAAGGGCAAAGTCACTGCATGCAAAGGAGGGGTGTGGAAAGAGATGGAGGAAGGGAAAGAGACTGTGGTTTCTTGGCGCCACTTACATCCTGTCCTGGTTTCGTTGGGATTTTGTTTCAGTTTGTGGCCAGCCATGGTGATCAAGGCCCTTAGCAGTTAAATCCAGGGCAGCTGACCCTGTCTGGCCCACAGGTGTATTCTATATCATTAACATCAAGTTCACTATAAAAGAGAGGGCTTGGAGGGGAAGAGGTTGGGCTCTTTTTGCTCTCTTCTCTTTTTCTCCCTTATTCTCATTTCCAACGATTGTGATTCCTGGAGCAACTTGCTAGTGCTCTGTAGATAAGTATAGTTTTGTCTCTTTTGTGTTGTATTTATATTGAATTCTTTATTTCATTAAATCTGTTTAACTTCAACCTACAAGTCTCCCTCCTTTTCCCAATTCCCTTCCTTATTTGGGGAAGGGACATTGGGTGATAGAAAAACTGTTTATTGTTTAGCCCTGGGTGCGGGCTAAATGAGGACACATCCCTACCATGGAAATGGCGGTACTCTTAGGCAGTTCCCACTCCCTGCATTCTGTACACAGAGGTTGTTGGCAGTCCTGCGTTTCTTCACTTTCCTCCCTGAACATCATCAGAACTCTGTTCTGTCCAAACACAGATGCCTTCAGACCTTATTGTAGGGCCTTGATGGCCCCATGGTAGAGACGTTCTCCACAATCATAACACAAAGTTCTTACCCGCAACGTTAGCCAAGAAAGACACACAGCTGCATGTGCATGCAGCAAATCCATCCAGTGCAAACGGTTGTTGTTTTGCATAGTCATGGTCACAGCCTCAGTGAAAGGACTTTCTTCTCTACGTTTTATGTTGCTCTCACTGTATTGCCCAAGCTTAATAAACAGAATATAATAATAAGAATGACCAAATATAAGAGAACTAGGGCTGATCAAACATGCTTATTGTAATAATGCATTTCTTTTCTATTAGTTACCTATGGAAGGTATATTGGAGTTAGAAAGACTAAATTGATTGTGTTTTCTAATTAAGAAGAAAATAAGGGAAAAGGCTGAATATTTATTCCAGAACTGCAGTGTACAGTATTTAAAATGCATGACAAGCTACAGTCTTGCTTCCTAATTACTTAGTCCCTGTCACTTCTCATTAACATGTAAATCATGTTATAAACATAGTAAAGGTGGAGTAAAATATGTCCTGAGGGGAGGGGGCATACTGGAAAATTGCTTTGGGCAGTGTGGTGATGAGAGTGTTTCATTTTCAGCTCATCTGTATTCCACTCCCATGGGAAGCTGCATATATGAGATTTAAAGCAATCATATTTTCTTTGTCCTAGGCTGGAGTGGTTGTTGCACTTAAACAAATCAATCTGCAGGTTTTGAATTATCTACAAGAAAATTCACATGCATAGTCTAAGTTATCAAAAAGATTGAGAATTCATTTATGGAGGAATTGTATTCTTTAAAAAGAAAGAAAAAATTGTTTATGATCTTAGGTGATTGTCCTGAAAATAAGAACATTGTTAATAAGATGGTTTGATTCATAGCAATCCACTAGCAAAAGCCTCTGGGCACCTTACTACTTAAAGATGGATTATACAAAAATAAGACAACATTCAGAACATGCAGAATTAATTATGTTAATTAGTGAAGTTATTTGAAAACTGGAGATATGACTTCCATAAACTCAATTACCATTTAGTATCTTATCTTTAATATTTGTAAGAATAATTGTTTCAAAACTAAGTCATGCAATAACATTAACACTTTTTACTTACTCCAAAGACTCACATGCTGAAAGGCATCCAAGCCTATAATTTTATTGAGAAAATCAGTTTACAGATGTGACTTTGCTCTTAATTTACTTACCTGACACTGACTGAATGATGAATAGAGTAGAACTAGGTTTTCTTGTCAAACAGTACACTCAGAGCTGAGGAAAAACACATACTTTAAAATAAAAAAAAAAAAAAATTGATGCTTTTTCTCTGTTGACAACTACTTTGGAGTCCTTTACCTGAACAAGAAAACTGAATTTGAAAATTTCACGCTCTTCTTGTAGTCAAATTTTACGACACTTCATCAATAAAAATATTTGGCTTAAATATTATGTAGGAATGACTGGGTTATATGTATTGCATTTAGCATTTAGCATAGTTATTTATCTGATTTAGCTCAAATTTCACTGCTCTGGTGAAATGTAGAAAAAAAGGTAACAGAAAGAAAGAAGACAAAGAGGTGGGCACTTAATTGCTTCATTAAAATTAGCCTACAGCACATAATTATACATATTATATACAATCATATTTTACTGTACTTTTTAGCACTTTCCATATGAGTACGGTAACATATTTAAAAAAGAGATATTGGCAAATGATTAGTGGACAGCTGGGACTTTTGGCATGAAGGATGTGTATTTCACACGTCTAGAGGTTACTGAAGCATTTAATATTGAGGAAAGGATGAATTTTCTATCCCATCTTGAGAGAGGGGAAACTTTTTTTTTTTATTCTGTGGAGAAGTATTATCTCATTCACGAGCTTCTGAGGATTTTGATAGCAGCTAGTTTTCCTAAGTCATGCCCCATTATCTGCCATTACATCCACTTACAAGGGATCAGTTGTATCGTTCCACGAAAATGATGTAAGTGCTATAGTTACTTACATACCCCGCACTTCAAGAAAGATGTTGAGGTGTTGGAGCGAGTTCAGAGGAGGGCGGCCAAGCTGGTGAAGGGTCTGGAGGGTCTGACCTCCGAGGAACGGCTGAGGGAGCTGGGGTTGTTTAGCCTGGAGAAGAGGAGGCTTCGAGGTGACCTTATTGCAGTCTACAACTACCTGAAGGGAGGTTGTAGTGAAGTGGGAGTTGGCCTCTTCTCCTGGGCAACTAGCGATAGGACAAGAGGGCACAGCCTCAAGCTTCGCCAGGGGAGGTTCAGGTTGGACATCAGGAAGAATTTCTTTACAGAAAGGGTTATTAGACATTGGAATGGGCTGCCCAGGGAGGTGGTGGAGTCACCATCTCTGGATGTGTTTAAGAAAAAACTGGACATGGCACTTAGTGCCATGGTCTAGTTGACAGGGTGGTGTAGGGGCAACAGTTGGACTCGATGATCCCTGAGGTCTCTTCCAACCTGGTTGATTCTGTGATTCTGTGTTAGCAAAAGTAAAAGTACCAATTTTGAGCTAAGTTTTCCCTGAAGTGATTAGTACAGCTTGCTTGCACCTGAGTCATCTTGTTTCAAGAAGTCTGTACTTCTGGGAAGACATTGTGTTCACATGTTTAGTGTTGCCTTCACAGCCAAAAGATTTGGAGATCCATATTTTAGAGAATTAAAGTTGAAATTTTAGATTCTGCTTATGCAGCATATTTTTAAATTAGATGGCAATTACACTACAATAGCCACTCCTTCAGCTCACTGTGTGGTTTACTGGACGTAAGGGGCTCTCAAACAAAAAGCAGCTAATGGACACATTGAACATTAAGTCAATTTTAAACTTCCTGAGTGAAGACAGATTGAAGAGATTTGAGCAGATGAGAAGGAAGAGAGAAGAGTTTTGGGAAGTGGAGACAGAAAAGGCATGGTTCTCAGAACTACTGTATGCAGGGGCACGTGCTGAAATAAAGTTAGTTTTCATCACATTTTTTGGTAGAAGTGTTAAAAAAAATTCCATTGATTATTACAAGAATGAGTCAAGTTGAATGCAAGAAAAGTACTTTATCTTCAGCTAAAAGTGCTTGCACACAGACTTGCCTCAGCGTACCAGGAGGCAAGTTAAAGTGGGGTTAGTCATCGCACTGGGACGTTATTCCCTGAAGAGAGGGAATTTAGTCCATACCTGAAGCAGGATTCTGGCTGAAGGGTCAGGGTCTGTAATTTAGCAACAAACTGACGATGGCATGGATTTAAAGACACTGGTAAATGTGTGTGCTTGTCACATAGGAGGAAATGTCTTTGCTCACAGTGGTAGGAAGAGGGAGGAGATGGGAAGTGACAAGTTGAGGTTTATCAATGGTTACATAAGGCAGCCCTCAAGGCAGGAGGGGAGATAAGGCTGCCAGGGTCAGCACCCTGGCTGACGGGCAGCTCAGCTGCACTCTCCACCCAGGTATATCAGCAGACCCCACATGGGGCTGACAGGGGATGTGGCCATTGTTCTTCCCATCTGCAAGGGCAGCTGGGTGACAAACCCTGAAGAAGCTGCAAGTCAGTCCCTTTCTGAGCCTCCTGGGGATCTGGGTGGTGAGGGACAGTACCATGTGTACCTTGCTTTTTAGCAAGGGCAGGCTAGCAGAGAAAGGGACTTGGAGAAGCTCATGGCTCGTTCTCTGGCAGTGCCATCCACGAGTCACTCAATGGCACTCCAGCTAGCGAGCAGTTCCCAGATAGGTCAAGCTAAGAGGCCATGTTGATCACCCATTTCCTTATCCCAATAGTTATTTACCTACCACCATAACAGCATTTTTCCCTGCTTTTTTATTGGGTCATAAAAGAGCCTGACTCTAGGAACAGGCACTTCCCACCTTCCCTTTGACCTAGTTGCCTGAAAGCACTTTTGCTCTTCTGCTCCCCAGAGTATTATTCCCCGACCACCAGCCTTGCAGAGCTAATCGGAAGCATTTGCTTCTGATATATATTCCTTGCAATTGTACAAACTCACTCACAGGTTCTGCACAGAGCATCATGCACAGGGCCAGCAGGAATCTGGGACCTGTTGGGAAAATATCAGGAAGGCATTGAAAAGGGGAGTTGCCTTCAAAATAGAAAGGAGAATCTGGAGGAGTTAGCACAGAGGTCCAAGATCCTAAAATGCATCATGCACCAAGCAGGAAAATATAGAGGGAAAAGAAGATTAGCAGCAAAAGCAACCTTCAGGGACCTGCAGTGGGAAAAGACATGATCACAGGATGTGGGTGGGCGTTACAGTGAATAGATGTTCAGTGGTGTTCTACAAACGCTAATTATTTCTGCCTCTATACTTGTCTTCAGTTGTCTATGGGGTTTTTTAGTGGGTTATTTTAAAAAAAAAAAAAATCAAAAGACCAAGTTGTATAAGAAATGTCAACAAAAACTGTTCGTTTCAGATAATGAGAACAAGAGAGGACGTGTTAAGGAAACCAGAAAATGGTCAGTTAAGAATAGTCTCCTGGTAACCAAAAAATTATCTGAAGCACAAAGCAGAAAATGAAAATTGAAGTAGAAGGTGGGGAGGAGCTATGCACTTTGGTTAAATTTTTGCATTTGAATTCTGACCCGTTATTAAAATATTCTGAGCCAGACAGAAAATTGAAGGCAGGCTCGGAACAGTGCTCAATGACAGTGACATTTCCTGACAGAGCAATTCTTTGCATATCAGTTGTACTAATTGTATTCAAACTGACAGCGACAGTTTAACCCATTCACCAGAGGAATCGTCTTGCTGCAAGACCAGTGATCTGTGTTTTCATTTAGATGTCAATCTAGCCTTGTGCTGTACGTTTTAAATATACAATTAGCCTTAAATGATTAATACCAATACGATAAACATCATCTCCCCTTGAAATGTTGCACAACAGAATCTTAAAAAAGCAGCTTGTTTTGCCCGGCAGAAAAACTTAGAAAACTAAGGTTTTTTGCCCTTTTCAAAGCCAGGTTGAATGAAATCACTTCTTGCCTAAGGCAGTTTTCTTTATTTGACCATAAATGAAAATAATTTTGAGCATCAGAAAGTGTTTTGCCTCCACAAATACCCAGAGTACATCATACAGTTGGAACAACTGAAATCCAACTGCTTGTGCCGTTTTCTTCCAGTCTGAGTGGGTTTACATTTTTTACATGAGAGGCAGGAGACCCTATCAGGCTCGAAGACAGGAACATCAGATGAAAATCAGTTGAATACATCCATTCATTGTAGAAATTATTCTGCCCATAGAAAACTTAATCGTGGGTGGAACTGGAGAGAGATGAAAATCCTGTATGACTGGCCAAGCTCAGAGGGTTGGAGCTGCTTTAGGTACGTATTCGATTGTCCTTTGGAAACTGCCAAGCCTTATAAATGCTTCCCAGGCCTGTTTCTCGCTCCTACCACACTGGTAGCTGCTGCAGGAAATATCACAAGAATACATCTTCAGAAATTACACCCTGTCATTGGGTTGTACTGAAGATGATGGGTGCCTGGATAGACTTTTGAAATACAGCTTAAGCAGTCACTAAATACAGTTATGGTGTGGAAAACTCCCAGGTACAGGATAGTTAGTCTGTTCACATAAGATATGGGCTTAATTGCAAAAAGAGGAGAGAACAAGAGAGGTGGGGAGGGCATTGTAGGTAACCTCCAGGACCTGGAAACCTGTGGCTTTTACATATGGCTGGTTTCTGCCTGGTGTAGTTGGCTTGGGTGGTGAATAGGTTATATACTGTGTTAAGAATTACAGGAATGACCCACTCTTAGAAAAGACAAGACAAAGAGAACAAGCAGAAAGTCTGAAGACAATACCAGAAAAAAAAAATTATTAAATGCAAGAGAAAGATGAAAAATTTTATAGATAAATTACAGAAAGAAGGAAAAGATAGATGAAGAAAAATAATGAAGAGAGTTTGGGTTTTGCAGAAAATCAATATAGAAATGTTAGCTTAAAAAAAAATCTAAGAAATTGTTTGACATAGCACAGAAAACTATGGTACCTGACATCTGTCAATGTATTTGGGTTTTATGACCACTTTTGCAGAGCCATGCTGTGAAAACAATATTCACCTGGTAGCCCAAACTCAATTAGTGTGCCATAGATTTTTCTTTAGGTGGAGTTTGATCTCTCTTCCCATGGGCCCTTGAGAAATAAAGGCTGTAGGGCACTCTTAAAGCTTTTAGCTGAGAGACTTCAAAATTTTCTTTTCTGAGAGATGTCGAAAAATTTAAGCTAGGTGAATAACCAGCATTATGGCAAATGACTGTTTAACTGAAAGTAATGGACTTTGATACAATGAAAAGTTCTTTTAGTACACCTTGTGTGCAGGCTCAACATGAACTTGATCAATGTGTTTAACCCAGGTAAGGAATCTGTGCAATACTGTATAGAGTGCAGTGAAGTATCACATTAATGTTTAACTACTGTCTAAAAGTCCTTACAGATATAAAAACAGATATAGTATTAAATGCACGTATTCCTGTGCCAGTCCTAAAATGAAAGACAGATCATTTGAACAGGTTTTATTTCATGTAACTTCAGTCTTCTGAAAGTAAGTTGTCTAATTTCATGCTAGTCACACAGGCTTCCTTTCCAGTAAATGGAATAAATAGGCATAGCTGAAAGATAAATAATCTGGCCTACTTTAGAAGCTATTTTAGGATGAAACGTATTATCTTTTGGAGGTGCTTGTTTCTCTTTGACAACAATGAAGACAACCTGCAGTGACTGGCTCAGAGTAATAGATTTAACTTTTAGACCCCTAAATTATGGCAAATCAGTTTCATCCTTTGTTACATGAAGGAGGGTCAAAGTATAAAACACTATTCTGCTGACAAGTAGTGTTTTCATTTTTTTCAGAAAACACGAGTTGTTGCCTGTTAGTAATTCAGATATGAAGTAATTTAAGAATCATCTGCTTTGTTCTGCCTTTCTTTTCTCACTGTTATCTACAGCTCTTACTGGGCAATGTTTTGAACTCTAATTAGCAGAAATTTATGAAGAGTCTTAATATGATGCATTATTTTTAAAGTACAGGAATATTCTGTGGAGGCTTTATTTTTCCATATTTTATATGCTCCACTGAATAGCATAGTAAAGTTAAAAATATCTTCCAGTATGAATTTTTTAACAAACAAAAAGTCTTTAGATGTTTTTGAAAATTGTATAAAAATAGAACAAAAAAAATCAAATGTAGAACAGCACATAGGAACACAACTTATTTTGATAGATGACTACAGATTGCTTATTTTTTTGCTTTCACCTGATGACTAGTTTTGAGTATGTTAGCAGCAGTTCCCAAAAAGCTGTCCTGACCTTTTGTATCTGTATCTGAGTTGTGTACTTCTCACAGTACCACACTATAGATGATGTTGTGCTCATCTTCTGGACATTTTCCCAGTGTTATGTGGGAGAGCTCTTGTACATGGATCAAAATATGGTATTTCCATAAAATATACACAATGATCTATTTTCTTTTGAATGTTTGGAGCTTGCTGTTGTGAAATGCTTATTGTCATCAGCCAGTTGTTTTAAGTAAATATTTGGGATTCCATCTGAGCAGATCTCTTCCTGTGTGGCAAATGGCCTGGTTACAGACTGCCAATAAGATGCAGTGCAGGGCATATGCAGTTGTGGTTTGAATATATGCAACTGCATATAATTCACTGCAGAAATTGGAAGACCTGCTTTTGTCATTTGCATGTCATCAGTTTGTCTTATGATATTAATCTCATTTTGTACTATTCTGAAATTTCAGATTCTTGCTAAGTAGACTGTTTACTTTTTTATTCTTTTCTTCAGGATTTTATTTTACTGTTTACTGTAAGGGCTTTAAAAATAGGAACCACTCTTAGCTGCACTACTGTAGTGTATCATTGTGATGTTAAAGCTGTCAAGGACACGAAATAGTATCATAACATTTTGACTGAGCACAGGTGAATGTACTGTAGTTTTGAGGTTGTGGTTTGCAAGCCAAGTGTCAGTAGAGGTAACTCGTTAACTACACGGCTTTCAGTGAAAGACTGTATAGTGGATTGGCAGTCATGTAATCTTTATCTATATCCTCACAAGCGTTGTTTTTTGCAGAACGTAGCTTCTCAAAAGGTTGGCTTCTAGGTAAGCAGTCACGTTTATTTTGGGTTCCCAGACTCCAATCTCTTCCTTATTAAAACACCACCACCAAAGTAGGACTCTTACCTTTTCCAATTTAGTTTAAAGTTTCTCAAAGTAGGCTGGGCCATGAGATGAGCCATCTTCTTGGAGAAGTGTTCACAATGTTCAAGTATCCTGGGACTTGCTGGCCTCTTGTACCAGACCCAGTGTAAGCAGAGCACTAGATTTTAATGAGATGTGTTGAGGACCAGATGGATGGGTAAAATGCTGTGCCATATACACTGGAATCTCCAAAGGTAACTGGGGAATCATGAGTGGCTGGTCTGGAGGCAGGGTGTTGCAGCGTGTATATTGGCACAACCTAAATGACAAGTTGGTGCAGTGAAAGCAAGGCATATCAAAGACTGAGAGGCTATTTTCAAAGGGTAGTGTATGCCTGTAAATTTGTCCAAGCCAGATTCCCCATTTCTGTTTTAGATGAGGATAGGAGATGAGGAACAGCTACTTCTCTGTCCTGACAGGAAAAAAAAAGCACAAACCACAACCACCACACACATGCACAAAAAGGCTCTATTAATAAGAAATTACAGTTACTGATCAGAGATGAGTACAACAGTATATTGACCATTTTACTCTGAAGGCAGTCATAGTTTGTGTAGAACACCTAATATTACAATTATTTTGAACTCATGTTTTTAACTTTTTTGTTTTAAACTTGATTTTCTTCTGAAGTTGAACCTGACTTGTATTTAAAATAGATACGTAAATGGAGCACCTCACATAAGAGATGTGTTAATAAGGAGCACATGAACAACTTCAGTTTTCTGCTGTCATTAAGGGTACTGATTAAGAGTGTATCTTTTAAGCCTCTCATTGGATTCTATGTGCAGTCATCTAGGAAAAAGCCAATAGTGTCAAAAAGATGACAGTGAGGAAGTTTCTTGAGAAGTTTTTATGGCTAAAAAGTCAATCTTTTTCTGTAAACCACCATCAATTATATGTAACATCTTCTAGCTTCTGTATTCAACGGTGAAAGCAACTGTGATTTCTTTCTTTCTAAGAAGTGAATTTATACCACGTGTTTTGATGGTATTTTAATGAAGAGGAATGAAAAGGTGATACTTTTGTTCATGAAGTGAAAGGATCTTGTTTGAATCACCACAAGCTTCCTCCAGACTTGATGGGAGTTTGAATAATCTTAGAGACTTTAAGTGAATCAGGAAAGTAGTGTCAATAGAAAAATCTCCAGTTAAAGGTAAAGTATTCTTATGTATATTGCATGATATAGATGTGCAAATATTAGCAGAGCTATTGGAAGGTGGAGAAGCTATCTCAATCATATAGGAAGGAGAAGAGGGTTGAGAATTCTTTTTCAGAAATAAATCTGTCTTTTTGAGAAGATTCCAATAAGGTCATGAACGCTTCACCCATTTAGATAAGTTGAAATCAAATAAATTGAGACAACATATTAACTTTTGGGGCTTTTTAATGTTCTTAAGAAATAAATAGTTGTTTTAAAAAATAAGATACAAAAAGGGTAATAATATTTTCCCCTGTATTTTCAAACTATGATTTATTTTTCTTAAGGACACCTAGAAAAAAATATCATGTGATTTCTAACTTATTTTGTGTAATGAAATTATAATTTTGGTCTTGAATAGACACCATTGAAGATTTTAAGTAATGCTTTTTAAGAAAATCAAATGTGGCTCTGTAAGTCAGATGTTACAATAAGAAAATTGACTCTCGAACACCAACAATAGCTACACCACAGAAGTCTTACTAAATTTTGTCATGATATTATGTGTGATGGGTGTCATGTGTCTAAAATCTTAACACATATCATGAAATGAGTGAAGGATTAAATACACCAAACAAAAATATGTGGCTCTGTGAGCCATCCTTTATATTGGTCCACTAAGGGTGTGAGACTATGGAAGGCAGAACTTTCTAGCATATTTTTTCTCCATCACTCCAAACAATAGCTTTGAACATTGATGTTAAAAGAAATACTGCTTACTTGTGTGAGAAAATTTGTCATTCATAGTCACGAAGAATCTAGTCATCTTTAAAGTGCAGATTGTCAGTTCAGTTTAGTTGGTGTTAAATTTGTGATTGACTGTAGTAAAGACATTGTCATTGAATGGCCATAAAAGAGTTATCCTTCCTATCAGTCTAAGATGGAAAAATGCCTTTGCAGTTTTTTGATTAACTTATTTAGTATTGCATCTAGGAGAAGAATTAAATATATTTCTCATATCTGATTTTGTACTAAGAACTTATTTTTGGACAATTTGATGTATTTATAGGACTCAATATAAAAGGTAGGATACCACTACCAAAAGTGCAAAGCACTAGGGAGATTAAGATGTTTGCAATATACCGGTTTAATCAATATCTCTGAATATGAATTAAAAAATAATGCAAATTACACTGTAGGGAAACCAAATGGCCAACTGTAAGTTTTGGGTGATGTCTCTTATTGCTGGAATGTCAGTGTCAAAATATTGTCAATATATTACAATATTCCATACAAGGAAGTAGTAATGATATACCAACAGTATATCAAAAGTAATCACAACTCCAGCAAACTGTGTTTTGACAAACGAGGTGGGGTTTGGTTTGGATAGAAGCACTAGAAATATCTACTGCAAACCATTAGCTCTGCTAGAAAAAGGAGAAAGAAAAACTATTTCTAAGATGCTTTAAAGTACTATGTATCCAAGTCAAATGAAATATTAATGGTCTAGATATCTACTGGTATAACACAGTCATACAAACATGCATCAAAGGGTTTCCTAAGTTATAAAAGAGCTATCCTTGTGATTGTGGAAACTGAGTTTACATCTGGAAGAAAAGGTGTTCTGAATTGATTCAAAAAAAGATTAAACTCTCTGAGATTGCACTAATAGGAGAGCTCTATACAAGTAACTGTGAAATCAGCAAGGGTGTAAAATAGATTCTGTATTTAAAATAATTCACAAAATTACTGTGTGAGCTAATTGAAGAAAACTAGAGGGAGTTTTATTGCTTGAGGTGTTAAAAATTAGAGTGGATGAGACACTAGGGGGCCTGTTCAAAAACCTTTGAAACCTTTTGAAGTCATCAGAAGCCTGTCCCTTGAATTTCAGCAGTTTTTGAGTCAGGCATAGATAGTTGTGGTAAAGGAATTGCTCTCCATTGTTAGGATAGGCAAGTATATTGCCTGAAAGTGTTTTCCATTTTCTGACTTAAACTTTTCTAAGTGTAGGAGAGTATGAAAACTTACATTTTTTTATCTCCCAGAATGAAATTTGTTGTAAGATGAATAGAAATGAAAGTAGATTTCCCACTTATATGCTATAAGGTTATATATTTCCATATTTCTCAGTATTAATAAAGGATATGAGCTCTGTTCTTTGCTAAAATTCAAGGTCTTTTGCTAGCCAAGGTACACAGAAAGCAGTAAATTTTCCAAGCAGAAAATTACTGCTGAAGAAAATTTAGTAACTGAATTGGGAGTCAATAAGAAATGTAATTTCTCATTATCATCACTAATTAATTACGTTGTAAAGAGGCATGGACTCTAATATGGAACCTAACAGGAAGGAACCATCTATCCCATAAGTTTTTCATTAGGTATTCCAACATTTTAGAATAAAATTTTTAAAACACTTTAAAATGGATGAGTACATTCCATTAGACTTGCATATTCATAACTCAGTTTTTCTTCCAGTAAAGACCAGAAAAGTCCATGTGAAGCATAACTTCTACTCCTGTAAGTCTTGCAAAACTGTGTTATACGTAACTGTATTCAAAATTCACAATTATTTTCCTTGAAGGACTAGACTCCATCAGGCTGTTTGTGCAGATACGTACATATATTTATATTTGCATATGCAGATCCATGCATGTGCTCCCTAAAAAGCCAGCTGGGTGAAATTGCTCTCCCACTCATTAATGTAACACCAGAACTGGATGAAAGTGTTAGCCATGGATTTTGGAGATGTCTGAAATCAGTGTAAATTCTGACCCTGAGCTATGGCATAATGAGTAAGAAAATAAACTGAAGGAGAGCAAAGCCACTAGGCAAACACCAGAGTCTGTACCTGTATAGTGTCCAAGGGGACTGGAGTTTGCTCTATGGAGCTATGCCCATGTGAAATGACAGCAAAAGGAAAGTGGCTGATACCTGCTCACTCAAAATCTCTTCTAAGGTAGAACTGCTACAGACTTCCTAACTATTCCACTTCTGTGTAAATTGTCATTAATTTATCTTTCTGTATCATCAAATTTTATACCTTCTAGGAGTCTAAGAAATAGCATATCCATTTTTACAGTAGTTATAAAGATGGCAATTTGGGATGCCTTAGATAAAACTTAAAGATCAGAGCTAAATTCATAACTTTTTTTTTTTTGGTCATGATTATCCACTCTGCATGCTTACAGCCTCATCCAACTAGACTTTGGTTAGGTTAAAATTTCATTGGTTGAGCACCATTCATCTGTATCTTCTTTAACTAAATCAGCTGTTCATGGTTAATAGGAAAACAATGACCAAATATACATGTCCGTCACTTAGAAAATCAGGTAAAATCCCTAGTACACATGGATTCTGTCACTTGGTATAGAAGCAGGCATAACTTTTTAAAGTAGCTTCAGATTAAAATGGCACTCGTAAAAAAGTACCTATGAGAAGAAATAAATGGACCTTAAAATAGTCCAAAATCTATTTTATACAGTCAACATCTTTTTTCCTCAGAGTTATAAGGAAAAAGACTTTTTAGTTACTGAAGCTTGAGTACACATTTGAAAGTATCTAAAAAATTGCACTTTAAAAAAAGTCCAAGTTGATCCATTGAAATTTACAATTTCTACTCACCCCTGAAGTGGGGGATTTGTGTCTCTAATACTTGAAAAATCCATTCAATGTCTTCCACTGAAGCAAAACCAGGTAAACAAAGAAGTGGAGCTGAAGAGCCAAGACAATGATGTTTTAAAAATATCTGTACACATCATTAAATTGTAACAGTGGAGTTTTTACTGTCTTCATTTAATTATATCCTTATTTCTCAGTGGGGAGTAAACAATAGCTTGCTTTTTTTTTTTTCCCAAAGATTAATGACAATCTGCCCAGTAGTTTGATCTGTTTAATTAGTGTGTTCCACAGACAAGGTATGCAGACAGAAAATACCCCCCAAAACATCTCTCTTCAGTCTCTCTTATAATTTACTTATTCTATAAAGTACTCCTTGGTATAAGAGGCTGTTACAAATTAACAAGAAACAATGTAAATTGATGTGAAATCACTTCAATACAATAAACTTGAAGTTAGTCAGAAAAAAATCCTAATTTTCTGACTATCATGACTAAATACAGAATTAAAAATACTTGCAGGTGTATCATTTGAAATCAACTGAAATATAAATTCTTATTTAGTGATCCCATATTAAAGTATCTGTTTATGTTTTTAGAATGAAGAATGAAATTAAAATGTGAATGCTGTTTATACTTTTTGCAAAGAAAGCTCAACAGTGAATCTTTTGGAATGATAATAATGTAAAAAAGTGGTAGTTAACCCAGCACAACTCTGTAAGAGAGGCCACTCAGTCCTGACAAAACTGGTTGAAAGTCATTCGGAGCATTTGGCTATAAAAAATCCCCAGTGAATAGAACTTGACGTCAGATTTTGTCAGTGTCTTGGTTTATGTAACAAAACCATTGTAGACTAGAGAGAAATGGCATGCTTCACTCAGGAAAAGCTTAGGGCTGGATTCATTAGGAAAAAAGGTACTGTAGGTATTACATAATTTCTCTGCAGATCAGTTACCTGAACGATGGGTTCGTATAATATGTAATTCTTGCAAAAACCTCAAGACTAACAATCCATGGAATGGCAGCATCCAGGCAGAGTTTAGACAAGTGCGTAATTGAGTACTGACATCAAAGAGGGTCTGGGAAATGTCGTGCTCTCTTTGACCATAATAGAAAAGATGACATTATGAACAAGCTGGGTTTGATATAAGTTTCTTATGTCAAAACAAACTAGTAGCCAAAAACTTTCACTAGAGCACAAAGCATCATTGTGATGTTTTCCAATAATGGGAAAGATACAATAGTATTCTGTGATGTGATATATGTTCTCCCTGAATACTGTTTAATTTATTTTCTTTTGGCTATCTATTGATCAGAAGGCTTGAACGAATCTTCAAATAGTATGTTGTACATATTGATAACTAATACTGAGGTCCTCTTTTCTTCCAGTATGTCAGTTCCCTAAAAACTACTGTTCTATTAAAAAAAACCCACAAAACTATTACAAGAACAAAAATAGTAAGTTGGTAGCCACTCTTGGTATCAGAAAGTATTTTTACTTTTAACCAAGGGTTTCTTGAACTCTACAGATAAGGCTTAAATATTTTTTTTTTAATATTTATAGAATATTTTCTTATGCAGAACCCAAAATACTGTGAAAAGATGTAAATCAAGATGCCTTTGGGGACATGTGAACCTGATAATGTAATAAGTCACATAAATTTCCTGAGGTCACACAAAAAGCCAGTGGGAGACTTAGTAATAGACCAGGTGTCTTTGCTCATCATTCTAAACACTTTGCCCCCAAAAACTGATTTTAAATTCATTAAATGTAGGACTTTCCCCAATGCTTTTGACAGAAGATATTTTCTGTGTATATGGGAAAACAATTTCAATGCAATTTATGACTTTCCAGAAGTTTCATGCTTTCTTAATAAGAAATGAAGATTTTTTTCACATCATTGAAAGGCTTAGATCGTATAAGGTCAAAGTTAACATAGTTTGCATATGCCTCTACCAGCAGTTTAAAAGAACTTAAATATTAAACAAGGCTTTTATGATTCATGGACTAACAAATTTTAGTTTTCATTTTTGATAATGCAATTAGTGGTAGCAGAAATGTTAATAACTGGACATTTGAAGAGTGATACTTATTTCAAAGTTCCAGTAAGATTTAAAGATCTATTTTGCTGTTTGCTATCTAAGCATAGAAAATTCCTAACCTGAAAAGCTAATTTCTAATATGCCATATAATAAAATGAGAGTAGTGACTTAGAATATGACATACAAATAAATGTAGAGGTGAACTGAATATCAAATTTCCTCCAGAGCCCACATCTACGAACATGGAAACTTGCTAATCAACCTGAACGATTAGGTTGCATAACTCCCTAAGTTATTTCAAAATTTATTCTCTGTGAGGAAGTTCTCTTTATATATGAAAGAAGTTGCATGGCAAAATCCTTATGAACAGAGGCAGAAGCTTATTGACAGTATGTCTTCGTTTAGTACACACCCAGGGCTAAACAGTAACAGTTTTTCCTCTTACCCCATGTCCTTCCCCAACCAAGGAAGGACATTGGGGAAAAAGAGGGAGACTCATAGGTTAAAATTAAACAGATTTAATAAAATAAAGAAACCAAAATAAATGATAACACAAAACACACAAAAGTATACTTAGTTACAGAATTGCAACAAGTTGTTCTAGGAATACCAGTTGTCAGCAATGAAGGAAAAAAAAATGAAGCAAGGAAAGCAAAAACAGCCCTATCTCTCCCCCAGCAAGCCCTCCCTTTTATAGTGAGCTTGATGTTAATGATACACCTGTGGGCCAGCCAGGGTCAGCTGCCCTGGATTTAACTGCTAAGGGCCTTGATCACCATGGCTGGCCACAAAAGGAAACAAAACCCTAATGAAACCAGGACACAATATAAAACTTATTTTTAATTATGTCACTCTTCGTCCATTCTAAAATCTAAAAGACTGCAAACATAAACATTTGTTTATTGCACCAAAAGTTTTAAATCAATTTTCTCAAAGAAGGTAAGCTTAAATTCAAATTTAACTCTGCAGAAATGTCTACAAGATGTAGAGAAGGAAGGAAATTGAAAATAGTGACATATGCAATACATCTCAGGCATGTAACATTACTCGATGATGCTGCTGGTAGTTTTATGTATTGTTTTTGTATGAGATTTATGCATAGGTTAATAATAATTTCAGATTATATTAAGCGTTTATTTTTGTATTATTTACAGTGGTCCATTGCCATTCACACTTTAATATATAATTGCTTCAATGAAGGAATTTCTGCGTTAACTGAGGGATAACTGAATATTTTGTGAGATTGCAAAAATCATTATTAGTTCCAGCTGACATTTAATAAACAGTCTTAATAAATAAGTTGAGTGAAATTTAGAAAATTAACTCCACGAAGTAAGACTGTCTTGGAGCACATGTAGGTCAGATGCTTCTAACATTCTCCCTTAGCAATATAACGTTATGTGCACAAAGATATTCCTCTAGCATTAAACATTATCTCTCTGAAAATTAGTAGCTGATAAATTAGGTGCTGATAGGGAGCCAACAGAGTGCAGTCAGCTGTGAGTGTGAATATAGCACTATTTGCATTCCTTATAATTCATAAAGAATTACAGGATGCCCACACATCTGAAATGATTAGAATGCATGAACAGTAGATTAAAAATCATAGTGTATTAAATATACAAAATGAAGTGGAAATGAAAATACGTTTTGTCCATTAAAAGAAAGTAATGTTTGTTCAGTATTTCCTAACTGCTCTCTGAATTTCTGTGCCAGCTGTCTTTTCAAGCAAAACAAAGTTTTACCTTTCTCCCAGAAGTTCTCTGCCTTTAGGTTTCCATAGACTTTATTGCCTAGGAATTACATCAGACATTGTTTTGCAAAGCTTAAGTCACACTGGAGCTGTTCCCTGGTTTGTTTCTCCTTTTTTGCAATTGTAACTTTAAGTAGTTTTAATATGAATTTCTAATATTGAAAGGTTATTATTGAAGTTAATGTATCGGTCTTAAAGGGTGGTAGAATGTATCTGAATCCTTATATTCTGCTGAGCAAATATAAATATATCTGTCTTTAAATAACTACAGATAGTAATATATGTTCAATGTTCCAAAAATATGACAAAAGAAGAGAAATGTAATATGCCTGGAAAGATACATACCTGGAAGTTGGTGCAAAACTCACAGGAGTCAAAGAGAGACTGTGCACATTAGTGAATTTTGGATCAGCCCCATGCTCCTGAAATCACAATATATATCCAGAAGTGTGTTACTGCTTTCATTTAACTTGCAATTTTCATGAGCCTTGAGTTTCTCCTTTCTATGAGGACTTTTAAGCTGAAAAAAGTTCATTGCATTTGTTACAGAAATCTAATTGACACAAATATATATATTATTTTTTAAATAAAAAAATACAAGTTCTACAATCAGATGCTTAAATTCTACTAGTCACTTACCCAGATACTTAGAATGGTATATTGTAAATCAGGAATAATTCCACTAAAATCACACTGATTTGGGTGTCTTTGCATGAGTAGACACAATGAATCATCTCTTCCCTCTGCCCGTAATCCTGACCTCTGATCAGCTGTGGTCCAGGTCGCAAAGAGCTACATTAGAGTTCTGAGCCTGAGGTTATATAACTATTTCAAAACCACATAGCTTCTGGATCAGGAGGTTATAGAAACGGTGATTTTGTTTGATTTCACAATTCATTTGTTTGATTTGACAATGTCTGTCATACTCTTTAAGCAGAATTTTTCAAAAACTCTTCCAGGAAAAGTGAACATCAGCAGAGTAAATCACAATAGTTAAGGATTAGGCATACTTAGCTTCTGAGAGACTTAATGGACCTTCATTACATAGTTAGCATGATAGCAGAAGAAATTTGAAGATGGCAGATGAAAAATAAAGAATATTAAAATATATACTTGAATTATCCATATACCTCACTGGACCTAAAGATATTGGAATTGTTCCTACCAAGGACCAAGGTACCATTTCAGGGAGGTTTTTTAATAATTCTGTTCAGTGCACAGGAGCTTTCAAACAGACAATGATGTTAAAGAGATCAAAGACAAAGTAGAGAATAACATGGTGAGTATTCAGTATCATCAGTTTAAATTTCATGTGCTAAATTTTAATCACCTCATTTAAGAAAAATTGAAAGAATTTGAAGAGCAAAGTAAATAGGAGCAGAAGAGACTTTGAAAGGCATGAAGAGAGCTTGAGAAGTCGGAAGCTAACTTGTAGACAAGACAAGTAAGATGTAATAGTAAGATGTAATACATTAGAAGTACTGGTAATGTAATCATGGCCCCTATTGTATCTTTTATCTTTATACCAAACAAAAGGAATAATCACTAAAATTGAAAATAGTCACTAATATTGAATGACAATGTGCTTAATTATTTTCTATTATCCTACCCTTTGCATAATGTTGAATTTGTCTGTGAATAAATTGAGACTCAGAGTTTGAAAGCATTAAAAGAAAAAAATCAATCCACCAAGAGGTACATATGACTATGAAGAATACCCATAGTCATATCAGATAACGCATATCCTTTTTCAGAAGGGATGCAAACCATAGATTTCTGAGTTTAAGGCAAACCATTAACTAATGGCATTTTTTTGCCTATGGGATGATTGTTTCATAATTGTCAACTGAAGAGTTCCTTTCACGTTCATTTGAAGTGTGGGGTGGTGGCCTCTGTCAAAGATGTAATAGTGGATTAGATGGATAATTGGTCTGATTCCTTATGACAGCTCAAATAATTCTGTATAAAAACAAAGTAAAGGGGAAGAAAATCAAGCTTGTACATTTTGCTGAAGATGAAAGCAACTGTCTAGTGTGGTGTTTTTTTCGGGGGGAGGCTAATTCTTGCAAGCATTTCTGCTACACCTGAATAATCCTGAAGTGAGGATTTCTGGACATCATGCCAAAGTGCAATTCATTATAGAAATAGCTGTGCTAATTTAAGTGCTGGAAAAGATATCAAGCTATGTGAGCATGGCCTTTTGCCTGTACTAATACACTCTGCTATCATGCAGGCCTCGTTCACCCAGGCAAAACGCACCAGTAGGTATGGTGATGCTCATTCTGATGCCTGAGCCAGTTTATATTTGACCAGTTAAATATATGTATGTGATATCGTATTCTGCTGTACGTACTTATGCTTGTGGAACAAACATCCAGTAGTGAGTGTGTCAGCCACTTAGACTGGTTATAGACATTTTAAGTATTTTTGGTCCATCAGATTAACAAAGAAGATATAAACAGATGTAGCTACCTTTCAACATCTACGTGATTACCAGATCTGTATAATGAAGTCGTCAGTTCATTAGAGAAATAGCAGGAGCAGTTCTTTTTATTCTGAAGGGTGCTTGAAAGAAAGAAGAGTCCTTTCCTTCCTTCTTGGCTTTCTTTTGGCTTTCAAGTAGAGTATGCATAAACAACCCTGGGTTATATTTAGCAAGCTCAACGATAAGCTTTTCTTCTGTGCAGTCTCTACTGCTTAACAAGTACATCAGGACACAGAGAACATTCTGGTTTTCATCCATGTTCTGTTGCTTTTTGTGTCTGTTTTTGCCTGTTTTGAACCTCTGTGATCACTTGAAGGGCAAAATGCTGATCACAAGATGTAGGGAAGCTTAGAGACAGAAAAAGAGACAATGTTTCTGGAGGGAAAAAGAATCTATGGATAAAAAGGAAAATGCCAAGATTCATTATTCTCAGAACAATGTATCTCTCATATTCTGTAATGACTAATATTTTGTGGATCCAGCAACACTGAGTTCTGCACTCCTCTAGTGTTAGCTTTTGATAGGAGTTGATTATCTACCTTAGACCACTTCTAAAAATCCCAGTATAATTCAGTTAATAAAAGTCTACTATGGAAAAAAAACAGAAAACCAACATTTTCTTGATAAACTGCTTGTCAAGTGGCAAAAGAAGAGGTGTGGGAGCGTAGAAACGTAGGGTCAGATGGTCTTGACCACCCTGGATTTACAGCAGTAGAATTTAGAGCAGCAGTTAGCTCCTAATCTCTAATGCCAAACACATAGTGAGATCTTGAGCAAGTCATAAATTTCTTGGGTGCATTTCTATAGACAGCTATACGATGGCCCTTACAACCCTATGCTTCTTGGGGCCATGGAGGCACCTGGGGCATCTTTAAACCTCATCTAAGCCATGCAAGTCTTCCAGGCTGTCAGACAGGGTCTACTGAATCAGCTCTTCATCGGTCAGGTGACCAGTAACAGTCCTTACTGGGTGACCAGTGAAATCAGAAACACATTAGAAGAATTCTATTGTACTGGATGAATAGCCTAAGTCTGAGAATGGTACATGATATGCACGACTAATGGAGTAAATTTCATGCATTGAGCTTTCCATCTTATTTACGTAATGTCTGCTATTTTTTGCTATCCTAGCACTTTGGTTAGTTATTTATGTTTTATCTTTATCTAGGTAGTGTACCTACAAAGCATAAAATAGTAATGAGTCCTCTAAGCAAGGTAGTAGCATTCTGCTTCACCTGACTCAAGATGTAGCTTCTCTGGAATTATTTTTCTGTACCCAAAATACAGCCAATTCCAAGGAGAAATATATGTACTGATATATAGGGAATATACCAGTGGCTCCCTACAGAGAGGTATTTTGGAGAGGAAAGGACAGTGCTTTAGCCAGAAATCAAGATGGTTTTTTTAGACTTATCAAGGGATTGCTTAATGCACTCATTTGCCAGTGCTTTTATTTTTAGTATTGTCTGACATCAGAGTCCTAGTGATAGAAACAGATCCTCCTGCTGACTTGCCCGTATTCTTCCACGTAGTGCCTGGATTTTTCTGGGAAGCTCTGACCAGGAATTGCAACGGTACAGGAGGCTGCTCAGCTCATACAGTTGAAAGTGGTATGTTCAAATGTCAAGCACTGGGTGAACAACTGATTTCCACAGTTCTGTAATTAAATCCTTTCTCATGCATTTACAGTTCAGCACTGTAGCTGTCCTGGTTTGGCTCAAACCAGGCCAAATAGTCTTAGAGAACCCAAGGTCACTGCTTACGAGTAAAGAGCCGAAGGGGGTTGTACCTGCAGGGAGTAGTGGACGGGGCAGGTGACCCAGGATTGACCAGCAAGGTATTCCATCCCATACATGTCATTCTCACTTTCCTGTTTATCACTAACCCACTGCCTCCTGGAGGTGGGGCCCAGGAGGGAGGGGCCCTCCTGTCTCCCACTGATTGGTACCAGCTTTGCCAAATCTCCAGTTAAAAGCCTGCAGGTGTGATGGCAGTGGAGCTTTTGCATTTTGCCCTCTGCCGGTGCTGGGGGGAGCTACTGCATTTTGCTCTCTGTCTGTGCTGGGGGGAGGTACTGCCTTTTCCCCTCTGCCTGTACTGGGGGGAGCAACTCTGCCTGAGGAGGATTTCCAAGCTCTTGATCTTGGTTTTGTACATATTTGTATATATTTGGTTATTTCTATTATTATTGTTATTATATTCTTTTTCATTATTCTAGTTTATTAAAACTGTTTTAACTTTCCAACCCATAAGTCTCTCTCCCTTTTCCCTTTCCCTTTCCCTTGGGGGGGGGGAGAGGGTTAACAGAGAGCATCTGCCACCTGGTTAATAGCTGGCCCAGCTTTAAACCGTGACAGATTTATTGGCGCCCAACGTGGGGCACGAGAGAAGCTCCAACAGGTTGCTCTGATAAGTTGAATCCTGGCTCTGGTGGGAGGAGACCCAGAGAGCTCAGCTGAGAGAATATCAGATTTCTTCCTTTGAGATTTACAAGGGGTTGGAAAGTTAAAACAGATAGTGAAGATGGTGATGTCATTTTTGAATGCTGTGTTATCTCATCTATTTATGGAGTTTCTTTCACAATTGAGTATTGCAATGATGCCTTACCTGCCGTGGGCACTGTGTTATTGCTTGCTTCTTATGAATGTTTACATGCAGTTTAGCAGTGGGTGCTGGTCGAAATGTATTGTTTTGGTATGGGGTTTGATACTGATTTATGCTGTGATAAACTGGGCAGTTAATATTCCGATCTCTTATCTCTATGACACAATGATGGGCAGCTTTAATTGCGAATCAGTAGCAGCGACTTCATCTGCACGCTCCAGGCGTCCTTTAGCTGATTCTGTTAATGATTACACTTCCAGTTTTACTTTGGGAAATAGTACCTTCTCCTTTTCTGCCAAGCTGATTCCACTAGATTTTGCGAAATTAGGATGGTGCTGTCTAGGTGGCATGTTCTTATTTTTGGTTGTCCTGAATGTGTTTCTGATGTGGGATAAGATTAAATATCGGTGCAGGGACAGTTGTAGGTGTTATGCAGCCACCTCAGATCCTACAGTGTGTACTGCTGCTACAGCCACTCAACCCACTGAAACCTTGGCAGCCTGTACCACAGCTGCTACACCCCCCAAGATGGCCACTGCAGCTACTCAGACTCTCAGCACTCCCAAGACAGCCACTGCATCTACTCAGACTCCAGCATCTATCGAATCTCTGCCAATTGCTCCTGTAACCAGGAAGAAATACCAAAAGAAATCAGCTCGTGAAGTGAAGGATGATGACTCAGAGCCTTCTAAGGCAGAGCCATCATATGACCCAGGTGAGGGCCCTTCTCAGGCAGAGTTAGGGCCTGACACAGATGGGGGTTTCCTCGATCGTCCTTTTAAAGCAGACCCATCACAGAAGAAAGGTCCTTCTAAAGCAGAACTATCACAAGAGGACTCGGACGTAGAGATAACCTACCACTCCTTATCCCTGAAGGACCTGAGAAATATAAGGAAAGACTTCAGCCGTTATGACAGTGAACCTATTATTACCTGGTTGCTCCGATGCTGGGATAATGGGGCAGACAGCATGCAATTAGATGGCAGAGAAGCCAGACAGTTGGGATCCCTGTCCAGAGATGGTGGTATTGATAAAGCGCTCGCAAGAAAGTCAAACACTGTCAGTCTCTGGAGGCGACTCTTGTCAGCTGTAAAGAGCAGGTATCCCTATAAAGATGATGTTATGAGCCACCTAAGCAAATGGACCACTATAGAAAAAGGTATTAACTACCTTAGAGAACTGGCTGTGCAAGAGATCATTTATAGACACCCACGGGACATTGTAGATCCTGTAGATCCTGATGAAGTGGAATGCAACCGATCCATGTTCCGGAAGGTTGTGAAGAATGCTCCACCGACATATACCCATACATTGTCAATATTAGTATGGGGAGAAGATGCTATGGCACATTCTACTGTGGGCGAAATGGCTAACTGTATGCGACAGTATGAAGATAGTATTTCTTCCCCACTGCAGGCACGCATCTCGGCTGTGGAAAAAATGACTAAGGAAAACAAGGACTCATTTAAACAACTGTCAGACAAACTGTCCATGATCGAGAATAAACTTGACTCTCTACCTACACAGGCGTGCGTTGCAGCTGTTAGGAGAAAACGCTCTCCTACAGGACCAGCTCAAAGGAAACAGAACACATCACGAGGTATCCTGTGGTTTGCCCTGCGTGGTTACGGGGAGGATATGAGCAGATGGCATGGACAACCTACCAGTACCCTACAGGCACGAGTACGTGAGTTGCAAGCTAAAAGAAATACCAGAGAGAATTTTTCTAGGAGGATGGCTGCTCCAGTTACCAGTGAGCAGGACCCCAGTCAGGGGAGATGGGCCTCAAATCACTTTTTCCCAAGTGTGAATAGGAGAAATGAAGGTCCAGTCCCTGTGAGCAGCACGAATCCATTTCTTGATTAGGGGGGCCCTGCCTCCAGCCAGGTGGAGGAGAGGGACAACCGGATTTATTGGACTGTGTGGATTCGATGGCCTGGCACATTAAAACCACAAAGGTATCGAGCCCTGGTAGACACTGGTGCACAGTGCACCCTAATGCCATCGGATCATAAAGGGGCAGAATCTATCAGCATTTCAGGAGTAACAGGAGGATCTCAAGTGTTATCTGTATTGGAGGCCGAAGTGAGCCTAACTAAAAATGAATGGAAAAAGCACCCCATTGTGACTGGCCCAGATGCTCCGTGCATCCTTGGCATAGACTACCTCAAGAGAGGGTATTTTAAGGACCCAAAAGGGTACAGATGGGCCTTTGGTATAGCAGCTGTAGAGACTGAGGACATTAAACAGCTGTCTACCTTGCCTGGCCTCTCAGAAGATCCTTCTGTTGTGGGGTTGCTGAAGGTTGAAGAACAACAGGTGCCAATTGCTACTACCACGGTGCACCGACGACAATATCGCACCAATCGAGACTCCCTGATCCCCATTCATAAACTGATTAGACAATTAGAAAATCAAGGAGTGATTACCAAGACTCGCTCACCCTTTAATAGTCCTATATGGCCAGTGCGAAAGTCTGATGGAGAATGGAGATTAACTGTGGACTATCGTGGCCTAAATGAAGTTACGCCACCGCTGAGTGCTGCTGTGCCAGACATGCTAGAACTTCAATACGAACTGGAGTCAAAGGCAGCCAAGTGGTACGCCACCATAGACATTGCTAATGCCTTTTTCTCTATTCCTTTGGCACCAAAGTGCAGGCCACAGTCTGCTTTTACCTGGAGAGGTATCCAGTACACCTGGAATCGACTGCCCCAGGGGTGGAAACACAGTCCTACTATTTGCCATGGACTGATCCAGACTGCACTAGAAAAGGGTGGAGCTCCAGAACATTTGCAATACATTGATGACATCATTGTGTGGGGTGATACAGCAGCAGAAGTTTTTGACAAAGGGGAGAAAATAATCCAAATTCTTCTGAAAGCTGGTTTTGCCATAAAAAGGGGCAAGGTCAAGGGACCTGCCCGGGAGATCCAGTTTTTAGGGATTAAATGGCAAGATGGGCGTCGCCAGATCCCGATAGAGGTGATCAACAAAATAACAGCAATGTCCGCACCAACTAACAAAAAGGAAACACAAGCCTTCTTAGGTGTTGTGGGTTTCTGGAGAATGCATATTCCAGATTACAGCCAGATTGTACGCCCTCTTTATCAAGTGACCAGAAAGAAGAATGATTTTCAGTGGGGCCCTGAACAACGACAGGCTTTTGAACAGATTAAACAAGAGATTGTGCATGCAGTAGCCCTTGGACCAGTCCGTACGGGACAAGATGTTAAAAATGTGCTCTACACCGCAGCTGGGGACAATGGTCCTACCTGGAGCCTCTGGCAGAAAATGCCAGGGGAGACTCGAGGTCGACCCCTAGGATTTTGGAGTCGAGGATACAAGGGCTCCGAGGCCAATTACACTCCAACTGAAAAAGAGATACTGGCAGCATATGAAGGAGTTAGAGCTGCTTCAGAGGTAATTGGTACTGAAGCACAACTTCTCCTAGCACCTCGACTACCAGTACTAGGCTGGATGTTCAAGGGTAAGGTTCCCACTACCCATCATGCAACTGATGCGACGTGGAGTAAATGGATTGCATTAATTACGCAGAGGGCTCGAATAGGAAACCCTAATCGCCCAGGAATCTTAGAAGTAATCATGGACTGGCCAGAAGGCAAAGACTTCGGAATGCCACCAGAAAAGGAGGTGACACGTGCTGAAGAAGCCCCACCATATAATGAACTACCAGAGGATGAGAAGCAGTATGCGCTGTTCACCGATGGATCCTGCCGTCTTGTAGGAAAGCATCGGAAGTGGAAAGCTGCTGTATGGAGTCCTATACGACGAGTCACAGAAGCCACAGAAGGACAAGGTGAATCAAGTCAATTTGCAGAAGTAAAAGCCATCCAGCTGGCTTTAGACATTGCTGAACGAGAAAAGTGGCCAAGGCTGTATCTTTATACTGACTCATGGATGGTGGCAAATGCCTTGTGGGGGTGGTTAAAGCAGTGGAAGCGAAGCAACTGGCAGCGCAAAGGTAAACCTATTTGGGCTGCTAAATTGTGGCGAGATATTGCTGCTCGGCTAGAGAAACTAGTCGTGAAGGCACGTCATGTAGATGCCCACGTACCTAAAAGTCGGGCAACTGAGGAACATCGAAACAACCAACAAGCGGATCAAGCTGCTAAAGTGTTCCAAATAGATTTGGACTGGGAACACAAAGGTGAACTATTTTTAGCTCGGTGGGCTCATGACACTTCAGGTCATCAAGGGAGAGATGCAACATACAGATGGGCTCGTGACCGAGGGGTGGACTTAACCATGGACTCTATTGCACAGGTTATCCATGATTGTGAAACATGCGCCGCAATTAAGCAAGCCAAACGGTTAAAACCTTTGTGGTATGGGGGGCGGTGGTTGAAATATAAATATGGGGAGGCCTGGCAAATTGACTATATCACACTCCCTCAAACCCGCCAGGGTAAACGCTATGTGCTTACCATGGTGGAGGCGACCACCGGATGGTTGGAAACATACTCTGTGCCCCATGCCACTGCCCGGAACACTATTCTGGGCCTCGAAAAGCAAATCTTGTGGCGACATGGCACGCCAGAGAGAATTGAGTCAGACAATGGGACTCATTTCAAAAACAGTCTCACAGACAACTGGGCCAAAGAGCATGGCATTGAATGGGTATATCACATCCCCTATCATGCACCAGCCTCTGGGAAAATTGAACGGTATAATGGGCTGTTAAAAACTACCCTGAAAGCAATGGGGGGTGGAACCTTTAAAAACTGGGATAAACATCTGGCACAAGCTACCTGGTTAGTTAACACCAGGGGATCTATCAATCGAGCTGGCCCTGCTCAGTCAGACCTTCTACATACAGTAGAAGGAGATAAAGTCCCGGTGGTGCATGAAAGGAATCTATTGGGAAAAACTGTCTGGATTCTTCCTGTAACGGGCAAAGGTAAACCCATTCGTGGGATTGCTTTTGCTCAGGGACCTGGATGTACTTGGTGGGTGATGTTGCAAGATGGTGAAGTCCGATGTGTCCCTGAAGGTGATCTGATTCTGGGTGAGACTACTTAATTTTGAACTGTATGTTGTTGCTGCATAAGTGTCTTTTAGGTTAAGACAGTGGTGATGCGACCGGAGCTAGCTTCATCAAGTGGCGTCCAGTAACCTCCTCAAGTCTGACATCTTTAACCTGCAACCCGTGGGCACGAACCATGACAAAAGAGAGACTGCTAGCCAGAAAGACTGCTGAGAGACTGCTAACCAGATGCAAACCCACAATCCTGAACCAAATGAACTTGATGGACTTTTTGCATAAAGATGAATCATAGACTAGTGATATGTATATATATATTTGAAAATGAAAAGGTAGTGGTGATCTGAGTATGACATGAATGGTATGGAATAAGGGGTGGAATGTCCTGGTTTGGCTCAAACCAGGCCAAATAGTCTTAGAGAACCCAAGGTCACTGCTTACGAGTAAAGAGCCGAAGGGGGTTGTACCTGCAGGGAGTAGTGGACGGGGCAGGTGACCCAGGATTGACCAGCAAGGTATTCCATCCCATACATGTCATTCTCACTTTCCTGTTTATCACTAACCCACTGCCTCCTGGAGGTGGGGCCCAGGAGGGAGGGGCCCTCCTGTCTCCCACTGATTGGTACCAGCTTTGCCAAATCTCCAGTTAAAAGCCTGCAGGTGTGATGGCAGTGGAGCTTTTGCATTTTGCCCTCTGCCGGTGCTGGGGGGAGCTACTCTGCCTGAGGAGGATTTCCAAGCTCTTGATCTTGGTTTTGTACATATTTGTATATATTTGGTTATTTCTATTATTATTGTTATTATATTCTTTTTCATTATTCTAGTTTATTAAAACTGTTTTAACTTTCCAACCCATAAGTCTCTCTCCCTTTTCCCTTTCCCTTTCCCTTGGGGGGGGGGAGAGGGTTAACAGAGAGCATCTGCCACCTGGTTAATAGCTGGCCCAGCTTTAAACCGTGACAGTAGCCTTTGTCTCATTTTGTGGTCCCGGGTGTGAGAAGCAGCTGGTTGACTGATCTTGCTTGGGTGACCAGCTGTGCCTGGCACGTATTCAAGGAAGAGAAAATTGCAATGCAAAGGTGTGCTACTTAAGAGAACATACTGTGTCCACAGGTTAGTATCACAGCCTGCCCCATACAGCAACCAGATGACCCTATACTTTTCACACAAATGAATATGTCAAATGTAGTAGTTCCACAGACTCCTCTACGTGTCCTAGTGCAGAGATGGTGCAAGCATCAGATAAGACCCACTGGGGAACTCAAGATTATGTTTAATGCATAGACTGAATTACATACCTATTTTACATACAGATATATACGTACATTTTGTGTCCGAGTCATGCAAGTTGAGATCCATACGTAAATGTTAAAAATCTGGTATTTGCAAATAGAAATTGTTTGACACATAACAGGATGCTGCTCCAGAATGCACTGAGATAATAAAGTCTTAATGTGACAAGATTTAGATTTATCCTAAACAAATGAACTATATTTAATCTTGCAAATGTTAATATGATTGGAAAAGAAAAAAAAAAAAATTTGTGTCAGTGGTTAATAGCCCATTTTTTCAAGTTAAGAAAACACGTATTTCTTGCCTTTTTAGGAGAAGGTACAATTATGGTAAATGCCAGATTCTGTGTTTTTCATTATCCTTGGTTACAAATACTAGTATTAAGGTTGATTCATTCACACTGAACAAATATGATGCTTTATACTATGGACCAAAACACAAAGTAAAGAGTTTCATGTGGCAGACGGGAATGAGTAATCCTGGACAAGCGCAGGCATACCATTAATACAACCTTCAGGCTATGTAGTTTTGTGTTCTCGCTTTTTTAGACGTTCTCTAAAAAAAAAAACCTTCTCAATGATTAAATGCCTCAGTCTGACAATAACTGCATGGACTGGATAAGGAAGCTGGAGAGTATACCTACTTCCAATATATCTCTCCATAATCCGAGCTTTTAGATTTACCTACAGTATATGTGTGCATAGCATTCAAACGTCATTCTTCAATCACCTGCAACAAAAACAGCCTAAAATGTTATTTTTTGGTTTGTTTGTGGTCTTTTTTCACAAGATTACAAGAGTTTTAGCAGTGTTCCAATTTTAGAAAGATCAAGAGAGGTAATTTGAATGTGGAAGAAGGCTCATAGTAGAGAATAATGGAGTAAAGGTAGTTTTGTGATAGGTGGACAAAGAAACCTGAGCTGCTAAAGGAGAAAATGGGCAAAAATGAGCTTGGAAGTAGTAAAGAAGTAATGGATACTGATAGATCATGGGCTTACAAGGTACTGAGAAAAAAAACATGAAGAAGATGAATGATTCTGAAGGAGACAAAATGCATCCAGTGAGACATAGAAAAAGAAACAAAGCAGACTGGTGACAAGGTTGAGCAAGTGGTAAATGGATGAGTTGATCCATGACTGAAACTCAGTCTGGGAGGTGATCCTAAGGAGTTGAAGGGGATGTCATTAAAGCTGCACCGGTTACCCAGTATGAAAAAAAGAGGCTTGAGTAGAGGAAGAGCTCAGTCAGCATTATTTTTCTCTTTATTTTCCTCAGTCTGTGTAAGCTTTGCAATTTTACATGTATCCTATCTATATTAAATTTTTTTTAGGGTCTGAACTTTGGCCATGTCCATAATGTAATAGATAGAGTTGAGGAACTGTTTGATTCATAGCTCTTTTCCTTTGAGTATTCACATATATGAATTTAGATTTATACATCTAGATATGTATTTAAGGAGACTGAAGCCGGTAGGATAAGTTGGTAAGCTGCCTGCAGTTTTCTCTGCTTATATTAAACATGAACATACTTAATGCTAAAGCTGTCATTATCACACGATCAAGGCTGAGGCACCATTGTGGAGCTGTAAGCTCAGGAGCTAATCTTTTCAAGGGCTTAAAGAAATTAGGTGAATAAATCTCATCCTGGAAGAAAGTACCTTTTTTATGTGGATGGATGGGATTTATTCATTGTAGGCAGCCTTCTTCCCATGTGATGAATATAGAGGCAAGGTTGATTTGGCTTCTGATTTTAAAGAAAATGTCCCTGTGTGAAAGAGGGAGGAGGCAATCATGTTAACAAGGTTTGTCCACATGTGTCATCTGGCTACAGGAAAAGACAAACTGACTTGAAAGTGTCTCTCTCCTAGGACTTTACTTCAGAGACTGTCTTTGGAGATGGCTGTAAAGGTGAATTGGACTCTTTTGCAGAGTTTCCGTAGTCCTTACTACTCTCCTCTAGTGTTTTTCCATCTTTTCTCTTTTTCTATATTCCTAGATTATAGAGGGAGGATATAGTTTGAATAATTTCATTTCCAGTTGGCAAGTAGCATACCAGTATAATTAGCCCTATGGTTTTGTCCCAGAAAGAGACAGAAAGGAGCACTTTACTTAACATTTCTTTACAAGCTCCATAGTTAGTATCCTAAAAATAGGCCTGAGGGATACAGCTTGGTCTTACCAAAACCCACCACTCTGAGACTGCTTCCGCCCCTCACTCTCCTGTACCACAGCTGTGACTGACCTCCACGAAGTTTCATCATGCATTCATGTGAGCTCTAACTGCTTTTAATTTTATAAGTAGGAAAAAGAAAGAGATTCAATGAAGCAAGTTACCAAAGGCAATATTTTAAAATACACAGCAGTTTATCCTGCAACGAAAGCCAGTGCCTGACAAATAAAATTACAGCAGCAATAAAAGAGAAGTGTCCCAGTCTACAAAGCTAATGATATCTTTGGTAATTAAGATACAAAACTAATGTAAGCATTGCAGTTTCTAATGTATGGCAGAGCTGGTGGAGTGCTTTTGTCTGTTCTATTTTCTTTCTGAGTGAACAGATAATAGGTTCATGGTTTAAGTTGAGAATAAACTGTATTACAGCATTAAGTCCTTAATTATTTGAACATTTGGAGTACAATTAAATATCTCTAAAAAGTGGTTGTTATTTTAGTTAGCATTCCCTAGTTTTAAATGAAAAACTGAATGACATTTTAAATCTAATTTACTTAAACAGCCAAAACAAATTTTGCTGTGAGCACTTACCAAAGTTAATCTCCACTTGTGCTTTTTATAAATCGTGAAAACCAGCTGGTTTCAATCTCTCTTTTAAACCTTAGTTTCTTTCAGTGGTAGTGAACTGACATCTTTTTGAATAGGTGTTATCTTGAACTACAGTAATTTTTATTCAAAAGCGTACTTGCTGTTGTATGATTAAAAAAAAAGCGTAAAAACCTACCTAAAGCTTTGAGATAACAGAGGATATGGCAGTAATCTTATATTTAGAATGTCTTTTCTGCAAATAGTTGTGCAGACTTTTCAGCTGGAGGTTTGAATGATCAGTAGTCACTTTCAAATAATTAACTCTCACATCTAAACAGTGAGTCCATCTTTTTTCATCCAGTTTCTATTTATTCTGCATTGTCCATCTGGAGTCATAAAAGGAAAAGAAAGAAAATGTTCTGAAATGTGTTCATGGGCATGTATTTGTGATTTTGTATATTTTTGGCATAATAGCCCATTTCAACTTTACCTGATTATAGCAGAGATATCCATCAGCATCTATCTGTAATTTGATTTTATGCTGATCCCATTTCCTACAGGGTTATATTTCAAACTGTGTATGCAGAAAAGCTGTCTGGCAGCAAAGTCCATGGAGCCAAGTAGGGATTTGCTACCAGATAACTTGATCCTTTACTTTCTGCACTTTTTTGAACTTCTTGTCTAACTTTTCTATCATTTACACCCCATAAGACAGTGTGAAAATCATCAGTCATTGCACGACTGTTAGTAAAAAATAAAACTTTTCTGATTGAGGGTTGTATTGGAGCTATATAAATACACACTGTATTTTATTTTTAAAGAACATTGCACTGAATAAAGCCTGAAAGTTGAGGGGGCATATTTTTTATATGTTTAGTGCTGACCAGTTTCCTAGCTGATGGTTGAATTTATTTGAATTTCTTTGAATACAGAAGCAAGACAATATGATAATAATGTATTTCATTTAGACCGAATTGACCATATCTGTAATATCACTTCACCCAAGATAACAGAAATATGCTAACAGAGAGTTTTACCCTACTACATACAAAATTCGACATTTAAATAGCTTCTGAGTTTGAGTATGGAGACCTTAGTCAATTTAGTCTTATGCCAAAGCTATATAGGATGAAAGGAAAAAAAAAAAAAAAAAAGAATTTGAAATTGAAGTCAGGACGCATAAGCAAAATAAATTCCTGCAAAAAATATTAAAACATCTTTTTCAGGCTGAAGACATTGGTTAGAATTGCTTTTTTACCCATGCACAAATATAAATCAGAATAGAATAGTCCTGTCACTGAATTTTGAGTGGACAAGTGTGAATAATGGCTGATTTTCCAAATTTGTCAAAGCGAACCATAGTAGAAAGAGCAGAACATATTCTCAGTGTAAATGGCTATGACAGTCACAAACAGGCACTCTTAAGGTGGTACCCACAGTTGTATTCCACAACCACCTCTTTTTATTTTCTGTTATTTCACGGCTTGAGACACCATCAGGCCAGTTGCTTTCCTTCTCTGCAGGAGCTGCCGCAGTCTGTTTCGCCAGTGCTATGAAGTGTAGTGAGGCTCAGGGTCGCTATGAAATTGAGAGAGAGATGGGTAAAGAGAGGAAAAATTAAATCAAGAGGACAAAAGGGAAAATGGAGCAAAATCTCATGCATGTCAGATAGGATTGTGTTGGTGCCCTGGTACAAATCAGAAATCCTTGTGGCTGTGCTTGTCTAGATGTCCTAGTGCTCAAGGCTCACTAGCAAAGGGCAGAGTTTCTAGACCACAAGAGAGATTCACTGGCCTTTGCCAAGGGATTACCCCAGGAATCCTTAAGTCTTTCTTTTGAAATTAAAAAAAAAAAGAGGGGAAAGGAGAGAGAGACTGGAATTTATTTTATTCTTCCTTAAGCCTCATTTCTGATATCCTTCTTTCAGTGCACAGATTTCTGGTGTTGTTTATTCTGGTTTGTTGGTGAAGATCCTAACAGTGCTTGGATTTCATGGCCTGTCCTTTATGCCTGCGTTCACCTGGAGGTTTGTTGCCTTCTTGTGCCCTTTCAAATCAAAATTCCATCTTACCTATTAGCGAACACTTTATGAGCTTGCTACAGCTGAGATTGCAATTGAGATAGATCTATAGGCCCCAGTTACAACAGTAAGATACAGACACAGTGGATACTGACAAGCTTTCCCATAGAGCTTTGCGACTGTCCATCACTTTCACATCAGTTATTCTCACATAATTCTACACTGGGGATTTTTCTGGCCAGATATTACCTGTTATGTCTATTTGAAAAAGACACAGAATGATACCCCATGGATCACCAGTGATTGGTTTTAGTGTTCGTTTAAGACCTGCTGGTGCAAGATTTGCCATTGTCTTAAATGAGCAGAGGAGGAGGCTGCGTGGTTACGATGCTGTGTACCTCAGAGACAGCTTTAGTACCTGAAAATGCCCTATTCAGGGAAGCTGAGTGGGGACACTTCTCATGTACTCAGTTACCCATACACTGCAATGAAGCCCTCTTTAGAGATACTCCCACAAGAGTGGTTCTGACAGAGGATTTAGACACCTCTTGTATCAGCCACTTCTAAGTTCATTTGAACTTGACATCACCTTTCTTCACTTTATATGGGCAAGCACAGTAATTCTGCAGATGTAAGAGGACAAATAAGAAATTTATTGTTTAAACTGTCTTTTTACTTGGAAGAGTCTTTTTTGACTTTGTGTGTGAAAAGACTGGAAAATATTTTTCCCCAATAGGAGATATCTATCTATCTATCTATCTATCTATCTATCTATCTATCTGTCTATCTATGTTTGACCCATGTGTTTACCTTTCTTCACCTTCTGGTGAATTTCTTTTTTTACTATTGGTTAAGTTGACATAACTGCTACAGACAAGGGTAAATAATGTCATTATTTGTAGGAGTCCCAGAGCAGACCACTTCTGCAGCTGTGGTCTTATTTTTGCTTTTGCATTTCCATTTGTATCCCCTGACATTTGCCTGGAGCTCTACTCTTTTCTGTTATAACCTTTACCTGCAGAGTGCAAAGGAAGGTGAAAAGACCTGTTTCAGATGTATTTACTGCAAGCTCATTGTTTTTAATTGTGATGATCCATTAAAGCTTTAGGTTGAATGGCTCAAAGTTTAGGCAAGTATAGCAGAGCTTTTTCTTTGTAGCATCATTTACATGGGAGGCAAGGATCACAGATCCCCACTGCCTGTGCATGTCTGTGTCTTTGTGTTCCCTCTAAAAACTTTTCAACTTGGTGTATTTTAACTAAATGTGACAGAAGTGGAGGACTCAAATTAATTAAATAATTAGATTTCCACAGATTTATAAATGTTTCAGATGGGCATCAAGGTCAATCAGTCACAAGACACTTCAATAGGAAATCATGTTTTATTAGTTCCAGTGATGTCAGAACTTACTGTTGACTTTCATGTATCATTCAATTACTTTGGTGCTAGAGGATATATAAACACACACTGTAGATTTAGATGAGTGTGCAGTCCATGACCTTTGAACTGTCCAGATTTTCAAACATCTTTAAAAGCAATTGTGATGGTATTTGAGCATCCAGTAAAATGTGAATACTTAACAGGGTTTCACATCTGAAAACCTTGGGTGTTAAGTGGCTAAGCATTTTCAAAAGTCCATGTGTTCCTGTGTATCTTTGCAAGCACAGGTATAATTTGGAGGTAGAATGAGAACATTGTTGTGCTTTGGTAAGTATGAGCATCAAAGATGCCTTTTTGGTCTCAATGATGTGCTCATTTTGAGGACACACTGAAGCTGTGAGTACCAACTTCCTCTCTGACTCCCTGCAAATAAGCATATGGACAAATAAATTTAAAAAAAAATAAAGCTTCAGATTTCTCAGTCAGCTATCTGGATACATCTTTCTTTCCAGAGGTGCATTAGAAATACTTCACAAATAAAGTACAGTAATCAGCTAAAGCTATAAATCTGAGATGGTTGCCTAGGCTTTCCTAATGGTCGGCAGAAAGAAATAGGTGCTACCAGAGGCTAATTCACCTCCCCTAAGATAAATATTAAAGGTAAGTGGAATACATTGCCTTGCGGACATTCCTGTCTCTTTTTGTAAGGCAGTCCAGGTGATTAGCTTAGTTTTGACATCTAGCATTTCTGTTGCTAAAATTAGACAAAATTAGAATAGATTAATCCCTTATGTATTCTGCAAATTGACATCAATTTCTGTTGGATTCCATGTGAAGTAAAGTATTCCTCAATGTAAAACAGGTAAGATCTAGCTCTTAATATTCCTTTAAATTGTCTGTTCTTTTTCATATGAAATTCATTAATAGAGTTTTGTCCTCATATTTAAAACTTAAAAAATGAGGGCCAGTATTCAAAAATGAGTACTTAAGTATAGGTTCTGAATCCTTATCTTTTTCAGAGCCTAAAGCAACTTCAAATCCTCCTTAATCTGATTTGGAGCCCAGAGATTGATCTTGATCTCGCAAGCATTTTCCCTGTTGATTTCCCAGTGTTTGCAGTGGTAGTTTCATTAACTGAGAACTATTTGCCTTGACCAGTCTAATATCATATTCATCACATCTTACAGTCTCTGAAGTATTTATCTTTGTTGTTGATAGACAAACAGTGCCAATTCTGTGTGAAAGTTGAGCTGAAAAATCTTTGCAATTTACTACTTCAGGAATGTTGAAGATTGAAATATATCTGTGTCCTCTGTAAATTTATTCTGAAATTCTGCTAGGCAGAATTCAGTCCTGCATCTGTTTAATCGGTTATATTGTTTGTGAGGAGTTTGTTTTGTTCCCCTAATCCACAACAATGCAATGTGCCCTCTACTGAGAAGTGTGCAGTTCATTGTCTCCATTCATAAAGTACTGTCAGGCTTGACAATGTGGAAGAAATTTACTTTTTAAAAAGTATTAATTTTCCTTTTAAAATCTCTCAGTACAAAAGATCCCAGTATCAATAAGCCTGCAAGAAGCATATATGCTGCTTCTAAATAAAGCTTCTCTTCCAAGCTCTCTTTTTTCTCCCTTTACACACACAGGCACACAAGGGACTCACTCTTGGCAGCTTCTGCCACTGTGTCTCTAAAAACAGACAATAAGCTGTTGTCTTCATTGTAGGCTCTTGATGTCCTATTACACAAATGACAATTCAGGCAAAGAGAGCTTCCAAGCTTGGCAAAGTCTGCAGTCTCCTCTCCTTCTTCCTATTCATTCTCCAGAAGTCTGTTAGAAGCATGAGAAAGGAGGATTGCAGCCTATCTGGAAATGTGAAGCAGCATTCATAGCTGCCACGATGCCACGTGGCAGATCTGCAAAACCACACTGGCCACACTTCAAGGGACAGAGCTATAACCCTCTCAGATGTCCCTTTTTCTCCTCTGCACCATTAATCTTTTGCTCATTATCAAGGAATTTCCAAGGGCTAACATAACCAGTTTCCTTCCAAGATTGATATTTCTGGATGACAGGACAGGAAGGGTCACCTTCAGATTCTGAAAGACAAGATTTCTGCTAAACACGAGGTGGTTCTGCTTTAGTCTTAGAGGTCACTGCAGTATCTTGCAAACTATCAAAAATAGAAATGGGTCCCATATGTGACTGGAAATCTACTTTTCTGGAAAAAAAATAAAGAAAAAAATGTTATTTACCCAATATTTTATTTCCTTTTTTACTATAATTGTAAGAACCAAAATAAATGCATTCTGTTCTTGAAGCATAAATCTATTATGAAAGTATTTTTGTAAATACTGCTAATTCACATTGGCTGAATTTTGTAAGGACAACAATGATCATTTTGAGAGTTGTTTTGACTTTTCTAAAAACGCTTCCAAGACCTACAGAGACATTGCAGATGTGCGAAAGGGATCTGGGTCCTATTCCCCTTTAGTGCAACAACTAGACCATGACCCTGTGAAGCCTTGGTCAGCCCAGCGAAGGATTACACACACAGGGGAAAAAGCATGGGTGCAGTCACTGCCCACTGGGGTCAGTGGAAACCCTGAGCACATTTGCTCTGAAAACCACAGAGAATCACAGTAGAGGTTGGTGCCCAAACCAATGCATCGGGCAGAGGGAGATGTGCTCTGGTGCACTGTTCCCCACAGAGTTGCATCTCTCCTGCTGACACATACTGTTACTGCCTATCAATCCCCAACAATTTACCTTCTCCTAATAGCGTACATCGTGTTTTAAAAGGCGCTTATAGAGGACCGTCAGTGGTGTGTAGAAATATAGCATGCAAGTGTTTCAAGACCAGTTAAACAAGTTGCAAACAGCAGTGCATTTTCAGTCTACCAACTCTGCATGCAGAAATGCCATTTCATTCTTTTGTATGATGCCGTATTGTTGAGAAAACAGCTGCAAATAAACATTACTTTGCAAAAGATGGAGAAGGAGGACATTATCACATTCATTTAAATAAAAAGAATTCAGCACAACTGACAAGGTGGTTGTTTTTTTCTTCCCTGCTTGATGTGGTGTAATAAATCACCCTTGATGTTTCCCCCATTTTATTATCAGTATCTGTGAACAAGCTAGGAGTAAGTTGATTCTTTATGAGCTATGACATTCATCTCGAAAACAAGACTAAAAGTTCAGTCTCCAGAGGAAAGAATTAAAATCATTAGGGAAATATGGAACAGAATGTCTAATCAAATTATTATATTGGATGAAGGAGAACCATGATTTGGCAATGAGGCATTTTGCTTTGTAGTTAGAATTAGCTTGGTAATTATAACAAGTTATGAATTTTGCAATTATTATTTTTTTAGAAATGTATAACTGTCCAAGAGAGTGGATTTCAAAATAACAGTGTTTTCAACATGAGAAAAAATTGTACTAAACTCCAAATTACTAAATAGAGTTAAAGTATACATACACACAAACCATAACTGTAACTCTGCAAGTATGCTTAGTGTGCATTGAAAGCAGAGTATTTATGGGGAAAGCAGGGATATGTGACCTGGAAGGAATATTGAGACACTGTCCAAGGATGCAGAAACAGGGTTAGAAATGTCAGAGCCCACCTGGAGTTGGGTCTGGTGAGAGACATGAAGAGCAACAAGAAGGCTTCTACAGGTACATCACTAGCTGAAACAAAACTAGGGAAAATGTGTTCCTGCTGCTGAACAGTGCAGCGTACCTCGTGATGAAGGATATGGGAAAGGATGAGGTACTCCGTGCCTTCTTTGCCTTGGTCTTTTCTGCTAAGACTGACCTTCAGCAACTCCAGGTTCCTGAGACCAGTAGGAAAGTCTGGAGAAAGGAAGTCTTACCCTCAGTGAAGGAGGATCAGGTAAGGGAACATTTAAACAGATAGGACATACAAAAGGATCTGATGGGATGCACCCACAAGTGCTGAGGGAGCTGACCAATGTCGCTGTGAGGCCACTCCTGGTTATACTTCAAAGGTCGCAGCTGTCAGAAACGTTCCTGAGGACTGGAAGAAAGCCAGTGTTACTCCTCTCTCTAAGAAGGGCAAGGAGGAGGATCCAGGGAACTTCAGGCTAGTCAGCCTCACCTGAGTCCTTGGGAACGTGGTGGAGCGAATAATCTTGGAAGCCATTACTAAATATATTAAGGACAAGAAGGTGATTGGGAATAGTTAGCATGGATTTATGAAGCAGAAATCATGCCTAATTATGCCTTTGTACAATGAAATAAGCAGCTTGGTGGATGAGAGGCGAGCAGGAGATGATGTTTATCTTGACTTTAGTAAGGCTTTCAACACTGTCTCCCATAATATCCTCGTGGACTAACTGATGAAGTATGGGCAGAAAACTGGTTGAACTGCTGGCTCAAAGGATTGTGATAAGCTGCTCAAAGTCCAGCTTTTGAGTTAAATCTGCAATGTGCAGGGTAATAGTGAAGTAAAAAAGCAGGATGTTTAGCAGGATGCTGTGAAATTTATACCATGCTTGTATAGACATGCTGGTGCAATGCAGAATGGATTTATTTTTCGGGTAGATTAAGTAACTAAGTTTAAGTTTAGGGAAGTCATATCTTAAGGAGTGCCTGCACCTTTGTGCTAGCATGGGGACTTGCGTGAGTTGTGAGCAAGTTTGGGAAGTGGATCTGGCCCAGAATAATTCCTGTAAAAGTACCTTGGTCAGTTTTGGGCCAGATCAGCATATTGAACTAGCATAATTAATGGAGGAAGAGAGAGGGCTGGACTAGATGATCTTTAAAGGTCCCTTCCAACCCAAACCATTCTATGATTCTATGGGAAATTTGCTCTACATTGGCATAAACAGCTGTATCTCTCTCGATGTGAGACTGTCGGTATAAATCAAAGAAAAAGATTTCAGGCACAAGCCAGGTATGTGGGCACAACTATACAGCTGCAAATGATAAGATTTTTTCCTGCTGCAAATATATCCTCAATTACCTTTCATTTATTTATAGAGTGATTACCTTTCACTATATAAATCACTTGACACCATACAATAATGTTGAAAGGAATGGCAGTTTAGGCAGTCATACTTCTCACATGGAAACAGGACTGCTTTGAAATGTTCCCATTAGATTGACTTTATGGATATCTGTTGTAAATTTTACCGAGATGAGAAATATTCTCTTTGAAGTAACTAGGTCTATATTGTGTTACAAATGAGGTTAGAAATATTTCAGTATTGATTGTGTGATTAATTAGAATGGTAGCTAGAAGAAAAACCTTTATTAATGTTCAAATGAAGTTGTTCTGTTTTTCTTTTGTTGTTCTTGTTTTCTTTTTGTTGGACAAAGTACTAAGTATGTTAAGGGAAATTGCTCTGGAATGAATCTGCTGATTTAAAAGGGTTAACTGCAATTCTGGGAGAGCACATCTATTTATTTCCTTATCTGTCTTGTATCAAATAAAAATGTCACATGGAAAATATTTTATAACTGTAGTTAAGCTGTTAATTAGAAGACTTCTCAAAAACAATGGATTTTGTGGACAAAATGAAACAAATCTTTGATGGAGGAGAGCAGTTCAGAGCAGCTAGGTATTACTTTTGCTTACAGTTTTTCAAATGTTATGATTTAGAAGTTTCAGATTTTTAAATACATGTTTTTTAAATTTGTGTATGTGTGTTAAAAATATGTATTTTTGAATTTGTGGGTTTTAAGAAAAATACACAAATTTTAATTATAGGAATAAAACTGTTAACAGCACAAAATCTTTTTTTTTTTTTACCTTCTCCACTTAAGTGTGTACCTGCCTAGCACAAGGCAGTATTAAGGCAGTGGTAGTAATAGGCTTAGCTAGTGGTGACTTTTTTGTGAGGAATACTATGTTTCCTGAAAAATGCAGTTTAGGTGTCAAAACTCCATGAGAACCTTTCTTTAACTTCTTAGATGAACTATGGAGAGGGAAGGGAAATGTTTTCTTTCAGCTTTTTTTTAAACTAAATATTGCAGCTTATTTATTCCAAATTATGACATTTAGAAACTTTTGTATAAAAGTGAGATTTTAAGTGGTTAAATACACTGGAGAAAAAAATAGTTTGTTTTGAAGGGGACCTCAGGTGTGATGGGAATGTTATGTGGATGAAAAGGAAAATAGAATTGGATTAATTACAAAAAATAAGCATTCAGAATCCTGCAGGAAACAGGTTTCCAGCATGTACCTGCTTTTGCCATTGTCCTGTAGTAAATTCTGTAAGAAAACTAAGATTGGAGCACAGTCATTTCTACCTGAAATATTCCTCCCAAGTTTAGGTAGCAGGACAGTGTTGTTATGCATTCATTTGTATCCTGGAAATTGATCTTTCTTTGAGTTATGTGACTGGAATTATTTCAATAAAGTGTAGGTCCTTTAAAAAATTGGAAGCCTAACATGAATAGAGTCACTATATTTTAATGTACTATTATTACTGTAAAACTTTTTCTTTAAAGAATGGTAATGTCTGTAAACCTTCTCCATTTATTTTTCTAGTAAAAGTTACTTATAGGGGCAATTTCTACAGTTGTTAACAAAGATGATAGAGCAAAAATTAAATCTTAATTCCTTAATCTCAGTTATTACTCTTAAAATAAAATCATACGGGATAATTCACAGTCATTGCCACCCATGTGGATTGGTAGTATGAGGAGAGTGTGAACTTTATAGAATTGGCATGGAAAGTGAGGTGCCCTTCCACTTCATCAAGCGATCATCTCCTACCAGACAGGAGCCAGTCTGGGGGAACTTTGTGAGGAACCATGCAAACCTGTTGTGCTTCATTCATTTACTGGTGGTAGGGACTACTAGGCACATTTGCAAAAACACCTACTGGCAGTGAATGCTTAATTTTGTTTTTGCAGAACAGTAAGTCTGTGTGTTCAAACCAAATTGAGCATCAAAAGTTCCAGCTAATGTCAGTGGAAAGTGTAACGGCTCAACACTTCACAAACCAGCTAAAAAGACCTTGATCACATAGTAGGTGAGAGTACCTTATTAGTAGACCTCCTGATTTAAAAATACAAGCTAAAACCAAAACACCCGCCTCCTTCCCCCAACGAACCACAGTGCAAGGTTGGGAGTTAAATGTAAGCAGACAGAGTTTAAAGCACTTTATAAGAAAATATTGGAAATTATATGTAAATTCCTACAAAGAATTAGTGCAAAAAAACTTACGCAAAAGGGAAATAATTTCGTTTTGTGAAATATAATAAGAGATACCTTAAAAAATAAATAACTTAGTTATCTCATTAATATTTACATTTCTGCTTTTGAGTATATAATTATTTTAAGCTTCTTACATTAACTAGAAACAGAAGAAAAGGAGTTTTCATTTTTTCATATTACAGAACAGGGACTTATTGCAAATATAAACATAAATAAGGCAGCTGTTCCTGATGGGTTTATTCAGTAACACCCACTACTTATTGCTGACTGTCTACTTGCCATGAAAACTAGGGGCTGCCAAAAGAAAAAAAAAATTTTCTTTTGTGAACAAGAGATGTTCTACAAATATTGAGACTAAGTTCATGCTGTATTGTCTGTGTAGCACATGTATGCATCTAACATCTCTCACCTCTCGTTTGATGCAGACACTGAAAATAACAAACCTTTTATACACAGAGTGAGGAAGAAAGCAAGTGCTGAATCTTCAGACAATAAAATAGCTGAAGAAAATGATGCAGAAAGAGTCAAGCACTAGCCATGAATGTTAATTTTATTACATGTATGACTTCGCTAGAGTTTAGCTAGAGAAATAAATTGCCTCAGGAGATACTTGAAGAGTAAGAAAATCAAGCATTTCTCCTTATTCAGAAATAATGCTATATTGCATATTACACTAGTCTTGAAGCACCAAACCTTTCAGTGAATTCATTGTATTGAAGAGAAAGTGCATGTCCCTGGTATACACATCTGTTTTCACACCACTATTGATGGCATTATCAGATCATCATTAATTAAAGTAGACACTGGGTTTTTCTTTGTGTATCCATCAATGTGCTCAACAAATTATTGCTATAGGCTGTGGCAGTCTGAAGGCAATTTGCCTTAAACTGGGTTGATCTCAAAATCCGTAAAACCGCTTTACGTGGGGGAACTGCCTCTGGAACCGGCATTGCACTGCTTCCCAACTGGTGTGCTTTAGCCGTCAAGTTATAATCAGGCTTTTTTTTTGCTTCTGCTTCTACTGACCTGCCAGCACAGTGACTGCTATGGCAGGAGGTGAACATCATCTTCAATTTACATGACTATCAGAAGTGTGATTTTGGTACTCTCAGCTGGTGACTGGAATGCAGTGATCTTTATTTTCCTTAAGTTTAGCATCTTCTCACACATAAGCTGCTACATTGAATTTTACATCATCATTTCCTAATGGTTGTAATGGATCCTGAAGTTTCCTGATTTAAAATGTTATCATCTATCTCATGTACTAATTGATTTTTCAGTTTTTGTTGCAGTTGGTGGGTAACAGAGCACCTCGAAGGTTGGCTTCCGGTGGCATTTTTCTTCCCAGTTATGGAGGTACTTTTGAAAATCTTATTCCCAATGTTGATGCCATTGGCTTTTCCCTCTTCACAGGCACTGCAAGTCCTCGATCTGTTTGGAAACGTGGCACATGATATTGCTTTCACAATCTTCCTTTCTATCAGATAAACTATTAAATGAAAGAATTTACATTATGGTAACTTCAGCAACTTATTCAATCACTGAATTCTCATCAGTCAGTAATATCATACTGATATCATACCTGAACTGGTTTACTTTACCTCCCAAACTATGATCAGGTGGTCATTCTTACCAGTTCTTGTATTTGTTAACATACTCTGCATCACCTATCCAGCTCTGGATTTACAGAAAGAAACACAGTGATTTATGCTTCTGCTTTAGTCTGCTGCCTTGGAAAGAAAATGAAATGCAGCACTCCTGTCCTTTCTGACCTTTTTTCAGGTTTGGCATATTCACTTTTGCTGAAGTAATTTTCTATGAATGAGCAAACTTTTTTCAAACATCTCGTTTCTTCCTTCCAATCTAAATGTTTTGTTCTGCTCTTCAGGAAACTGATGTGTTTGCATCAAATCTTAGAGGGTAGTTTGTCAGCACTTGAAATAAGAAATA